>NC_141007.1:22905647-23505647 GCF_052327205.1 Somniosus microcephalus
GACAGTGCAGCACTCCCTCAGCACTGCACTGGAGTGTCAGCCTAGCTTTATGTGCTCAAGTCTCTGGAGTGGGACTTGAACCCACAACCTTCTGACTCAGAGGTGAGTGTGCTACCAACTGAGCAACAGCTGAAAGAGCGGGTTTGAATGACGTTTCCTCGGTCTACGTTTTCATTTTTTCTCATAACCCGCGTCTCATTCGGATTTCAAATGGGCCTGGTATCCGGGGCGACGTAAGGGATGTGCAACCCGAGCGTATCCAGTCCACTGGCAGCATCGGTCAGTATTTTCCTGTCGCTTACTGCTTCTGTGTATTATACAGCCTGGGAATAAATCTGACTGTTAGTTTAAGCCTGCATGCATTGGTCTGATGTCATGGTATTTTCCTCCTTTCACAAGACTCGGCAACATGGTTTTGTGTTTTTATCTGGTTTATGGGTTCTCATCTGTTTTTTCGCCTCTGCCAGGGGATTACATGTCTCCGGGTGGGATGGGGAGTGTACGTATCATGATACGCAACTGTGTGGGTCAGGCTGGATGGACCCATAGGTCTTTTCCTGTCCGTCATTTCCGTAGGTGCATATGGTTGGTGTCCCACCTATCTGAAGTGGTCAATGTAACAACTAGAAGGTAACTGTTAATCCTGGGCACGCAATCTCAGACACATGTGAGAAGTCACACAACACCAGGTTATAGTCCAACAGCTTTATTTGAAATCACAAGCTTTCGGAGCGCTGCTCCTTCGTGACTTCACCTGACGAAGGAGCAGCGCTCCGAAAGCTTGTTATTTCAAATAAAGCTGTTGGACTATAACCTGGTGTTGTGTGACTTCTCACATTTGTCTACCCCAGTCCAACACCGGCATCTCCACATCATGGCTACAATCTCAGACACAGTTGTGAATCACAGTAGATTCGGTCTGCTTATGGAAAGTGCTTTTTCAAAATGAACGCAAGGCACGACAAGATGGGAAAAGACACAGACCACAACAATAGTTAGATCAAGGATGTCAACAACAACAATAACTTGCATTTATATAGCGCCTTTAACGTAGTAAAATGTCCCCAGGCGCTTCACAAGAGCGTTGTAAAACAAAATTTGACACTGAGCCACATAAGGAGGTTTAGGGCAGATGACCAAAAGCTTGGTCAAAGAGGAAGGTTTTAAGGACCGTGTAATAGGAAGAAAAGAGAGGCAGAGAGGTTCAGGAAGGGAATTACAGAGCGTAGGGCCTTGGCAGCTGAAGGCACAGCCACCAATGGTGGAGCGATTAAAATCGGGGAATCTCAAGAGGCCAGAATTAGAAGAACGCAGATATCTCGGGGGGGGGGGTTGTGGGGCTGGAGGAGATTACAGAGATAGGAAGGGGCGAGGCCGTGGAGGGATTTGAAAACAAGGATGAGGATTTTGAAATCGAGGCATTGCTTAACCAGAAGCACAGGGAATGTGCTGGGTGAACGGGACTTGGTGCGAGTTAGGACGTGGGCAGCAGAGTTTTCGATGACCTCAAGTTTACGGAGGGTAGAACGTGAGAGGCCGACCAGGAATGCGTTGGAATAGTCAAGGATAGAGGTAACAAAGGCATGGATGAGGGTTTCAGCAGCGGATGAGCTGAAGCGGGGTGGAGACGGGCGATGTTCCAGAGGTGGAAATAGACGTGGGCATGTGTGTGTGCATGTTTGTGTGTTTGTTTGTGTGCATGTTTGTGTGTGCATGCGTGTGGTTTTGTTTGTGCGTGTGTCTGAATGGAAAGATGAAGGGGGCACTGAATCTGTGCCTCGTTAGGCTTCCTCTCCCGACTTAAAAGAAAAATTAATGGAAAACAAGAATACAAAGAGACTCATCAAGAAATATCCCTCTGTCCCCAGCTGCTAACGTGAAATAAGATTATTTTGTATTTACATAACTTGACAAAACAAAGCAAAACATTGCATAGAGTCTTGTGGTATGTAAACTAGAGTATGGGATGTTCAGTAAAAGTGACAATTTGGAAATTACACAAAAATAAAAATGGAAATACTTCCATTGGGAGAGCTTCACTGAGTTGGGAGAAAATTGGTATTAAAATTGGATTTTATAGTGTTTCTGTTACAGCTGGGCTAAATGTTAAACTCCAGCGCTGCCTGCATATCATTTTGAGTTGGAGTGTAAATTTTTTAAATACACTATAAAACTGATTTAAAATGCCAGATTACTTTTACGATCCCATTGGGAATACTCCCCATTGCTCGCGGTTATTGCTCTTTCATTGTGCAGCACCTGTATGCAAAAAAATGTGTCGCTTAAATGTCTATTTGATTGTGAGTAAATTGGAGGTCCACTTAAAGTCAATTTAACTAAAATTAAAACGTTTTATTCTGGTCACTAGCTTTTCATTAAATGTACTGCATTAAATCTCTCCATTCAGACACACGCGCACACAAACACACGCGTGTGCCCAAACACATGCACACACATGTACACACGCACACACACACACACACATGCTCACAAGCACACGTACAAACACACGCACATAATCACGTATGCACACACAATCACATACGCACAGATGTACGTACAAACACACATACGCGCACACAGATTTTTTCAATATTAAGCAAGTTGCTTTGCAGCCCCAGCAGGAGATGAAACTTGCTTGAGTAATCTGCTGTTGTCCTATGGCAGTCTACAGCTGTTTCCAGCCCTTCAAATCAATTGTTCCTCACATTGATAGTTCTGCATAAACCAGGAGACAAAAGAAAAGAAGGAACGGAATGAGAAAAGCCCATGTGGCCCATCCATCCCAGATGCACTCCACATTGTCATGGATAACACGAGTTAAACCTCATGAAGGATTTACTTCTATTTAATTTATAATACATTCGGATACCATGCCTTTAAAAGGAATTTTGAATGTTGCTGGAACCTGGAGCTGGAGCTGAAGCTGCAAGAAGCTGAGCTGTCATCGTCCTAGCAGTTGAATATTTAATTTTGGCTAGCTGTGTCTTGCTGCCTGATCTTGGAGGATCATTGGCTGCATCCATAATGGTCTTGTCCTTGCATTTGGAGGAACGGTGCCATAATGCAGAAGACAGCATTCTAACCTGCCTCATCAGCCAGTCTCACAGACCTGGAGTGAACTTTCTCCATCCAACCTGAAAAGTGTTGCGAATAAAGCTTTCTAAGATTGGTTGGAGGAAGTACTCTCCTAGTCTGTGGGACCAGATGATGCAGTGCGTTAGAATGCTGTCTTCTCAACTCTAGAATAGGGTTCCAGAGCAGCCGAATCTGATGGGCTGAAATACTATCTGTCTCTCTCTATCTCTCTATATCTATCTCACTACTGTATATCTCTCTCTCTTATATATATTTCTCTATCTTTCTATCTACCTATTTCTCTTTCTTTTGCTTTTACTCTTTCTCTCTCTCTCTCTCTCTTTCTCTTTCAAGGCCATAAGGGTCTACACCTCGCTTGCTTGATATTCAGTTCTGTTGAAGTCATCGGAACTGAATATCGGGCGGGAGTATAACAGGCGTCCGATTCGATACTGCCCGCTCGTGCGACAAAGAATTTCTACTCCCCAAAGTTCTTTGTAGATATGGGTCAATGCCATTCTGGCACTAATTTGTTATTTTGTTCAGGAAGACCACGACGTGTGAGAAGTGGAGAAATTGTCCTATTTGGGGCAACAGGGAACCTAATAGAAAGTTAGGATTATTGCACATTGTTGGGGCAGAGTGGAACTAGATGCACTCTATGTCTAACTGTGCAATGTCTGACAGTTCCATATTGTTACTGGGCAACAAGAGTGAGCATTTAGGACTTTAACAAATTCTGATTAGTGGTTAGTGCATAGTGGTTAGCACTGTTGCCTCACAGCGCCAGGGACCCGGGTTCGAATCCGGCCTTGGGTGACTGTGTGGAGTTTGCACATTCTCCCCGTGTTTGCGTGGGTTTCCTCCGGGTGCTCCGGTTTCCTCCCACAGTCCAAAGATGTGCGGGTTAGGTTGATTGGCTATGATAAATTGACCCTTAGTATTAGGGGGATTAAATACGTGGGGTTACGGGGATCGGGTGGGATATGTGTCGGTGCAGGCTCGATGGGCCGAAATGGCCTCTATCTGCACTGTGGGGTTTCTGTGATTCTGTGATTCTGTGATTGCCAACAGGTATGATTATGTTTGTGTGATGGGGTGGGGGGGGAAGTGGCAGAATTCTCTGCCTGGCTGGGAACGACCACTTTGACCCAATCTGTTGCACATGGTAAAAATGAAGCAGCAGGAGGAGATGTGCCTCCTTTTTTTCTCTCTACACCCCATAAAGGTAGCCTGGCGATGCCGGGGGAGGCTGTTAAAATGGTGACGGTGGTTTTTCGCACTCCAAGGCGACATGATTTCGATCAGCGTGGAGTTTAATTCTCTTTGCCCTTCATAAGAACTAGGAGCAGGAGTCGGCCGTTCGGCCCTTCCAGCCTGCTCCGCCATTCAATAAGATCATGGCTTCTGCCAGCTGCAGGCAGCCAAACGTTACAGAAACAAATGGAAGCTTGGCCAAAGCTTTTGTTCATGGCCGCAGACTTTAACGGGAAGCTGCTTTTGGCCGAGGCTGGAATGAGGAGCCTCTGACACCGGTATTCATCATTCGTGCCTCTTTCTCCCCCTTCCCCGATTATAATCTCACCCCGATTACTACACGAGGAATGGCTGCGCATTTACCCGTAAACGCCAGTTGTTCCTCTCACACCTGGCAGTAAAAAAAAAAATCAAATTTAGATGAACATTTTTCGAGAATGGATGTAAAACGCATTATGTAAAGGCGTCAAGCATTTTAGTGAGGTGAGGTTCTATACAGCAACTGATGAAGTCGCTGCTGAGATTCCAGTCTGGCACTTTGTTTTTAAAATAGTACGTAGACATGATGCCTGACAGGACTCAGCCCAATCCGTCCGTTACAAACCTCTCAATGTACAAGAACATTCACTGTATCTATCAACTAATTCTCCTCTGCTTGTGTTTGAGTTTATTTACAGAGGACATAGCCTTCCGATCCTAAATACAGTAATGACTGACAGGAAACTCTTTTTTATCCAGCACTGATGGGACCGGCGTGTTGCCGGTTGATCAAAAAGTCCTGATTACAGAGAGGTATACTTACCAAGGTACGAGAGCCCTGTACACAGCCACAGGTGCAGGAGCCCCGGTTACACGGCACTTGTGCAGGAGTCCCAGTTACACGGCCACAGATCCAGGCGTCCCTGTTGCACGGCCACAAGTGCAGGAACCCTGGTTACACGGCCACAGATCCAGGAATCCCGGTTACACGGCCACTAATATATAGTAAAACTTACCTGAACCTACTCCTGAATTTTGCCTGTTAAGAGAGATTTTCCTGTACCCCAGTCTTGGATTTATTACAGAGCTTTACTATAAAGTGCACAACTTACAGTTTCCTTGTTAAGACAGGATGTTAGTTGGGGCAGTGGGTGGTGAGGGTGTTAGATCACCAATGCTAGTATAATGTGGCGCGATGCAGTTCTGTGACAGCCATCCCCTCCCACATGCTGAGGTCCTTACTGAGCAATGTTGGCATGTGAGGTGTTGAGCATCTCAACTCACTCATGGGTATCCAATATTATCCAATAATGTATGGGTGTCAGCTGTGGCTCAGTGGGCAGCACACTCGCCTCTGAGTCTGAAGGTTGTGGGTTCAAGTCCCCACTCCAGGGACTTGAGCACATAAAGCTAGGCTGACACTCCAGTGCAGTACTGAGGGAGTGCTGCAGTGTCAGAGGTGCCGTCTTTTGGATGAGAAGTTAAACCGAGGCCCTGTCTGCTCTCAGATGGACGAAAAGATCCCATGGCACTATTTCAAAGAAGAGCAGGGGAGTTATCCCCGGTGCCCTGGCCAATATTTATCCCTCAATCAACATAACAAAAACAGATTATCTGGTCATTATCACATTGCTGTTTGTGCTGTGCGCAGATTGGCTGCCGTGTTTCCCACATTACAACAGTGACTGCACTTCAAAAGTACTTCATTGGCTGTAAAGCGCTTTGAGACGTCCGGTGGTCATGAAAGGCGCTATATAAATGCAAGTCTTTCTTTTTTCTATATATCAAGCACTGGAATCCCTCAACTGGATTACAGCCTGTAACTCACTCCTGGCTATCCATAACTGTTATATAAACCGTCCAAACTGATCGAGTCCAGCCTGTAAGTCACTCCTGGTTATCTGTTATTCTATCTATAAACCACCCGAACTCCTCGATTCGATTCCGCTAGGCTGTCAGGACCTTGGCCTTGCTAGGTTCTGCAACAGAGCAAAATCCAGGCCCCTGTGTGGAGGTTGGCGGACATGGGTCGGATAATTAGGTCATAGTGTTATACAAACATATGAAAATGACAGGCAGGAAAAGGCCAGCTGGTCCATCAAGCCTGCCTTAAACTCATGACATTTCCCCCACCCACAGCCATGTAATCTCCTGGGAGAGGCAAGAAAAGAGAAAAACCCAGGGCTGTTAACGGGGAAGAAACTCAACACCCGCCCCCCCCCCCCAACTACATGTGACTCCAGTTTCAACTCTAAAATAACCTCAAAAGTGACCCCCACCACGTTCTCAGGGCAGCTAGGGTTGGCCAATAAATATGGCATCATACACATCCTGAGAACAAATCTCTTGGCGGCTAGGCTAGTCCATTCAGACCTAAACATCTCCTGAGGTGCTTCAGGGATGTTGGTATCATGGTTTACCATTCCCCTGCTCAAACAATGGGTGTAGATGACTCACAATATGGACATATGAGAATTCATACAAGAGCCTTGACATCCATTAGCCATAATCTAGTCTTCATAGGTCGCCCAAGTTCCCAGCTGGCTGACAGAAAGGGTTTCTTCGAATAGTGGAGTCCTGCATTACAGTAGGAGAGTGCGGGGGGTTTGGGGGGTGAGGTTGGGGGGGCCGGGGAAGAAACAAGAGGCAGGAAACTTCCCATGTGGTTAAGTGCAACTCAAGTTAGCTGTTTTGGACCATGGTCAACAGAGGCCCATATCGGCTTCTCTTTAGCCTGAAGGACATCAAGGAGAAATGGGGATTCAGAAAATTGATGTAAAGCATGGAATTACAAAAATAAAAAATAATCAGTCCAACGCTCTGAACTTTATTGCTGTTGGCATACATAGTATATTTTTTTTGTTTTCAGGGAAATCTATGAAAAACAGAAGGCCAATCCATTTTAAGGTAAATCGCTGACAAGGATGTGCTCAAAGGCTTAATTGTACACTGGGTTTGCTATGCTTAGGTGAGGGATGTGTTTAGTCAGACTTCACCGTAAGGACATCAGAAAAGTTATAGATGGGAAAGAGCCATTTCCCCCATTGTAGCTCACCCCTCCAGTTCCTCAGCTCTCCCACGATATCATCTGGCTACATTGTAAATGTCTTTATAATGGTGTTGTCTCCACTCCCGTTTGGCAGATTATGCCAAACATTCATCACTTTTTGAGAGAAGCTTCTTCCTGATATCTGGTTCAAATTTACTTTTCACCATTTTGAGATTTATGTTTCCTAGTCCTAACATTCCTGTCTTAATTGGAAGTGATGTTCTGAATTTACCTTAATTATTCCATTGACTATTTTATATAACGTAATGAGGTCAACCTTCAACCACCTTCCTTTCTAGGCTGCAGAACTTGCACTCCTCTAATTATTCCTCACTGTCGTCCCATTACACTTTCTTTTAAAGTTCACACCGCTGTTTCTTATTAAGCTATTACTGCTCAGATATTTCTCCAGCCAAGTCCCTGGAATGATTCCCATTATGTTGCCTGTTAATGATTATTTGGCCAATGACTCTTAGTTGCATGAGCTAGATTGTCACCTTCTTTAAGTATAGGTTTACCACGTTTGCTGGCTTCCCTTCCTTTGGAAGCCCACTAGCATCCGATAATTTCTTCACGGTGATAGCCAATACTCCACAGATTCCTTCCCTAGTTACCTTCAGAGCCCTAGGATGCATGCCATCTGGCCCCGGTGATCTGTGACCATCTTTAGATCCAAAGTATTGAGCTCTCCCGTTATTAATCACATTGAGCCTTTGTGACATGGGATGGCTTGTTTGAAAGAACATTGAGAGTGACTAATGGTGGTTGGTGTCTGTTGTACTCGTGCCGAGCTGGGGGTGATTTCGAGTTGACTCAGAGTTCACCAGTGACAGTGGCATGGGGAGGGGTAAAGAACTGCCCTGTCAAGTGTTTACCATAAAATGACAACAGAGAGATTTAAAGTCAAAGTACATCTCTTCACCATGTATAAACACTGCCTCTTTGAAATACAACATCCTCCTTTAAGTCAGTAATTAATGCCCACTCGCACAAAAATCCCCTCCACACACTTAAACAGACTGAAAGTTGCAGTACAAAAACAATACAAGTGGGGAAAGTGCTGTCTTATATTAACAATAGGACAGTTCATATTTTATCTTATTATTCTTTGGAATGTGGGCATCGCTGCCAAGCCTGGCATTTATTGCCTATCCCTAGTTGCCCGTGAGAAGGTGGTGTGGGCCCTCTTCTTGAAGCTCTGCAATCCGTGTGGTGAAGGTGCTTGCCCTTTGATTTTGACCCAGTTTAAGGCATGATGTCCACTAGCTGGAGTGCAAGATGAATTTGGAACAGATATTTAATTGAGTCAGGATGACCGGAGCCACAAATATACTGAAGAACAACTGGCCCCAGTACAAACCGATGTCCATGGAAGAGAATGCGATATTTGTGTTTTATTTGAATCTTCGAGATTCTTTCTTTATGTGAATTGTTTTTCTTATATTTCATTTCTTCCCCATCCAGTTCTCCTTATTCCACGCCTCGTCCCCAATCATGACGGTCAGATGGGCAACCTGCTCCTGGTAATGACGACACTCCCATCTCTTAATGGCATAACGCTGGCACTGTAGGCTTTCTGCAACAGTGTAGCTCCATCGAAATGAATGGCATATCAGTCACACACCTTATTCTTGGTCAGTTTTTTAAAAAATTGTTCCTGGGATGTGGTATTGTTGGAAAGGCCGTATTAATTGCCCATCCCTAGATGCAATAAGGTGGTAGGCCTCTTAAAGCACTTGTGTTACAGCTGAGTGGCTTGCTATGCAACCTGAGAAGGGGTTAATCAACCATGTAATGTGGGACTGGAATCACATTCCAGTCGGAATGAGTAGGATTGGCAGGTTCCCGTTGCTGAAGAACATTAGTTAGGTTGTTATGACAATCCAGCAGCTTTCATGGTCATTATTTCTGGTACCAGCCCAGATTTATTGAATTCAATTCACAAGTTGCCATGGTGGGATTTGAACTGATGATCTCTAGTCCAGGCCCATAGCTATTCCAATACCATGCCCTAATACGGCACAAAGCGTTGAATGGAACAAAATCAAAGCAATTGATTTGACAACATGCTGTACAACATTGATCAGTCACAACGTGGTGCACTCTGCAATCTTGTTTTCAGATTTAAAAGGGATTTTAATGAATTAATTTGCGAGAAAATGGGCAAATAAGCAAATGAATCCTTTCGAATGTCAAATGTTTATACCAAAGTGTACAACACAACTGAACATATTTAACTAAACAAGCCTGTTTACATTTAGAAATATTGGGGTAAGTATACATTTTTCAGTGCCTGGGCGGTAATCTGGCAAAGCAAATATCAACTAAATGAAAATAAGGCGGCCTCTATAAGGGGGGGCAAATCATTGTGCCACAATGCCAGCTGGTGAAAACGAAAATCTAGCCTTTTAGGACAAATGCTCCAGTGAAAGCTCAGTGGTGAGTGTGTTGCCTGGGGTGGTTCTTACAGGCCAAGAAAGGTCCAGAGCTGGCCCGAGCTAATTGGTTTTATCCTGTCAGTAGTGGGGATGGTACAATTAGCCTCAGCTGCCCCGGGCTAGAGTGGAGACAAACCAGTCGGGGGGTTCGATCTCCTGATTGCTGACTGGCTACCCAATGAACCTTTGTAGAAAGTGCATGTGTGTAGACAATGGTTTGTGATGCCCAGCCCATTAAATGACCTACTGACACTTTGTTGTCTAAGTTGGCACAGTAAGGGGTAATTTTAACCTTGGGTCGGTGCCCGTTTTTACACCTCACTTGATTACACTCTCCGTTGACTTCAGTGGAGAGTAAAGTCGGGCGTGGTGTAAAACTGCCGTCCGATCTGAACCCACCCGTTTTCCACCTGGCAGGTTAGATTACAATTACCCCTAAGGAACCAGTGAGGCGCCAGATGGCAGCTGACGCCCGTGTGGCTGTACATGAATCAGTGACACCAGGAGAACAAGGGAGGGAACTGCAATTAAAATGACGCCGAAACCAGGACTGCAAACTCCGAGATGATTCGGCGACTTACGCAATTGAGTGTGACTGACCTTTCTTTGCAAACTACTTTTCAGAGTCCAAATCGTTCAGCGTAGAGCTGAGCCATAGATATTGGCCCTGAAATTAGGATCGGGTGCTTGCCGCGCATGCAAGCCCCCGATGTGCACTCACCCGGCGCGCTGACATCTGAAGCCCGGGCCTGCTTGCATTTCCTGTCACTGGCCCGGTTCAGATGTCGGCGCGATGTGCTTACCTGATCCAGCGGCGTAGTTAGTGCGATGTGCCGGCTGGGATCAGGTGAGCACTCTGCAGCCAATCAGGGGAGGGGAAACTCATTCATGAGTTTGATAGTAAAGACTGTCAAACTCATGAAAAGTACGGGCGCCCAAAAGACTAGTTTAACTTTAATTAAAATTTTAAAAAACATCCAAATAATTAAATAAACTATAAATAACTTTAAAAAACTATTTAAAACAATTAATAAAATTTTTGAAAAAAATAATTTTTTACGAATTCGGGTCTAAAAATAAACTTACCTTACTGTACAGTCCTTAAAAACAATGAAGCTGTGGAAAAAATGTAATAATTTTAAATAATAGACCACTTACCTTCAAGAATCCACTACTTACGCCTCCTTTTTTCATTTGCAAAAAGTCCAGGCCCTTGCACACGCGCAAACCTGTCAAAACGAAGGAAGTTCAACGCGTGCGCGCAGAGTCCTGCGCGCACGCGTTGGACCTCTTAACCCCTTAGTTCGATGGAGAGGAAATGCCGGTTTCCCGCGCATGCGCTGTGCATGCTGGAATCCGGCAATTCCTCTGGCCACACGCGTGAGTACACCGTCCGTACTCACGTGTTGGGAACGGAATTACTGGCCCATTACTCTTGTGGCGAACCAGCTATCCGCCCCCCGTAGCTGAACTTAGCCTCGCAGGGAAACACCCTGAGAGAATGCACAGGATGTTCGAAATCAGGTACCCTCATGCAATGTTCCCTGTAATTATTTTGGGCCGGGCTGCGCAGGCCATTCAAGATACCGCGCATGCGCAGTTTTTACACTGCAAAGCCGGCAGGCCAACTGCGCAGGTGCCCTGTCACGCTGTGCAACCGCGCAGCTTACCGGGAACATTGCCATCATGTCGCAGGGCCATTGTTTAATGCAAGCAATCTATATTATAAGACAATAGGCGTCAGTTGTAGCTCTCTTCTTCTTAGGCAGTCCCTCGGAACCGAGGATGACTTGCTTCCACATTAAAAATGAGTTCGCAGGTGACTGATGAGTCCAATGCGGGACCTACAGTCTCTGTCACAGGTGGGGCAGACGGTGGTTGAAGGGACGGGTGGGTGGGGTGCTTGGGTTGACGTGCGCTGCCTGCGCTTGGCTTCCGCTTGCTCCCGGCGAAGAGACTCGAGGTGTTCGGCGCCTTCCCGGATGCTTCTCCTCCACTTTGTGCGGTCTTGGGCCAGGGATTCCCAGGTGTCGGTGGAGATGTTGCACTTTTTCAAGGAGGCTTTGAGGGTGTCCTTGAAGTATTTCCTCTGCCCACCTGGGGCTCTCTTGCCGTACCGGAGCTCCGAGTAGAGCGCTTGTTTTGGGAGTCTCGTATCGGGCATGCGGACAATGTGACCCATCCATCGGAGCTGATTGAGCGTGGTCAAAGCTTCGATACTGGGGATGTTGGCCTGAGCAAGAACACTGACATTGGTGCGCCTATCCTGCCAATGGATTTGCAGGATCTTGCGGAGGCAGCGTTGGTGGTACCTCTCCAGTGCTTTGAGGTGCCTGCTGTACATGGTCCATGTCTCTGAGGCATACAGCAGGGCATTGTAGTTCAGTGGGCAGCATGCTCACCTGCGAGTCAGAAGGTTGTGGGTTCAAGTCCCACTCCAGGTCACGAGCATATTCTCCAGGGCTGACACTCCAGTGGAGTGCTGCATTGTTGGAGGTGCCGTCTTTCAGATGAGATGTTAAACCGAGGGGCCCCGTCTGCCCCCTCTCTGGGGTGGATGTAAAAAAAATCCCATGGCACTTTTTCAAAGAAGAGCAGGGGAGTTATCCCCGGTGTCCTGGCCAATATTTATCCCTCAAACAACACCACTAAAAAAATAGTTTAATTGGTCATTTATCTCATTGCTGTTTGTGGGAGCTTGCTGTGCGCAAATTGGCAGCTGCGTTTCCTACATTACAACAGTGACCACACTTCAAAAATAATTAGCCGTCTGTGCAGCGCTTTGGGGCATCCTGAGGTTGTGAAAGGCGCTATATAAATGCAAGTCCTTTCTTCCTTTACTCAATCTTATACCATCTGACCGTTTACAAGGGGAATGTCAGCACTGGAGTGATAGTAATCCCTGAGCCTACTTTTACTGCCGATTCACTCCAGTAATGGTTGGTTGCAGACCAGACTACCAGCTCAGTGTAAACTAGCCTTCACACAGTGGCAGGCTGGGGCAGTATCAGTAAGCATCCTAATCAGTTGTATATCTGGTTCTGTCAGGAGAAGTCACAGGAACAGACAGCTGGCTGGCAATTGTAAGGATCTGATTGCAACTGCTATGAATTTACTTATCAGCTAATCTGTCAAAAGGATTTCCTTTATCTGTTTCCTGTTATTAAGGATGGAGATTTCTCAGCTCGAAGACACAAGCTGTCATTCATTAAACTTTGAAAGTCACTGAAGGATTAGTAATTGTGCAGCTTGTTGCTTTAAAGCAAGACTTTATGTAGCCTGATAGCAAAATACTGCAGATGCTGGAAATCCGAAATAACAACAGAAAATGCTGGAAAAACTCAGCAGGTCAGGCAACATTCGTGTAGAGAAATTTGAGTTGACGTTTATTCAGACCTGTGCAGCACGAGTATGCTTCCACCCTTGCAGTGAGGGCCCATATGTCCCCTGAAGAACACTGTAGGGGTTGTTTTATATGCCTGTGCTGCCAGCGGGGAGCCTGGCCCACTGGGAGCATGTATCAGAAAGACAGGCGTGCGCTGGGTACCTGCTTCGGAGCATAACCCAACAGCCACAAAGCAAGGCGGGGAAATCAACAAGAGGTCCTGCGAGAAGGTGCACATGTGAACATCTAGCTGAGGACAGGTTTAGCTCATCTGTGTCACCCCCATGGTGGAATAGCCTGCCTGAACTCACTCTTTAGGGTCAGACATAAGCACTAGCCACTTGGGCAGGATAGCTGGGCGCTGCTGGTGTCCATGGGAACAGGTCAACAGGAATCAGGTGAGAGGAGCAGAAGAGTGGGGAAAAAAAACCATATACTCGCAACACAACCCTGAGCACGTATTAGGGTTAGGTTTTAACTACCAGAGGGAGGCTCGAGCCAGTCAGTGGCCCGGGCCTCATTTCAATCCCACTGGCGAGCCGCAATGTCGAGCGGCTCGAACATGGCACTGGCCTGCGGATGAGTTCTGGGTAGACGGGGGTGGGGGGGAGGCCAAGGTAGAGTGGGGGGCAGGGCTGTCCAGGCCGACTTCTCCAGAATCTCAAGGAGCGCTCCTGCTCCCCTTGGCTCCGGGAAAATACAGGCCAGGAACACCTCCGGGCCGTGTTCAGAGAGGCCTCCCTTCGAGAACCGCCGGCAAGGCCCCTCAACGCCTGGTACAACTGGGCGGAGTGTGTGTGGCGCAGTTTCCACCCATTTGTACCTCGCAATTGTAACCGGGGTCATATGTACATCATAGGACCTCCGATTTACATAATTTAATGAGGCCCCCCCCCAGGTACCCGGGCTGTCCTTGTAAAAGCCCCGGGACAAATGGCAGCAGGTGGGATCGGAACGGGAATGGGGGAGAGGGTTAGGAGAGCACTCTGATTTTAAGGCTGCTAACCGGCTCACACATGAACAGAGGCCACTTGAGTGGGGCTCTGAAGAGCCACGCACTTGTGCTCCAGCGAGAGTCAGCACCTTCAGAAGACAAGGGGAGAAACCCGAGGGAAACATGGCAATAAAAAGAATTATGTTCAAAGAAAACCTCTCCACTCCCAGTGTGAATATAATGCGTGTTAAAGTGTTTTGATACAAGTTTAATTCCTCCTTTGAAGCATTAATTCGCAGTAACTGTGGAATCCAAATCCTTGAATGTGATGTATCCTCTAGGAATATAGGAGAGTGCTGCACTGAAACCTAGATTTATGGGGGTCATTTCCTCCTGACCCACCTGGCAGCAAACTGACAGGATCGGATCAGTTTCACACCCGGTCAAATTGACTGCACAGTTCGGGACTGGGGTGTCAAACAGGCGGCTCATCCGATCCCATCAGTATCCCGCCGGGTGAGTTCTGTCCATCAATGAATCATTTCCCTAACCCCTTTTTTTTATGTGTGTGTCTGTCATAGTGCGCGACTTTCTTGCTGTCGCAGTTTCGTTGTGTGATAATTTGCTGCTGTGTCCATTTCTGGAATTTTCCTTAACTCCCCTCTCTCTCTTACGTGGTTTGAACGGATGAGCATGTTGGTCATCTTGCTGAACTGCGTCACCCTTGGGATGTTCCAGCCCTGCAAAGACAACCACTGTAATTCGGAACGCTGCAAGATTCTGCAGGTGAGCTCTCCTCATTTATCTTTCACGTACAACTGTTGATTATGGGTGGGGTTGGTGGGTTGGCAAGATCTCTGAGATCTAGAGATTCACCCAGAGGGTTGTGGGGGGCCTGGAACTCACTGCCTGAAAGGGTGGTAGAGGCAGGAACCTTAACCACATTTAAAAAGTACTTGGATGTGCACTTGGGATACTCTAACCTGCAGGGCTACGGACCAAGAGCTGGGAAGTGGGATTAGGCTGGATAGCTCTTTGTTGGCCGGCGTGGACACAATGGGCCGAAATGACCTCCTTCTGTGTAGTAACTTTCTATGATTCTATGATCTGAGTTCAAATCGAGCCCAGGCTAATGGGACCCAAGTCTCCCCCGCTATCTGTGAGATGCATGTTGGGCAGTCGCAACTCCGCTATATCCCTCCTCCCTCCCAAATAAGTAAATCGGAGCTCATGCTCGAAGTTCAGAGCTCAGTGGATCCAGCCTCTGGCCTGATGGGGGCTGTGTGACAGAGCTTCAGTACAGACTATTCCAGGGCTGCATCTACCATAGAAACCTTAATAAGACAGCAGTTCTCCTTTAACGTCATTAGCACGTGTTGGCTACACGTGAAAGACACTGGCCCAGAAATTCGGGTCGGGAGCTTCCCGCGGGTGCAAGCCCCCGACCTGCACTTACCTAGTGCGCCAGCCATTGTGCTATGGGCCCGCGTGGAATTCCGATCCGGGGACTGGTCCAGCTGCCGGCGCGCAGTGCTTGCCTATCCCAGGGGCGCAGTTAGTTCGAAGCGTCCCCTGGGATCACGTGGGCCATGGGCAGCCAATCGTAGCAGGGAATGCTCCATTCATAAGTCTTGACAGGAAGTGCTGTCAAGACTTATAAATACTACGGCCCCAAAATAGCACTAAACCTTTAAATAAATTTTAAAAAACATCACATTTTTTAAATAAACTATAAATTACATGAAATAACTATTTTAAACAATAATTTAAATTTTTGAAAAAAATAATTTTATATTCTAACGGGGCTAAAAATAAACTTACCTTGCTTTAAAGTATTTAAAAATAATAAACCTGTGGAAAAAATGTTTTAATTTTAATTAATTCACCACTTACCTTGTAAAAAGCAGGCCTTATGCCTGCTTTTTACATTTCTAAATTCTGGAGACTTACCCTCACGGGAAAACCTGTAAAAAAAACAAAAAAAAACTAAGTTTGATGCGCACGCGCAGCCTCCCCCGCGCACGCATTCGACCTCTGAGCCCCTTTGTTCAGGGGAACGGAAGTGCCGGTTTCCCGCGCATGCACAGTGCATGCAGGAAACCGGCACTTCCATTGGGCCTACGGGTGAGTACCCCGTGCGTACTCACCCATGGAGACCCGAATTTCTCGGCCAAAGTTTCAACCTACACAATGGGAGCAGAAAATAAGGAACCAGATTGGCAGTAATAAAACTATATTTTACTAATTTACGCCTTCCGCACCAATATTGCACCCTGACGCTCTAAGTATCAGTTTTTCCCACTGCAGAGCTGAGTTACCATAATTTGGTGAGGGTGGTTTCTAATAGGTAAGCAGCTCATTAGCAGCTTGAGAAGTGTGGAACTGCCAGATTATGTCCTGATTGGGCAATATTTGGCTAGTAACACTAATGATTTCATTAAAATAAAAAATAAAAAACAAAATACTGCGGAAATCTGAAATAAAAACAGCAAATGCTGGGAAACACTCAGCAGGTCCGGCAGCATCTGTGGAGCGAGAAACAGAGTCAACGTCTCAGGTCCATGACCTTTCGCCAGGCAAGGCAAAATGACAAAAATGAATTCACATCTCATTCCGGGTAAGAGAGCCAAATGGCCACCAGCTGCCATTTTAATTTATGGCCATAAATATAAGGCGGGGAGGGGGCGATGAGTCGGGGTAGGCTAAAGAAACTTTTTTTTCCATTACAGAAAAATATAGGCACTGGTGTTTCAGAATTTTAAAGAGAGTTACATTTGAAATGCAAACCATGAGATTAACAGTCAATAGAATGTTCTCATCAGAGACAGTTTTGACATAAATTGGAAAAGCTCTTTTGAAAGTCTTGTACATCCCTTCAAAGGTTAAGCAGCCATGAAGTATTTGAAAGCCATTATGTTTTCATTTTGTGCATATTAGCATACAGATTGTCTGTTAATGTCTGTACATAAGTAGTATAAGTTCAGATCTACATACATCAGATATGTCTCCTCAAACATGTTAAAACTAATGGGTAACCAGACAGTGACAAAGACCTTTAAAGGAGAATACAACTGCACTAATGTCCGTATTATGCCACATGCCTGGTTATCACAAACAATTTTCCCCACATTGTTTATTGCAAAGCTGGGGGGAAGAGCCAATACTCAGTGTAGGACACCACCAGCAAGGAAATGTGGTGCATCAGGAAGGGCCGACTAAGCGACACCAAGTGTGGTTTCAACTGGTTGCAGATTGTAGGAGGAAGTGACGATGGCTAAGGTCAGTCAGGAATGCTACAGTGTTGAGGTCCTGGGAAAGAATGAGTCAGAGTGGGAGGCTCTGCATTGAATTTTAATTTCAAATGAAAAGTGGGGATGTTGGGAGGAGGAGAGTGTAGGATGGCAAGAGAGGAAAGTTCAGAGAAACATTGATCATAGTAGTCAATAGAAAAAGATGAAGTCAGCTAACATCCGCAAATCTCTCATATTTTCCTTTGACAACTTTATCCCGTGCGTGCAGTACACGGGTTCCTGTTTTCACTTCCTGTGTGTTGTATCCTGCATTTGTCCAGGTTGAACTGCATTTTGCCACTCAGCTCAGGTGAAAATCCAAGACCTCGGCTTGGCTTATCTCTGCGTTTGATTACCTCGCACTGAAACTGTGATACCGGGTCATTTTTATATATATCAGCAACAGGACAGGTCGCCATATTGACCCCATATTGACTCTCCACGCTCATCTTGTCCATGAGACCCACTTCCTGCTCCCTCGACTCTATTCCCACCAAACTGCTGACCACCCAACTCCCTTTTCTGGCTCCCATGTTAGCTGACATTGTTAACGGTTCTCTCCTCTCAGGTACTGTCCCCTTCTCCCTCAAATCTGCCGTCATCACCCCTCTCCTCAAAAACCCAACCCTTGACCCCTCCGTCCTTGCAAACTATTGCCCCATCTCCAACCTCCCTTTCCTCGCCAAAGTCCTTGAACATGTTGTCGCCTCCCAAGTCCGTGCCCATCTTTCCCACAACTCCATGTTTGAATCCCTCCAATCAGGTTTCCGCCGCTGCCACAGTACCAAAACGGCTCTCATCAAAGTCACAAATGACATCCTTTGTGACTGGCGAAGGTAAACTGTCCCTCCTCGTCCTTCTTGACTTGTCTGTAGCCTTTGACACGGTTGACCACACCATCCTTTTCCAAAGCCTCTCCACCGTCGTCCAGCTGGGTGGGGCTGCACTCGCCTGGTTCCATTCTTATCTCTCTAATCGTAGCCACAGAATCACCTGCAATGGCTTTTCTTCCCGTTCCCGCATCGTTACCCCTGGTGTCCCCCAAGGATCTATCCTTGGCCCCCTCCTATTTCTCATCTACATGTTGCCCCTTGGAGACATCATCCAAAAACACAGCGTCAGTTTCCTCACTACCTCTTCTCTCGACCCCTCTACTGTCTCTAAATTGACACACTGCTTGTCCGACATCCAGTTCTGGATGAGCAGAAATTTTCTCCCATTAAATAGTGTGAAGACTGAAGCCATTGTTTTCGGTCCCCGCCACAAACTCCCTTCCCTAGCCACTGACTCCATCCCTCTCCCTAACATCTGTCTGAGGCTGAACCACACTGTTCACAACCTTGGTGTCATAGTTGACCCTGAAATGAGTTTCCGACCACATATCCGAGGCATAACTAAGACTACCTATTTCCACCTCTGTAACATCGCCTGTCTCCACCCTTGCCTCAGCTCATCCGCTTCTGAAACCCTCATGCATGCCTTTGTTACCTCTAGACTTGACTATTCCAATGCACTCCTGGCTGGCCTCCCACGTTCTACCCTACGTAAACTTGAGGTCATCCAAAACTCTGCTGCCCGTGTCGTAACATGCACCAAGTCCTGTTCGCCCATCTCCCCTGTGCTCGTTGACTTACATTGGCTCCTGGTTAAGCAACGCCTAGATTTCAAATTATCATCCTTGTCTTCAAATCCCTCCATGGCCTCGTTCCTCCCTATCTCTGTAATCACCTCCAGCCCCACAACCCCCTGAGATATCTGCGCTCCTCTAATTCTGCCCTCTTGCGCATCCCTGATTATAATTGCTCAACCATTGGTGGCCGTGCCTTCTGTTGCCTGGGCCCTAAGCTCTGGAATTCCCTGCCTAAACCTCTCTACCTCTCTTTCCTCCTTTAAGACGCTCCTTAAAACCTATCTCTTTAACCAAACTTTTGGTCACCTGCCCAAACTTCTCCTTATGTGTCTCGGTGTCAAAATTTTTGTTTTATAATACTCCTGATAAGCGCCTTGGGATGTTTTACTATGTTAAAGACGCTATATAAATACAAGTTGTTGTTCGGCACCACACTCAGCACCTCCCCTCATTTCAGCCGAGCTCCCCTTATTATTACCCTCTACTTCATTCTCTTTGGCTAGTCACTAAAACCATATCAGTGCCAATGTTACTGTTGACACACACTGAGCTTGGTTTGCAAAGGACTCTTTCATGTGGTGTCTTTTAGAAATCTGATGAGATAATGCTTTCTACCAGTAACTTAGGCTGTGACCCTCTCAAAAAGTTTGAGTTTGTTGTACTATTTTGCTTTTGATTATTAGTTTATTTGTTTTTGAATTATTGAGGCTACGATAATGGGCTGGATTTTCATTCAGGTGCGGGTTGGTGTCGTGTAATCCGCATTTCGTGTTATCCACACGAATCTAATTCGATGTGGGAGGTTGATGCTATTTTAACTAAATTGCCCAATTGAGTTCCAGCGTGTGGGAACCCGTGGCAAATGAATTTCTCCAGTCTGAAAGTCGCCGCCGATGACGTCATCATTGCTGCTGCATTTAAGGTCTGCAACAAGCCTTGCTTCTTCTGCAGACTGCCAACCTTTTGGCATTTGCTGATACACTGAGCTGGAAGCAGAATGGCCAGAGAAAGACTGAGGTCTGCACCCCATTTCGACGACGTTGCCCTGCAGGCTTTAGTGGAGGGAGCAAGAGCTCACAAGGAGGTGCTCTTCCCTTCATCAGGGAGGAAGATGCCTCCCCAGCAGACAAAGGCTGCGTGGCTGCAAGTGGCAGAGGAGGTCAACTCCTTATTGGCTACCCGCAGAACCTGGATACAGTGCAAGAAGAGATTTCATGACCTTCAGCACACTGGAAAAGTGAGTATGAATTTCCCATCACTCTCAATCTGATCCCCATTGCGTTTCCTCACCAACACTCACCTCCACATCCCACTTGACACTGACATCCATGCACCCTTACCCATTCCCTCTCTCTCTATGGTCACATTCACCTAACTATTCGACTATGCAGCCCTCACACTCCCTATCACTGATGCTATGAAAAATACTGACAACACACAGGGAGGGCCCTTGGTCTTGCCACCTCACTCCATCTTTGTCTCCTTCTAAGCATCTATGCTATGGATTCTCTACACTCACTCCTTCATTCGCACTCAGCCTCCACTTGTCTCCCTCATTGCAGAAAAAGAGAGCTCACAATAAAAGAGAATGAGCGAGGACAGGAGGAGGGCCACCATCAGTAGCCCACCTCACCCCCTGGGAGGAGGCGGTCCCGGAGATCGCAGGAGTGGAGGACGACGCGCATGTGGGGGATGGACAGACGGGTGCATCACACCAAGCTGGTGACAGAATAGTTTTCCATCTCTCTCATTGACATTGTATGAGTCGCTGATAATGTTTCGGAAGCTCTAACAGATGGACTAATGATCATCTGCAATATGCAATGTGCATGTAACCTTGGCATCACATCTCTGACTCTTTCCTTTACTCCCCCACAGGACCATCGCAAGCACCCGTCCCCACTAGCCAGGAGGAACAGGCTGAGCCTCCAGACTCCTCAGAGGAAGCTGCAATCTCTGAGGGCACAGCGGCAGCAGAATTCAGCGCACCCAGCACCAGCGCAGGTCACACCTCGGTGGGACCTTCGGGACATAGAATAGTGTTGTCACCTGGTGTATTACAGCTCACAAGTGAGCATCAGCAGATTGTGGAGACAGGGACAGCAGTGGAGAGTCATAGTCGGAGGGCACTGGACTCTGCCTGCTCGGCTCAGCTGCATGTCGACCCTCTACCACTGGGTCCATCCACAGTATCAGCGGTGATGGCACTCCAGGAAAAGATGCAGGAGTCTCTGGTAGGTTTTGCCTCCAGGGTCGCTGCGAGTGTGGACCGAATGGAGGAGTCACTGAACGGCTGCAGGGCATTCTGAAGGGGGAGGGTGAACAGGCAGAAGTCGTGGTTCACATTGGGACCAACGACATAGGTAGGAAGAGGGATGAGGTCCTGCAACAAGAATTTAGGGAGCTAGGTAGCAGATTAAAGAGCAGGACCTCAAAGGTTGTAATCTCTGGATTACTCCCGGTGCCACGTGCTAGTGAGTATAGGAATAGGAGGATAGAGCAGATGAATGCGTGGCTAAAGAGTTGGTGCAGGAGGGAGGGCTTTAGTTTCCTGAATCACTGGGCCTGCTTCTGGGAAAGGTGGGACTTGTACAAGTCGGACGGGTTGCACCTGAACCAGAGCGGGACAAATATCCTTGCGGGGAGGTTTGCTACCACTGTTCGGGGGGGTTTAAACTAAAATGGCAGGGGGTTGGGAACCTGAGCAGGGAGACAGAGGAAAGGAAAACAGGGATAAAAGCAAAAGATAGGAAGGAGAAAAACAAAAGTGGCAGTCAGAGAAATCAACGGTTTAAATCAAACGTGGCCACAGTAAATAATAATTCTAATAGGTCTAAGAGCATTAAAAAAACAAGCCTGAAGGCTTTGTGTCTTAATGCGAGGAGCATTTGTAATAAGGTGGATGAATTGGCTGTGCAAATAGAGGTAAACAAATACGATTTGGTTGGGATTACAGAAACGTGGCTCAAGGATGGCCAAGACTGGGAACTCAACATCCAGGGGTATTCGATATTCAGGAAAGATAGGCAAAAAGGAAAGGGAGGTGGGGTAGCATTACTGGTTAAAGAAGGGATTAACACAATTGTAATGAAGGATATTAGCTCTGATGATGTGGAATCTGTATGGGTAGAATTGAGAAATACTAAGGGGAAAAAAACATTAGTGGGAGTGGTATATAGACCTCCAAACAGTAAGGTGGAGGTTGGGGATGGCATTAAAAGGGAAATTAAAGAAGCGTGCAATAAGGGCACAGCAGTCATCATGGGTGACTTTAACCTACATATAGATTGGGCCAACCAAATTAGTAACAATACTGTGGAGGAGGAATTCCTGGAGTGTTTACGGGATGGTTTGCTGGACCAATATGCCGAGGGACCAACCAGAGATCAGGCCATCTTAGACTGGGTACTATGCAACGAGAAAGGATTAATTAGCAATCTTGTTGTACGAGGCCCCTTGGGTCGGAGCGATCATAATATGATCGAATTCTTCATTAAGATGGAGAATGAAGTAGTTGACTCAGACAAGGGTCCTCAATTTAAATAAAGGAAACTACGATGGTCTGAGGAGGGAGTTGGGTAGGATTGAGTGGGGAATGGCGCTCAAAGGGTTGACAGTGGATAGGCAATGGCAAACATTCAAAGACCGAATGGATGAGCTACAGAATTTGTTCATCCCAGTTTGGCGTAAAAATAAAACAAAAAAGGTGACTCAACCGTGGCTAACAAGGGAAATTAGGGATAGCATAAGATCCAAGGAGAGGACATATAAATTGGGTAGAAAAAGCAATAATCCTGAGGGTTGAGAGCAGTTTAGGATTCAACAAAGGAGGACAAAGGGATTAATTAAGAAAGGGAAAATAGAATATGAGAGTTAGCTAGCAGGGAACATAAAAACCGATTGTAAAAGCTTTTATAGATATGTGAAGAGAAAAAGATTAGTGAAGTCAAGCATAGGTCCCTTACAGTCAGAATCAGGGGGATTTATAATGGGAAACAAGGAAATGGCAGACCAACTAAATGCATACTTTGGTTCTGTCTTCACAAAGGAGGACACAAATAACCTCCCAGAGATGCCGGGGAACATAGGGTCTGATGAAAGCGAGGAACTGAAAGAAATCAGTATTTGTAGGAAAATGGTGTTAGGAAAATTGATGGGACTGAAGGCCGATAAATCCCCAGGGCCTGATGGTCTACATCCCAGGGTATTTAAGGAAGTGGCCCTAGAGATAGTAGATGCATTACTGATCATCTTCCAGAACTCGATAGACTCTGGAACGGTACCCATGGATTGGAGGGTAGCTAATGTTACCCCACTATTCAAAAAAGGTGGTAGAGAAAAAGCGGGGAATTATAGACCGGTAAGCCTGACATCGGTAGTGGGGAAAATGCTAGAGTCTATTATAAAAGATGTAATAGCAGAGCACTTGGAAAGCAGTGACAGGATCGGACAAAGTCAACATGGATTTACAAAAGGTAAATCATGCTTGACTAATCTACTGGAATTTTTTGAGGATGTAACTGGTAAAATAGATAAGGGAGAACCAGTGGATGTGGTGTATTTGGACTTTCAGAAGGCTTTCGATAAGGTCCCACACAAGAGATTAGCGTGCAAAATTAAGGCACATGGGATTGGGGGCAAGGTATTGACTTGGATAGAGAACTGGTTGGCGGACAGAAAGCAAAGAGTTGGAATAAACGGGTCATTTTCCGAGTGGCAGGCAGTGACTAGTGAGGTACCGCAAGGATCGGTCCTAGGACCCCAGCTGTTCACAATATATATTAATGATCTGGACGAGGGAATTGGATGTAATATCTCCAAATTTGCAGACGACACAAAGCTGGGCGGGAGGGTAAGCTGCGAGGAGGATGTCGGGAAACTCCAGTACGATTTGGACAGGTTGGGTGATTGGGCAGAAACATGGCAAATGCACTATAATGTGGATAAATGTGAGGTTATCCACTTTGGTGGCAAAAACAGGAAGGCAGATTATTATTTGAATGGCAATAGATTGGGAGAAGGGGAAGTGCAAAGAGACCTGGGTGTCCTTGTGCACCAGTCGCTGAAGGTAAGCATGCAGGTGCAGCAGGCGGTTAAGAAGGCAAATGGTATGTTGGCCTTCGTAGCAAGAGGGTTCGAGTACAGGAACAAGGATGTCTTGCTACAGTTGTACAGGGCCTTGGTGAGACCGCACCTTGAGTATTGTGTGCAGTTTTGGTCACCTTACCTGAGGAAGGACGTTCTTGCCATGGAGGGAATGCAGCGAAGATTCACCAGGCTGATACCTGGGATGGCAGGAATGACGTATGAGGAGAGATTGTGTCGATTGGGCTTATACTCACTGGAGTTTAGAAGATTGAGAGGGGATCTCATCGAAACCTATAAAATTCTGTCAGGTCTGGCCAGACTAGATGCAGGAACGATGTTTCTGATGGCTGGGGAGTCCAGAACCAGGGGTCATAGTCTAAGGATAAGGGGTAAGCCATTTAGGACTGAAATGAGGAGGAATTTCTTCACCCAGAGAGTGGTGAACCTGTGGAATTCTCTGCCACAGAGGGCGGTGGAGGCCAGTTCATTAAATATATTCAAGAAAGAGTTGGATATGTTTCTTGAGGCTGAAGGGATCAAGGGATATGGGGAAAAGGCAGGGACAGGGTACTGAATTTGGATGATCAGCCATGATCGCATTGAATGGCGGAGCAGGCTCGAAGGGCCGAATGGCCTACTCCTGCTCCTATCTTCTATGTTTCTATGTTTCTAACATGAGCAGAGCCTTTGTGGAGTCATTGGCGCATGAACGCATCAACATGGAAAGGATGGCAACCTCCATGGAGGTGCTAAGTCACCAGAGTGTTGAAAACATGGTGAGTGTTCAGAATAGACTGACATCTCTGGAGGAGCGATGGTCAGCTATTGAACAGAGAAACCAGACCTTCATGGCAGTCCCTCTGAGTAGGACTGCCAGTGCAGATACGGGTCCCCATGGCCCCCCTGATGTGCAGCAAGGTGCTCTCAAGCCACCTGCAAGCTTTGAGGGGGACCTGACCCATTTGAGGGAAGTTGGTGGCAGACATCAAGGAAGTGGGGGCTCCTCTCCAAGCGCTCATACTTCCATGCCACTGCAGAGCCCTCAGTCAGAGCCCCACCAGAGTCCACAACCAACTGAGATCGGCGTCTCAACTCGTGCACAGCCGCAGGAACAGCAGACTGTTGATGAGCCCTCACAGGTTCACCATCCCAGAGGACGCCCGCCAAAGGTGTCGCGATAGGAGCAGCAAGAAACTGAGCAAGGGGCCTCCACATCTGCTGAAGCCACAGGGGAAGCACCACGTAGGAGCATGCGTAAGAGAAAGATACTGCACAAATAGTCACAAGGGTAGTCACTTGGGTGAAATTTGATGTTTTTTGTGCAAAAAGCCATCATATGAATCATGTACAGAAAAAATCTGATGGCTACTGCTGTAGTTGTGGCGTGTGTCATTTCACGAATGGGACTTCCACATTGAGGGCTTAGGATTCCTTGCAATTGTCAGTATGGTGGTCAAATTGCTAGGAATCAGCTGGTTCGTGGCCATTGTCGATGCTCAGGTAAGAAGATGAGAGGCAAAAGTGCTTGAGTGGCTAGGCTAAGCAAATCTGGCCAAGATGAGTGCGTTCCTTGCATCCCGGGCAGCTGTGTTCTCATGTACTGCTACCGCTGGTTGATGGGCCTCTGCAGGATGTTCATTTTCGCTCTCCTCCTCCTCTTCCTCCTCCTCATCTGAGGAGGATATGTGAGGAGCCACTTGGTCCTCAGGAATCTGCAAGCCACGACGCTGTGCCATGTTGTGAAGTGCACAGCAAACCACGACGATTCTGGAGACCCTGGCTGCTGAGTACTGCAGGGCTCCACCTGATCTATCCAGGCATCTGAAGCACATCTTCAGCAAACCGATGGTTTGCTCGATTATGGCTCTGGTCGACATGTGGCTGGAGTTGTAGCTCTCCTCAGCTTCGTTGGATGGTCTCCTCAACGGTGTCATTAGCCACGTCCTCGGAATAGCCCTTGTCTCCAAGTAGTCATCCATTAAGTTGGTCTGGCGGACTGAATAGCGGAGGCACACTAGACTGGCGCAGTATGAAGGAGTCATGGCAACTGCCAGGGTACTTGGCACAAACATGCAAAATTTCCTTCTTGTGGTCACACACCAGCTGAACGTTAAGGGAGTGGAAGCCCTTGCGATTGACAAAAATACCTGGATTGCGATGGGGTGCCTTAAGGGCCACATGTGTGCAGTCAACGACGCCCTGCACCCTTGGAAAGCCTGCCAGATGAGCTAATCTAACCGCACGCGCCTTGACACTTGCTCGATCCTTGGTGAAATGGATGTGATTGTGCACGAGGGCAAAGAGGGCATCGGTTACCTGCATGATGCAAGTGTGTGCGGCTGCCTGGGAGATGCCGCTGATGTCTGCTGCTGATCCCTGGAATGAGCCTGAGGCAAAAAAGTTGAGTGCAGTGGTGACTTTGACGGCCACTGGTAAGGGTTGTCCACCTGGTCCTCTGGCCTGCAGGTCTTGTTGCAGCATTGCGCAGATGTCACCCACTACCTCTCGCGAAAGTCGAAGCCACCTTTGGCACTGCTGCTCAGACATGTTGAAATAGCTGACCCTGCATCTGTAGACCCTGTTTGGGGGGTATCTCCTGCGCTGACGGGCTTCCGTGCGCTGGCCCCTTCTGGCCTGTGCATCTTCAGGTGGGTGAGCAGCAGCTTGGCGTGCCTGTTGTTGCTGTTGCTGCTGCTGCTGTTGCTGCTGCTGTTGTTCGGCCTCATCTAATATCCAGAAGGGAAGGAAATAAATGGCTCCCAGGCTTCTGGTATATGCCTCAGTTGAGGAAGCGCTCAGTGAAGGTGGCGAGAGGGGTTTCCCAGGAGGTCACACTGGAAATGGGTGTCAGACTCAAACTTCCTCAGCTGTGGTTATGCATTCTAAAAGTTCCCCCAGACCTGAGACTACAAAGTCCTGCCACCTGCAAATGATGGCTGATCAAATCTCCTCTTTAATGGTTGACCTGCAGCTGATAGTCAGCAATCCAATTGTGCTCCCACCAGGTTTCACCGTCGTGTTTCAGAACAGGCGTATTTCACGTGGGAAAAGGGTTAAAATCGCAATGGCCATTCAAAATGGCATTATAGAGGCAATTTAGTGCTTGTTAAGGACCTTAACGGCCTATCCCGCCTCTTGGAGGCGGGACGGAGACGGGACCATCAGACACGAATGTTTGAAAATTGCATGGAGGCGGGGTTGGGCCCGCCCGCCAGTTTTTGCAATTTTAACCCCCTGCACACCTCCAATCCCGCCTCCACGGCCCAATGAAAATCCTGCCCAATGGATCTGCAGTTTCCAGGTATTGTTTTGTCACCTTCTTGAAAATAGGAACTACATTTGCTTATTTCCAGTTTATCAGAACCTCCCCAGTGTCACTGACTCCTTCAAAACGACCATCACTGCTTCACAGATCTCCCTTGTCTTTTGAATTACCCTTGGATGGAGTTCATTTGTCCTTCAGGATGTATTAGTTCTCCGTCTCTTTAGCCTATCTAGAATCTTTGTTTCACTAAGGTCAAAGCCCTGGACCATACATGGTGTGTGCTAGATGTTGGATGGTATACTGTTAGTGTCCTGATTGATAACTACCTCCATGATGTAATCATTTGACATGTTGCCTCCTATTCACCCTCATTTTGAACTCCATATGGGCCCTTGGGGTTTTAATTTCCTCCCTATCTTCTTGCTGTTGACCTGAGCTCCCTCCTCCAAGTCCATAGTCTTCAAAACAAGACGAGACTGATGTACAAAGGTAGGTAGCGCACCCAAGTGTCCATTCTTTATGTATGAGCAAAGGAGGCGAGCGTTGCTCGGCTATTTAACCTCTACGGGGCATCTTGGCCGAGCTTCAGCCTGTTGCCACCTGACCTGTGACACACAGACATTCTCCAACAGTCACTGAACAAATACCAGGAGTGGGAGCCCTGGCTGATGATGTACCCTACTGATAAATGCGCATAATTAAAGGAACCAAGCCATGCAGAGCTGGAAGATCCCAGATTTAGCCCCTGGTCTGTGCTGAGTTCCCTGATCTCAGTCTGGGTGACTGTGGAGGGATGTTACAAGTGGCCTCTCGATGTCCATGTGCTCGGAAGGGAAAATGCCAACTCCCGATTAGCGTAAAGTGTACCTTAAGTGAGCGTAGGATCAGGCTCGTCTCTCACGCCTTTGTTAAAGCTCATACCAGCAGAATGGTCACTTAGGTCAGGTATCAGAGGGCACCTGGAGCCTGTGGAATTCCACCCAGAATGCAAGAATTCCTTTCAAAGACAAAGGGGCTTTTTAAAAAGGAAAACAAAATCTGCTTATCTAGTGTTTATGAAGCCTAGTTAGGGTTACTAACTCCGATTGGTCGCATTCCTGGAGGGTTCAACACATGACTTCCCACCTCCAACTGCCCTGCCCAATCAAACAGCCCATTTCCCCCCACATATCCAATACTTTTATAACCAATAAACAAAAACATTCAAAGAAGATGGGGGGGGGGGGGAACAACATAATTTTCCTTTTAATGGCCCTATGATTTTTCTCCCAAGTGTTAATTCCTGGAGATTCCTAGGGCAATCCTAGAGGGTTTGGCAACCCGAAATCAGATGCGTGAATCCCAACCTTCACATAGGTTCTTTAACACAAGTGATCTGTTGCCCCTCAGTCTCCTCAGCATTAAAGGCAGGTGCGAAACTAGGCTGAAATCAGCAACAGTCTCCTCAGCATTAAAAGCTTCAGCAAATAATTGCACTTCTTTTAGATTAGTTTACCTTATGCAACATTAAAATGGAAAGTTTGTCGAATTGAATTTAGAGTGATTGCTTTTTTTATTCCCCATGCTGTTCACACTTCACCCTGTCAATCACCGCAATGCAGGGAATGGCAGGAGATGAGAACGGGCATTCATATTAAAAGAAGTATGTATATTTTTTATTATTAGATTTAGTACAGGTTGCCCTCCCGGCAGCCGCAGTGATCCCTGTGGGAATATGTGTTTGCAAATCGAACCGTCAAACAGACATTTGGCATTCCAATCAGACCCGACGGTCAGGTTCGAGCTCGCCAAATTGGACAGCCTGTGAGTATATTAGAAAGTTAAAGTTTGGTGCAGTGCGGTTGTCCTGCCAGTGGACGTCGCTAGCAAGATTTAAAAAGTGCTGCAGCTTTGACGACTGCAAAATATTGTAGGGTGTAACTTTGACCGAACCCACCTGATGGGAAAGGGACGCGATTAGGTGGCTGCCCGATTTACACCCCCCGATTTACGCCCCGATTTACACCCGTCCGATTTACACCCGTCCGATTTACACCCCCCCCCACGATTTACACCCCCCAATTTACACCCCCGCCCCCCCCGATTTACCCCCCCCGATTTACCCCCACCCCTGATTTACCCCCCACCCCCAATTTACACCCCCCGATTTACACCCCCTGATTTACACCCCAATTTACACCTCCCCCCCCCCAATTTACACCTGCCTGATTTACCCCCCACCCCCGATTTACACCCGCCCAATTTAACCCCCCCCCCACCCCCGATTTACACACCGTCCAATTTACACCCCACCTGAAACTCCCTCCGCTAAAAAGCTGTTGAGGCTGGGGGTCAATTTAAAATTTGAAAACTGAGATTGATAGATTTTTGTAAGGCGAGGGTATTAAAGGTTATTGGACCAAGGCGGCTATATGGAGTTGAGATACACGTCAGCCGTGATCTGATTGAATGGTGCAACATGCTCGAGGGGCTGAATGGCCTCCTCCTGTTCCTATGTTCCTACAGTGCTATACTCAGACATTCCAACTTTTTATTAGATTGAGCGATATTCAGGAGATTGTGATCCTTCTATCACACAGTCACATTTCACTGTGACTGCTACTTTGTGACAAGCAAGTTGCTCACCAGACAAAAATTGACAGCGGCTTCAATGTTTAATTCAGGACTGAACAGTGAAGGAGATGGAACATAAGTGGAGATGAATCTGATTCCAGGCTGAATAGCTGAGTGTGGCGCCATTACCAAACAGCATAAATAACTTTGCTCTGTCTGGGTTTTTTTTGGGTTGCCCGCTGACAGGTTCTCAGATCCAGTCCCATAAATGTCAGCTCTTTTATAACGGTTGGCATCAACATCCTACTGCTCCTGCTCAGGCTCCACTCGACTATGACATACTGACTGGTAATTCTGTCTTTCAGGGTTTCGATGATTTCATCTTTGCATTCTTCGCTGTGGAGATGATTGCCAAGATGATTGCGCTGGGCATCTTTGGCCCGAAATGTTACCTAGGTGACACATGGAACCGTCTCGATTTTTTCATAGTTGTTGCCGGGTAAGTTCTCTGAGCTCTTTGTCTGTCCTGCTGCCTCTTTGTCCATTGAGTGTATTAGAGAATGGATTAGAGAGTGGAGGTGCACTGAAGACCACTGAAGTGCACACTGGTGAAATTCAGTCTTTTTTCAGAATCCGAATTCATTGGTCAGTGTTAAGTACTCTGGTTAAGTGCCATGTTCTCACTTCATCAGCCCATTGTTGCACGCAACCAAAATATTTCATACCTTTTAACACAAATTCATCTGGTTTGATTGCTGAAGATGGGTCTGACCAAGATATTGATAAACTCGCACGACAGCTCACGGTAAGATCCACTCCCAAGTCATCTCTCTGGCAGTCCCTGCTCCTGCTCCCACTTCCATTGCTGAGAAGTCCATCAATCGCCATATTTCTAGACAATTGTTTATGGCATGAATGATGTCACTGCTACACTGCCAGTTTTAAATGTAGACCATGTTAAATTCAAGAGCGTACTGATTAACTTAAAGGTCATTGCCTCTTTAAACTCAGATTATTCTTTAAACTCGAATAGTTTAACATCTGAAATGCAGTTCCTTGTGTGTGCTTTTTCTTTCACGTTAAAGGGTTAAGTCTGTGCAAGCCAGGTGATTTATTTCACTTGACTAACATTGCTCTCCCTTGTTTCATCTGCTGTCTTTCTTCAAAAGTATGTTATTGGCTGTAAAGGCGCTTTGGGATGTTCTCAGGTCATGAAAGGTGCTGTATAAATGCAAGTTTTCTGTCTGTCTTTCTTTCTGTATGTCTTTCTGTCTTCTGTCTTTCTTTCTTTCTTTCTTTGTCTTCCTTCCTTCCTGTCTCTGTCTTTCTTATTGTCTTTAGTGCTTTCTTTCTTTCTGTCTTCCTTCCTTCCTGTCTTCCTTCCTGTCTATCTGTCTTTCTTTCTGTCTTTAATTCTTTCTTTCTGTCTTTCTGTCTTCCTTCCTTCCTTCCTGGCTGTCTGTGTCTGTCTGTCTGTCTGTCTGTGTCTTTCTTTCTTTCTTTCTGTCTTCCTTCCTGTCTGTCTGACTTTCTATCTTTCTTTTTATCTTTTTATCTTTCTTTGTGTCTTTCTTTCTGTCTGTCTTTCTGTCTTTCTTTCTTTCTTTCTTTCTTTCTTTCTTTCTTTCTGTCTTTCTTTCTGTCTTTCTTCTGTTTCAATATAGTGCTTCAGTCAGGAGGATAGAGGGAAACTGAGTTCTCGATAGTGAACTGAGGGTTCTTCTGCACAAACTTAATTGGCTTTACCTAGTAGACTTGCCAAATAAGGAAGTAGTCTCTCCAGCCACTCGGTCTCCTGCTCTGCTCTTGGCCACCCTTGCTTACACTCCACTCCTCTGGACACTCCTGCTCCCGCTCCACTCCCCTCCCAGGGAGTTTCTCTGGTCACCTTCACTCCTACTCCCATTCTATTCCTCTCACAAGGAATATATTTGGCTCTCCCTGCTCCCACTCCCACTTCACCTGCCAAAAATCCAGCTCTTTTTATTTCCCCCAAGAAAATAAGGAATGCTGCCTGACTTTTCTTGATTTAAAACCTATTCATAGCATTGCTTTACACATCTGTTTATCCCCTGGATACAATAAAAAGCACCTGGTTACTCATCACTCACATCTGTAACATTCCACTCACTGAAGAGCTGCCATTGATTTCAGTGGTAGTTTGGAGTTGAGCTACATATCAGCCAGGATATAATAGATTGGCAGAACAAGCTCGAGCGGCTGAATGGCCTACTCCTATTCCTATGTTAAGTGCACAGCCCATGCTAGTGCACATTTTTAGCTGATATGTGCATTTAAGTGGATAGTGTCTTTCCAGCTATTTTCTGGCATTTGGGATAAGGTAATATTTTAGTCACTTCACCCAAAGCCCCGTCCATTCTGGTCATGGCTGAAACCATTCACTCTTTTTACTCAAGTCTGTATGGAGTGCTGTGCAGCTACAAAGAGGGAGAAATGCCTACCAGGTGATAGGTATCTCAAGCCCTTTACCCACCAGCATCCTCCCAGCCCCCAACCTATGATACCTCAAATGGCTTCATTCTTATAGAAACATAGAAGATAGGAGCAGGAGTAAGCCATTCGGCCCCTCGAGCCTGCTCCGCCATTCAATGCGATCATGGCTGATCATCCAAATTCAGTACCCTGTCCCTGCTTTCTCCCCATACCCCTTGATCCCTTTAGCCTTAAGAAATATATCCAACTCCACTCAGTTATACCACTGAGAGATACAAGAGTTGAACTATTGTCTACTACAAATGGTCCAATGACCTGCGAAATATCTTTTTCTTGCACCTTCTAATATTTTCTCCTTCAGGTTACTGCATTCTTGCATTTGGAGGGAAAGGGGAGGAAATCAGCGATGGATGCTCCCATTACTGGATATGGAATAGTGTTTAATAATAGGAGAGATGGAAAAGGTGGAAAATCTGGGGGTTGGCTGTGAAAATGAGGATAGAGCTAAATTTGGAAGTTACTGAATGTTCAGATCAGAGGGTCGTAGGGTGCCTAGGAGAAAGATGAGATGTTGTTCCTGAAGCTTGTGTTGAGCTTCATTGGAACAGTGTACGAGGTCAATGTCAGAGAGGGAATGGGAGGAGAGGCGAGCCACGGGTAGTTCCAGGTCACACTTGTGAATGAATTAAGGTGTTTGGCAAAAGTCATCTAATCTGCCTTTGGTCTCCCCATTGTTGAGGAAACCGCACCAGGGGCAGTGAATACAGTATACCAGATTAGAGGAAGTGCACGTAAATGGAAGGAGTGTTTGGGGCCCTGGCAACTGTGTGGGAGGAGGTAAATGGGAAGGTGTTGAATCTTCTGTGTTTACACAGAAAGGTGCCAGGGGAAGAGCAGATTGAAGTAGGGGTGAGTGATCCAGGGTGTCACAGAGGGAACGGTCACTCAGAAAAGCAAAGAGAAGAGGGAAGTGGAAGATGTGTTTGGTGGTGGGATCATGTCTTAGATGGGGCAAATGCCAGAAAATAACCAGGAGCTAGTAGCGTGGAAGGAGAGGACCAGGGGGGCTCTGTCACTGTTGTGAGAGCAAGGGGAGGGGGGTCAAGGCTGAAGCATGGGAAATGGGACAGGCCCAGTCAAGGTCCTTGTTGACTGCAACAGAAGGGAAATCCTCAGCTGAGGAAAAAGGAGGACATTTCAGAAGCTCTAGTTCAGAAGGTAGCGTCATCAAAGTAGACTCAACAGAGACAGCAAAACTGGGAGAATGGGATAGAGTCTTTACAAGATGTGGAATGGGAAGAAGCATACTCCAGGTAGTTGTGGAAGTTAGTGGGCTTGCAATATATGTCCGTGGCAAGCCCATCACCAGAGATAAAAATAGTGAGAGAGACGTCCACGCCATTTCCATCTGGTCCCTCACTCCACATTCACACATTTGTCTGTCCATGCACCAAAGAGGAACAGTGCAACATAATGTATTAAAACTTAGTTTTGTGCATTGCAAACCAGAGCAAAGTAGGAGTGAAAAAAGAGCATTTGGTCCATGACCATCACCCACGCATATCATCGGCCCCATACCTCAATGCCAAGCTCATTTTCCCCTTCTTCCTACTGAATTACAAATCTGTCCATGTCCTTTGCTAATGCACGAACTGAGTCAGCATGTGCTCTACTTGGACACAAGTGCCTAACTGAACATTAAGAAGTTAACTTTTTAAGTAGCATTTACCTTACAATCATATCCTGTCCTTCTCTTTCCTGGTCTTGCAAAGAGTGCCCCTGGAAATCCACTTGTTGATTCCATTCATTAGGTTACAAACTTGGATCATGTCCCAGCTTCTCTATTTTCCAATGAGAACAGATGTTGTTGCCTAATTGCGGTTAAACACCAAAAAAATGTGTTCATTTTCGTTAGGTTTCCCTACAAGCGACTTACAACATAGGTTTCCATGTGCCTCTTATTTTCCATAATACAGGAAACTTTCGTTTAAACGGAGGTTAAATCTCCGGAATGCTCTATCCACCGGCAAAATTCAGGAGTCGGTTCAGATAACTTTTTTTACTTTTCGTTGCTTTTTTTCTCCATTCCTGGCTCTGCAAGCGTCTAGCTGAAGCTGTTGCTTAGCTACAGAGATGCTTGCAAGCTGCGCCGACTGTTTTGAAGCTGTTGCTAAGCAACAGGGTTTGTTGCTAGATACGGAGCTCAGAAGCTCCGTATGTTTTAACATTAGCGCTAGTTTCTCCGGCAGTGTTGATCGACCGGCACCAGCTCGGTCCCATCAGTGCCGGATACCAGAAAGTTTCCTGTAGTAGCCTTGTCATGTGGGAAGTGTAGGATCTATTTCCCCATCCCTTCCCATATCCATTGAAAGTAGGGGGAATAGCAGGAAATGGTCTAAAAAGAAACAGGCCGTTCGGTCCAACCGGTCCATGCCAGTGTTTATGCTCCACACGAGCCTCCTCCCACCCTACCTCATCAAACCGCATCAGCATATTCTTCAGTTCTTTTCTCCCTTGTGTTTATTTAGCTTCCCCTTAAATGTATCTATGCTATTCACCACAACTACTCCATGTGGTAACAAGTTCCACATTCTAACCACTCTCTGGGAATTCCTTATTGGATTTATTAGTGACTAGATTTATGGCCTCTTGTTTTGGACTCCCCCACAAGTGGAAACATCTCTAAATCTACCCTATCAAACCCTTTCATAATTATAAAGACTTCTATCAGGTCACCCCTCTGCCTTCTCTTTTTTTTTTAAGAGAAGAGAGTCCCAGACTGTTCAGTTTTTCCTGATAGTTATAACCTCTCTGTTCTGGTATCATCCTTGTAAATCTTTTTTGCACCTTCTCCAGACAGTTAACAAAGTTTGCCATTAGACTTTGTGCAGTGACCTGAACTCATTATCAGTTGTGCTGTCGTGTCTTAATTTTTATAATAAGCTCTTCAGCAGGGATTTCATTTTTCAAAGGAAAAAAATGCTTTTGCAGCAGATTGTGATAAAACAAGACAGTGTGGTTTGATATTAGCAGATTAAGAACAATCGCACGCATGCAATGAGAAAACAACATTTGAACATGAACTGTGTCAGTAAATGCTGTACTAGGATATAGTTGATGTGCCTCAATAAATCCGAGACTCGATGTTAGCGAAACAAAACAAGGCTTTTATTGACTTAGAAGGTAACACACAGAGGAGAATGTATCTTCCATCCAGAGGTCTGCCGTACTGGATGTGCTGCAGGCTGGGCCAGCTTACATAGGAGCCAGGTATGGGCGGAGCCCTACACACAGTACAATACAATGGAAATGAAACTGAAACCAACCACAGTCACAGGCAGAGAAATACTAATGAGTGATGAATGGAATATTTCATCACATTCACCCCTTCTATAGATTTAGTCTGTTCGGGGGTTTGATAGTCCTCTGCGACCGACGTGGCTGTTGTGGTGCCGCGGGTGTTGGCTGGGTGTCCCCGGTGGCCTCCTGAGTCTCTGCCGGGGGTGTCGCCAGGGTTGTTGAAGGGGTAGTTGGTGGGGGTACCGTTGGTCGATGTTCTTCCGGGGGTGATGAAAGAGTAGTGGGTGGGTAAGAGTTGCTGTGGTCATTGTTGCTGCTGTTGTCGTGGTTGTTGTCGTTACCAGCTGGGGCGACGTCTTTTATGGACACGGTGTCCTCCCTTCCGTCGGCGTGCCGGACATACGCGTATTGGGGGTTGGCGTGGAGTAGGTGCACTGACTCCACGAGAGGGTCCGTCTTGTGGCCCCTCACATGCCTTCGCATGAATACCGGACCTGGGGTGGAGAGCCATGACGGCATGGATACGCCTGAGGTGGATTTCCGGGGAAAGACAAACATTCGCTCGTGAGGCGTGGCTTTAGTGGCAGTACACAATAGCGACCGTATCGAATGGAGCACATCTGGGAGGACTTCCTGCCAGCGGGAGATAGGGAGGCCTTTGGTCCTTAGAGCTAGAGTGACTGCTTTCCATACTGTCCCGTTCTCTCGCTCCACTTGACCATTACCCCAGGGGTTGTAGCTGGTGGTACGGCTCGTGGCGATCCCCCTGGACAGCATGTACTGGCGTAGCTCTTCACTCATGAAGGACGCCCCCCTATCCGTATGGATGTAGCTCGGCATACCGAACAGGCAGAACAGGCTGTTGAGGCATTTAATGACCGTGGCGCTGGTCATGTCTGGGCAGGGGAAGGCGAATGGGAAACGAGAGTATTCGTCCACAATGTTCAGGAAGTAAACATTGCGGTCGACGGACGGGAGGGGGCCCTTGAAATCTAAGCTGAGCCGCTCAAAGGGCCGTGTAGCTTTGATTAAGTGGGCTCTATCTGGGCGGTAGAACCGAGGCTTGCACTCAGCGCAATTGCGACAGTTCCTGGTTAGGGACCGAACTTCCTCAATCGAGTAGGGTAAGTTGTGGGACTTTATGAAGTGGAACAGCCGCGTGACCCCTAGGTGGCAGAGGTCATTGTGGAGGGTCTGTAGCCGATCCCCGGTGGCGCTGGCACACATCCCTCATGAGAGGGCGTCGGGGGATTCGTTAAGGGCCCCTGGCCGGTAAATGATGTCATAATCGAAGGTGGAGAGCTCGATCCGCCACCTAAGAATCTTATCATTTTTAATCTTCCCCCTCTGTTTATTATTGAACATAAACGCTACCGACCGCTGGTTGGTAAGTAGGGTGAAGCGTTTGCCAGCTAGGTAGTGGCGCCAGTGGCGCACTGCCTCCACGATGGCTTGGGCCTCCTTTTCTACGGAGGAGTGTCTGATCTCGGGCCCTTGGAGGGTCCTCGAGAAGAAAGCTACGGGCCGCCTCGCCTGGTTGAGGGTGGCCGCCAAGGCAAAGTCAGACGCATCACTTTCCACTTGAAAGGGAGTGTTCTCGTCCACTGCCTGTAGCGTGGCCCGCTCAATATCCTGCTTAATGCTTTTGAAGGCGGCATGGGCCTCAGCAGAGAGCGGAAAAGAGGATGCTTTCAAGAGGGGGCGGGCTTTGTCGGAGTAGTGGGGGACCCATTGGGAATAATAAGAAAATAACCCCAGGCACCTTTTCAGGGCTTTGGGAGTGTTGGGCAGGGGCAGCTCCTGTAGGGGGCGCAATCGGTCGGGGTCTGGTCCGATTTCCCCATTCTCCACCACGCTGCCTAGTATGCAGAGGCGCGTGGTGTTGTAAACGCACTTGTCCTCGTTGTAGGTGAGGTTGAGTTTTTGTGCGGTTTTCAGGAACCTCTCGAGGTTCGAGTCGTGATCCTGCTGGTTGTGACCGCAGATGGTGACGTTGTCGAGGTAGGGGAAGGTTGCCTGCAAGTGGTGGTCATCGACCATGCGGTCCATCTCCCTCTGGAAGACCGAGACCCCATTCGTCACCCCAAAGGGGACTCTGAGGAATTGGTAGAGGCGTCCGTTCGCCTCGAAGGCGGTGTACGGGCGGTCCTCTGGTCTGATAGGGAGCTGGTGGTACGCTGACTTGAGGTCGATGGTGGAGAACACCCGGTATTGGGCGATTTGGTTCACCATTTCTGATATGCGGGGTAGCGGGTAGGCGTCTAGTTGGGTGTACCTGTTGATCGTTTGGCTATAGTCGATCACCATCCGTTTCTTCTCGCTACCCCTTACCACCACCACTTGGGCGCGCCACGGGCTATTGCTGCGTTCAATAATGCGCTCTTTCAGGAGCCTGTCTACCTCGGTCGCGATAAACCGCCTGTCCTCCCAGCTGTACCTCCTGCTTTTGGTCGCTATTGGCCGGCAGTTAGGGGTAAGGTTCGCGAATAGCGAAGGCGGCTTTACCTTCAGGGTAGCCAGACCGCACACTGTGAGGGGCGGCTGGGACCCACCGTAATTGAGCGTGATGCTTTGGTGGTAGCACTGGAAATCCAGGCCCAAGATCACGCTCGCACATAGATTCTTCATGATTAATACTTTAAAATTATCGTATACAGTTCCGTTAACGGACAATTGTACCGTGCAGTAACCCATAATGGTCGATGTCTGGGTTTTATCAGCCATAGAGATGGTACCCCGAGTAGGGACCACCTTTAGGGGGAGTTGTTGTACCAGTTCAGGGTGGATAAAACTCTCCGTGCTTCCACTGTCAATTAAACATTTAACCCTGCACCCGTTTACCTCGATGTCCACCATTGATTTGGATAGCGGGTGCGGCCTGGTCTGGTCCACTGTGACCGATGCCACTGTAGGGCCCTGATCGAGACAAGATGACGTCCACGCTGTCTGCTCACAAGATGGTGGACCCCACGAGGTCGGGCAAGATGGCGTCCAAGATGGCCGCTCCCACGGCGCACACGCGGCGGTGGCGGGTTTTCCGGCGGGGTTCCCTCTGCACACCTTCCCGAAGTGCCCCTTCTTACCGCACTTAAAGCAGGTGGTGCCTTTCGCCGGGCATAGGTTTCTGGTGTGCTTCGGCTGCCCGCGGAAGTAGCAGTTGGGTCCCCGACGCGTCGCGGCTGTCGTAGGGCTTCTGGGGGGAGAGCGGGGCCCCGACGGTGTCGGGCTGCCGGGCGGGGAAGATGCCTTCCAAGATGGCGGCGCCCTTGGTGCACACGTGGCGGCGTGGACGGCGCGGGCTGAAGAGTAGGCGTCCGAGTTTCTCTGGGCCACATCCAGGGATCGTGCTGTGTCCGCAGCCTGTTTCAGGTCCAATCCCGTTTTTTCCAGCAGTCTCTGCCGGATGTAAGTGGAGCTGAGGCCTGTGATAAATGCATCGCGAACAAGCTCGTCAGTGTACACTGCGGCTTTTACATCTTGGCACTTGCAGTCTTTGCCAAGCATTTTCAGGGTGCCTAGGAACTCCTCCACCGATTCCCCAGGTCGCTGTGCGCGAGTAGCGAGCAGATGCCTAGCATACACCTCATTCGTAGGCTGCTGGTAATGCGCCTTTAAGATGTCGCAGGCGGCCGGGTACGTGTCGGCGTCTTGGATGAGGGGGTAAACCCGGTGGCTTACCCAATTCCGCAGAATTCCGAGTTTCATACTCGCAGCCTCCGTAGCGTCTTTGACGGCTGCGGAATTGTCCAGGAAGAATTCCATACACATAAACCAGTGTCCGAAGTGTGCCGATGCGCCTGAAGCATGCTGGTCCAAATCCAAACGTTCGGGTTTCAAGAGTTGATCCATTGTGTTGAAAATTAAGTCAATAAAATTGATGTGCCTCAATAAATCCGAGACTCGATGTTAGCGAAACAAAACAAGGCTTTTATTGACTTAGAAGGTAACACACAGAGGAGAATGTATCTTCCATCCAGAGGTCTGCCGTACTGGATGTGCTGCAGGCTGGGCCAGCTTACATAGGAGCCAGGTATGGGCGGAGCCCTACACACAGTACAATACAATGGAAATGAAACTGAAACCAACCACAGTCACAGGCAGAGAAATACTGATGAGTGATGAATGGAATATTTCATCACAATAGTCTGATCCACAAGGGCCTCAAACAAGCAAATAGCTTTCATCTGCTTGTATATGGTTCGTGAATGTAGGTTTTCAAGGTACAGTTTGGTGCTAGCTGTTCCAGGAACCACCTTTCCCTGTGAAATGTCTCCATCAGAAGATAGCACATCTCCTTAAAGCAGAATAAATTAATTTAAAAGGGTCTGGCATCTCATCCGATTTAGGAATGTTCAAGGAATTAATTGATCCATTAGTATAAATGAGTTCAAGGGATAAATAGTTGTGTTTTATGAGAAAGAGGACACCGATGGATGTGGTGAGGAGGCAGGACAGAACATAACAATTGCTGGACTAAAAAGACCAAGATCCAACAAGTTCACCTTCTACCATCCTGGTAGGCACATGATACAGCGATAATGGAGTAATCATTGCAATCAGTCTCTCTCAATTAGTCTACAACAGACCCAGGTATAATACAAGGAAAGCCCCAGTGCTGGAGAGCTGTGGGAACCATAGGTCCAGAGTCACCTGTTCTTCCCAAGCATGTTACACTCACCACCCATCATGTTGCAAATTACTCATATACTGTATCCCAAAAGGTTATTTTCTGAAAGAAATCGATCTAATTTGCAGTTGGTGCAATGAAAAAGGAATGGGTTTGTTGGGCCTCATAGCTTTTCCTGCTGCTAAGATTGCTTGTTTTCTATTGTGTTGCTGTTCATGTAGTTGTCTACTTTTGGAGTTATTTTCTCCTACTCTTTAGGTCTTTATTCTGTCTGTCTGTAGGGTCGACACTCAACTTGTTCCTGGCCTCTGCCTGTGCCCTGTGTAATAGATCACTGAGAGAGTGGCCTGGGTTGACTCATAGGAACGCTCAAAAAGGACGGTCAGGAAAAGACCAGCTGGTCCATCAAGTCTGCCCTGCACTCATGATGCCTGGAGCACCAGAACTAGACACTTTCTACACCTCCCCCCCCGCCCCCACCGCCAACCCCCCACCCTGCAGCCATGTAATCTCCTGGGAGAGACAAAAAAAAGCAACAAAGAAAACCAGGGCCAATAAGGGGGAAAACTCCAAAAAATTCCACTCTTACACCCTCAGGCAATCAAAATAGTCCACATGGAGATCACATGGACCTTGTGTATGTTATCTGTTAATCCATTTACCTTCTATATGATGCCATCTCTGCCCCAGCCAAGAACCGGTCCAGCTCCCTCTTGAAGGTATGCAGAGCGACCGCACCCACTGCACCAGCCAGCAATGCATTCCTGAGGATCACCACGCTGTAGGAAAATATTAACAATTTAATTTTCTGTCCCTTTCTGTATGGAAGCATTAGCTTCCCATTAGCACTCCCCCAAAGTCCCGGCGCAGAACCCATTGTGTGGGGGAAATGACCAATGCCAACCCACCTCATTCCCTTTGCCTCACCCCTGAGATTACATAGCTGCAGTGTGGGGTGTGGGGTGGGGTGGGGGGTGGGCAGTGTAGTGTATGTGCTTTAAGTCAGAACTACTTTTTACAGCTCCTGTATACTGTAGTACCGGCAGTAACCACACCAGAGCTGTGCACATGCCTCTGTACTCCAGTCTAGAGATGACCCTCCTCCAGTAAAGGCCTGTTGTTTGTTTATGTACAGCATCCGTGTAATTCTTTATCAACCGAACCACGGATCTAACAGTGGCGACGAGGGTTGATGCGAATCTACCTGCAACATTAAACAAAAAAAAACAACAACAAAAAAATAGTCGAGTCCAGGAACACGGGCGTCGACCGCGAGCAACCGCCCAGCAGTCAGGCAGAGATCCAACTTCGCTGGGGAGGCTGTGGAGAGCCGGGCTTGGTTCCCCAGCCACAACAAGCAGTAAGAGACCGATGACAGGTCCTGAGCAGACCCTTCCCGAGCAGCGGTGGCTGGAGCCGACCGACGGCAGAGAGAGAGAGCCGGGCAGCGTCGACGGGGTAAGAAAAAGGGTGAAGAGAGCAGGGCGCAGCCGGGGGTTGATCACCGAGCGGCGTCGTGGAAAAATACTGCAAAACCGGAGAGAGAGAGGGTAAGAAACAGCCGGGTTCTAGACTGAGCGGCGTCGACAAATATCAAGAGAAGAACGCGCAGAGCACAGCCAGGGATCACGGGCTTATCAGGGTCCGCGGGGCGAAGCAAGGGGAGATGCCATTGAGCCACGGAGAAGAAGGAAGAGCGCGGGAGACGCCATTTTGCGAAGCCGCAGCGGAGAAGACGGGCGAGCGCGGGAAGGAAGGAAAGCGCGGGAGATGCCATTTTGTGCCAGCGGAGAAGAAGGGGAAGCGCGGGAGACGCCATTGGTGATAGTTAATGCACAACCAAGGATGCCGAAGAGTGGCAGTATCTCTACGTTCGACAATGAAGTCGAAGATTGGGCAACATATGTGGAACGTATTGAGGTGTACTGCAGGGCGAATGAAGTGCCAGATGCTAATAAAGCACTGGTTCTGTTAAATTCCATGGGTGCAAAAACTTATGGGTTACTGCGAAATCTAATAACCCCAGAGAAGCCGGTAAACAAGAATTTTGAAAGCATAGTAGAAATCCTACAGGACCACTTAAACCCCACACCGCTGCTGATAGCAGAACGATTTAAGTTCCATAAAAGGAACCAACACAAAGACGAAAGCAATGCTGAGTACCTAACGGAACTGCGCAAGCTATCGAAATACTGCCAGTTTGGAGCGGGACTAGCAGACACGTTAAGGGACAAGTTTGTGTGTGGGCTACAAAGTGAAGGAACCCAGAAATGGCTTCTATCAGAAAAGGACCTTACGCTGGACAAAGCTTTCAGTATGGCAGTATCACACGAAGCAGCCGCAAGGGGCGCTGCAGAGATACAACGGAGACCGCAAGAATATGGCACCAACGAAATGACCTATGGAACAGGGAAGTGCTATCGCTGCGGCAGAACAACACATGACCAGAAAGATTGTTGGTTCAAGGACCAAGTGTGCAGACAGTGTGGGAAAGCAGGACACATAGCAAGAGTCTGCAGGTCTGGGAAGAAAACCAACAGTAAGAAATCTCCACAGGAGAAGTACAAAAAGGTACACCAGGTGATGGACAGTGGTTCAGACGAACAGAAAAGTGACACAGACTCCGGAAGCAAGGAGCTGGGTTGTCTGAAACTACATAATGTAACCGAAATAGAGGATCACCAGACTATCTGGGTTACACTCAAGATAGACGGAGTCCAAGTGGAAATGGAATTGGACACAGGGTCAGCTCTAACCGTCATAAATCAAAGAGACTACAAGCGGCTATTTTCACACATACCCTTGAAAGCTACAGAGATTGTCTTGAAGACGTATACAGGGCAAAAAGTCTACCCCAAAGGAAAAATAAGGGTGAAAGTGACATATAAAGGTCAGGAAATAGCTAAAATGGATATATATGTATTGCCAAATGGAGGCCCACCACTGCTAGGACGTGAGTGGATCCGGAAGATACATTTAGATTGGCATTCCATACAGGCACTGAAGGTGGAGGCCAAAAAGGATGACGACGTCACACCTGGACGACTGTCAAAAATGCTAACTGACGCAAAAGAAGTGTTCCAGGAGGGACGAGGAACACCAAAAAGAATAACAGCAACAATTAAAATAGAGGATAATGCAAGCCCAAAGTTTCTGAAGGCCAGACCAGTGCCTTATGCGATCAGACCAGCGGTTGAAGCAGAGCTGGAAGGGTTGGAACGTTCAGGAGTACTGTCCAAAGTGGACTGGAGCGAGTGGGCTACACCCATCGTCCCTGTAATGAAGAGGTCGTTGAGTAATACGCCTGGGGAACCAAAGAAGATCCGCATCTGTGGGTATTTTAAGGTGACCGTGAACCCAGTCCTTCACACGGCGCAATATCCGCTTCCACGAATTGAGAATATTTTCGCCTCGCTATCTGGTGGTAAACACTTCACCAAAATTGATCTAGCCCAGGCGTACTTGCAAATGGAGGTAGAAGAAGCTTCGAAACATTACTTTACGATCAACACCCATAAAGGTTTCTATCCATACAACCAGCTGGTGTTTGGAGTAGCCTCGGCTCCTGCTATCTGGCAAAGGGCGATGGATCAGGTCCTGCAAGGGATTCCAGGGACCCAGTGTTATTTGGCCGACATCTTGGTCACGGGCGAAAATGACGGTGATCACCTCGCTAACTTGGAGAAGGTGCTCGCCAGATTAAAGGAATATGGGCTACGAGCTAATCGCCACAAGTGCAAGTTTTTCCAGAAACAGATCTCATATTGCAGCCACGTTATTGATGAAGAGGGGTTACATAAGTCCCCTGACAAGATTGAGGCAGTAGTCAAGGCTCCAGCACCGGAAAATGTGTCACAACTGAGGTCGTTCCTCGGGCTGGTAAACTATTACCACAAGTTCTTACCAAATTTGTCTATGGTACTACACCCGCTGAACACCCTACTGCAAACAGGGGTACCATGGAAGTGGGATGACGAACGTAGACGAGCTTTCCAGAAGTGTAAAGAATTGATCACATCAAAAGAGGTGTTGGCCCATTTCAACCCAGCACTACCAATTCGTTTGGCATATGATGCATCACCATACGGCATTGGAGCGGTGCTGTCGCACAAATTCCCAGACGGGTTGGAGAGGCCAGTGGCCTTTGCGTCTCGGTCACTAACCTCAGCCGAACGCAATTACGCCCAGATTGACAGGGAGGCCCTCAGCCTAGTATGGGGAGTAAAAAAATTCAACCATTATCTGCATGGGCAGAAGTTCACCTTGCTGACTGACCACCAACCACTTGTCTCCATCTTTAATCCTAAGAAGGGCGTGCCAGTAATGACTGCACAGCGGTTACAAAGATGGCCCCTGTTTCTAGGGGCGAATCAATATGAAATAGAATATAAAGGCACGAAACAGCATGGGAACGCTGATGGGCTATCGCGCCTGCCACTGCCTACGGTGGAGGAAGCACCAGCAGTGGACCCTATCGAGATATTTTATTCGTCGATAATTGAACGATTGCCAGTAACAAACGCGGATATAGAGAAGGAGACCCGCAATGATCCGACGCTGTTACGGGTATATGAATTGACGATGAGGGGATGGCCAACACATGGCGACTCACTGTTGCCAGCATTCTCATCCAGAAGAGAACAGCTGTCAGTATGCCAGGGGACAGTGATGTGTGGATCCAGAGTGGTGATTCCACCCAAGTTAAGGGAGAGAGTGCTAAAGGAGCTACATGAAGGTCATCTGGGGGGAGTGAAAATGAAAAGCCTTGCTAGGACTTATGTGTGGTGGCCGGGAATCGATCAACAAATCGAAGACCTAACTAAGAGCTGCTTAGGATGCCAGAAGGTCCAAAATGCACCACCACATGCCCCTGTACACCCATGGGAGTGGCCCTCCTCTCCATGGCAAGGGGTGCACATTGATTTCACTGGTCCATTCATGGACTCAATGTTCTTAATAGCAGTGGATGCTCATTCAAAGTGGCCTGAGGTGATAAAGATGTCTTCAACCACTACAGAGAAAACGATTGCAGCCCTACGGACCATATTTGCCAGAAACGGTTCGCCAGAGCAGATCTGCTCTGATAATGGACCACAGTTTGTGTCCGACGAGTTCCAAAAATTCATGAAAAGGAATGGGGTAAGGCATTACACATCCGCCCCGTATCATCCAGCCACCAATGGATTGGCTGAGAGGCGATAAAGGCCATGTGCGACGAGGAAATTCCACTACAGCATAAGATGGACAATTTCTTATTAGCCTACCGAAACGCGACACATGCAGTTACCAACCAGACCCCGGCCATGATGTTCTTTAACAGAAGGTTGAGATCTCGTCTGGATTTGCTCAGACCAAATGTGCGAAAAAATGTTGAGGACAAACAATTCCAGCACATCAACGAGAAGCCGACAAGGAGCTTCAATGTAGGGCAACCAGTCTTGGCCCGTGACTATCGAACAGAGAAGTGGCAACCCGGAACGATATGTACAAGGCAGGGGCCATTAATGTACACAGTGGATGTCGGGGAGAACATTGTGAGACGCCACGTCGATCAGATCTTAGCATCACAGGAAGGCATCAACCCCATGTCTCGAGTACCTGGGGATGAACCCGACATACCGGTAATATCTACTTCAGACCCAGTAGCAGTGGAACCCGATGAACTACCCGATAAAAAGGAGTCAGAATCGCCTCTGCACCAAGAACAAGAACCTCCGGAAAGGCGCTATCCCGAAAGGGTCAGGAAGCCGCCACAAAGACTGAATCTATAAATGGACTTTTTGTTATTGAATGTACATGTAAAAATGTAATTGTTATTTGAATATTAAGGGGTATTATTAATCTAAAAAGGGAGGAATTGTAGTGTATGTGCTTTAAGTCAGAACTACTTTTTACAGCTCCTGTATACTGTAGTACCGGCAGTAACCACACCGGTATATAAGCTGTGCGCATGCCTCTGTACTCCAGTCTAGAGATGACCCTCCTCCAGTAAAGACCTGTTGTTTGTTTATGTACAGCATCCGTATAATTCTTTATCCACTGAACCACGGATCTAACAGGCAGGGGGGAGGAGATGGGTGGCAGGAGGTGGTGGGGATGGAACAAATGTTCAATCATGATGCTCCGGCCATCATGAGTGTGAGGCGAGCTTGATGGACCGGGCAGTCTTTTCTTGCCCGTCTTTTTTCACATGTTTGTATCTAATGCATTGGACGCCACTTGTGCCTTATGCTTGAAGAGTTTGAATTGCTCGGAGCTGGTTGTCGGAACTCTTTAGTGGATATTCAGAAAAAGGATTCCGGGTTTCTGCTGCTTGAAACACCTGCATGTTGTATCACTTAAGGCTTAACACTTAAAGAAATTGAATTGAACATATGTGGCAGTAGCTGCGTGCTAAAAAGTAATATTTCCTCCCGTAGCCTTAATGGTTTTGAAATATTGCTATAGTAGGATGGGAAAAATGGTCCTGTTGTTCCTTTCAAGAAATAATTGTTCAGCACCTTCAATGCCCAGGATGGCTACTTGGGCAGCCAGGATACCATGTGTTCTGGCTTTATCCAGCTCTGACATCATTCTAATGGGAGTCTGAATGTTAGTATTTCGTGTGTGTCTCCCCTTTTCAAAGTCTTCTAGTCACCTGCTTTACATTAAATACCAATCCTGCCATCCAGAATGTACTGCTTTGCGTTTGGATTTTGACAAGGGAAGGTTTTCTAACTTAATCAAATTCTGTTGTGTTCTCTTGGCAGAGCCGAGCTAACAGCATTCGTTTTTCATTTAATTTTCTCCATGTCTCGGCCCCTGTCATTTTTACCTATTCCAACAATCTCATCGGACCCCATAGCATTCAATCTTTATGAAACAAATTCTGCAGAAACATATAGAACAAACAGTTAGCCCTTTTTTTTTTAATGATGTGTAATAGAACTGATGTAAATTTTGCAAAAATATGGAAGACAAGATATGACTGAATTTACTGTCTGACCAGGCAGTGCAACCTAAACTTTCAAAGATGCAATCATATGAAGGGCTCTAAAGGGTGATGAAGGAACATCTACTTCCTCTGGTTGGGGGGTCAGTGATGAGGGGTTACAAATTTAAAATTGTCACTACGACAAGGAAGGAAAGATGTTAGGAGATTTTTTTTTTACAGGGAGTTGTTGGATCAGAGGATGCTATGCTACAGGAAATAGTTGACCATTGTATCTTTTAAGGGAAAAGAGGATAAATAGTTGATCTAGAAGAAGATAGCAGGCTATAGGGAGAGAGTGGGGCAGTTGGATTAGTTTTGGATTGCTCTAGCAAACAGCTGGCACAGACACAATGGGCCAAATGGCCTCCTTCTGCTGTAAACTTCTATGATTCTATTAAACTAATAGGACTCACACTAGAAACTTTGTACTCAAAGGATTGCTCTCCCTGCATGGAATTGTATAGAAGATTAAGGGGTGATCTAATTGTGGTGTTTACGATGATTAAAGGAGTTGATAGGGTAGAGAGAGAGAAACTATTTCCTCTGGCATGAGAGTCCAGAACAAGGGGGCAGAACATTAAATTAGAGCCAGGCTGTTCAGGGGTGATGTCAGGAAGCACTTCTTCACACAAAGGGTAGTAGAAATCTGGAACTCTCTCCCCCAGAAAGCTATTGAGGCTGGGGGGTCAATTGAAAATTTCAAAACTGAGATTGATAGCTTTTTATTCGGCAAGGGTAATAAGGAATATGGAACCAAGGCGGGCAATTGAAGTTAAGATACAGATCAGCTATGATCTAATTGATTGGTTGAACAGGCTCAAGGGGCTGAATGGCCTCCTCCTGTTCCTATGTTCTCACCACATACAACAACTTGTATGTATATAAGTGCCTTTGGGGAGTGGGGTGGAAGAAAAAAAAATGCAATCCCCTTAAAGTTACAACTCCACAACATTGAATTCCCAACTAAGTGACACAAAATCAAGCCCCACTACACTTGTAACTCTGCATTCTCAATTAAGAAACACAAATTCCAATCTCTCCTTACCTATAATGTTACGCTATCTGAATCTCAATTATAAGCCTCGTGATCCAATCACAATGTTGCTGCAATGTTCGGACTCCCAACCAGAATCCCCAAGGTCAAAAGATAGACTGACTGTCACTCTCACCTGGGAATCTCTTGCAGCAGTAACATCAAAACTGTGATCCGTAATCTTCAAACAGGTTTTGAAAGGTTATTATGCACCTCTTCTCTCTAAACCATCAAATTAATTTGCATATAATTAAAGTGACTCACACTGGTACGCAACAGCAACAGGTACTCTTCAAACAAATGATGTCAAATCTGCTAAATTGTGTTAGTCTTTGCCGACCTGTATAAAAGATAATTAACGATTAGCTACTCTCTATTTAAGTCCACATTGATATATTTAAAGAAAACAAATATTTTAATCTCTTAACATTGTTTACAGTTCTTTGGTTTTTGGATAGTAACTGTAGCTAAAAGCCCTAAGAACAGGAAACACTGACATTTTTACCTGACTTGCAAAGGCAATTAACTCAAAAAACTCTAAGATATCAATCCAATCTTACAGTCTATCCTTTTAATTAAACCTGCTGAGTTCCATTCCATACATGGTAATCCCATGGCCCCGACAGTGCTCCCAATAAAATACTTACCCCTAAAGCTATCAGTCACTTTGATAACAACAGATTTGTCTATCCCTCTACTTTTAAAATTTTGCTAATATTCACTTCACAAATTTTGATGGGAGTTTATTTCACACATGTAGTTCCTGTGGAAGATCGAAATTCATGTAAACTTCGGTATTCTCATAGTAACCAGGTTGTGGAAAATATATTTTCAAACTCTAAGGACTGGGCATGTATTCAGTCCTTGTACCAGGACAGTAAAGTGGATTATATCACTGGATTAGGGAACCACATTGTGGGGGTAATTTTTCCCTGGGATCAGACCTAGCCTGGCCCCAACCAAAGACCACCTCGATCAGGATTTGGATTCTCCCCCGGGGTCGAGGATCGGACCCCCCCCAACCACCACTTTGCTCCTTTAATAAAACAAATCTTTTATTACTACAAAACAGGAGGCCTCATTCTAGTCTACCCCTTATATAAGAGATCCTCTATAAATGGTTCCTGAAACAGAGAGATTGACAACACATAACTTATTTTACAGGAGCTTTGGAGTATGTGGGGTGGTGGGTAGAATTCATCATAAATGGTCTCTCTGTACTGTTGAATCCCACAAAACCTCCCTTAGGCAAGAGGATGATCCATTTATCAGGTTACCTTCAGAAGTAATTATTGGGAAATTCCCAAATGATGTAAAGTTCAAAATGCTTTACACCTCATCAAATTTCAATATGCTTGAGATATGAACCCAGTGAGTCAATAAGCCTGTTGAAGTATTAAGCATGCTGCATGTAGAAGTTTAAAAGGGGCTGCCTGTAATGATTTGCCTTGTGTCATTTTTAAAATCAATTCCCTGTCAAACTCAAACATAGTTCCGTATAAATCCTCCAAAACTGGACACAGCACCCATCGCTCAAAAAAAATGATTAATTTATGTCACCGAGACTTTTCTTGCAAAATTGTTTACCTTGAATGTTTTCCTGAGGGAAAGCACATCATATCGAAGCCTTGCTCTTGTCACTTCTTCCCGACTGAACTGGAAGTGACAATTACAGGATTCATAGTGCATTACAACAGGGAAAGAGTTGATCCAGCTCCAAGCGCTCTAGCTCAGTTCTTGATTAAAAAGGTGCTGTGTTTTTTTTTTACAATGTTTCTGTGCTGAGGGAATGTGCAGTGTTGAGGCATCCATTTCCTATCACTAGCACCCCCTTTAGCATGTTCACTTCTTAACGTCAGTGCCTTGCTTGGAACATGTCCTTTTCCAATGATAACTGTGCTCATGGAGCTTCCCCACTTCTAACCACTGGTTTCACCTTAGAGTGTGTTTGTTTGTTGCCAGCAGTGTTGCCAGCCTGGGCTCAGTGGGCAGCACTCTTACCTCTGCCTCAGAAGGTTGTGGGGTCTAGTCCCACTCCAGAGACTTGAGCACATAATCTAGGCTGACACTCCAATGCAGCATTGAGGGAGGTTCTGTTTTTCGGATAAGACATTAAGGGGTAAAAATTCAGTTGCTTTGCGCCTCCCGTTAGCGCCCTAAGATTGCAACTAGCGCCCGGGCACGGCGATGTTTGCGCCGCTCGTGAAATTGACCAGACATTTTGCGGCGCGCTAAACACTACCTCCACGATCTCCTGCGCCTGCAGATCGTGACGTCAGTCGAGTGTGCAATACCCCGGACCAGATATTGAGTGGCGCCCCCTGCCTTTCCACCTGCTGCTAGCAACGACGGGTTGAGGGGAACGTTTTGCAGTCGGGGGGAGCACTATTTAAAGGCGACCGCTTCCTGCCTTTTTTTGTCGGCGACATTTTTGCACCACGCATTCTGAGAGAGAGAGACTTCTGGAGAGATTCAACGCTGTGTGAAGGAGTTTTGGGCACTGAGCAGCACTTTGCAGGCTCATTTTGATTTGACCTTCCTTACATCGACTCAGAAGAGACTATGGGGGCTGCACGCTGAGCTCTTTCCCTGGGCCTCTCCATTGTTCTTTTCAGCAGATTTGATGTACAGGTCTCTCCAGGCCGAGATTAAAGGCTGCAATGAGCAGGGTGTGGATGGAGAGCAAGATCAACCCTTCCCTTTCAGAACTGGCCGGCGCCAGTGTGTCTGTGCTCCATTGTTGACTGACATCGCATGAGCTTCGCCAGCGCTCTGAGGTAGCGCCTCGCTCCTCAGCGTTAGCGCCTTAAGGGAGGTGTGTAGGACCTCATTTAGCGCTCCAATCACCTCCAGAAGATAGAAGCCAAGTTTGCAGTCGGAGGCGATAATTAAATATTTGCACCAGGCCGATAATTGCGCCCCAAACGGGGCAATACCGAATTTCACCCCCTAAACCTCTCAGGTGGATGTAAAAGCTTCCATGACACTTTTTGAAAAAGAGCTGGTAAATTATCCCTGGTGTCCTAACCAATATGTCTCCCTTAACTGCCATCACCAACAGATGATTTGGTGGTTATCACATTTCTGTTAGTGGGATCTTGTTGTGCACAAATTGGCCACCACGTTTCCTACATTACAACAGTGACTATACTTTAAAAGTAATTAATTCTCTAAAGTGCTTTGGGACGTCATGAGGTCTTGAAAGGCGCTATATAAATGCAAGTTCTTCTTCTTAAAGCCTGCTTACTTCTTACTGTCACTGTATTCTTAGAGCCTGTTCATTTTCTACCGTCAGTACACTTTTAGCACTTGTTCCTTCAATTCAGTGCTGCTTACAGATTGGCCGATTCTCGCCACAGCTGTATCCTTGGAGCATGTTGCACCTTACCAATACTGTCTGGTTGCAGCATGTCTAATTCAATTCAATTTTATTTGCCATATGTAACTAGTACAATGGAATGCTTACTCCCCGTAGGGACACATCAGCTATTCTTACAGCGCCGTGTTCAGAAAGTCAATTCTTTGGCATCCAGTGGTAATGGGAGCACGATGTCCCTCAGCCGCTCCGTCCTCCTCGTCACCGCGGCCTCCTCCTCACTGTTGCCGGCTCGGCTCCATGTGTGGTGGCCTGCTTCTCCCGCTCACCCTCTGGACACCATTCCCGGCTCCCCTCCTCCCAGTCGGACTGCGAGTCGTCGTGGCTGCTGCTGCTGCTTGATGCGCTGCGCTGCCTCCGCCCGATTCGCCAAACACATCCTCCGGTTGCCGCGGCCTCCACCTCACCGTCGCCGGCTCCACGGTCTGATGGCCCGGGGCCTGCTTCTCCCGCTTCCGGTCCAGCCTCTGGCCACCATGCTCGGCTCCCCTCCTCCCAGTCGGAATGCCTTCCCGCTGAGGAGCTGCCGGCCGACGAGCTCTAACGGGTCGACGTGGCTGCTGCTCGATGCGCTGCGCTGCCTCCGCCCGACTCGCCGAACACCTCGCTCCGGTTGCGGGAGCGAGTGGCGAGAGCGGGCGCCCGAAGCAGGGAGAGCGCGCTAGCACCGGACCGTCTCGGTCGCCATCTTCTAGCATCAGTGCCCACTCAGAGCTTCTGCAGATCCTTCCATCAAGTGCTGGTTTAACCTGGTCTACTTTCCCCGTTGGTATTTACTTGGAGCTTGGGAGCTTCATGGATGTCATTTTGGTCCATATCTGCTTCTCATTATTGGCACCACAAAGAAAGCAGGTGCTCCTCGCCATTATTGTCTGTTTGGAGCAGACTCTGGCCAAGCTTCTGCAATATCCTAGCTAAAGAAAATCAGACAAAGCGCACTGAGGCAAAGCATATGAGGTGGCCACACTCCAAGAGGATGCCTTGGCTGACATTTCTGCCATGTCTGATGTTTGGCTGACGATACAGAGCACAATGGAAGGGCTCTTCAACTGTGAACACTGATATAGATTTTTCGTAATACATAAAAAGAAAAATGAACTAGCTGGGTCAAATGTAGGCTTAAGTATTTAACAGTCACGGAGGTTATTTCTGAAGTTTCTTTCTCTTTTATCCATAATAAAGTAAATATTTTGTGCGTAGCATGCACTTCTTGTGAACGTTTTTATCATGATTTGCTGTCACACTATTTCTCTCACACAGTTGCCACCGTGCTTTTCTGTCACATTTGAACTCGCCTATTAATTCTCCTTATCTTTGCTTAAGTCCTTGAACTTCTATTTCTAAGGTCAGTGGCGCTGCGTTCGATTCATGCTGACTTGCTTACCCAAGCTGGGATCCCGCTGTTAGTGGGAATGGGGTGTAACTTTATTTAGCGCTTTTCAAACTAATAAAAAGTAAAGCAGTTAAAGAAATTTAAAGTCGGTTCCTGTTGATGGGCAGGTAATGAGGCGTGCCGTGGAGCAGGCACACTAACCCTCGCACCCGACGTTCCTGTCAGTTGAAGCTTTGACACCAGGAGTGTTATCTTATCTAATCTGCTCCATGGTCCAACTACCTGCCTCATGATGCACCCACTGTTAACACTCACCAAGATAAACACAACTCCCCAGCTCAAGCCAACATTCACACAAGTATAAACGTTCATAAATATTTTTATTTTATCGACATACAAAATTTTCTATATGAATTATATTGTGCACACGTCATCTAAAAATGCCTACCTTTTCAATTCTCCCAAACTCTTCTCTTCAATCATCCCAGACCCTTGCACCCCCATCTTCAGTACTTCTGCACCATCCGACTCCCATATCCTGTAACCCCCCCCTCCTTCCCAATAGTCTTGGACCCTAGGCCCCTTTTCCCAATGCTCCCATAGCCCAGACCTACCTTGAACCCTTCCCAATCTTCAGAGTCCATTTCCTATTGCCTCCATATTCCATACCCCACAACGCTCCCTCCTGCTCTTCCCACTTCTGCAGAATCCCCCCCCGGTTATTCTCATACCCAATGCCGCCACGTCTGGCCACTGCCATTCCAGTGCTCCCCATTCCTATGACCCAACACTGCACATCTCAGCAGTCCCTTCCCCGCCACACCCCCTCCCTTCCCCGCCAACCCCCTCCCCACCCCCCCCCCCCATTACTGGAGCATCACTGACTCTCCCCAGACCCCAACAACGCTCCTCTTTCACCTCATTGCCCCCATCTCAGTGCTTCCCAACCCTTGTACCCCCCCCCGCCTCCCCACAACACCACCAAAACACATGAGTTTCCCTCCCTCTCCAGAGCTGGTAAACAATTGCTTCCCACATTTACATCCTCTGGATTATCTCCTTGTGTATCCAACACTTTTTTAAAAAGAGACACAATGTAAAATTAAGTACAAATTTAAACAAATATATAATAATAATAATCGAGGCCACAGATTTACAATTTCCATGAAAATATGGACATAATCACACAATTTGAAGCCAGAATTATTCCTAACAACCTCACCTATTCAATCACCATAACTTAGTGGCCCTGATAATATGTTACACTGGACACAGCAGAAAAGAGTATCTTCCGACTCACTGTGTGTAAGCAATGCCACTGGACGTCAGCTCGTAATCTATTGAAAAGAGATACATTCCACTGCAACAGGTAATTTAAAGGGTTAAATTATGAGGACGGTTTGCATAGACTAGGCTTGTATTCCCTCGAGTATGGAACATTAAGTGAGGTGTTTAAGATGATTAAAGGATCTGATAGCGTAGATAGAGAGAAACTATTTCCTCCTGTGAGGGAGTCCAGAACAAAGGGGGCATAACTTTAAAGTTTTAGCTCGGCCATTCAGAGGAGATGTTAGGAAGCACTTCACACAAAGAGTAGTGGAAAACTGGAACTCAGTCCCCCAAAAAACTGTTAAGGCTGTGAGTCAATTGAAAATGTCAAAGCTGAGATTGATAGATTTTTGTTAGGCAATATATTAAGGGTTACAGAACCAAGGCTGTTAGATGGAGTTAAGATACAGACTAGCCATGATCTAATTGAATAGTGGAGCAGACTCGATGGGCTGAAAGGCCTCCTCCTGTGTTTCTTTTTAACATCAGGGGACTCAGCCCGTGGAAGAACTGCGCAGTGCTGCAAGCTCCCCCAAGGAATAAAATTGCTTTTTAAGTAAATACAGCATGATGCAAATGGCTGATTTAATGCAGCTGTATTCTCCTCTCTTGTGAAACGCAATCTGTTAGCAAATAAAACCCAGCACCTTGAGCAATGGCAGAGCCTTCTGTTTGGGCCTCTCTATCACGCTCAGGATTGAGCACGTGATACCCAGTGCAGGTCAATGCCCGGCCCTCCTCACAAGTGCCGTGCCACTTAACACGCACGCCTGCCTGAGAAGCGATTTGGTTTGGCGAACTTGACTGCCTTCCCGTGACTTTTGCCAGATTATGCCTGCTCACTTTTTCCCTAGTCTCACTACTGTTTTCGTGTATGAGATTTTGCTTTTTGCATCTGGACTTCATCAGAAACAATCGATTTTGACAGAACACAACCAGATTTAAAAACAAACTCTGAAGTAACATGAAGAAAAATGCCCACAGCAGTCACGGATGAAGGTGATGTTAACCCCTTTGAGACTTTTTTTTTACTGCCTCCCAGCTCAGCTTCAGTGGGGAACTTGGCATGGCCCGTGAAAGCTCAGTGGGCGATTGCCCTGCCTGGTGTGGCATTGAACCATGTCGTTCAGAAAGGACTTGGGTTCGATCCTCTGTCAGAGCTTAATTTGCTGATCGCAGCCGGGATGGTGGTAGGGCCCCTACAGATGGCTTCAGTGGCAGTGCACCCCTTGCCTTCACACCAGTGTAAGCCATGGCTCAGTTGGTAGCACTCTCGTCTCTGAGTCAGAAGGTTTGTGAGTTTAAGTCCCACTCCAGAGACTTGAGCACAATAATCTAGGCTGACACTCTCAGTGCAGCACTGAGGGAAATATTAAACCAAGACCCTGTTTGCCCTCTTTTGTGGACATAGAGGATCCCATGGCACTATTTTGAAGAAGTGCTGGGGTGTTTTTCCTGGTGTCTTGGCCAGTATTTATCCTCAACTAACATCACTAAAACAGATTAGGTGGTCACATTGAATATGCAGGATTACTTAGTTGTCGGCTGTGGTTCAGTGGTAGCACACTCGTCTGAGTCAGAAGGTTATGGGTTCAGTTCTCACACCAGGGACTTGAGCACCAAATCTAGGCCAACACTCCACTGCAGTGCTGAGGGAGTGCTATATTGTCGGAGGTGCTGTCTTTCGGATGAGACGCTAAACCGAGGTCCCATCTGCTCTCTCAAGTGGACATAAAAGATCCCATGGCCCTAATGCGAGAAGAACAGTAGAGTTCTCCCCAGTGTCCTGGCCAATATTGATCTTTCAATGAACATCATTAAAACAGATTATCTAATCATTATCATGTTACTGTTTGTGGAAGCTTGCTGTGCGCAAATTGGCTGCCGCGTTTCCCACATTACAACAGTGTGTCATTGGCTGTAAAGCGCTTTGGGACATCCTGAGGTCGTGAGAGGCGCTGTAGAAATGCAAGTCTTTCTTCCTTACATCATGATACCTCCACCCTGTTGTGTAACAGTGAAAGAAATGTTAAGAGCTAACAGTGTTTCTTTTTCAAGTAAATGATTTGGGATAAATTATTGGGAATAACAAGTGTCTAACAGTAAGTTTAAGGCTGTATTTCAGTCTCGGTTCTTCAGATTAGGTCTTTGTATTGTCTTGTTAACATAAAGGCTTTGAATTTCCTGGCAGCCACTCATGATCCTCTATGTAAACAGGCTCTTAGGCTATTGGCTGTTGTCTAAAATCTGTTAGTTTTATCAACTACCCATCCTCGTTGTATAGCTTCTCTGATCCAAGCATTATAATTCCTGACAACTCCACGTATTTGACAGCAATAGTAATCTCTGCCAGGTGCTCAGTGGGTACATGCACTGTGTGGTACACTACTGGAGGTGTACAGAATGTTCTGTCACTGGTCTCTCGTGGAACAGAAAAAAAACACTTATTTATATCGCACCTGTCACAACCTCAGGATGCTCCAAAGCTCTTTACAGCCAATGAAGTACTGTTTGAAGTGTAGCCACTGTTGTAATGTAGGAAACGCGGCAGCCAAATTGCTCTCAGCACGCTCCCACAAACAGCAATGTGATGATGACCAGACAATCTGTTTTTTAGTGATGTTGGTTGAGGGATCAGTATTAGCCAGGACACCGGGGAGAACTCCCCAGCTCTTCTTGGAATAGTGCCCTGGGATCTTTTACGTCCACCTGAGAGGGCAGACGGGGCCTCAGTTTAAAATTGCATCCGAAAGACGGCACCTCCGACAGTGCAGCGCTCCCTCAGAAATGCATTGAAGTGTCGGCCTCGATTATGTGCTCAAGCCTCTGGAGTGGGGCTTGAATAAAGCTTGCTGCCACTCGTGTTGAGGCTCACGTGCGACAAACAGGCATTTCTGTGAGTTATCAGCTACTGACACCTGTGGATTTGGACCTCAGAATCAGTTACTATCTTCAGGAAAGAGCTAACGGAAGATAACTGGACAGGAGTTTAAAAAAAAAATCTCTTGCTGATGTTATTTAAGGCCTGAGACCTTATCTTCAAAAGGAAAACCTTTACAGCTTTAAGTGTGGAGAACTTTCAAAATCTCAAGTAACTTGTTACATCTTAGCAACGTTAGCTTCATTCAAACAGGACTTCAAAGCTTGGTTTTACTTCATAAGTCATCAGTTATATTTTAGGGTGCGTTTGCACTACTAATGTAAGGTCAATGTGACGATTTGCACCAACGCTGCAACTATAGCATAAATGAGGCCTCAGTCCAGTGAGTCAAGGTTCAGCTGGGCACTGGAACCAAGGAGAGTGAGATTCCCTAGAGGAGGCAGTCTCACACCGCTTCACTTTGGAGTCAGTTTGGGTCTTTGCAAAATTAGAGCTCGGCCATTCAGGGGTGATGTCGGGAAGCACTTCTTCACACAAAGAGTAGTGGAAACCTAGAACACACTCCCCCAAAATGTTGTTGAGGCTGGGGGCCAATTGAAAATTTCAAAACTGAGATTGATCAATTTTTGTTAGGCAAGGGTATTAAGGGATATGGAACCAAGGTGAGTAGATGGAATTGAGATACGGATCAGCCATGATCTGATTGAATGGCGGAGCAGGCTCGAGGGGCTGAATGGCCTCCTCCTGTTACTATCCACCTAATTTGCACTCTGAGTTTTAATGTTGGTGTGAACTGTTTTGGTGAAAGCTGTGGAGCGTGCAAGTCAGCTCGAATTGGCTGAGTTGGCTTTGTTAGAGCATCTGACTAGAATCTGAATATAATAGTGAGCCTCTCGGATTGCTGCATTCTAATAAACAAACTATCAACTGGTACGGTTGGTCATAAGGTTTCATCGTTCAAATGTCTTTCTCAAGTCTTGTCATCTCCTGGACATGCTGACACCTGCTGGAATACTATTCCATAGGTGCTGACAGCCCTCAGTATCTTACCCAAATGGTCATGATGATGAATTTTGGCAAGTGTTTCTGCGGTGCTAGTCACTCCCAAAAGTGGCCTGAGTGTCTTATGTTTAGGTCTGTGCCCATACTGCCCAATATCTAACACTACCATAGCGTAACCATGGGGTATAACATTAGTATCCTTTTGTGATCAGAATCAGATATTTGTGTCTTTTTCACACTGAGAAAATACTTAGTTAGACAAGGTCAGGTATCAATCATGAAGCTGTTTTGTTTCACAGCAAGTAAACATACAGAGAAATATTATGGTCAGAGTCACTTAATAAAACTTGTCTTCACATATGATACAAAATAATAAATATATCATGTTTCCCCACATCAACTTGAATTAAGCAAAATAACTCCTATCTAACCTCTTGTGCTCTACATCTGAGCCTAGCCAAAGCTGGTCTATGAAGCTTTCTATTTTAAAAACCTGAATGGCTGCCTGATATGATTTCAAAATCTTGATCTTTGTCTACAAATTTCTTTACCACTTCGCACCACTCTATCTTAGCATCTCCTCCAGTCCTACGGCCCAGCAAACACCCTCCACTCCTCTGATTCTCATTTACTGTGCCTCCCCTTTCCTTCCACTCCTCCATTTTGTACAGCGCCTTCAGCACCATGCCCCTGTACTCCCATCCTCCTTGTTACGTGTCTGTCCTGCTTCAAGAGCCTCCTCAAAACCCACCTCCTCAACCATGGCTTCAGTCCTCACTCTAACATTTTCCCCAACTCCTGCTGACTCCTTCCCCTTGTGCGTGAGACACCTTGGGATGGATGCTACAGAAAAGGTGCTAAGCAATTGCAAGTTTTCCATTTTAGAATGGCTTTTTTTGAACCTAAGGTCTGGGGCATTTCTACTTTATTCAACTTTTTCCAAGGATTAGATGTCAAAAAAAAAAAGTGTTTTTAGTTATGGCTGTTGGTCTGAAAGGATTCTGCAGAATGTTGAAGGTTGATAAAAAGTCTACTTCTCATTGATTTATGCTCTTCAACATAAATTACATTTGAATGTTGAAAGAGATTTTAATGAATGCACAGTGAAATGCTAACCAATTTATTAACTAGTTTGAAGGAGATATGCTTGACTCAGAGTTTTTCTTAGAACAAGGCTGCACAGAAATGAGACTGGAGTATTGCTTGGACTGGACACATTTGCTCAGATTCTCCTTGGTACCGAGCCTTGCATCATAAACTCAGGAACTCTGCACTTCCCGGATCAGTCACCAACTCAACAGCATCCATTTTGCTATATGCCAGTTAAGGAGTCTGATAATGAAGAGACGCTGCCTTCACGAAAAATTGTTGTGTCAGACGTGGCTCAGTGGATAGCACTCTCATCTCTAAGTCTGTAGGTTGTGGGTTCAAGTCCCACTCCAGAGACTTGAGCACCAAATCAAGGCTGGCACTCCCGTGCAGTACTGAGGGAGTGCTGCACTGCCAGAGGTGCCGTCTTTCAGATGAGATGTTAAACCTAGGTCCTGTCTGCCCTCTCAGGTAGATATATAAAAATCCTATGGGACTATTTCAAAGAAGAGCGGGGGAGTTATCCCCAGTGTCCTGACCAATATTTATCCCTCAACCCAACATCACAAAAACAGATTGCTCTTCGTGGGATCTTGCTGTGCGCAATTTGGCTGCAGTGCTTCCTACATTACAACGGTGACTACCCTTCAAAAGTACTTCATTGGCTGTTAAGCACTTTGGGACGTCCTGAGGTTGTGAAAGGCGCTATATAAATGCAAGTCTTTCTTGTTTTGTGAGCTTCTTTCTGTCAGTAGAGAGAGAAGAGATGATTTCTGTTGTAATGACGATGCCCATTGACAGCATTATCGTCATGGAAGCAAACTCTCCCCTAAAAATCCACTATACAAAAGTCCAAAATCCTGAATTGGCACTTCGAACTTAATTGCCTGAATTCTGCAGTTTGCCTTTTTAAAAAAAAAAAATATTTTGAACAAACTGTTCCAGAGAGTGATGTCATGGCCTGAACAAACATGGCTGAGAGTCAATCTGTGACTTCATCCATCAAACAGCCCATTGAGAACATGGGCTGATTATCTGTTTGGGTATCAAAGTTGTGATTACATCGTTCGTAAGGAATCTGTTGTTAGTCGGTCTATAAAAACATTTGCTGCCAGTATGTCAGGCTGGAATTGCTTTAACTAGATGAGAAGGAAAAAACAGTAAAAACCTAAGAAGGTATAAAAATAGAAGAAACATATTTGACCCGTCAACCCAAAGAACTAGGTGAGGGTTCCTCCAGTGGCTCAGGTGGTATATGGACTGTCCAGCGTACACCTGAACCATATTCCAGGTTCGGTCCCTGAACTCGCTGATCTCAGTGAGGGGCAATGATACAGTTGGCCAGACTGGCCTGGGATTAACAGGCAGATCAGTCAAGGGTCCAGATGCAACAACAACTTGCATTTATATAAAGAAAGAAAGACTTGCATTTATATAGCGCCTTTCACGACCACCGGACGTCCCAAATTGGCTTTATAACCAATTTAAGTATTTTGTGAAGCGTAGTCACTGTTGTAATGTCGGAATCGCGGCAGCCAATTTGCACACAGCAAGCTCCCACAAACAGCAATGTGATAATGACCAGATGATCTGTTTTAGTTATGTTGATTGAGGGATAAATATTGGCCAGGACACCAGGGATAACTCCCCTGCTCTTCTTTGAAATAGTGCCATGGGATCTTTTACATCCACCTGAGAGAGCAGACGGGGCCTCGGTTTAATGTCTCATCAGAAAGATGGCACTCCCTCCGTACTGCACTGGGAGTTTCAGCCTAGATTTTTGTGCTCAAGTCTCTGGAGTGGGACTTGAACCCACAACCTTCTGACTCAGAGGTGAGGGTGCTGTCATACAGCTCAGCCATGATCTACTTAAATGGCGGAGCATGCTGGACAGGCTGAATGGCCTACTCATGCCCCCAGGTCGCTATGGTGGTCTGACTTGTCTACGAGACGGGCAATAACATTTGTCAAGTCCTAGGCATGGTGTGTGGGCAGAACCCATCCTGTGATTCAGGGAGGATGCAATTCAGGCAACTTTCACCCATCCCTGTTTATGGCTGCGCACCACTCATGGAACGTTGTTTTTCTTTGTTGCTATGGAAACTGTTTATAGCAGCCAGCAAACAACTTACAATCTAAATCAACTCGAGACAGGCTTTTCTTTCTCTGTGCCGTATAGGGTATGTTTGGACCCAAGCCCTGATGCCAATGTCCAGCTCAGTTACTGTTCTGCTAAAAGCCAGTCACCATTCCTGTGTGCTTCAGCTGGACATGGCTTTATGATGTCACGTGAGCATTAGCATAATTAAGAAAAGATGGCCTTGATTCTACTTTTATCACCTTTCAACCTGATACTGCATTGCATTTACTGCTGTACATAAACATTTCTCAAAGTATCCCAGATGTCCCGGACTATTAAAATCCCAGCCCAGGAACACACTGTCGGAGGTGCCATCTTTCGGATGAGATGTTAAGCCGAGGCCCTGTCTGCCCTCTCAGGTGGACGTAAAAGATCCCATTGTAGCGGTTCGTGTAGATCACCACTAAATAAGAGAGTTTGACTTCGACGAACTATTAACAAGTTGTTTATTTACAGGAACAGACTAATTACATCAGGTAAGATGGCTGACTGTAGGAGCACCGTGGTATAGGTCTTGTCCCAGTGGGGACTCCACGAGGACTGAGTTCGCAGTCCTGTGGGGAGCGTGATGATGTCATCGCGTTTGTGTTGTGACGTCATCACGTTGTTCGCGTTTCCCGTGCTTAGGGTGTCACGTGATGCGCGTCGTTGCGTCACTGGCCGTTGAGGCCGAGGTCGCGAGGCCGGGCTGTGCCGGTGCTTGCCGCGGGGGCGGAAGATCGCGTCACTCCCGTCGGCTGGCCGATGCGGCCGTCTTGGAAGACCGAGTTGGGCCGGCAGCCGGCGCGCGTGCGTCACGTGATGCGTGACGTCAGCGCGTTAGGTCGCCTCTTAAAGGGGCAACGGCCCAACAGGTAAGTTAAAGGGGCAACGGCCCCAACAGGTAAGTTATACATACATAAGTAAGTTAAGCACATACAGTTAGGTAAGTTAAAGGGAATATGTATATATCTATATGTAAGGGACAACCGGTGGTACCGCCACACCATGGCACTATTTCAAAGAAGAGCAGGGGAATTCTCCCCGTTGTCCTGGCCAATTTTTATCCCTCAACCATCTTCACTAAAACAGATTATCTGGTCATTATCACATTGCTGTTTGTGGGATCTTGCTGTGCGCAAATTGGCGCCCGCGTTTCCGACATTACAACAGTGACTACCCTTCAAATGTATTTCATTGGCTGTAAAGCGCTTTGAGACGTCCTGTGGGTCGTGAAAGGCATTGTGGAAATGCATGTCTTTCTTTTGACCTGTTCTTTGCTGCTATTGAAATGCATAACTTCTACCTCTTTTGTATTCCAGACCCCTTGAGATAAAGGCTAGCTTTCCATTAGCCTTTATAATTATTTTTTATACCTGTACACTAGCTGCATCTACCCGCCAGCTCATTTGTAGGTATTCTCCGCCATTCCAAGTGGAGCTACCTCTTGCCCTTTGAACCAACAGAGGGAGAATGGGTAGTGCCACTGAGAAATGTACCTGGCTGGTATACCTCATGTTTACTGTGCAATACTTTCCTTAAAAATGGTAGACATAATGGCTGATTCCTCAGTCGACTGACCCAGCGAGGAGTGGCCCCGAGAGGGAACCCTGTGTCAGAATGAAATGGGCATCATTTTTCTGCTCACTTAAATTAATGGATGGAAAATCAAGGTCTGTAGGCCCAAGTTCATAGAATCATACTGCACAGAAGACGGCCATACCTATGCTGGCTGTTTGAAAAAGCTATCCAATTAACCTCACTTCCCCACTCTTTCCCCATAGCCTTGCAATTGTTTCCCTTTCAAGAATTTATCCAATCCCCTTTTGAAAGTTACTATTGAATCTGTTTCCAGCATCATTTCAGGCTGTGCATTCCAAATCATAACAACTTGCTACATAAAATGAACTCTCCTCATGTCGCCTCTGATTCTTTTGCCAATTACTTTAAATCTATGTCCTCTGGTTACCGACCCTCTTGCCAGTGGAAACAGTTTCCCCTTTTTTGCTCTTATCAAAAACCCCATACAATTTTGAACACCTCTATTAAATCTCCCTGTAACCTTCTCTGCTCTAAGGAGAACAGTTTCTCTAGTCTATCAACATAACTGAAGTCCATCATCCCATGTGCCATTCTAGTAAATCCCTGCACCCTCTTCAAGGCCTTAACATCCTTCCTAAAGTGTGGTGGCCAGAATTGGACACAATACTCCAGCTGGGACCGAACTACTGTTTTATATAGGTTTAGCATAATTTCCTGGCTTTTGCACTCTATGGGCAGGATTTTCATTGTGCCGTGGAGTCGGAATTGGAGGCGTGCGGGGGGGGGTTAAAATCCCGAAATCGGGGGTCCCGACACCATCCCACCCCCAACCCGCCTCCATGCCAGTTTCAAAGGAGGCGGGTACCCGTCCCGCACTGGGACCCGCCTACCCGAGGCGGGAAGGGATTAGTGCCAATTAACTGCCTGTTAACAGGCAGTTTTTAGCCTAATCCCTATTTTGAAGGTTGAAGTGTGGGATTCCTAACGGCTCCAAACCACGCCAAGTTAGAGGAGTTGGGCCGTCGGGTTGAAGGACTTGGAGAGGTCAAGATGTCGGTGTTCAGGTGAGTGATGTGTGAATGAGTGCAAAGGTAAGTGTGTTTGGTGTGTCTAAAGTGATTAAAGAAGTGTAAATTACCTTTTCTTACCTTTACAGCCTTCCTTCCTTTAGATCCTGGGAGTCCGTCATCTCACCGGCACAGAAAGCAGAATGGCTGCGAACTGTCAAAAGTGACAGCCTTCAGCTTTCTGTGCAGGAGAGATTTCTAACTGAGTCTGTGGAGAAGGACTCAGGTTAGAAGTAAGACTGTCAGTGTTTGACAGCTTCAAACAGCTGTGAAACGCTGATATTTCATCTGTCAAAATCTCTTGACAGATGAAATTTCAGTCTGTGACGTCACCTGTTGCTGGGTGGTCCTTAATTGGCCTGCTGAGCCCGCTGGGCGGGCTCAACAAGGTCAACCAAGTTAAAATCACGTGGATTGGCCGCATCTCAATGGAGGCGGGACTACAACCCCGAAAGTTGTAGTCCCGTCTCCAACCCAACTCCTCAATGAAAATCCAGCCCTATGCCTCTATTTATAAAGCCCAGGGTCCCATATGCTTTATTAACTGCTTTGTTAACCTGTCCTGCCACCTTCAAGGATTTGTACACAAGCACCCCCAGGTGTCTCTCTTCTTGCACCCCCTTTAACATTGTACCATTTAGCTTGTATTGTCTCTCCTCATTCTTCCTACCAAAATGTATCACCTCATACTTTACGATGATTTCACAACAAAGTTTCAGTGTATAATTCTATGCTTTGATTTCCATCATACATCTGGCACAGAGATAGACCCAAGACTGTACAAAACCACCAAGTAAAGGCAAACAGGTACATGATTTTTTTTAAAAACAGATGACTGGGAGTGATTTCAAGGCTACAATTTAACCTATTTTACAGATGATGGCTTAAAAGCATTTGAGGTACAGTGTCATGGTTTATGACACTATTGGGACCTGTTGATTAGATTACTGCCTCATAATCATCTCTGGTATCCATTATTTTCTCCATGGGCTGTATATAGTTGTACAGTTGGATTTATCTGCTCAAGGGTACTTTTCCTTTGCAGTCTGTGAAATTAGCTTTTACTTTAGTTCAGGGCTGATCTCACAGCAATAAACCAATTCTTACTGCCTTAGTAGCTTTATGACTGTAGTATATGTGTTTGTCGCAGGATTACAGTGAGCGGGGAAAATAAACAAATTTAACTAGGCCAAGAAGGCAGAGATTTCTCTCAACCTGACAGCAGTCTAAGTGTGAAATGAGTTTTTTGCATTTTTACCCACAGAAATCTACACTTGAGGGAAAGTAGATAGTAAAAAAAGAAAGACTTGCATTTATACAGCGTCTTTCATGATGTCATGACGTGCCAAAGTGCTTTGCAGCCAATGCAGTACATTTGCTGGGTAATCACTGTTGTAATGTAGGGAATGCAGCAGCCAATTTGCACATAGCAAGATCCCATGAACAGCAATGAGATAATGGGCCAGAAATTCGAGTTGGAGGCTTCCCACGGGCGCAAGCCCCCCGACCTGCACTTGCATAGCGCGCCAGCCGCTGTGCTGTGGGCCCACGTGGGATTCCGATCCTGGGCCTCCTCCAGCTGCCGGTGTGCAGTGCTTGCGTATCCCAACGGCGCAGTTAGTTCGCAGCGTCCCCTGGGATCACGTGGGCCATGGGGAGCCAATCGGAGCAGGGAATCTCCATTCATAGATTTGACAGGAAGACCTGTCAAATCTATGAATAGAGATCGGCCCCAAAACCTAAGTAAAATTTCAAATAAAAAAAATTTTTAAATCACATTTTTAAAATAACTATAAATGACATAAATTAACTATTTTAAACAAAAATTTAAATTTTTGAAAAATTAATTAAAGTTTTTAACGGGGCTAAGAATAAACTTACCTTTCTTTAAAGTATTTTAAAATGATAAACCTGTGGAAAAAATGTTTTAATTTTACTTAATTAACCTCTTACCTTGTTAAAAGCAGGCCTTGTGCAGCTGCTCGGGACTTGCCCGCACGGAGAAACCTGTGGAAAAAAAGTCGGAAGTTCCAGGTCTACGCGCTGCCTCTCTGGCGCACGCGTTTGACCTCCGAACCCCTTCCTTCAAGGGAACGGACGTTCTGGTTTCCAGTGCATGCGCAGTGCATGCGCGAAACTGACACTTCCGTTGGTCATCGGGGAGAACTCCCCTGCCTTTCTTCGAAATAGTGCCGTTGTTTTACATCCACCTGAGAGAGCAGACAGCGCCTCGTTTTTAACACCTCATCCGAAAAACGACACCTCCGACAGTGCAGCACTCCCTCGGCACCGAACTAAAGTGTCAGCCTAGATTTTGTGCTCAAGTCTCTGGGGTGTGACTTGAACCCACAACCTTCTGATTCAGAGGCGAGGGTGCTACCCACTGAGCCACAGCTGACACCAAAGCATATAATAATACAGGAACTCATCGATTTGGGGAAGGTGCTGGTTATATTTGTAATAATTACGCATTTTAGACTTGTAAAGCTGCAGTGGAGATGTAAACAATTAACCAACCAGCATTTACAGTGAAAGCAACTTAAAGTATTTTCAATGGAATAAAGATGCCTGGCAGCAGAATAAAAATGAAAAAAAATCATTTTGAGCTTTCAAACCAGTGCTGAGTGCCGACGGCTACCATGGAAGCAGAATATTTTGTGGTTGAAAGCACATCACAGGCACTCAAGAGCTCCTCCTGATCATGATTGGCCAGGAGCATTTTGATGATTTACATTCAACGCCTGTGCAAACTTCTAAAAAAAAAATCATTAACTCGCCGCGGGCAGAAACCGCCAAGCGGCTGTGTATACGAGACATTTCCTCTTGCGCTACCGTGACAGCAACCGCTGGCAAACAGAACGGTGGCGGTCCCACCACCAGAACATCGGAGAACTTCTGTTGCCTTCCACCTCGCAGGGTCCAACGCAAATGCCTTGGACGCTACTTTTGTAGCTGGTGGACCAGGTGTCATTAGGCATTTCTGAGTTTGAGTTTTTTGGAAAAGTATCAAACATATCAGGAGTCCAATTTGCATTCTCTATTGAGCCTGAAGGCAACCCAGTGAGGCCTCAATGTCCTGCTCCCCACTATATTGTTATATGGGCTTACAGAAGCCAATGGTGCTATACCACAACCAATATACAACATCTTCCTCCAGCATCAAGTCCTGGATGAGTTTAACTTCCTGCAGTTCAACATCAGCAAAACTAATGCCATCCTATTCAGCTCACCTAACTGTGGACTCCATTAGCCTCCTTGGCTGCTTACTCAGGTTGAGCCCGCTGATCGCCAGCCTCTGTGTTCTGTTCATCACTGAGCTGAGCTTTCTACCCCACGTCCAGTCTATCGTCATGACCTCCTTCTTCCCCCTCTGGAACATTTTCCCACTGACACGTTACCTCACCCTGTCTGCTTCTGATATTCTCATTCACACCTTCAACAGCATAACGATGAGCTTTCAAATCAGGCTGCTATCTGGGATGGCAGGAATGACGTATGAGGAGAGATTGTGTCGATTGGGCTTGTACTCACTGGAGTTTAGAAGATTGAGAGGGGATCTCATCGAAACCTATAAAATTTTGTCAGGCCTGGACAGACTAGATGCAGGAAGGATGTTCCCGATGGCCAGGGAGTCCAGAACTAGGGGTCATAGTCTAAGGATAAGGGATAAGCCATTTAGGACTGAGATGAGGAGGAATTTCTTCACGCAGAGAGTGGTGAACCTGTGGAATTCTCTGCCACAGAGGGCGGTGGAGGCCAGTTCATTAAATATATTCAAGAAGGAGTTGGATATATTTCTTAAGGCTAAGGGGATCAAGGGATATGGGGAGAAGGCAGGGACGCGGTACTGACTTTGGATGATCAGCCATGATCTCATTGAAAGGCTCGAGGGGCCGAATGACCTACTCCTGCTCCTATCTTCTATGTTTCTATGTTTCAAATGCCCTCCTTGCCAGCCACCCCAACTCTGCCTTTCACAAACTCCAGCTGATTCGTATCAGCTCCGCCCATGACAAGCCCCACTGGCTCCCTGTGCCCCCAGCAGATCCACTTGCAGCTCTTCGTCTTCATTCATGTCCCTCCATGGCCTCTTCTACTAAACACTTAACTCACTGTGCTCCTCTCCAGCCATATCCCTCACCCTGCACCTACTATTCCCCTCACTGTGAATTACTGCTTGTTCCTCACTCTTTCTGCTCCGTCAGAGACCAAGCTTTCAACCACTGCAGCTGTGCCATGTGGAATTCTCTTCCGAGGCCATTTTGTCTTCCTCCCTCTCCCTTGCCTGTAAAAACCCTCCTAAAAGCCCATCTGTTTGACAGGGCCTACCATCCCCCTCCAGTGCGGCTCAGTGGGTAGCACGCTCACTTCTGAGTCCAAAGGTTGCAGGTTCAAGTCCTGCTCCAAAGACTTGAGCAGAAAAGTCTAGATTGATGCTCCAGTGCAGTGCTGAGGGAGTGAGGTGCTGCCTTTCGGATGAGATGTTAAACCGAGGCTCCGTCTACCCTCTCAGGTGAACGTAGAAGAATCCATGGCACTATTCAAAGAAGAGCGGGGGAATTCTCCCCATTGTCCTGGCCAATATTTATCCCACAACCAACATCACTAAAACAGATTATATGGTCATTAACAGATTGCTGTTAGTGGAACCTTGCTGTGCACAAATTGGCTGTCATGTTTCTTACATTACAACAGTGACTACATGTCAAAAGTACTTCATTGACTGTAAAGTGCTTTGGGACGTCCTGAGGTTGTGGAAGGCGCTATATAAATGCAGGTTCCTTCTTTTACTTCCTGCCTCGTGCCTACTGATAAAGTGCTCTGAAACAGTCTTTCATGTGATGAGTGCTACAAACATGTCAATTCCTGTTTCAAATCACTTTGCAAGCTATTAAACCCATCGGCTATGTCTTTGTGAAAGTATTCTGCATATCTGAACTCTGGGCCTTTATCTATTGTTCTCCCCCCTTTGCTTTGTTCAGTACTATAGATAGGGCCGCCAACCCTCCAGGATTGGCCTGGAGTCTCCAGGAATTGAAGATTAATTTCCTGGACGCTGCTGCGAGCAAACCAGGAGCAAAATCATAGAGGCATTATACAAAATTGTGGCTTTTTTTCCAGTTTGTTTGAACACTTTCATTAATGAGTTATAAAAATAGGGGGAAAAAAGGCTGTTTGACTAACAGTCAAGATGAATCCAATCGGGTATCAAAGAGTCTGTTCGCTTTCCAATTGGCGCGGGAAGGTGGGGTGTCCCGGAGGATGGACCGATGGCAGGAGTGTGGCGGTGGGAGATCATTTGATAAAACCCCCAGGAATACACCCAACCAGAGTTGGCAAACCCAAGCTGTGGAGGAGGTCTCTTGAGCCTGACCATGTCAGTTCTGCTGAAGGGTCCCACCTGGAACATTAACCTTGTCTTTCTCTTTCAGGTGCTAACGAGCCTGTTGTGAATTTTCTGGTTGTAGTTCAGATTTACGGGACTCGTGGTTTTTTTTTCTTTCCTTTATTTTTGTCTCTACGCGATATCACAGAATCTGAAAAGAGATGATGACAGCGTGACCCTAAATCATGCTCCTGTTGTAGAACTGTCGGGAGTAAGGGTGGGGGGAGGGGGGGAAGAAATGAATGGCGTCTTACAGCAATTACCTTGTCTACTGTCAGAAACGATCCACACTGGGTAATCATTGCTTTCTGTTTGCTTTTCAGCATGTTAGAGTATTCACTGGACCTAGAGAATGTCAGTCTATCAGCAGTCCGTACTGTGAGGGTCCTGAGACCACTACGAGCCATTAACCGAGTTCCCAGTAAGTGTGTTTGTTCCTCAGTAACATTTAAACAGCTTTTTCCTCCCCTATATTTATTTTTTTAGGTAACTGATGTGACTGCAAGAGCTGCATGTGGTAACTGGGATTTCCCCCCCCCCCCCCCCCCCAGAACGTGTGGTGAAGTACGATGGAAGGAAGCAAAGGCTGGCCCCTTTTATAAAACAATGGATGGCCTTGCATTCTAGGCCTCTTACTGGGTCTTAAAGCCTGCTGGATGAGAGAAAGCACAGGGCTGGTAGTCAACGGTCATCATGGTAAATCTTACCTTCGTGTGATGGTGTAAAACGGACAATAGCAAATCGGCAGCCTGTTTAACATCTCTCCCGATTTGAAGTCGATGGAAATAAAATTCGGGAGATATGCAAAACAGGTTGCCAACTCGCTATCGCCCGTTTTACATTCGCGTGCAAAGTCAAGATCTACCTCATTATGGCATATTGTATTTAGTGGCACTGTTTTTGAAGGAATATTTAAAAATAAAAACATACATAACCTGTTATGAGATCCATTAACAGCAGACTGCAAACTGTTTATAGGAAGCTTCGCACTCAATGTCTAATTTCATTTCTCCCCATCCCTCACTCCCTCCTTACAACCAATAGAAGTTGGGGGACATTTTTCACCCATCTGGCGTTGAGTTCTCAATCGGACTGAGCACAGTGCTCGGCCAAGGTGCTGAACCCTTTCAGTCATGGCTAAATCAATTAAGATGTCTGTAAAATGCAAAATGGCCTACTGAATCTGCAAATTTAGTGCTTTGAACTCAGGCTTTGGGTTGATGAGCTGCGATCAAAGGTCCAAGCCGGTCTCAATTCAGTCACTCCCCTATGAATCAAATGAGGTTGAACTGCGAGCTGGCTTGATTGTGAAGTAGATACTCCAGGTGCATTTTGCACGCCAGATTTTAGCTCTGTTGAGCTGAGGCTGGAGCTATACTGTTGTGGAAAGGCAGGTTACATAGAAACATAGAAGATAGGAGCAGGAGTAGGCCATTCGGCCGCTTGAGCCTGTTCCACCATTCAATGAGATCATGGCTGATCATCCAAATTCAAGTACCATGTCCCTGCTTTCTCCCCATATCCCTTGATCCCTTTAGCCTTAAGAAATATATCTAACTCCTTCTTGAATATATTTAATGAATTGGCCTCAACTGCCTTCTGTGGTAGAGAATTCCACAGGTTCACCACTCTCTGGGTGAAGAAATTCCTCCTCATCTCTGTCCTAAATGGCTTACCCCTTATCCTTAGACTGTGGCGCCTGGTTCTGGACTCCCCGGCCATCGGGAACATCCTTCCTGCATTTAGTCTGTCTAGTCCTGTTAGAATTTTATAAGTTTCAATGAGATCCCCTCTCATTCTTCTAAACTCCAGCGAGTATAAGCCCAATCGACCCAATCTCTCCTCATACGTCATTCCTGCCATCCCAGGTATCAGTCTGGTGAATCTTCGCTGCACTCCCTCCATGGCAAGAACATCCTTCCTCAGATAAGGCGACCAAAACTGCACACAATACTCAAGATGTGGTCTCACCAAGGCCCTGTACAACTGCAGCAAGACATCCTTGTTCCTGTACTCGAACCCTCTCGCTATGAAGGCCAACATACCATTTGCCTTCTTAACCGCCTGCTGCACCTGCATGCTTACCTTCAGCGACTGGTGCACAAGGACACCCAGGTCTCGTTGCACTTCCCCTTCTCCCAATCTATTGCCGTTCAGATAATAATCTGCCTTCCTGTTTTTGCCACCAAAGTGGATAACCTCACATTTATCCACATTGGGCAGATGCATGGCAGATGCAGTATAATCACCCAACCTGTCAAAATCATACTGGAGTTTCTCGGCATCCTCCTCACAGCACACACGCCCACCCAGCTTTGTGTCATCTGCAAACTTGGAGATATTACATCTAGGTTGGAGAAAGGGGAAAGTGCTCACCAGTCACAACTCTCTCACGTGACCGACGCTGAGTTCTGGTGCGTACTGGGTTGTGGCGGTCATTTGCCATCAGGGAAACGTGAGATTTACGATCAAACACCAAGGCCGTGAGAACTGGGCCAAACAACACTCTTGTATTTAGGATGTTGGGGGTGTAGAGATCTCTTGACCCAGCCTGAGTATTGCAATCTCCCACGTTTATGGAGTGTATGATTGTACCGATAATGACCCCTGTTTTCCTCTCACTTGGGCCTTTAGCTTTAACAGAGGGCTCTCAGTATGACCACGGATGACAGGATAGCCCTGTCCCTATAACTTTCCCTCATTGATGAGGGACTTCAGTTATGTGGCGAGATGAGAGAAGCTGAGTTTGTTCTCCTTACAGCAGAGAAGGTTAAGGGGAGATTTAATAGAGATGTTCAAAATTATGAGGGGATTTGATAGAGTAAATAAGGAGAAACTATTTCCACTGGCGGAAGGGTCGGTAAGCAGAGGACACAGATTTAAGGTAATTGGCAAAAGAACCAGAGGCGACATGCGGAGAATTTATTTATGCAGCAAGTTGTTATGATCTGGAATGCACTGCCTGAAAGGGCGGTGGAAGCAGATTCAATAGTAACTTTCAAAAGGGAACTGGATAAATACTTGAAAAGGAAAAATGTGCAGGGCTATGGGGAAAGAGCAGGGGAGTGGGACTAATTGGATGGCTCTTTCAAAGAGCCGGCACAGGCATGATGGGCCAAATGGCCTCCTTCTGTGCTGTAAGATTCTAGGATTCTTCAGTGCCAAAAGAAAAGGAAACACTTGCAGCTCTCACAGCATGCAGGCTGTGAAGAGATTAGGGTGACAGAATAGAGAAAAGAGAAAGACAGGAGAGGAAGATAAGAGCGTGGAGAGAACAACAAATGGATGCCAGTGGGCTGTTTCCTGCGACAGACACAGAGCTACTACTTCTAACCATGTTTACGTTGCACTGGGTCGATGCCTTAGGTACACAGCTCACAACCGAGGCTGTCACCTAGAATCTGTCCAGCGCCGACAACTGTTTAAACATACGGGCCTGTGTTTACTTTACAGAGGGCGATGCTTTCAAATAAAGTTACATTTTTATCCAAAGTGAATGAATCTCATTCCGACTTATCAGGCCTCTCAACCATATCCTAGGCGGAATTTGTTTAATGCAAATTTCGGTACAGAAGGAGGCCATTCGGCCCTTCGTGTCTGTGCTGGTGCTGGCTCCACGGCAGAGCTACTTACTTTAATCTTATTTCCTGACATTCTTTAATAGTTTTCACCCCCAACTGTTTATCTAATTCCTTCCCAAATGCCGTGATTGGCTCAGCTTCAATAGCCACTAATCGTAATGGACTCCATATTCTATTCTACGAGCCCTTCGTGTGAAAACATTTCTCCTAACCTCCCCATTAGTGTCAGCTTTGGCTCAGTGTTCGCACTCTCACCTCTGAGGCAACAAGCTTTGTGTTCAAGCCCCACCTCAGAGACTTGTGTTGATAATCCGGGCTGACACTTCAGTGTGGCACTGAGGAAGTGCTGCATTGTCGGAGGTGCCGACCTTCAGATGAGGGGGTAGAAATTGGTATGCATTGCGCCCACTTCTCGGGCGCAAAACAGGCATAAAGTACACCAATTTAGCCGTGGGGCGGCCTGTGCCCAATCTGCGCAGGCGTTGGTCCTACTGTTAAATTTGTGTGACTCATTTTGTAGGCATTGCTGGCAGATGCCAAAAACAGGCATTTGGCCCTTTGTATATATTAATTAGGGGCCTAATTCCTGTTGATATCTATCGATCCTCGGGCCTCTTACTTTCGCACCGCTGAGGCTGGGCCAATTTTTACCCCGAGATGTTAAACCGAAGTCCTGCCTGTCTGCTCAGGTGGACATAAAAGATCCCACGGCACGGTTCGAAGAAGAAGCAGAATGTTCTCTTGGTGTCTTGGCTAACATTAAGCCCTCAACCAAATAAACAGATCAACTGCTCTCATTGTTGTTTGTGGGATGTTGCTGTGCGCAAATTGGCGTTTGCCTACATTACAGCAGTGACTACACTTTGAAAGTACTTCATTGGCTGCAAAGCGCTTTGGGACGTCCTGACAGTGTGAAAGGCGCTATAGAAATATACCTTTTTTCTTTCTTTCAACGGGGTAAATTCCAACTTTGGCAGGGGTGTACATAACTGGTGGTAGCAGATCGGCTGCCGTTATACACCCCTTTAATGGAATGGAAAGGAAAATCAGGTGGAAAGTGTAACAGGCGGCTGATCTGTTAGCACCTATCTTGGACCCCCACCGAAGATGAATTGTAACCCCTATGTTTCTAATGCTATCTGGAGTCCCCACCACCATTCCCCATCCGCCCCCCCCCCCACCCCCACCCCAGTTACTAACCCATCAACTGGTGGAAATAATCTTCTGCTACTCTTTCCTTCCTTTGGCACCATTGGCGGCTGTGCCTTCAGCTCTCTGGGCCCTAAGCTCTGGAATTCCCTCCCTAAACCTCTCCGCCTCTCTCTCCTCCTTTAAGACACTCCTTAAAACCAAACTCTTTGACCAAGGTTTTGGTCCACCTGTCCTAATATCCCCTTATGTGGCTCGGTGTCCAATGTTGTCTGATAACGTTCCTGTGAAGCGCTTTGGGACGTTTTACTACGTTAAAGGTGCTATATAAATGCAAGTTGCTGTTGCTTGCTCTTCTTTCTTGTCCTCCTTTACTCTCTCCTGTAGAGTGGCCCTCACACCGGGCCCAACGCATTTGGCCATGTTGCCCCTTCCTCAACGATCGTTCTCTCCGGTTACTTTCAGTCAACGGGAGCAACTTCATTAGCAATCAGGCGTCTCCTGAAGATAGATGGCCCAGCATTAGCTATGCTTCAAAGTGTCAGATTAAAAGCCAGTCATTTGGGCGATGTCATTAATAACATTTATTTTATCGGTGGAAGTGCTGTTGTACCAGCTTTTCCAAGGCCAGAAATTATCATCTTTTTCCAGTTTAATGACAATCTGATAGATGATAAAAACCAAGCCTATGCTGTTTAATTGTTGCTATAATTAGGTAAATTAATTTTCAAATCAGCTAGCCGTAGCTCATATCTCTGAAATATAATTTTGGTTGAATCGAGACATAAGGGGATGTGATAGGACAAGTAATAATTGCATCCATCATTTTCATCAATATTAACAGTTGTCGGGAGTGATTTTATCACTGGCCGTTAATACTCCTCTTTATATGAAGTTATTTTGGATTGGATTAAATGAGTAATTTTGAAAGCAGGAGACAGACACGAATGTCAATTGGATCCAGATACTTTCAGTGATTTTATCTCGTCGGAATTATTGAAGTGCTTTTTTCCATCGTTGTTGGAACAGTTTGGAGACGAAATTCTGACCATTATTTTTTGGGGCAAAAGTGATGTAGTTCCGGCTGAGGGGGAGCTGGAATTTGGGGCATGTCAGGTAGGGCAGCATTACACCTGTTCTAAAGTACACCGTCGTTTCTGGTGGAGCCGGCCGTTGACTCAGGATGAGCCTGCCCCAAAGTGGTCCGTGCATGTAAATGAAGGCAACAAACTGCTGTGCCAGAAACTCTGCCACCTACACCTGACCCCAAGTTAACCCCGTGGAAAAGAGGGGTCAGGGACCGGCACGACTTCTCAAACCAGGAAGTGGTTGGGTTCACAAGCTTTGCATGTCCGCAAGCTTTGTCCGAAGCATTAGTTTTGACTGAGGCAATCAGAAGAATCTTTTCCCTGCTGCACAGCTAACGGTGGATTCCGCAAACTGCCTTTTAGCAGTTTTGGGCAGGGAAATCTTCAGCATCCTGCCATCACCATGGAGCTCACGTCTGTCCTTATAATGGAGGCAGAACAGGAGCAGGAGGAAGAGGAAATGAGAGCAGCACGATGGGTCAAGCCACACCCAAGGAGAGATGACCAACTGGGAGGTCCCTTCCGCCAGAGTCTACTGACCTTGCTGCTCCCTCGATGAGGTCTCAGAAGAGGTCTGCTGAAAGAGGCAGTGGTTTCAGTAAGGAGGCATTGAAGGAACTGTCTCCTATTGTAAATTGACCTCCAAACATCCTCTCAACACACAAAAAACAAAGAACAGGCTCATTTCAGAACACTGGACCTAATATCACAAAGTGGTTTTACTCTGCTGTTAAGTGCTTCTTATTCCTCTCGTGCCTACCCCTGTGCTGTGTCTAAACCTATCCTGGCGGTGTGCCGAGGTGACACTTAGAGCCAGGGATGCTGCTTGGTTGCACTGGTAACATGATCCCCTTGGGACCAAGGTGGCTCGGGTCTCAGGGCTTCTGAATCCCGCGAGGACTCCAGTAGGCTGCGTCGTCACTGCAACTCCGCGGGCAGCCTGGTCCCGCATCTTCACACCAGCATGAGCAGGCATCTGAGGGGCACTGGCTGCAAACCTCTGCCTATTTAAATTAACCAGCCTCACAATTGTGGGCCAGGTAAGTGCCGCTACCTGATATCACGTCCTGCCTGCCTTCCAACGATGCAGTGGCGCCATCTTTACTCCCCACCTCTCCTGAGGGTGCTGGTGGGGTGCAGATATACGCAGCCCCCGATTGACCTCGAATACTTCCCCAAGTGGCCATTCTACAGGTGTGAGCTTAAACCCCGAGAGTCAGCAGGGGCATCGCAGCCAATCCCCATCCCGCCCTCGTGCGACGCCCATGCAAGAGTCCTTCCCAGCAGGAGTCACTGGATAGTACTCGGGAGCAATAACGCTGGCTGACCTTTCACCTCCCTGGCCTAGAGGTGCTGATGCCAGTCATCGCACCCTTGGCAGATATCAGCTAGCTCAGCACAGACTGGGATTGAACCTCTGCTGTGTGAGGCTCGGCCCGTCACCGCATCAACTCAATGGGACAGATCTCGCGGGGCAATTAATGTGCAAATCCAGCAGGTTCTTGAAAATAACTGGGAGGCTAAGGGCGAGATGCCATTTGTGCGAGAGCAGTGTAAATCAGTCAGCAAGTTCTGGAGATTCACAACTCACGGCGTATCTCTTCATCCCCTGAACTTGCTGGCCGGTTTGCGCATTAATAACAGCATGGGCCGTTAACACACCGTTATATTTCCAGGAACATTCGGCCCATTAGCCCATCAGGGGATCCTAAAACTCTGTATTGTTGAGGAAAAGGCTGCTTTGTTGTAGTTTAATTATTTTTCAGGGGGTCTCTATTTGGGCAAGGCTCCAACGTTAGTGTAAAATACCCCCCGACACACTGAATTTTATTATTCGTGCACTGTCTCAAAAGAGACCCTTTGGGTATTGAGTGCTCTTTCTAGCCTTTGGAATATGGAGATTTCCTATCAGCAATGATTTCATGCAAATTTTTCAGATGTTAAATATTTATAGATCATTCATTCTGTGACACTTTTCTATCTATTTTTATTTTTTGCCCTGATATTGCATAACCCACGAATGTCAAAAACACATTGACGTGTTATGGACATTGAATAAAGATTTATGCTCAGCCACTTCTGCCGAAAGCCGGAGATGTGATACCGAATAAAGTTATCTTTGGAAGCTGATGAGAGAAGTGTTGGAAGTCAATCATAGCACAACAGACACTGCCCATTCAGCCTTCCTTTCTCTTAACCCTCCAATTTTCTGCCCTCCACTCTTGAAGGTGCGGGCTCTTGTTGGCCGGGGTTCCATGGCACTGGCCACCTTTAGGTACTTCCACCAAGCTCTTTCTCTTGATGTTTAAACAGGCTGTTCACCCATGAGGGGAGGCCAGAGGACTGCAGGTCACCACAGAACCCTATCTCAGCACAGTGCCCCACTTTCAAGAGGGGTAGGTCTAGAATAATAGAATCATAGAATCTAATAGCACACAAGGAGGTCATTTGGCCCGTCGTGCCTGTGCTGTCCCTTTGAAAGAGCTATCCAATTAGTCCCACTCACTTGCTCTTTCTCCTTTTCAAGTGTATATCTAATTCCCTTTTGAAAGTTACTATTGAATCTGCTTCCCTTTCAGGCAGCGCATTCCAGATCATAACAACTCGCTGCCTAAAAAAATTCTCCTAATTTTCCTTCAGGTTCTTTTGCCAATTACCTTAAATCCGTGTCCTCTGGTTACTGACCCTCTTGCCAGTGGAAACAGTTTCTCCTTATTTACTCTTATCAAAACCCCTCATAATTTTTGAACACTTCTATTAAACCTCCCCTTAACCATCTCTGCTCTAAAAAGGACAATCCCAGCTTCTCTAGCCTTGCCACATAACTGAAGTCCCTCACTCCCAATATCATTCTGGTAAATCTCCTCTGCACCCTCTCCAAGGTCTTAAAAAAGAGAGGAAAATAAAAGGGGGCAAAACAATCCAATGCCTCAATTGTAAAGCATTCTGGAGCATATCTGAACAATGAAGTTAAAACTTAAAACCCAGAGCATGTGTGTGTGCCTGGTGCAACGTGGGGTTTTCACCTCAAGCACACAATGGTGGTATCCATTTTAGACTGATGCATAAGTATGGTTAAAAAGCGACAAGCTGTATCTGTCACTCGTGATCACTCAGTGGCATTAAACGTGATCTACTTCTCTCCTCCGCACTGACCCCTTTCCTGCCTTAAGGGATGTTCGATTAGACTGTGCATTTCTATAATCCTTCATTCTAATGTTTGATCTTACAGACCTATAGAAGCTCTAAATCTGCAGACATTATAGTAATAAAAAAGGGGTGTGTGCTTTAATATCTGAAAAAATAGATATCGACTGCAACAAAGATGGAAATACTGATTAAAATACATCAATGAATTGCTAGATTAAGAAGTGTTGATTGATACAAGTATTAATTCAATATTTATTGATAAATATTAAAAGATGGCAGAGCAATGCTTAATTGACAGATGACAGATTAATGTGTTTAGAAAAATGTGATGGATATTAATGAATAACTGATGTACGATTTGCATAGTGTATCTTAACTGATTAGCTAACACAGCGACAGAGCAGTATATTAATCCATTTGGAAACATATTGATATTAATAGATAATTGATGAACCTGACAGATGATTAATGCATTGATAAACTGCACACTTTGTCTTGCTGAGCATTAGTAGGCTGACGAAGGGTTGACAGCTGCTGTCAGATTACTGCACTCACTGGACCCAGGAACAGGAATGGCAAGAAATGGTTGTGTTCATTTTCTGCTCTTGTCCCACAGGTATGCGGATACTGGTGACCCTGCTGCTGGACACTTTGCCTATGTTAGGCAATGTACTTCTCCTCTGTTTCTTTGTCTTCTTTATTTTCGGCATTGTCGGGGTCCAGCTGTGGGCAGGACTACTGCGAAACAGGTGCTTTCTCGAAGAAAACTTTACAATGTGAGTATGTCTCTTCTAAAGACCTGGTTGGTTGGATTGATTGACTACACAACCAAAAATCAGATTGTCCCCAAGCCTGTAAATGCTAATGTGTATGTTGCATGCGCAACCTTCAATCTGATTCTGGCGCCTATGTCGCGGTATATCACATGGGAGGAGATTGGCAGCTAACGTACATACACAAGATGCTCGGTAAACCGGTAACAAATCCACCAGCACCAACGCTCATTTCCCTGCTCGCTGAGTTTGCTCATGGCAGCCACACATTTGCCCAGTTGGCACTGAGATGTTATGCCAGCTATACAACAGCAGATGTGCACGAATTGTAGGAACAGCAGGCAGCCATTGAGCCCCTCAAGCCTTTTTGTCCATTCAATTAGATCATGGACTATCTGTACCTCAACTCCATTTAGCTGCCTTTGTTCCATATCCATTTATACCCTTACCCAACCAAAATCTCTCAATTTCAGTCTTGGAAATTTCAATTGATCCAACATCCACAGCCTTTTGGGGGAGCGAGTTGCAGAGTGCTTCCTGATTTCACTCCTAAACAGCCTAAGCTCTAATTTTAAGGTTATGCCCCTTTGTTCTAGATTCCCCCACCAGAGGAAATAGTTTCTCCATATCTACCCTATCAAATCCCTCAATCATTTTAAACACCTCAGTTAGATCATTGAGGTGCTTTTTTTTCCTGTTTGAGTGGTGTTGATGTCATCGGAGACTACGGGGGGGGGGGTGAATTTGTCAGCCGCGGGGAGGCGGGTTTGGAGGCGGGACTGCCGGGAAAATGGCAGAATCTGGGGCAGGGGAGGGAAGAGGAAGGAAATATGTTCCGATGCCAGTGAAACGTGGATCTGGACCGGGTGCCCAACAGTGAAGAGGGGGTCGTCTCTCCTCTCCCTGAAGTAAATCTGATTCTCCTCGGGGATGGCAGAGATTTTTATTCCTGTAGACAGCTCTGCTGTCCCCAGCTTCTTAAATAAATATTAAATAAATATTCAAAAGTGCATTCATAAGCAACTCAACTTAATTAAAAAGCAATTAAAAAATCACAATAGTTTGAACATTTTTATTAACTCTATATTGGAAGGAAGGCTGCAGATGAAACGAGATTCGCTGTGTTCAGCGTATTGAGTCAGAATGCTAGGTTTTCACCTCTGGGACCAGCATTTCAATCCAATAATGGCTAATAGAATGAAAGCCTGTTCTGTTTGCAGGTTCTGTGGGGTTTGCCCCATCCCACATTGTGAATCAAATATCCGCAATAGTATCTTTATAACTCTCAGTTTCCTTTTCTCACTGTCAGTACCACTGAGTTAAAATTAAAGAAAGACTTGCATTTATATCGCGCCTTTCACAGCGTCTAAAAGCGCTTTACCAGCCAATGAAGTACTTTTTGAAGTGTAGTCACTGTTGTAATGTAGGAAACTCGGCAGCCAATTTGTGCACAGCAAGCTCCCACAAACAGCAGTGTGACAATGACGAGATAATCTGTTTTAGTAATTCCAGTTGAGGGACAAATATTGGTCAGGACACCGAGGAGAACTTCCAAGCTCTTCTTCGAAGCAGTTCCATGGGATCTTTTACAGCCACCTGAGAAGGCAGATTGTTTAACGCTTCATCTGAAAGACGGCACCTCTGACAGGGCAGCACTCCCTCAGTGCTGCACTGGAGTGTCGGCCTAGATTTTGTGCTCGAGTCTCTAAAGCGGGACTATGAACCCACAACCTTCTGACACAGAGGCGAGAGAGTTACCACTGAGCCAAGTTGGGCGAGGTGTAAATCGGGCTGCCAATTTGCTATCATTCCGTTTTGCACTCCTTCTTCCAATTCTCTCCCCCTCCTAAAGGTGTTGGCTCGTGGTGTGTTATGGGTCTGTCGGTTCCGACAGCCCGCTACACAAGCCTGGACTGTGAGTTTGACAGAGTTTGACTGTGGAGGGCCATGTCCAATCCTGTTCTCACCCAGCTAAACTACACAGGCATATTTTCCAGAAGGAGAGAGTGATAAAGAAGGGAAACTTCTTGGCGTTTGCCAGAAGGGCTTGGATGATTTTCCCTTCCTTGGTCCCGCAGCACTGAAGTTGATTGTAATGCCCTTACCTCCACCCCTGTCGCGGTCAGCTGTCTCAGCTCAGACCGAGGCTCGTACCCAGGGCTTTCTTGACCAGTGTGGCTCAGTAACGCGTCGAGGAAGCTCGTGTGTTTTTGTTTTTACATAAGAACATAAGAAATAGGAGCAGGAGTAGGCCATTCGGCCCCTCGAGCCTGCTCCACCATTCAATAAGGTCATGGCTGATCTGGTCCTGGCCTCAACTCCACTTCCCTGCCCACTCCCCATAACCCTCGACTCCCTTATCGTTCAAAAATCTGTCTATCTCCACCTTAAATATATTCAATGACCCAGCCTCCACAGCTCTCTGGGGTAGAGAATTCCAAAGATTTATGACCCTCTGAGAGAAGAAATTCCTCCTCATCTCCGTTTTCTTTCTTTTTAAAGTGCCCTTTATGGTCTCCCACCTCCCTCAGCCTCATTGGCACATTCACAACGCCAGTGAGAAGCACTGCTGTGAAACACGTGTGCGGTGTAAAACATGAATAATTAGTGAACATTTCCTGCTTGGATGAATGTTATGCACTTTACAAATTTCGTATAATGGGAGAAAATCAGAAGTAATTTGAGGCATTGGAATTCTGTGCAGGGCTCAGAGGTACATTTGGAACAGGTATGGGTTTATCTGCAGGCAACTGGACCGTTCTAATGAAGTTGTGGAAATGTCTTTCATTAAAAGAAAACTGCTTTAGAAATTAATAGTACGTTTCAGATGATTATTTATAATGCTGTTATACAGCAAAAGGCCCCTGCTTGTCGCTATCTATTGGAGCGGAAGATTATTGTCCTCCTTCCCCTCCCAAAATATCTAGTGAATCAGAGAATTCCTGTCATGGGGTAGAGGGCTGTTCTTGTGCCATCTATTGGAGCAGAGGATACCTCCTGATTCCTTTTCTACTGCCACCTAATGGATTGGAGGAGTTCTCCCTTTGGCGCCACCTTGTGGAGCAGAGGATTACTTTTACATTGACATCTAGTGGGGAGGAGGACACTACCCTTGGCAGGGAAAAGTTTTAAAGATCGACAGGTTCAGTATTTGGTCGGCCGTGACTCAATGGGTAGCTCCCTCGCCCCTGAGTCAGAAGGTTGTGGGTTCAAGTCCCACTCCAGAGACTTGAGCACATAATCTAGGCTGACACTCCAGTGCAGTGCTGAGGGAGTGCAGCACTGCCAGAGGTGCCGTCTTCGAGATGAGACATTAAACCAAGGCCCTCTCTGCCTTCTCAGGTGAATGAGCAATGAGAGGAACAGACTAACATTTGGCTAACATTTATTCCTTAGTCAACATCACTAAAACAGATTATCTGGTCAGTTATCTCATTGCTGTCTGTCGGACCTTGCTGTGCACAAGTTAGCTGTTATGCTTCTCTACATTACAATAGTGACGACACTTTAAAAATACTTAGTTGACAGCAAAGCACTTTGGGACATCCTGAAGACGAGAAAGGTGTTACATAAATGTAAGTCATTTCTTTCTATTTACATTGACCGTTTTTATTTTTGTCCCAGGTTTCTCCCCTCATCTCCTGAAGGTGCTGAAGCTTGCTGATAACCTCCCAGTACCTCATCCAAGCACATTCTTCATGGCTGAGCTTTACAGTCAACGTTGGCATCTATTAACCAGGAGGAGCATCACAGCTGAGCTTGGTCCTGTCCTTAAATGATGCCTATACATTCACTTTGCAACAGGATCGGTGGCATTGTGGTTATGATACTGGACTAGTAATCCAGAGGCCTGGACTAATGATCATGAGTTTAAATCTCACCACGGCAGCTGGGGAATTTAAATTTAGTTAATGGCCCAGAAATTCGGGTCGGGGGCTTCCCGCGGGTGCAAGCCTCCGACCTGCACTTACCGCGCCGGCCGTTGAGCTATGGGCCCGCGTGGGATTCCGATCCTGGGCCTCCTCCAACTGCCGGCGCGCAGTGCTTGCGTATCCCAGGGGCGCAGTTAGATCGATGCGTCCCCTGGGATCACGTGGGCCATGGAGAGCCAATCGGAGCAGGGAATGCTTCATTCATAAGTTTGACCTATAAATACTCAAAACATCACTAAATCTTCAAAAAAAATTTTTTTTAAATCACATTTTTAAAATAAACTATAAATTACATGAAATAACTATTTTAAACAATAATTTAAATTTTTGAAAAAATTAATTACATTTTCTAACGGGGCTAAAAATAAACTTACCTTTCTTTAAAGTATTTAAAAATAATAAACCTGTGGAAAAAAAGTTTTAATTTTAATTAATTCACCACTTACCTTATAAAAAGCAGGCCTTGCGACTGCTTTTTACATGTCTAACTTCTGGAGACTTACCCTCCCGGGAAAACCTGCAAAAAAAAACGTAAGTTCGATGCGCACGCGTTGCCTCTCCTGCACACGCGTTCGACTTCTGAACCCCTTCTTTCAGGGGAATGGAAGTGCCGGTTTCCTGCGCATGCGCAGTGCATGCACGAAACCGGCACTTCCATTGGGCTTACGGGTGAGTACCCCGTGCGTACTCACCCGTGGAGACCCGAATTTCTGGGCCATTAAATAAATCTGGAATGAAAAGCTAGTATCCGTAATGTTGACCGTGAAACTACCGGATTGTTGTAAAAGCCCATCTGGTTCACGGATGCCCTTTAGGGAAGGAAATATGCCTTCCTTACCCAGTCTGGGCCTATATGTAACTCCAGACCCACAGCAATGGCTGACTCTTAACAGCCCTCTGAAATGGCCTAGCAAGCCATTCAGTGATGGGCAATAAATGCTGGCCTTGCCAGCGATGTCCACATCCCGGGAATAAATAAAAAAAACCCGGAGTGTGTACGCTGTATGATTTTTCCCTTCGAACCTAGTTTGGGGTCAGTTTTAGTGCCCAGATCACCAACCCAGCGGAAATCGAGTAATTAAGGACGCGCCAGCGAGCACTGGAACCTTCCTTGTCTGTATAGATGTGTTCCTAACTGGGCAGTGAATTCACCAACTAATAGGCCACAGGTTCACTCCCACACAGCGAGTTCCCAATTCCCTCCTGAAGCAAGAGGTGGAGACAAGGCCCTGGGCAAAAGAAGGAAGAGAAAATTACAGGGGAAGGTATTCCTGCACCATTTGCAGGCATTGCCTTCAGAGCAACTTTAGAGGGAGGCCTGGGGGGTCACCTTGGCGATGAATGGTTGCATGGCAACCAGGTGTGCAAGGAAGGTCAGGACAGAAAAATACCTTAACAAGATGAAGAAAAAAAATTGCTGTAAACCTGAGGCACAGTAACACCCGTTTGCAACCAAATAGAATAATGCCAATTGGTGTCTCCTGGAGCACTTTGCTGTTGTCATGGCATGGTTTCTTTCCAATAACACTTGGTATCTAATCACTGGACAGGACTTTTCATAACTTTAAAATCCAATTGTGCAAATGACTGCTGGTTGACCTCAGTCTTTGCGAGCACTTGAACCAGGACATCTCTCGGCGCAGTGGGAATGATTCAGCACTGAGCCACAACTTGTAGCCCCCACTTAAAGCCAAGTTTATGAGCTGTCGGAGAGAAAGCAAAGGACCCCTCCGGAGCTGTTAATGATCCACCGTTGGACAGAATGCATGTGGACCTGAATTAGACTGGGAGGCAATCTCAGATGTCACTTGGTGCTTTTAAAGATGAACAGGCCAGTAGTGATTTCCTGTGCAGAGTGGTGTTACACAGAGTTACATAGGGGGAAAAATTCAGTATCGCCCCGTTTGGGGCGCCATTATCGGCCGTGCGCAAAGTTTAGCGCCTGGCGCTAATTATCGCCTCCGATGGCAAACTTGGCTTTTATCGCCCCTGGTGGTGATTGGAGCGCTAAATCAGGCACTTCACACCTGTCTTAAGGCGCAAAGGCCGAGGAGCGAGGCGCTACCTCAGAGCGCTGGTGAAGCAAGGAAGGGCAAATCAAAATGAACCTGCAAAGTGCTGCTCAGTACTCAAAGCTCCTTCACACAGTGTTGAGTCTCTCCAGAAGTCTCTCTCTCTCTCTCAGAATGCGTGGTGCAAAAATGTCACCGACAAAAAAAGGCAGGAAGCGGTCGCCTTTAAATCGCGCTCCCACAGTCCCTTTCTGACAGCATAACGCTCCCCTCAACCTGTCATTGCTAGCGGCAGGTGGTAAGGGAGGGGGCGCCACTCAATATCCTGTCTGGGGTGCTAACGGGGCATTGCGCACTCGACTGACGTCACGATCTGCCGGCACAGGAGATCGTGGCTGTAGTGTTTAGCGTCGCTGCAAAATGTCTAGTTAATTTTGCGAGTGACGCAAACACCGCCGCACCCGGGCACTAGTTGCTTTGCGCCCTCTTAAGGCGCTAACGGGAGACGCAAACAACTGAATTTTTCCCCCATAGAATTTACAGCACAGCGACTAGTTAATTTACAGCACAGCGACTAGTTAATTTACAGCACAGCGACTAGTTAATTTACAACACAGCGACTAGTTAATTTACAGCACAGCGACTAGTTAATTTACAGCACAGCGACTAGTTAATTTACAGCGCAGCGACTAGTTAATTTACAGCGCAGCGACTAGTTAATTTACAGCGCAGCGACTAGTTAATTTACAGCGCAGCGACTAGTTAATTTACAGCGCAGCGACTAGTTAATTTACAGCGCAGCGCCAGGCTGTTCGGCCCAACTGGTCCGTGCTGGCGTTTATGCTCCACACGAGCCTCCTCCCACCCGGCTTCATCTCTCCCTATCTGCATAACCTTTTATTCTTTTCTCCCTCGTACTTATTTAGCTTCCCCTTAAAGACATCTACGCTATTCGCCTCAACTATTCCTTGCGGTAGCGAGTTCCACATTCTAACCTCTCTCTGTGCACTGGAGGAGCGATTGTTAACCCCAGGCCTTTAACTTGTTCAGAACCGAAGTCCTGTGTTGTTTTGGTGGTGCAGACCATTCCTGTTGAGCGAGGGACCATCACGTCACCATATTACCAGGAGTGCTCCCTTATCACAAATTCAGAACAAGGTTCAAGTGAAGTGTTTCTATTAGATAATTTTGCCCAGGCCTTTGAACTTGTAAGGCCCCATTGAGTCTGAAACACTGCAGGAAGAAGAAGATCTGTCATGCCCCTGTGGTGAAGCACTTGCAATAATTCCATGTATTGCATGGGTGAGAAAGCTACTAAAACATGTTCTAAATTTTGTTGGGATAACATTCCCTTTTTTAAAACTGGCTGCTTACACCTGATGCAGTTTCCGTTAACTTGAGGGTAGTTAATGGAAAATCGATGTTTGTCCTCATCCCCAGTTTGCAAACCTCAATCGCAATTCATAGGCTTTAAGCTCACAGGGTGACGGGAACCAGAAAAGACCAATTGTCCGCCTATCAGGCTTATCGAGGCCACTTTTCCCTGGTGTCAAGCTTGTTTTTCTCTAATTCTGCTGCTCTTCTCTTTTCTCACAGACCTGCCTCTCAAGAGTTGGATCGATATTACCACACAGAAAATGATGACGAGAACCCCTTCATATGCTCCCTCCTGAAGGATAATGGAATGCGCTACTGCCGCAGCGTGCCCCAAAGACGAGTGAACAACGTGGAATGTACCTTGGACGATACGAATTACTACCTGTTACTGAGTAACACCACAGACAACATCAGCTGTGTAAACTGGAATCAGTACTACACCCAGTGCCAGCCTGCTGATCACAACCCATTCAAAGGAGCCATCAACTTCGATAACATTGGATACGCATGGATAGCAATATTTCAGGTACATCGAGTGTTTCTCCCTTGCTTGGCCTAAGACTTTTACAGTGAAGCAGACCGGGAGGCTCCACTTCCGTTGGCCTCAAATAGTAAATATGAAGCTGTCACTTGCATTTGCAAGACAGTTCTACTGTTCATTAGTTGATACTAGGGACAATAGTCTTCAGTGAATGGCATCCAGAGGCAACAGTTGTGAGTAGGCGGCATCATTGGACAATAGTCTTCAGTAATTGAGAACAATAGTCTTCAATGAGCAGGCAATAATCTTCAGTGTGTGGTATCCATCCAGAGAGTAGGAATAAACGGGTCATTTTCAGGTTGGCAGGCTGTATCTAGTGGGCTGCCACAAGGATCAGTGCTTAGGCCGCAGCTATTCACAATCTATATTAATGACTTAGATGAAGGGACCGAGTGTAGTATATTCAAGTTTGCTGACGATACAAAGCTAGGTGGGAAAATAAGCTGTGAGGCGGACACAAAAAGCCTGCAAAGGGATATAGACAGGTTAAGTGAGTGGGCAAGAAGTTGGCCGCTGGAGTATAATGTGGGTAAGTGTGAGGTTATTCACTTTGGTAGGAAGAATAGAAAAACAAAATATTTTTTAAATGGTGAGAAACTATTAGATTTTGGTGTTCAGAGAGATTTGGGTGTCCTCGTACATGAAACACAGAAAGTTAACATGCAGGTACAGCAAGCAATTAGGAAGGCAAATGGCATGTTGGCCTTTATTGCAAGGGGGTTGGAGTAATGAAGTCTTGCTGCAATTGTACAGGGCTTTGGTGAGACCACACCTGGAGTTCCGTGCACAGTTTTGGTCTCCGTACCTGAGGAAGGACATACTTGCCTTGGAGACGGTGCAACGAAGGTTCACTAGATTGATTCCTGGGATGAGAGGGTTGTCCTATGAGGAGAGATTGAGTAGAATGGGTCTATACTCTCTGGAGTTTAGAAGAATGAGAGGTGATCTCATTGAAAAATATTTTATTCTGAGAGATCTTGACAGTGTAGATGTTGAGCGGCTGTTTCCCCTGGCTGGAGAGTCTCGAACTGGGGGCATAGTCTCATGATAAGGGGTCGGCCGTTTAGGACTGAAATGAAGGGAAATTTCTTCACTCCGAGGGTTATGAATCTTTGGAATTCTCTACCCCAGAAGGCTGTCTATGCTCAGTCGATGATTATATTCAAGGCTAAGATGGATAGATTTTTGGGCTCTAAAGGAATCAAGGGAGATGGGGATCGGGCGGGAAAGTGTTGAGGTCCAAGTTCAGCCATGATTTTATTGAATAGCAGAGCAGGCTCGAAGGGCCATATGGCCTAAACCTACTTGTGGTTCTTATGTAACGGTCTTCAGTTGGTTATGGTAACGGGAAATAGTCTTCAGTGAGTAGAGTCAGTGAGCATTCATTTTTTTAGTGAGTAGTTTTGGAGCAAAATAACAGAAACTTTGCCCTTTGACACCTAATGCTCAGGCTATCAGTTATGCAATGCAGCTTAATTTATTAATATGAACATCAATATAGACTGCAAGTTCTCAGGATGTGGGTTAAACTATTTTGCCTCAAATAATGGAGATGGCCTGGAGTGGATAAAAATGCCTCCAACTTGGTTAGTTGCAACTCACTCTCAGTCACTCTTTGATCCTGAGTTAAGTAGTTTCTTATTAAAGTCACGAACTGCAGTCATTCTCTAAATAACAGAGGGCCTTTTCCTTGTCAACAGTTCATTCCCGGTATGTACCCGGACTGCTGATCAATTTCCAACAGATGCAAGTGGAATATTGAGATCTATTGAGATATTTTTGTATTGTTCTTATTTGTTTGGAGTCTTGTGTGAACAAACCAAACTGAATAAACCAAAAGCTGACTGGTGGGAAGTGCCAGGGTGGCCAGTGGCTGTAAGCTTCGTGTGATGAATGTACGCGGAACAGAAAGCAGATCCCCTAGATCTGAGCCCAGCTAAAGCTCCTCTGCATTGTACTCAGTCCTGATGTTTTTGTAAGAAATCACACAACACCAGGTTATAGTCCAACAGCTTTATTTGAAATCACAAGCTTTCGGAGCGCTGCTCCTTCGTCAGGTGAAGTGGAGCGATGCATAAAAACACAGCTTATATAGTCAGAGAATAATGTCAGATGTTTACAGGTAATCTTTCTAACTGCCATTTATCACACCTCGGCAGAGAGATAATCACAGCAATCAAAGGTGTAAATGGTGTCCAAACAGGTCAGTCAGGAAAACATTACATCAAAGAACAATGAGGTGGGGTCACAAGGGGTCAAATGTTGCAGATGCTGGGGTCTGTATGAAAAACAAAAAAACAGACAAAAAACATTTTTTTTGCTGGAAATCACAGCAGGTCTGGCCGCATCTGTGTGGAGAGAACAAGCCAATGACGACTCGAGTCTGGATGACCCTGCGTCAGGTGGGGTTACATGTAGCGTGACATGAACCCAAGATCCCGGTTGAGGCCGTCCTCATGGGTGCGGAACTTGGCTATCAGTTTCTGCTCAATGATTTTGCGTTGTCGTGTGTCTCGAAGGCCACCTTGGAGAATGCTTACCCGAAGATCGGAGGCTGAATGTCCTTGACTGCTGAAGTGTTCCCCGACTGGGAGAGAACACTCCTGCCTGGCGATTGTTGTGCGGTGTCCGTTCATCCGTTGTCACAGTGTCTGCATGGTCTCGCCGATGTACCATGCTCCGAGCATCCTTTCCTGCAACGTATGAGGTAGACAACGTTGGCCGAGTCACATGAGTATGTACCATGTACCTGGTGGGTGGTGTCCTCACGTGTGATGATGGTATCTGTGTTGATGATCTGGCATGTCTTGCAGAGGTTGCTGTGGCAGGGTTGTGTGGTGTCGTGGTCGCTGTTCTCCTGAAAGCTGGGTAATTTGCTGCGAACGATGGTCTGTTTGAGGTTAGGCGGCTGTTTGAAGGCGAGTAGTGGAGGCGTGGGGATGGCCTTAGCGAGGTGTTCGTCGTCATCGATGACATGTTGAAGGCTGCGAAGAACATGGCGTAGTTTCTCCGCTCCAGGGAAGTACTGGATGACGAAGGGTACTCTGTTGGTTGTGTCCCGTGTTTGTCTTCTGAGGAGGTCTATGCGATTTTTCGCTGTGGCCCGTCGGAACTGTCGATCGACGAGTCGAGCGTCATATCCCGTTCTTACGAGGGCGTCTTTCAGTGTCTGTAGGTGTCCATCGCGTTCCTCCTCGTCTGAGCAGATCCTGTGTATTCGCAGGGCTTGTCCATAGGGGATGGCTTCTTTAACGTGGTTAGGGTGGAAGCTGGAGAAGTGGAGCATCATGAGGTTGTCCGTGGGCTTGCGGTAGCGTGAAGTGCTTAGGTGTCCGTCTTTGATGGAGATTCGCGTGTCCAAGAATGAAACCGATTCTGAGGAGTAGTCCATGGTGAGTTTGATGGTGGGATGGAACTTGTTGATGTTATCGTGTAGTCTTTTCAGTGATTCTTCGCCGTGGGTCCATAGGAAGAAAATGTCGTCGATGTATCTGGTGTATAGCGTTGGTTGGAGGTCCTGTGCAGCGAAGAAGCCTTGCTCAAACTTGTGCATGAAGATGTTGGCATATTGGGGTGCGAATTTGGTCCCCATGGCTGTTCCGTGTGTTTGGGTAAAGAACTGGTTGTCGAAGGTGAAGACATTGTGGTCAAGGATGAAGCGGATGAGTTGTAGGATGGCGTCTGGAGATTGGCTGTTGTTGGTGTTGACTACTGAGGCTGTCGCAGCAATGCCGTCATCGTGGGGGATACTGGTGTAGAGTGCCGAGACGTCCATCGTGGCGAGGAGTGTTCCTGGTTCAACTGGTCCTCATTGTTCTTTGATGTAATGTTTTCCTGACTGACTTGTTTGGACACCATTTACACCTTTGATTGCTGTGATTATCTCTCTGCCGAGGTGTGATAAATGGCAGTTAGAAAGATTACCTGTAAACATCTGACATTATTCTCTGACTATATAAGCTGTGTTTTTATGCATCTCTCCACTTCACCTGACAAAGGAGCAGCGCTCCGAAAGCTTGTGATTTCAAATAAAGCTGTTGCACTATAACCTGGTGTTGTGTGATTTCTTACATTTGTCCACCCCAGTCCAACACCGGCATCTGCACACTGATGTTTTTGGTCAGTGTCAATCAGGACAATCAGATAAAAGTAGCAGTTTAATTTACACCAACTTGCCCCACCATCACAGGGTTCAATTCTGACAAGAAAAAAAAAATCCTTGTACACTTTGGTGCTGGCTGCTAGGGAGAATGTGTTGGGTTTTATACTAGCTCAGTAACAGGGTGACCCTGGGTCCACTGTATAATATGTGGAAGCTTATTTTATGTCACTCTAAAATGACAGAAGAGGAAACATTTCTGGCCGTCCAGCCTTAACGTTTCTCATCAAACCAGAATGTTGGTGGCGAGCAATAAAAAAAGCAAACCAAGCACTGGGGTGCAAAAAAGACTCGCAAGAATTATACCGGAACTGAGCGGATATACTTATCAAGAAAAGTTAAACAGACTTAGGACTCTTTTCTCTAGAAAAGAGAAGGCTGAGAAAGAAGAAAGAAAGAAAGACTTGCATTTATATAGCACCTTTCATGACCGCCGGATGTCTCAGCGCTTTACAGCCAATGAAGTGGTAATGTGGGAAATGCGGCAGCCAATTTGTGCACAGCAAGCTCCCACAGACAGCAATGTGAAAATGACCAGATAATCTGTTTTTGTTATGCTGGTTGAGGGAGAGAAATCCTGGGCTTCATGAACCTGGGCTTCATGAACAGAGGTATAGAGTACAAAAGCATGGAATAACCTGTATAAAACACTGGTTCAGCCTCAACCGGAATATTGTGTCCAATTCTGGGCACTGCACTTTAGGAAGGATGTGAAGGCCTTAGAGAGGGTGCAGAAAAGATTTACAAGAATGATTCCAGGAATGAGGGACTTCAGTTACATGGATTGACTGGAAAAGCTGGGGTTGTTCTCCTTAGAGCAGAGAAGATTGAGAGGAGATTCGATAGAGGTGTTCAAAATCATGAGGGGTCTGGACAGAGTAGATAGAGGGAAACTGTTCCCAGTGGCAGAAGGGTCGAGAACCAGAGGACACAGATTTAAGGTGATTGGCAAAAGAACCAAAGGCGACATGAGGAAAAACTTTTTTACTCAGCGAGTGGTTAGGATCTGGGATGCACTGCCTGGAAGAGTGGTGGAGGCAGACTCGATCGCGGCTTTCAAAAGGGAGTTGGATAAGTACCAGAAGGAAAAAAATTTGTAAGGCTACGGGGAAGAGGCGGGGGACTGGGACGAGCTGAAGTGCTCTGGAAGAGAGCCGGCACGAGCTCGACGGGCCGAATGGCCTTCTTCCGTGCTGTAACCATTCTATGATTCTATGAGCCACTGGGCCTTCAACATCATTTTAGAGACAGCACAAAAAAATTACCCTCTTTATACGCCCTCTGGAATACTTTAGAAGCGAGGAAAACCAGTCTGTAAACAAACTATCTTGAAGAGGATTAAAGGATAAGAGGCTTATTTTTTATTTTACGTAACAATAACCCAGTGAAATCAACAGCCTGAAAAGCATGTGTTTTGGCACCTGGTTTTACCTCAGAGTGCGGTGTGCTGAAGTCTTGTTCATTACTGCCTGAAGGAGGCAACATGTCGGGTGAAAGGCTTGTGGTCTTGAACAATATTATTTTGTGTCACTCTTTGCCTTGGGTGGGGGGGAACCCTGCGCCAAGCTTTCTGTCATAGTTCCATTCCAGGCTTGATCACGATCCTTGACTCGGTTCTGAACTAATCCTTGTTTTTTTTCTCTCCATCTTTTAAACGGATTAATTAAAACAAATACTCAAACCTAAAACAAATTCCCAAGCTGACGTGCTTGGATTGGGAGTTAATCCATGCGTGTGGGAATGTTCATGCGCAGATAATCTCTCAAAGCACACTTAGCGTTACAGAAGTTGGCGATCTGAACGCTTGTTTGACCTTAATCAACCGAAGACTTTTAATGGTTGGTGTTGAGGGGATTGTGTAATATTACTTCTGTAGCCAGACACCCTTCACCCACCCCACTCCCCCGCCCCCACCCCCACCCAACCCCCTCCTCCAAACACATCCTGCGCATGCACAGGGGGAGAATGAAATGGAAGTTATTGAAACACATCGCTTGGAAAAATGCCTCTGTTTAGTTGCAATGGCAGGCTAATGTTTACAGCTTGTGGGGCTCATTTTGCTGGGAGTTCCCCTGGTACGAATGGAGGTTCAGGTGTTCACTGGTTGCTCTGTCCCAGTGTCAGCAGTTTTTGTGCACTTTTGTTTCCCTTCTGGTTTTCTTCGCTCTGCTCCCACAGACACTGGGGAGGTGAAAGAAGTCTTGGGCGGGTAGCGAACCGGCAGCCCGTTTTACACCCTGCCCGATTTTCTTAACGGCTGTTGCCCACAATTTCTTTCCCTCTCAATTTCCGCACCTTTTCCTTTGGCCTCCTTTCCTAAAGGAAATGCCACATTCAAGCTATGGTGTTGCCCGGCACGTTTTAAACAAGTTAACCGGGTCTGTCGAGACAGCGCGCGAGGGCATTTGGTGCCGACTCTTTGAAGCGTCCGTGCCACAATACTGCGCCGTCTCAGTTCAGGGTCCAGCAGGGCCTGGCTTCCTGATTGCAGCGCGCTGGTGTGGAGCTTCCCCCACCGGGAGTGCGTTTCTGCAAATCGGCGGCGCGCTCCCACTTGACCTTTCACCCATTAAACCATGCGGCGGCGCGGGGCCAGGCTCCTGATTGGCAGCGTGCAGTCTGAGAGGCACCCTTCCTGTCGAAAATCGAAACAATAAATAGTTCTCCTATCCGTAATCTTCCTTGTATTAACACTCAAATAGAGAGGACCTAAAATCATTTGATATGATCACTGACACATTGCGGTATGCTAATAAACAGTTCCAGATGCTAGTGAGACTCGTATTCCGCCCTCCCCCCCCCCTTCCCCAACAACGCCATATGTTATTTTAGGAATGATAGATAATCCCTGATTCGTGCAACAGAAGTATTTTGCACCAGACATGTGGGGCGTACTGCAGTGGTCCGAGCACTGTGTGTTGTGGATCTCGCGTGCCACTGCTGCAACTGTTTTTCCAGCTCTGTGAGACAAAACCCAATCCATCCCCCCCCCCAACCCCCGTCGTCACCCACCCCCCACCTCCTGCATGCCTGCTGACTGACAGCTGTTGCCTCTCTTCCAGCCGCTCAGTCTCTCTCTCCCTACTTCAGCTGGCTTCGCTCCCGCACACATCTGTCCTTGTTCAGAGCTTTGCTCCTCTCGCGCGCTCAGATCTTTCTGGACGATCCTTTTCCCTGTTCCAATTGTTTTCAAAACTTTTGCACGTCAACAAGCAGGAGTCCCGTGGTCATGGTGTTGCCAGTCACGCTGGCCTAGCAACATTAGGAACAGGAATCGGCCATCCAGCCTCAGGAGACTGCTCGGACATTCAATTAGATCATGGCTGATCAAGGATGGGGTGAACCAGGTGTGCCAGTGGCCCACGTTGTTTTTGCAAAGCCCTGAGGAACTGCCCCACTCCTCCTGGCCCCATGAAAATAATTAAAAACTTAGGGGGAAAAATTCAGTTGGTTGCGCCTCCCGTTAGCGCCTTAAGAGGGCGCTAACGGGACACAAACCAACTAGCGCCCGGGCACGGCACTGCCCACGCCTCCCGCAAAATTCAGCGGGAGGTTAGTGGTGGCGCTAACCGGTAGCGCCCTGCGGCGCTGCGCCTCTGGCGATGACATCATTGGTGTGCACAGCGCCCCGCTCACGACCTGGCCACGATCTTCGGGAGTGCCGCCTGACTTACCGCCAGACGCTATGTCCAACAGGGTCAGGGGGATGTACCTGCGGCCGGGGAGGCGCAATTTAAAGGCGAGGTGCGGGGCGGCCATTTTTGTTGCTGGCCACCTGCCAGCAACTGCCTACGCTCCCGTCCCAGACCCTCCTGAAACGCCGCCCCCCCCGCGGAGTGCTGGCTGCGCTCCAAGAGCCCGGCACTTCTCTTGAGTGCCGGGCTCTTTTGCCTGCACTCCCGATCCCCGGGGGCCCAGCTGGGTCCCAGGTCGCGCTGCATAAGGCCCATCCCCTTTAAGAAGGGGAGGAAGGCCTGCAATACTGCGGCGCGACTGGAAGCGCCCTGCTTCCCTCTTGGAGCGCAACCACTCAATTTCCGGCGCGGGGACACTAATTTTTCCGGGGCACTACTTTTAGCGCCCCGGCGAAGTTAGCGCCCCAAAAGGGGCGCTACTCAATTTTTAGCCCTTATATTTTTAGCTCTCCTTCGGCTGGAATTGTGTAGAATGGGCCTATATTCTCTGGAGTTTAGAAGAATGAGAGGTGATCTCATTGAAACGTATAAAACTCTTAGAGGGCTTGGCAGGGTAAGTGCTGAGAGGTTGTTTCCCCTGGCTGGAGAGTCTAGAACTAGGGGGGCGTAGTCTCAGGATAAGGGGTCGGCCAAATTAGGACTGAGAAAGTTATTCATTCAGAGGGTTGTTAATCTTTGGAATTCTCTACACCAGAGGGCTGCGGATGTTCAATTGAGTATATTCAAGACTGAGATCGATAGATTCTTGGGCACTAAGGGAATCAAGGGATAGGGCGGGAAAGTGGAGTTTATGTATAAGTCCTGCCATGATCTTATTGAACAAGCTCAAGGAGCCGTATGGCCTACTCCTGCTCCTATTTCTCATGTTCTTGCAGACCGCCAGGTGTAACTAGGTGGAGTTGTCCACCCACTTGTGTCCCAAGATGGCGCTCGGTCCAATTTGCATAGCAAAAAGGTGGACTGCCTTAAACAGGCAGGCACTGATAGGGTAGATAGAGAGAAATGATTTCCGCTGGTTGGGGAGTCTAGGACTAGGGGGCATAGTCTAAAAATTAGAGCCAGACCTTTCAAGAGTGAAGTTAGGAAACACTTCTACAGGCAAAGGGTGGTAGAAGTTTGGGACTCCCTTCCGCAAACAGCAATTGATGCTAGATCAATTGTTAATTTTAAATCTGAGATTGATAGCTTTCTGTTAACCAAAGGTATTACGGGATATGGGGCAAAGGCGGGTGTGTGGAGTTAGGTCACAGATCAGCCATGATCTCATTGAATGACGGAACAGGCTCGAGGGGCTCAATGGCCTCCTCCTGTTCCTATGTTCCACTGGGGCCACCCAATAGTAGGTCCTTCTGAAGATGGTGGTGGTCTTATCAGGAGCGGGAATGGGGCAGTAAGCTTTGCTCCACCATTTTTGGGGTGCTACCACCCTGTTTCTGCCAGTGAAAATCTCTCTCAGAGTCCTAAAATGGTCGGGGACTATTGGGGGCTTCACCTGTTTATTAGTCTTGGACTCCCCCCATCCCACCCCCCTCTGCCTTCTGCCTATCACCTTGTTGAAATAATTGAGCACCGTGATAGGCTCCTGAGCTTTGTAGCAGTGATCCTTGATAGGAATTGTTGGGAAAATTGGTCATCCAATTAGGTAGATTGTCCAGTCAAATTGAATTCTAAGCTCAAATGTCTGATTGCATGTTGTTTTTTAACAAGGGATAGTCTCCACTCTCAGATTAAGATGTACAATGCTACAAGTCTCTTCAGAGGCTCTCTCCAAAGACTCGCACTATCGAGCCATGATCACATTACAGAGCCAGTTTAAAGTGTGTGGGTGTCTTCTATTTTTGTTCTAATGCTTTTGTAATGAGCACCTCTGTGTAATACCTGAAGAGAAGGTACCCAGTAATTATATTGAATTGCAAATCTGAGTGGAACGATCAGTCAGTCGTATCATTGTGCGCTGTGACGTGATTGGCAGGATCCTTTCGCTTTCCTTTCTGGGGTGAGTCCAGAATAAGAGGGGCATAACCTTAAAATTAGAGCTAGGCTGTTCAGGGGTGATGTCAGAAAGCACTTCTTCACATAAAGAGTTAGTGGAAATCTGGAACTCTCTCCCCCAAAAAGCCGTTGAGGCCGGGGGTCAATTGAAAATTTCAAAACTAGATTTTTGTTAGGGAAGGGTATTAAGGGATACAGAACCAAAGCAGGTAAATGGAGTTAAGATACAGGTCAGCCATGATGTAATTGAATGGCGGAACAGGCTCGATGTGCTGAATGACCTACTCCTGTTCCTATGTTCCTATTTAGAGTGGTCAAAAACTGACTGATGTCATTGAACACCGCCAGCAATGACACTCACCCCTAGAATGGGCCAAGAACCACCCATCCCCAAACAATGGGACCAATCTGACAGAGCCTTTGATAGGGGAAGGAACTGCACGCATTCAATGTATAAAGCTACACTACTGTGTTATTATAAATATTAACATTTATAGATATAAAATTCTCAATTACGTCAGAAATATGTGTTTGTTGCCATTTTGTAGCCGCATTTGGTTGTTAAGTCATGCAATTAATGTTCTTGCATAAATTATGTAATTAACGTTCTTGTGTAAATTATGTCATGAACGTGCTTGCACAAGCCTTGGTCTCTGTGGATTCATGACTTGTGTCTAGCACATCAATGACCTAAAATCTAATGGTCCAAAGGTGTCTAGAACCATCTAGATGGGAGCAACAGTGATCGTCAGGCCTTGGTTTTTACTGATTTAAAGAGCAGAATGACTTGTTGAATTAGAACCAAGTCCATCTGATTTTATTTCAAACTCTTTGAGCGACTGAAATATTTGATTTTCTCTCAGGTTATAACCCTGGAGGGATGGGTCGACATCATGTATTTTGTCATGGACGCTCACTCCTTTTACAATTTCATCTACTTCATCCTTCTGATCATAGTAAGTATTCAAGTCAATAGTGTTTTCTGATTCTTTCTGGGGATGTGGGTGCCGCCGGCAGGCACTGCCCCATCCCTAGTTACCCTGAGAAGGTGGTGGTCACAACTTGAGTGGTTCGCTAGGCCATTTCACAGGGCAGTTGAGAGTTAACAATGTTGGTGTGTGGGACTGGAGTCACATATAGGCCCAGACCAGGTAAGAACAGCAGGTTTCCTTCCCTAAAGGGGTATTAGTGAACCAGTTGTGTTTTTATGACAATCTGATACCAGCTTTTTATTTTCAAATGTTTTTAGACCAAATTCTCAAATTGCCACAGTGGGATTTGAATTCACATTCAGTGGATTATTAGTCCAAGCCTCTGGAATTGCTAGTCCAGTAACATAACCACTACACTACTGTACCTGCTAACTAATATGTTCTAATTCCGGTGGGGAGGGGCTGAGTGGGGTTTCCGCAAGGTTTTCCCCAGCACTGAGCTGGGTAACATCTATTATTTAAAATAGATAGTGCACAGTGTATACTTTTAATAACAAAGGCTTCCCTAGCTCAATGCGGAATAAACCTCCATTGTTTAAAATGCTTACTGAGCGGTGCCTATTTTAAATAATAATGGTGGGGAAAAGCTTTGCTACACTTCTCGAGAGTTAAGACATTTAATTGTCCTTCACCCTTTCTGCCCTTGTTCCCACCCTGATCAACCCCAAGCATTTATACCGCCACCCGCCCTGACCCTTTCCCACTCATTTCCAGTCCTGTGCTTTCCAAGGTTCCCTCCGACCACTTGTGACGGTTAAATTACATCAGCTACAGCGATCTTGTTGAATACGATGTTCGGCTCTAACTATTTCTTTCCTGTATTTCTTTTTCTTTTCAGGTAGGGTCATTTTTTATGATCAATTTATGTCTAGTTGTCATAGCAACCCAGTTTTCTGAAACCAAACAGCGTGAAAGCCAATTGATGAAGGAGCAGCGGGTTCGCTTCATGTCCAATGCAAGCACGCTGGCGAGTTTCTCTGAACCAGGGAGCTGCTACGATGAACTCTTGAAGTACATCAGCCACATGCTACGAAAGGCCAAGCGAGAAGTCGTGCGTGTTTGCTACGTGGTCGTGGCCAGGAGGGGGACCCGGCCCGCCGGCAGGAGCAGGCCGAGCACGCAGCCTCACAAGCGGCGGAAGCGGAAGCGGGCAGCCTCTGTCCACCACCTGATTCACCACCACCACCACCACCACCACTACCACGTGAGTAATGGAAGCCTGCGGGCGCCGCGGGCCAGCCCCGAGATCAGCGACGTGGAAACCAACTCCGCGCACCACGGCGGCAACCGGCTAATCATGCTGCCCTCGCCGCTGCCCAACCTGCACCCTCCTCCTGCCCCCGTCGCTCCCGGCAACACCGAGTCTGTCCACAGCATCTACCACGCCAATTGCCACATTGAGCCGATCCAGTGCAAGTCCTCCCTCGGGCAAGGCACGGGCCTGAATTCACCGGATGGACTGCAGAAGAATGCAGAGGGCAAGAGCTACCCGACTGTGCCCCCCAGCTCCCCGCATGAGGTGATCAACCTCAACACCGCGGGGGAGAAGACACTTAAAGATGCAACAATGAATCCCGACAGCACGATGGCAAACCTCAACATCCCAGCTGAACCCTACCGGAAAATGCATCGACTCCTGGAAACGCAGAGTGCCGGTGAGTGACACAATCCAAAGGAGAACTTACGTTGCCATTACCAGAGTGCCGAGCATGTGTGCATGGTGATGTTTTAGAGCAGAGCCATGCCATCGAGACCTCTCCTAAATATCAGACGTTTTATAAAGAACCATCATTCTGCCAGCGCATTTCACTCCTAATCTAGAGCAGTCTTTTGTCTCCACTAGTCCTATCACCATCTCGTCTCGTTTTGAATACCTCTTAATGTCTCTTCACTTCTCTTTTGTTCTCTCATCCCCATTTCCCAGCCCCCAAACTGGCCTTTTAATCTGTTTCATGTCCTGTGTTTTTTTCAGTCCTGACGAAGGGTTTCGACCTGAAACGTTGATTCTATTTCTCTCTCCACGGACGTTGCCTGGCCTGCTGAGTTTTTCCAGCATTTTCTGTTGTTATTTCGGATTTCCAGCATCCGCAGTATTTTGCTATCATTTACTTTGACCTGCCTCGTCACTGCCACATGTAAGACGTTATTACCAGGTGAATCAGAGAACACAAAACTAGCAGATTACCTTGCCCTGGGACGTTAGCACAAATTGAGTGGAATCTGATCGACTACCCGTTATATGCCCGCCTGACATTCGATTCCATTCACTTCAATAGAATTGAATATCGGGCGGGGAGTATAACAGACAAGCGATGCGATACCTCCCATTTTGCGCTGCCGCCCAAGATTAATTTCTACCCTAGAAAGTGCTAAACAAGCTTTTATCAAAACACCGATAGACCAAAATTCGACGGACCCTGTTAAAGGTGGGGAAGGGAATATCTTACCTGCCACTCTGCCCAGCTGTTGACCCCGCCCTGAATCACAGGGATCGGGTCTTTTACATTCTTGTGGGCGGTGGAAGTGCAACAGAGAAACCGGCCCGATCAGCCAGCATAAGTCTGAGTGGCACCATGTCACTCTGACAGGGGGCACTCGAGGCCCGGGAAAGCCCAAAGAAAAATGTCTGATTAAACTTTTATTTAGAAGGCTTCTCAAGGAGCAAAATGGGGCGGCCCTTTCAAGGTAACCTGTCTATCTGGCATTGATTAGCTTGTCTTTCCAGCATTTCTGGGCCCTTCTTAAGACCCGATACAGAACCCGGGCCTGCTCCTGCTAGAGCACCAGGTGGCAAGCTGGGTGGAATTCATAGGGTGACCCATGCCTGATGCTGGCTGCAGGCTTACTGGGGACAGGGGCCCATGATATACCCATCACCCCCCTCCATTTGTTACTGTTTCTGGACTGGGGGGGTCAGTGTTACTGGACTGGGGGGGTCAGTGTTACTGGGGGGGGTCAGTGTTACTGGACTGGGGGGGTCAGTGTTACCGGACTGGGGGGGGTCAGTGTTACTGGACTGGGGGGGTCAGTGTTACCGGACTGGGGGGGGTCAGTGTTACTGGACTGGGGGGGTCAGTGTTACTGGGGGGGGTCAGTGTTACTGGACTGGGGGGGTCAGTGTTACCGGACTGGGGGGGGTCAGTGTTACCGGACTGGGGGGGTCAGTGTTACCGGACTGGGGGGGGTCAGTGTTACCGGACTGGGGGGGTCAGTGTTACCGGACTGGGGGGTGTCAGTGTTACTGGACTGGGGGGGTCAGTGTTACTGGACTGGGGGGATCAGTGTTACTGGACTGGGGGGGTCAGTGTTACTGGACTGGGGGGGGTCAGTGTTACTGGACTGGGGGGGTCAGTGTTACTGGACTGGGGGGGTCAGTGTTACCGGACTGGGGGGGGGTCAGTGTTACCGGACTCGGGGGGGTCAGTGTTACCGGACTCGGGGGGGTCAGTGTTACCGGACTGGGTGGGTCAGTGTTACCGGACTGGGGGGGTCAGTGTTATCGGACTGGGGGGGTCAGTGTTACCGGACTGGGGGGGTCAGTGTTACTGGGGAGTCAGTGTTACTGGACTGGGGGGGTCAGTGTTACCGGACTGGGGGGGGTCAGTGTTACTGGACTGGGGGGGGTCAGTGTTACTGGACTGGGGGGGTCAGTGTTACTGGACTGGGGGGGTCAGTGTTACTGGACTGGGGGGGGTCAGTGTTACCGGACTCGGGGGGGGGGGGTCAGTGTTACCGGACTGGGTGGGTCAGTGTTACCTGACTGGGGGGGTCAGTGTTATCGGACTGGGGGGGTCAGTGTTACCGGACTGGGGGGGTCAGTGTTACCGGACTGGGGGGGTCAGTGTTACTGGGGAGTCAGTGTTACTGGACTGGGGGGGTCAGTGTTACCGGACTGGGGGGGGTCAGTGTTACCGGACTAGGGGGGGTCAGTGTTACTGGGGAGTCAGTGTTACTGGACTGGGGGGGTCAGTGTTACTGGACTGGGGGGGTCAGTGTTACTGGACTGGGGGGGGTCAGTGTTACCGGACTGGGGGGGGTCAGTGTTACCGGACTAGGGGGGGTCAGTGTTACTGGACTGGGGGGGTCAGTGTTACTGGACTGGGGGGGTCAGTGTTACTGGACTGGGGGGGTCAGTGTTACCGGACTGGGGGGGGTCAGTGTTACCGGACTAGGGGGGGTCAGTGTTACCGGACTGGGGGGGTCAGTGTTACTGGACTGGGGGGGTCAGTGTTACCGGACCTGGGGGGGGTCAGTGTTACCGGACTAGGGGAGGTCAGTGTTACCGGACTGGGGGGGTCAGTGTTACTGGACTGGGGATGTCAGTGTTACCGGACTGGGGAGGTCAGTGTTACCGGACTGGGGGGGGTCAGTGTTACCGGACTGGGGGGGGTCAGTGTTACTGGACTGGGGGGGTCAGTGTTACTGGACTGGGGATGTCAGTGTTACCGGACTGGGGGGGTCAGTGTTACCGGACTGGGGGGGTCAGTGTTACTGGGGGGGTCAGTGTTACTGTTTGGACTGGGTGGGGCTCAATGTTACTGTTTGCGGCGGTTCTTATGTGGATTTCCTACATTACTACTTTGACGATTCTTCAAAAGTACTTCATTGGCTATAAAGCGGCTTGAGACGTCCTGAGGTCGTGAAGGGTGTTATATAAATACAGGTCTTTCTATTGAAAACGGGGTTTTCCAAATTGCCTAACCCTCCTCCACTTACTGGATTTTGCCGCATTTCTGCTCTTTCCACCACCCCCCCCACCCCCCTGAATTTCTGGGCCAGTATGTTCATCACATCCGTTGAACTGATTAGAGGAGATGGTGTTTGGTTGTCCATTAGCTTCAGTGTGCCTCAGGGAGCTGGGCATTTTCAGCTGTCGGTGCTTTATTTGAGCTCCCTCGTCCTGTCAGGCTCAGTAGCCCCTCCCAGCCTGTCCCACTGATGACGTGACTGGCCCTCACTGTTTGAACAAAAACATCTAAACAAAAACAGCTGCTGAAATAGGGGGAAAAGGGAACGTTGAAGCTAAATGTTCGTCCCTTCTTGTTTGATTTTTTTGATGGGGTCCTGATGGTGAGGCCCTTCCGTTAAGTCCCATGAATAATAATGTCTTGTACATTCATTCGGGTGTGGTTAGTTTGCATGCTATGGTGATGTAGTGCAATGGTATGTGTCAGTAAATGTACAGCTTAATCATTATAACCGTGCTGTGCTTGGGAACCCTTCCCCAGTTGGAGTCAGTTTGGTAGTTGCAAAGCACAGTACAATAATAAGAGGGATGGTGCTCAAAGTCAGCACTGGTGAAGAAGTTCTGGACCCGCAAAGCTCGATTTTAAATTTAAAAGAGCAAAAAATCAAACTCTGCAGGCCCTCATTTTCCCAACCTGCACTCCCTGTGAACACCGCTCCTGATTTAACAATGCAAATTCTAAGTTGCTTGAGGACATCTGAAGCGGATAGAGGATTCATTATTATATTGTTAACTGGTGATCTACCATTCCTCTTCAGAAACTGTAACAATGAACTTCCACAGTACAAATAATAACAATGATTTCCGCAACTACAATTAAAGAACTTGACCTGTAGTCTTCATCTTTCATGGTTGCCTGCCTGCCCTCAATTCCTTAGTACAGCTGTTCATCTGTTACTAATTAGCTCCGTTCACATTGGACTTAATACTGAGATGAATCAACAATTAGAATTTTGGACCCACAATTAAGTATTTTATAATAACTAAAACTGACCTGAATTAATGCTTTAATTATGTGTGGAATGGCAACTGAAGCACAACCAAAGGGCTCGGATCAAGTCATAGATTACACGAGTGAATATTGTTTGCACTCTGAGGTTGTACAGTCCGTAATTCAATCTGCCAGAGATCCTACTGGGTAGGGGACACAGTGGTCGCGTTGTTTATGTGCTTGTGTAGAGTCTGGCGTGGCAGTGGAATTGACCACTTTCCGTATACTTCCATCATGATGGTCTTCTGGAGACATCGGCAAGTGTGTCATATATCAGAATGGGTCACATGTTGGACATGTGACAAGAAGGACAGTGGAGCAGGGACATTTATACTGCTGTGGTACTGAAGATAATGTAGCGAAGATATAAACTGTGCTATTCCTCTCATTTCTTAGTATGACATTATTTGTGGAACCAGAAACAAAGGACAGAAATGTGTGGGCTTTTTCATCTAAATTTTCAGTCAGGTTTTCAAGTGGCCGTGGAAATGCCTTGTCAGTTCCCCAGTAGCAATCGTTAAGTAAGGCACCAAATTATATCACTCAGACACCCATGCAGTTTCCTGGAGTTTTCGCAACAAAGCACTTAATCAGAAATCCGCCCACATAAACCTTATCCAGGGTTCTTACACAGAATTACATAGTATTCACAGCACAGAAACAGGCCATTCAGCCCAACTGATTGATGCCAGTGTTTATGCTCCACACAAGCCTCCGCCCACTCTACTTCAACTCACCCTATCAGCATATCCTTCTAATCATGGGGAACATGCAATCTTTCTGTTTAAAACCCCTATGATTAAGCTGCTGAAGTCACGTCACGTTCCGCCTCGATATTATGATGGTCTTTTGAAGACGGTTCTTGGGAGCTAAGTTACATCCATAAGTGTATTTAAAGAGGCCTATAAGCAGACTAATTTGTTTTATTTGGAGGCCATTTTACCCAGATTTTTGGTAATTTTTGTTCCATTTTTCCTTCGTTGCTCTGATGGTTTTATGCCAGTTCTTTGTCTCCCATTTTTCGGAACGTTCACAATATTGTCACAGCGGGTTGCCCCATGAGATTTCCCCTTAACTTATATTTTCTTGAAGGAAAAAGGAGGTGCAACAGAGGGATTCAGACCTTGCTCACCTGATGGTACCCTCACACCATCATTTACGGGCAGAAGTATGCCTAACTGGATGAGGTAGATTTCATCTCTAACACCGAGTTCAAGTTGGGATGCTCAGTCTCCAGCAGTATAAATGCCAGAGAGGGTCTCTCAGTTTCCTGCAAAATTCAGGGACTACATTTGTCAAAGGAATAAGCTAAAGGAAAAATCATGCCTTCTGAAAAGGAAAGAGTCACATTTAAATGTGCACAGTCGCACAGACCTAAAAACAGAAAATATTGCAAATACTCAGCAGCATCTGTGGAGAGAGAAACAGAGTTAACATTTCAGGACCCGAATCGCACAGACCCCGAGTCGCACAGACCCCGAATCACACAGACCCGAATCGCACAGACCCCGAATCACAGACCCGAATCGCACAGACCCGAATCGCACAGACCCCGAGTCGCACAGACCCCGAGTCACACAGACCCCGAGTCGCACAGACCACAGTCGCACAGACCCCGAATCGCACAGACCCGAATCGCACAGACCCCGAGCCGCACAGACCACAGTCGCACAGACCCCGAATCGCACAGACCCGAATCGCACAGACCCCGAATCGCACAGACCCCGAATCGCACAGACCCCGAATCGCACAGACCCCGAGTCGCACAGACCCCGAGTCGCACAGACCCCGAGTCGCACAGACCCGAATAGCACAGACCCCGAGTCGCACAGACCCCGAATCGCAGACCCCGAATCGCACAGACCCCGAGTCGCACAGACCCCGAGTCGCACAGACCCGAATAGCACAGACCCCGAGTCGCACAGACCCCGAATCGCACAGACCCCGAATCGCACAGACCCCGAGTCGCGCAGACCCCGAGTCGCGCAGACCCCGAGTCGCACAGACCCGAATAGCGCAGACCCCGAATCGCGCAGACCCCGAGTCGCGCAGACCCCGAGTCGCGCAGACCCCGAGTCGCGCAGACCCCGAGTCGCGCAGACCCCGAGTCGCGCAGACCCCGAGTCGCGCAGACCCCGAGTCGCGCAGACCCCGAGTCGCGCAGACCCCGAGTCGCGCAGACCCCGAGTCGCGCAGACCCCGAGTCGCACAGACCCCGAGTCGCACAGACCCCGAGTCGCACAGACCACAGTCGCACAGACCCCGAATCGCACAGACCCGAATCGCACAGACCCCGAGTCGCACAGACCACAGTCGCACAGACCCCGAATCGCACAGACCCCGAGTCGCACAGACCACAGTCGCACAGACCACAGTCGCACAGACCCCGAGTCGCACAGACCACAGTCGCACAGACCCCGAGTCGCACAGACCCCGAGTCGCACAGACCCCGAGTCGCACAGACCCCGAGTCGCACAGACCCCGAGTCGCACAGACCCCGAATCGCACAGACCCCGAGTCGCACAGACCACAGTCGCACGGACCCCAAATCGCACAGACCCCGAGTCGCACAGACCCCGAATCGCACAGACCCCGAGTCGCACAGACCCGAGTCGCACAGACCCGAGTCGCACAGACCCCGAGTCACACAGACCCGAGTCGCACAGACCTGAGACGCACAGACCCCGAATCGTACAGACCCCGAGATGCACCGACCCCGAGTCGCACAGACCCCGAATCGCACAGACCCGAGTGGCACAGACCCCGAGTGGCACAGACCCGAGTGGCACAGACCCCGAGTGGCACAGACCCCGAGTGGCACAGACCCCGAATCGCACAAGCCCAAGTGGCACAGACCCGAGTGGTTCAGACCCGAGTGGCACAGACCCGAGTGGCACAGACCCCGAGTCGCATAGACCCCGAGTCGCACAGACCCGAGTCGCACAGACCCCGAATTGCACAGACCCGAGACGCACAGACCCGAGTCACACAGACCCGTGTGGCACAGACCCCGAGTCACACAGACCCGAATTGCACAGACCCCGAGTCGCACAGACCCCGAGTCGCACAGACCCGAATCGCACAGACCCCGAATCGCACAGACCCCGAATCGCACAGACTCCGAATCGCACAGACCCGAATCGCACAGACTCCGAATCGCACGGACCCCGAGTCGCACAGACCCGAGTCACACAGACCATAAGAATTTAAGACGTAGGAGCAGGAGTAGGTCATTTGGCCCCACGAGCCTGCTCCACCATTCAATAAGATCATGGTTGATCTGCTCTTGGCCTCAACTTCACTTCCCTGCCTGCTCCCCATCACCCTTGACTCCCTTATCATTCAAAAATCTGTCTATCTCCAACTTAAATATATTCAATGACTCCACCTCCATAGCTCTCTGGGGAAGAGAATTCCAAAGATTCATGACCCTCTGAGAATTTAAAAGGGTGTCCCCTTATTCTCACATTATGCCCCCTAGTTCTAGATTCCCCCACGAGGGGAAACATCCGCTCTGCATCTACCCTGTCAAGCCCCTTCAGAATCTTATATGTTTCAATAAGATCCCCTCTCATTCTTCTAAACTCCAATGAGTATAGGCCCAACCTGCTCAACCTTTCCTCATAAGATAACCCCTTCATCTCCAGAATCAACCTCGTGAACCTTCTCTGAACTGCCTCCAATGCAAGTATATCCTTCCTTAAGGTGGCCAAAGCTGTACGCAGTACTCCAGGTGTGGTCTCACCAACGCCCTGTACAGTTGTAACAGGACTTCCCTACTTTTATACTCCATTCCCTTTGCAATAAAAGCCAACACTCCATTTGCCTTCCTAATTACTTGTTGTACCTGCATGCTAACTTTTTGTGATTCATGTACATGGACCCCCAGATCCCTCTGTACCTCAGCATTTTGTAATCTCTCCCTATTTAAATAATAATTTGCTTTTTTATTTTTCCTACCAAAGTGGATAACCTCACATTTTCCCACATTAAACTCCATCTGCCAGATTTTTGCCCACTCACTTAGCCTATCTATATCCCTTTGGAGATTCTTTGCATCCACACAATTTGCTTTCCCACCTATCTTTGTATCATCAGCAAATTTGGCTACATTACACTCAGTCCCTTCATCCAAGTCATTAATTTAGATTGTAAATAGTTGAGGCCCCAGCACTGATCCCTCCGGCACTCCACTAGTTACAGTTTGCCAACCTGAAAATGACCCGTTTATCCCGACTCTCTGTTTTCTGTTAGTTAGCCAATCCTCTATCCATGCTAATATATTACCCCCAACCCCGTGAGCTCTTATCTTGTGTAGTAACCTTTTATGTGGCACCTTATCGAATGCCTTCTGGAAATCCAAATACACAACATCTACTGGTTCCCCTTTATCCACCCTGCTCGTTACATCCTCAAAGAACTCCAGCAAATTTGTCAAACATGATTTCCCTTTCATAAAACCATGCTGACTCTGCTTGACTATATTATGATTTTCTAAATGTCCTGCTATCACTTCCTTAATGATGGACTCCAGCATTTTCCCAATGACAGATGTTAGACTAACTGGTCTATAGTTGCCTGCTTTCTGTCTCCCTCCTTTCTTAAATAGGGGCATTACGTTTGCGGTTTTCCAGTCCGCTGGGATCTCTCCAGAATCCAGGGAATTTTGGTAGATTACAACCAATGCATCCACTATCTCTGCAGTCAGCTCTTTTAAGACTCTAGGATGCATGCCATTGGGTCCAGGGGACTTGTCCACCTTTAGTCCCATTAGTTTGCCTATTACTTTCTCTCTAGTGATAGTGATTGTTTTAAGTCCCCCCCCCCCACCCCAATAGCCCCTTGATTATACATTATTGGGATGCTTTTAGTGTCTTTTACCGTGAAGACCGATACAAAATCACAGAAACCAGAAACCACACAGTGCAGATAGAGGCCATTTCGGCCCATCGAGCCTGCACCGACACATATCCCACCCGATCCCCGTAACCCCTACACCAACACATATCCCACCCTATCCCCGTAACCCCACGTATTTAATCCCCCTAACACTAAGGGTCAATTTATCATAGCCAATCAACCTAACCCGCACATCTTTGGACTGTGGGAGGAAACCGGAGCACCCGGAGTAAACCCACGCAAACACGGGGAGAATGTGCAAACTCCACACAGACAGTCGCCCGAGGCCGGATTCGAACCCGGGTCCCTGGCGCTGTGAGGCAACAGTGCTAACCACTATGCCACCGTGCTGCCCATTATATTTGTTCAAGGTCGCTGCCATTTCCCTGTTTTCCATTATTAATTTCCCAGACTCATCCTCTAGGGGACCAACATTTACTTTAGCTACTCTCTTCCTTTTTGTATACCTGTAGAAGCTCTTACTGTCTGTTTTTATATTTCTTGCTAGCTTACTCTCATAAGCTATCTTCTCTCTCTTTATCATATTTTTAGTCGTCCTTTGCTGGTTTTTAAAAATTTCCCAATCCTCTGACCTGCCACTATTCTTCGCAATATTAATGCTTTTGTTTTCAATTTGATACCATCCTTTACTTCCTTAGTTAGCCACAGATGGTTCATCCTTCTCTTAAAGTCTTTCTTTCTCACTGGAATATATCTTTGCTGAGAGTTATGAAATATCTCCTTAAATGTTTGCCACTGCTTTTCTACAGTCTTACCCTGTAGTATATTTTCCTAGTCCACTTTAACCAACTCTGCCTTCATACCTTTGTAATTACCTTTGTTTAAGTTCAGGACATTAGTATGAGACCTAGCTTTCTCACCCTCAAACTGAATTTGAAATTCTACCATGTTATGATCACTCTTCCCAAGAGGATCCTTCACGTCAAGATCATTAATTAATCCAGCCTTGTTACACATTACCAGATCTAAAATAGTCTTCTCCCTGGTTGGTTCCACAACATATTGTTCCAAGAAACCATCCTGTATACACTCTAAGAACTCTTCCTCAAGTCTACCTTTGCCAATTTGCTTTGTCCAATCAATATGAAGATTAAAATCTCCCATGATTGTAGCCGTACCTTTCTTACAAGCCTCTATTATTTCCTGATTTATTCCCTGTCCTACAGTGTGGCTACTGTTTGGGGGCCCATAGACCACGCATACCAATGACTTTTTACCCTTATTATTTCTTATCTCCACCCAAACTGATTCTACGTCTTGATCTTCTAGGCCAATATCATTTCTCATTACTGCACTGATCTCATCCCTTATTAACAGAGCTAAATCACCTCCTTTTCCTTTCTGCCTATCCTTACGAAATGTCAAATACCCCTGAATATTCAGTTCCTAGCCTTGGTCACCTTGCATCCACGTCTCTGTAATGGCTATCAGATCATACCCATTTATTTCTATTTGTGCTGTCAACTCATCTATCTTGTTATGAATGCTGCGTACGTTCAGATATAGAGCTTTTAATTTTGTCTTTTTACCAGAGTCACACAGACCATCTTTTGATGTCAATCCTTGTTTTTGTTGTCAGGTCCACTGCCTCTGCTCTCAGGCCTTCCTCTGCCACGTTGTTTGTTTGCTCCACCTCCGCTCTCATTCAGATCTGCTGCCTCTGCCTTTTCCCTGTGATGTCCCCTTTTATTTTTCTCCGAATGCAGTTAGGGAGTTTCACAGAGGCGAACTACCACTGGTTCTCTGTCCCCTCTCATGCAGATTTTTAACTCCTGATCTCCTGGAGGCTGACAAACATAGAAAAAGAAGAAAGGAGCACCTCTGTCCCCTCCTCACCGAACTCCCTTACTCACCAAACTCGCACGTTTACACTCTGTTCCAAGCTGCACTCCATGAGAAACTGCACTCTCGCCTCCCTTATTTATACTATTGAGATTTATGAGTCACCTCTCTGGCAGTTGCAGATCCAGACTAGTTAGACCAGTTAATTAATTAACTAGCCCCACCCACTCTCCAGCACAGAGCTTGCTTTGCCCTGCCCAAGCTTGGAAGAAACTAAACTTAAAAAAGATAAATTTAAGTTAAATGCTAATTGCAAGCACACAAGACTAGATTTTATAAACAAAAAGATTAACTCTTAAGATTCACTCCCTTACTCTCCAAACTCGCATGTTTACACTCTGTTCCAAGCTCCACTCCGTGAGAACTGCACTCTAGCCTCTCTTATTTATACTACTGAGATTTATGAGATGATAGTTGCACAGACCAGAGTCGCACAGACCAGAGTCACACAGACCATAGATGCACAGACCATAGACACACAGACCAGTGTCGCACAGACCAGAGTCATACAGACCAGAGTCACACAGACCATAACCACACAGACCATCTTCCTGAAGGTTTTTCCCCTCTTGATTCTGGAGTGTTTTGAATTAGCAGAGTTGTTAGTAAAGGATGAAATCAGAGCAATAGTGAGAAAGGATATTGGCTCAGAAATTCAAGATGTAGAATCAGTCTGGGTGAAGCTAAGAAGCACCAAGGGGCAGAAAACATTGGTGGGAGTTGTCTATAGGCCTCCAAACAGTAGTGGTAATGTAGGGGATGGCATCAAGCAGGAAATTAGAGATGCATGTAACAAGGGTACTACAGTAATCATGGGTGACTTTAATCTACATATAGACTGGCCAAACCAAATTAGCAATAATACTGTGGAGGATGAATTCCTGGAGTGTGTACAAGATGTTTTTTTAGACCAGTAAATTGAGGAGCCAACTAGGGAACAGGCTATCCTAGTTTGGGTATTGTGCAATGAGAAGGGGTTAATTAATAATCTTGTTGTGCAGGGTCCTTTAGGGAAGAGTGACCATAACATGATAGAATTCTTCATTAAGATGAAAAGTGAAGAAGTCCAATCCAAAACTAGGGTCCTAAATCTAAACAAAGGAAACTACAAAGGTATGAGGAGTGAGTTGGCTATGATAGATTGGGGAGCTTCATTAAAAGGCATGATGGTGGATAGGCAATGGCTAACATTTAAGGAACGAATGCATGAATTGCAACAGTTACACATTCCTTTCTGGCACAAAAACACAAAAGGAAAAGCGACCCAACCATGGCTAACAAAATAAATTAAGGATAGCATTGAATCCATAGAGGTGTCATATAAAGTTGCCAGAAAAAGTAGCAAGCCTGACGACTGGGAGCAGTTTAGAATTCAGCAAAAAAGGACCAAGACATTGATTAAGAGGGGAAAAATAGAGCATGGGAGTAAACAAGGAACATAAAAGCGGACTGTAAAAGCTTCTACAAGTATGTAAAAAGAAAAAGACTAGTGAAGACAAATGTAGATCCCTTACAGTCAGAAATGACAGAATTTATAATGGGGAACAAGGAAATGGCGCGGCAATTAAACAAATACTTTGGTTCTGTCATCACGAAAGAAGACACAAATAACTTTCCAGAAATGCTAGGGAACCAAGGGTCTAGTGAGAAGGAGGAATTAAAGAAAATTAGCATTAGTAACAAAATAGTGCTGGAGAAATTAATGGGACTGAAAGCCGATAAATCCCCAGAGTACTAAAAGAGGTAGCCATGGAAATAGTGGATGCATTGATTGTCATCTTCCAAAATTCTATAGATTATGGAACAGTTCCTGCAGATTGGAGGGTGGCAAATGTAACCCCACTATTTAAAAAAGGAGGGAGAGAGAAAACAGGGAACTACAGACCGGTTAGCCTAACATCAGTACAGGAAACTTTCTGATATCCAGCACTGACAGGACCGAGCTGGTGCCGTACCATCAAAAGTGCCGGACATACCAGCATAATGTTGAAACATACGGAACTGAAAAGCTCCGTGTGAATCAACAAACCCTGTTGCTTAGCAACAGCTTCAAAACAGTCGGCTGCAGCTGCAAGCGTCTCTAGCTGAAGCTGTTGCTATAGCTACAGACCTTGCAGTGCCTGACTGGGAAAAAAAAACGAGAACTAAAAAAACTTATAGAAAATGGCTCCTGATTTTTGCTGTTAGATCGAGTATTCCGGACATATAACCTCCGGGTAAACCAAAGTTTTCTGTAGTAGGGAAAATGCTAGAGTCTATTATAAAGGATGTGATAACAGGACACTTCGAAAATATCAACGGGATTAGACAAAGTCAACATGGATTTATGAAAGGGAAATCGTGTTTGACAAACTTCTGGAGTTTTTTGAGGATGTAACTGGTAGAATAGATAAGGGAGAACCAGTGGATGTGGTGTATTTGGATTTTGAGAAGGCCTTTGATAAAGTCCCACATAAGAGGTTTGTGTGCAAAATTAAAGCAAATGGGATTGGGGGTAATATACTGGCATGGATTGAAAATTGGTTAACAGACAGGAAACGGAGAATAGGAATAAATGTGTCTTTGTTGGGGTGGCAGGCGGTGACTAGTGGGGTACCGCAGGGATCAGTGCTTGGGCCCCAGCTATTCACAATATATATCAATGATTTGGATGAGGGAATCAAATGTAATATTTCCAATTTGCTGATGACACAAAACTAGGTGGGGTTGTGAGGAGGATGCAAAGAGGCTTCAAGGCGATTTAGACAAGTTGAGTGAGTGGGAAAATACATGGCAGATGCAGTATAACATGGATAAATGTGAAGTTATTCACTTTGGTAGGAAAAACAGAAAGGCAGAGTATTATTTAAATGGTGATAGATTAGGAAATGTTGATGTACAATGGGACCTGGGTGTCCTTGTACACCAGTCACTGAAAGCAAACATGCAGGTGCAGCAAGCAGTTAGGAAGGCAAATGGTATGTTGTCCTTCATTGCAAGAGGATTTGAGTACAGCAGCAAAGATGTCTTACTACAGTTATACAGGGACTTGGTGAGACCACACCTGGAGTACTGTGTGCAGTTTTGGTCTCCTTACCTAAGAAAGGATATACTTGACATAGAGGTAGTGCAGCGAAGGTTCACCAGACTGATTCCTGGGATGGCAGGACTGTCGTATGAGGAGAGATTGGGTCAACTAGGCCTGTATTCACTAGAGTTTAGAAGAATGAGAGGGGATCTCATTGAAACGTATAAAATTCTGACAGGGCTAGACAGACTGGATGCAGGGAGGATTTTTCCCCTGGCTGGGGGGTCTAGAACGAGGGGTCACAGTCTCAGGATACGGGGTAATGCATTTAGGACTGCGATGAAGAGAAATTTCTTCACTCAGAGGGTGGTGAACCTGTGGAATTCTCTACCACAGAAGGCTGTGGAGGCCAAGTCACTGAATATATTTTAAAAGGAGATAGATAGATTCTTAGACACAAGGGGCATCAAGGGTATGGGGAGAGAGCGCGAATATGGTATTGAGATAGAGGATCAGCCATGATCTCATTGAATGGCGGAGCAGGCTCGAAGGGCTGAATGGCCTACTCCTGCTCCTATTTTCCTATGTTCTATGTTTCTATGATCCATGGCGACCTGCAATATCAACGACATCAGGTTTGTATCTTACAAAGAATGAGAAGAGCACCAAGGACATCCTTCAAAACTCATGGATTTACTTTTGATTTCAGTATGGACAAGAGCTTGGTTTGAAAGGATTGACTTGAAGTCACTGGACAATCATCCATGCCACAGTGGAGCTGAAATTGGGCCCAAGGGTTACAACCAGCTTTTGATATTCCCTGCCTTTAGACCAATATTCTGTTTTGAATCCAGATAATCCCATAACTGCTTTGCTAAGGATTATCTTTGAATTAAGATTAGCTGCAGTTTATGGCTAATCCTAATTCAAGGATAATTCTTAGCAAAGCAGTTATGGGATTATCTGGATTCAATAACAATATATCTTAGCCTATCATTCGATCAGCAAATTAATCTCAATAGAAAGAACAAACAGTTAAGAAAAACATGTCTTTTACATAAAAGTGATCAACACGATAAACTGTGCTGTTTTATTCAGTGAGCCCTGGCAGCACAGAAGTATTGTACAAAAGCCGGGAAGTTATGCTAAATCTATGTAAAACATTAGTTCGGCCCCAGCGAATTGTGTCCAATTCTGGGCACCACACTTTAGGAAGGATGTGAAGGCTCTGGAGAGGGTAAAGAAGAGATTTACTAGAATGGTTCCAGGGATGAGGGATTACAGTTACGTGGACAGACTGGAAAAGCTGGGGTTGATCTCCTTGGAGCAGAGAAGGCTAAGAGGAGATTTGATAGAGGTGTTTAAAATCATGAAGGGTTTAGATAGAGTAAATAAAGGGAAACGGTATCCAGTGGCTGAAGGTTCCATAACGAGAGGCACAGATTTAAGGTGATTGGCAAAAGAACCAGAGGCGACATGATGAAAAACTTTTTTACACAAACGAGTGGTTAGGATTTGGAATGCACTGCATGATAGGGTGGTGGATACAGATTCAATAGTAGCCTTCAAAAGGGAATTGGATAAATACTTGAAGGAGAAAAAATTGCAGGGATATAGGGAAAGAGCAGGGAGTGGGACTAACTGGATTGCTCTTGGAAAGAGCCGGTGCAGACTTGATGGGCCGAATGGCCTCCTTCTGTGCTGTACTATTCTATGATTCAACAATTCTATTATTCAGCCTAAAGGCTTGCATACTAGGAGACTGTTACATCCCTTCAGTTGGCACTTCCGATATTGTACTTTGATCAGAAATACTATCTATATGCTAATAAATGGAAAAGGATGCAGCTTGGAGTATGTTTATCTGGACATATACAACCCCAATTACAAACAGAAAACGCTGGAAACACTCAGCAGGTCAGGCAGCATCTGTGGAGAGAGAAACAGAGTCAACGTTTCAGGTCGATTCAGCATCTTCTAGTTGTGATGAAAGATCATCAAGCTGGGACGTTAACTCTGTTTCTCTCTCCGCGGATGCTGTCTGACCTGCTGAGTGTTTCCAGCGTTTTCTGTTTTTATTTCAGATTTCCAGCATCCGCAGTATTTTTGCTTTTTGTTTTATACAAGTTCTTTTCGTAAAAAAAATTAAATGTCCAAATGTGATTGTCTTCCCCCCCTTGCAGGCCCTTGTAAAGGTTCCTGCAAGCTGTCCGGTCACTGTTTGCCCTACGGCTCTCCCAGTGGAACGGCCGACATTCTGAACTGCGATCCGCAAAGCTGCCCCATCTGCATCAGGAGCAACGAGTCCGAGGTGACGGACAACGAGACGTTGGATTCAGACAGCGAGGGAGTGTACGAGTTCACCCAGGACGCCCACTATAATGACCAGAGAGACCCTCAGCGTAGCCAACCGCGAGACAAGAGAGCAAACAAATGCTGGGCGTTTTGGAACCTGGTCTGTGACACCTGCCGCAAAATTGTTGACAGCAAGTATTTCGGGCGCGGAATTATGATCGCTATTCTCATCAACACGCTGAGCATGGGGATTGAATACCATGAACAGGTGAGGCAGAATAAGTTGCTTCTCTAACCTTTTAATGCTTTTCTCTTTCCAATATATTTAAAGTAAGCAAGAGTCATTTTTCCTTTCTATTTTAGTGCTAAGCCCTGGAAATTCATTGCCTGTGATAGATTGAGCACAATGTTACAACGCATTGCATCAACTAAATTCATTTGTGTCGACTTATTGATTTTCATCTTTAGATGCAGTAGCAGATGGGGCAAGAAAAGAAACAAAACCGACCCTCAACGAACTGTTAAAAAAATTAAAACCCTCGGATATTTTTCTGCCAGATGTAACTTAGTAGATCTCCACTTTTATGTTTGGAGACTTAGGGGGTGAAGTCGGACCTGGTCGGGGACGCAAGCCAGGCGGAATCACTTTTGCCGCCCTATATACGACACAACTGATGTTTAGTTCTGTTCAAGTCAGTGGGACTGAATATCGGGCGGGGCGTGTAACGGGTGACTGATGCGATACCACCTGTTTGCCGTCCACATCCATGTCCAATTTCACCCTCTTAATGTTTTACGATTGTAACCACCGTTTCTCACAATTTCTTTTCAAAAAAGCAAAGAATGCTGTGGTTTGGGTGTTGGTTGATGGCAAATTAGGAAGTGTGTAAAAGAACGCAATAACAGAGAAATGTATGTTTGATAGAGGGCCAATTGGGTGATTGAGCTAACCTCGGTGCCAGGCAGAAAGAAACCATTCGACCTCCTTGAGATCATCTCTCCCCGTTTCCTCTGTGAACACTCGGACTGAGTCAGTGATCGCCGCGCTCGGGGACAGTCTACTGGGGGAAATTAGCAGCTCTTAATGTGAATAGTTCCAACTGCAATTATGTGTACGATAGCAAAATACTGCAGATGTTGGAAATCCGAAATAACAACAGAAAATGCTGGAAAAACTCAGCAGGTCAGGCAACATCCGTGGAGAGAAATTTGAGTTGACGTTTCGGGTTTGACCCTTCTTCAAAACTGGAGAGAAAAGGAACTCGATCGAAGGCAGGGCTGCGATCGGACAAAAGAATAAAAGAACCAAAAGAAGTAAAAGAGATTAGAAGCTAGACGAGATGGTAATAGGCTGGGATTAGGTGTAAAGTGTACTGGCAGGGCAAAAGATAGCTGCCAGGTGTGAGAGAGAAACAAAAGGAAAGGGGGGGGGGGAGGAAAGGAGTGGAAAAATATAAGTAAAAATGAAATAGGGGCCGAGGTTATGATCTTTTCATCGCTAACTGCCGACGTGACATCGGCCGTCTCCATTTCTCTGCTCCCCTCACTCACTCCAACCTACCTCCCTCTGAACTTGCAGCACTCCATTCTCTTAGATCCAACCCTGACATTGTCATTAAACCCACTGACAAGGGTGGTGCTGTTGTTGTTTGGCGTACTGACCTCTACCTAGCGGAAGCTGAATGCCAACTCTCCGACACCTCCTCCTACCTCCACCTGGACCATGACCCCACTACCGAACATCAAACCACCGTTTCCAAGACTGTCACTGACCTCATCTCCTCTGGAGATCTTCCCCCCGCTGCCACCAACCTCATAGTTCCCCAACCCCGCACAGCCCGCTTCTACCTCCTTCCCAAGATCCACAAACAGGACTGCCCTGGTAGACCCATCGTTTCAGCCTGTTCTTGCCCTACGGAACTTATCTCTTCCTATCTTGACTCTATCTTTTCTCCCCTTGTCCAGTCTCTTCCCACCTACATCCGCGACTCTTCAGACGCCCTCCGCCACTTTAACAGTTTCCAGTTTCCCGGCCCCAACCGCTTCCTTTTCACCATGGACGTACAATCCCTCTACACCTCCATCCCCCACCCGGATGGCCTGAGGGCACTCCGCTTCTTCCTTGAACAGAGGCCCGACCAGTCCCCATCCACCACGACCCTCCTCCGCCTGGCTGAACTTGTTCTCACATTGAACAACTTCTCCTTTCCTCACCTTTCACCCCACCAGCCTCCACATTCAACGGATCATCCTCCGGCATTTCCGCTACCTCCAAAGTGATCCCACCACCAAACGTATCTTCCCCTCCCCTCCCCTTTCAGCATTCCGCAGGGACCGCTCTCTCCGAGACACCCTAGTCCACTCCTCTATCACCCCAAACAGCCCTTCCCCTTCGCCTGGCACCTTCCCGTGCAAGCGGAGGAGGTGTAACACCTGCCCCTATACCTCCCCCCTCCCCACTGTCCAGGGCCCCAAACACCCCTTCCAGGTGAAACAGCGATTTACTTGTACTTCTCGCAATCTAGTATACTGTATTCGCTGCTCACGATGCGGTCTCCTCTACATTGGGGAGACCAAACGCAGATTGGGTGACCGCTTTGCGGAACACCTCCGTTCAGTCCATAAGGGTGACCCCGAGCTTCCGGTCGCCTGTCATTTCAATTCACTGCTCCATTCCCACTCGGACCTCACCGTCCTTGGCCTCTTGTACTGTTCCACGGAAGCTCAACGTAAACTCGAGGAACAGCACCTCATCTTCCGATTAGGCACTCTGCAGCCTTCCGGTCTCAATATCGAGTTCAACAATTTCAGATCATAACCTCGGCCCCTATTTCATTTTTACTTATATTTTTCCACTCCTTTCCTCCCCCCCCCCCCTTTCCTTTTGTTTCTCTCTCACACCTGGCAGCTATCTTTTGCCCTGCCAGTACACTTTACACCTAATCCCAGCCTATTACCATCTCGTCTAGCTTCTAATCTCTTTTACTTCTTTTGGTTCTTTTATTCTTTTGTCCGATCGCAGCCCTGCCTTCGATCGAGTTCCTTTTCTCTCCAGTTTTGAAGAAGGGTCAAACCCGAAACGTCAACTCAAATTTCTCTCCACGGATGTTGCCTGACCTGCTGAGTTTTTCCAGCATTTTCTGTTGTTATTTTGCAATTATGTGTAGCTGACGCTGTCTTTGAGGAATTAGAAACTTATCACTTAATCCTCCGCGCCTCCATCTCTCTCCTCCTTTAAGATGCTGCTTAAAACCCACCTCTTTGACCAAGCGTTTGGTCACCTGTCCTAATGTCTCCTTCTTTAGCTCAACGTCAATTTTTTGTCTGATTAGCTCCTGTGAAGCACCTTGGGATGTTTTACTACGTTAAAGGCGCGATGTAAATTCAAGTTGCTGTTGTATAAATAACGAGCGGCTTTGCTTTATCTTTTGTTTGTGAATCAGGGGGGAATGTGAACTCAGTCCACACACGAGCACGAATGATGCAGTCGGTTTTAAGCAACTGCCACTTTCTTGGCGTCTAATCATGGCCCCTATTGCCTGTCCTTGGTTTCATAAAGCAGTACATTCATCCAGTATCCCAGCGGCCTGCTCCATGATTTAAACAACGTGCATCATTATACCTATCAGATTGTTTTTTGTTTTACAGTGAACTTTCTGCTCCCTAAGGCTAGTGGAGTAGGCACAGGATGGGCACTGGGGGATGAGAAAATCTGGCTCAGTCCCATATAGCTGCTTCTGTGCCACATTAGCACCGAGTGCAATTTTCCAGCAGGCATTTTGGACGTAGCGAATGTAGCCTTGCCAATATGCAGCCCTGGCTTCATTTAAATATTATAATATATCGAAAAGAAGATTGGCGTGATTTTCTGTTCACCGAGGCCAGGATTAAGTGGGTTACCCTTTTTAATGCAAGCTCCCATTATTAATTTTTGTTGACAATTTTATAATAATATTTTTTCACTAATCTTTCGAAGAAAAAAAAATTCTGGTTTCTTTTTGTTCTTCACAACAGTACACAGACCTGCTCCCACTCCGCCGCCACCATCACTTTGCCGGGGTGCATGACAGAAACCCTCTTTATGCACATTAAAACTTCATAAATATGAACTTTCACAGAGGCTGAGGGAGAAAGAGGGCATGTAGGTGACAGTCTGGCAATAGGGCTGCCAAGTCTGGCTAGATGTGCTCCTGGAGGTTCCATCACATGTCCTCCCACCTCCAATTGCCCCGCACCTCTGCCATTGGTCCTTCCTCGCATCCCCGTCCCCCGCCAATTGGAAAGCGAGCAGACTCTTCGTTATCCGACGGGGTGAATTTTGGCAGTCAGTCAAACAGCCACTTTTCCCCCCATCTCCAATATTTTCATAACCAATGAACAAAAGTGAAAAGGAAAGAACACATAGGAATAGAGTTTCCGCTTTCGGGAAATTGTGCCCAAAGTGTGCCTGAAATTGCTCTGGTTCGGTTACAGCTCAAGCTTCAGCTAAAATTCATCTGCGTAATCACAAACGTAAAATCTTCCAAGAACCAACACAATCGGGCAGCATGATAGAACGTAATTGGGCTTTCTTTTCTAGTAAAAAATATTCCATGATATATTGAAACATAGAAAAAAATAGGAGCAGGAGTCGGCCATTTCGACCCTTCGAGCCTGCTCCGCCATTCAGTATGATCATGGCTGATCCTCTATCTCAATACCATATTCCCACTCTCTCCCCATACCCCTTGATGCCTTTTGTGTCTAGAAATTTATCTGTCTCCTTCTTAAATATATTCAGTGACTTGGCCTCCACAGCCTTCTGTGGTAGAGAATTCCACAGGTTCACCACCCTCTGAGTGAAGAAATTCCTCCTCATCTCAGTCCTAAATGTCCTACCCCGTGTCCTGAGACTGTGACCCCTCGTTCTAGACCCCCCAGCCAGAAGAGCGGTAACCTGGTGCAGTTTTATTAATCCAGCTGAGAATGGGTTTATCACTAAAAGTAAGCATTTTTAATCAGGGTTGTCCAGTCCAGCACTTGTGAGTAACCTGATTTGAAATCACTGAAAATGATTTAAAAATAACTATACTGAACCATTTAATAGTTTCATTGGTGTACACTCGCCAGTTTCTTAGTAAATTAAATCTTGTTTGATATGAAGAACTTTTAAAATGTGCCGACTAGTGCCTGGCTGCCGAGGATAATAAGTGCAATTTGAAGAGCCTTTCCGAACCAGCGGAATCGGCGGAGTCTCGCTATCTCGGCCTGGGGGCGGGGCTAGTTTTGTGGGCGGATTGGGAATCTTAAACCAGTGTAAAAGATCGCGGAAAACACGACCATAAGTGGTTTTGGGCGTAACTCACTTACGTTTAAAATTTCCCGATCTTACATGCTGGTTTGATGGTTCAGCCCAGATTGCGCTGATATTACTAGCGAGATGAGCTTCCGACCACATACCCGCGCCATTATCAAGACCGCCCACTTACATCTCCGTAACATCGCCCGACTCCGTCCCTGCCTCAGCTCATCTGCTGCTGAAACCCTCATCCATGCCTTTGCTACCACCAGACTCGACTATTCCAACGCTCTCCTGGTGACCTCCCATCTTCCACCCTCCATAAATTTGAGGTCATCCAAAACTCTGCTGCCCGTGTCCTAACTCGCACCAAGTCCCGTTCACCCATCACCCCTGTGCTCGCTGACCTACATTGGCTCCCGGTTAAGCAACACTTCAATTTTAAAATTCTCATCCTTGTTTTCAAATCCCTCCATGGCCTCGCCCCCCTCCCTATCTCTGGAACCTCCTTCATCCCTACAACCCTCTGAAATCTCTGCACAATTCTGGCCTATTTTTATCACTCCACCATTGGCAGCCGTGCCTTCAGCTGCCTAGGCCCTAACTTCTGAAATTCCCTTCCTAAACCTCGCCGCCTCTCTACCTCTCCTTTAAGATGCTCCTTAAAACCTACCTCTTTGACCAAGCTTTTGGTCATCTGTCCTAATATCTCCTTATGTGGCTCGGTGTCAAATTATGTCTGATAACGCTCCAGTGAAGCGCCTTGGGACGTTTTACTAGGTTAATGGCGCTATATAAATACAAGTTGTTGTTGTTGGAAACAAGCAGAAACTCTCCCCCATAATTATTTTCATGCCCGAATGATTTTTCCCTAGGGTTCCTCGCAGCAGTGTCCAGGAGATCAATCTTTAATTCCTGGAGATTTCAGGGCAATCCAGGGGGGTTGGCAATCCTAGTCAACAAGACAAGTTGAAATTAGTAATGGGGTTTGGATTTGAAGTGTTTCTAAAAAGAAAGAACTTGCATTTTTATGGCGCCTTTCACAACACCAGGACGTCCCAAAGTGTTTACATCCAATGAAGTACTTTTGAAGTGTAGTCACTGCTGTAATGTAGGAATCGCGGCAGCGCATTAGGAGTGTCAGCCTATTTTGTGCTCACGAACCCACGACCTTCTGACTCAGAAGTGAGAGTACCACTACTGAGCCACAGCTAGGACCAATGCAACAAGAGCAGTTCAGAGGCTAGGTATTCTGCGGCGAGAGTCTCACCTCCTGACTCAGGCACAAGTCAGGAGTGTGATGGAATACTCTCCACTTGCCTGGATGAGTGCAGCTCCAACAACACTCAAGAAGCTCGACACCATCCAGGACAAAGCAGCCCGCTTGGTCGGCCCCCCATCCACCACCTTAAACATTCACTCCCTCCACCACCGGTGTACCATAGCTGCAGTGTGTACCATCTACAAGATGCACTGCAGCAACTCGCCAAGGCTTCTTCGGCAGCACCTCCCAAACCCGCGACCTCTTCCACATAGAAGGACAAGGGCAGCAGGCACATGGGAACACCACCACCTCCAAGTTTCCCTCCAAGTCACACACCATCCTGACTTAGAAGTATATCGCCGATCCTTCATCATTGCTGGGTCAAAATCCTGGACCTCCCTACCTAACAGCACTATGGGAGTACCTTCACCACACGGGCTGCAGCGGTTCAAGAAGGCAGCTCACCACCACCTTCTCAAGGGCAATTAGGGATGGGCAATAAATGCTGGCCTTGCCAGTGATGCCCACATCCCATAAAGAAACGGGAAAAAAAATGTAAAGGCAATAGGTGTATTTTGAAGTGTAGTCACTGTTGTAATGTAAGAAATGCAGCAGGCAAGTTGCCGATCAGTTTACAAGAGGTGCTTTTATTCTCAAACTATATATGTAAACCCTTTGAATGAAGCCTTTGGTTTCTGCAGAGACTGGCTAACAAGCGACTGCTTACCCTCCAGAATTGACTGCCAACCAGTGTCAGGCCTTGAGTTCATGTGTAGAGAGGTGTGAGGTGGGTGATTCACAACCTTGCTGCTGTGTTAATGGGACGAGCTGAGCTTCAGGGCCATCTCACGCTTGGTTTGATGTTAAAGTTACACAAGAGAATCCAAGAACCTTCCCTGAGCTGACACACAGCTCTAACAACAGCCTCGCTGTCAGCAGGCTGCATCAGAACACAAACTTACGACTGTGACACTTTAACAGAGGCCCTGTAGCAGGTGGCTCTGTGTAAATTTAGCCCATTATATCAGGAAGGGAGCGTGAAACATCAAGAGGTTGCAGACAGGCTAGTTATGGTCGCAAAGATAGGGCAGGAGACTTCAATTAAATCACTTCAGAGGGTCTGGTTGATGCACTGGAATTAAGTTGGATCTGCCTGATCGGAAAATGGTGTTCATTATATAAGTGTGATGCCAAATCGGAGTAAGGTCTGTTGTTGAGGGCAGTGAGTGCCTGTGCTGCAAATTGAACAGCGACTCAGTGCTGACGATAACTGTCCATGAGTCTTTTGTTCATTTCTCATTACTGCCTGAAATGCTATTGCTTTAATCCAAGTCAGTAATGTTCAGGAACACACCTGATCCTTCATCAGCAACACACCAGTTCATTTCCTCAGGAACGCACCTGTCCCCTTCCCCAGGAACACACCTGTCCCCTTCCCCAGGAACACACCTGTCCCCTCCCTCAGGAACACACCTGTCCCCTTCCCCAGGAACACACCTGTCCCCTCCCTCAGGAACACACCTGTCCCCTTCCTCAGGAACACACCTGTCCCCTTCCCCAGGAACACACCTGTTCCGTTCCTCAGGAACACACCTGTCCCCTTCCGCAGGAACACACCTGCCCCCTTCCTCAGAAACACACCTGCCCCCTTTCTCAGGAACACACCTGTCCCCTTCATCAGGAACACACCTGTTCCCTTCCTCAGGAACACACCTGTTCCCTTTCTCAGGAACACACCTGTTCCCTTCCTCTTGAACACACCTGTTCCCTTTCTCAGGAACACACCTGCCCGCTTCCTCAGGAACACACCTGTCCCCTTCCTCAGGAACACACCTGTCCCCTTCCTCGGGAACACACCTGTCCCCTTCCTCAGGAACACACCTGCCCCCTTCCTCAGGAACACACCTGTCCCCTTCCCCAGGAACACACCTGTCCCCTTCCTCGGGAACACACCTGTCCCCTTCCCCGGGAACACACCTGTTCCCTTCCTCCGGAACACACCTGTCCCCTTCCTCCGGAACACACCTGTCCCCTTTCTCAGGAACACACCAGTCCCCTTCCTCAGAAACACACCTGTCCCCTTTCTCAGGAACACACCAGTCCCCTTCCTCAGAAACACACCTGTCCCCTTCCTCCGGAACACACCTGTCCCCTTTCTCAGGAACACACCAGTCCCCTTCCTCAGAAACACACCTGTCCCCTTCCCCAGGTACACACCTGTCTCTTCCCTCAGGAACAAACCAGTCCCCTCCCTCAGGAACAAACCTGTTCCCTTCCTCAGGAACACAGCTGTCCCCTTCCTCAGGAACACAACTGTCCCCTTCATCAGGAACACACCTGTCCCCTACCCCAGGAACAACCTGTCCCCTTCCCCATGAACACAGCTGTCCCCTTCCACAGGAACACACCTGTCCCCTTCCTCAGGAGCACACCTGCCCCCTTCCTCAGGAGCACACCTGCCCCCTTCCTCAGGAGCACACCTGCCCCCTTCCTCAGGAACACACCTGTCCCCTTCCTCAGGAACACACCTGTCCCCTTCCTCAGGAACACACCTGTCCCCTTCCTCACCACAACACACCTGTCCCTTCTTCAGAAACACACATATCCCCTTCCCCAGGAACACACCTGTCCCCTTCCCCAGGAACACACCTGTCCCCTTCCCCAGGAACACACCTGTCCCCTTCCCCGGGAACACACCTGTCCCCTTCCTCAGGAACACACCTGTCCCCTTCCTCAGGAACACACCTATCCCCTTCCCCAGGAACACAACTGTCCCCTTCCTCAGGAACACACCTGTCCCCTCCCTCAGGAACACACCTGTCCCCTCCCTCAGGAACAAACCTGTCCCCTTCCTCAGGAACACACCTGTCCCCTCCCTCAGGAACACACCTGTCCCCTCCCTCAGGAACAAACCTGTCCCCTTCCTCAGGAACACACCAGTCCCCTTCCTCAGGAACACACCTGCCCCCTTCCTCAGGAACACAGCTGCCCCTTCCTCAGGAACACAGCTGTCCCCTTCCTCAGGAACACAGCTGTCCCCTTCCTCAGGAACACACCTGTCCCCTTCCTCAGGAACACACCTGCCCCCTTCCTCAGGGACACAGCTGCCCCTTCCTCAGGAACATACCTGTCACCTTCCTCAGGAACACACCTGTCCCCTTCCCAGGAACACACCTGTCCCCTTCCCAGGAACACACCTGTCCCCTTCCTCACCACAACACACCTGTCCCCTTCTTCAGAAACACACATGTCCCCTTCCTCAGAAACACACCCGTCCCCTTCCCCAGGAACACACCTGTCCCCTTCCCCAGGAACACACCTGTCCCCTTCCCCAGGAACACACCTGTCCCCTTCCCCAGGAACACACCTGTCCCCTTTCTCAGGAACACACCTGTCCCTTTCCCCAGGAACACACCTGTCCCCTTCCCCAGGAATACACCTGTCCCCTTCTTCAGAAACATAGAAACATAGAATATAGGAGCAGGAGTAGGCCATTCGGCCCCTCAAGCCTGCTCCGCCATTCAATGCGGTCAAGGCTGATCATCCGAATTCAGTACCCTGTCCCTGCTTTCTCCCCAGATCCCTTGATCCCCTTAGCCTTAAGAAATATATCCAACTCCTTCTTGAACATATTTAATGAATTGGCCTCTACTGCCTTCTGTGGTAGAGAATTCCACAGATTCACCACTCTCTGGGTGAAGAAATTCCTCCTCATCTCTGTCCTAAATGGCTTACCCCTTATCCTTAGACTGTGACCCCTGGTTCTGGACTCCCCGACCATCGGGAACATCCTTCCTGCATCTAGTCTGTCCAGTCCTGTCAGAATTTAATAAGTTTCAATGAGATCCCCTCTCATTCTTCTAAACTCCAGCGAGTATAAGCCCAATCGATCCAATCTCTCCTCATACGTCATTCCTGCCATCCCAGGTATCAGCCTGGTGAATCTTCGCTGCACTCCTTCCATGGCAAGAATATCCTTCCTCAGATAAGGCGACCAAAACTGCACACAATACTCAAGATCAGCCATGATCTCATTGAATGGCGGAGCAGGCTCGAAGGGCCGAATGGCCTACTCCTGCTCCTATCTTCTATGTTTCTATGTGGTCTCACCAAGGCCCTGTACAACTGCAGCAAGACATCCTTGTTCCTGGACTCAAACCCTCTCGCTATGAAGGCCAACATACCATTTGCCTTCTTAACCGCTTGCTGCACCTGCATGCTTACCTTCAGCGACTGGTGCACAAGGACGCCCAGGTCTCATTGCACTTCCCCTTCTCCCGATCTATTGCCATTCAGATAATAATCTGCCGCCTTGTTTTTGACACCAAAGTGGATAACCTTGCATTTATCCACATTATATTGCATCTGCCATGCTTCTGCCCAATCACCCAACCTGTCCAAATCATACTGGAGTTTCTCGGCATCCTCCTCACAGCACACACGCCCACCCAGCTTTGTGTCATCTGCAAACTTGGAGATATTACATCTAGTTCCCTCGTCCAGATCATTAATATATATTGTGAATAGCTGGGGTCCAAGGACCGATCCCTGCGGTACCCCACTAGACACTGCCTGCCACTCGGAAAAAGAGCCGTTTATTCCAACACACCCGTCCCCTTCCCCAGGAACACATCTGTCCCCTTCCTCAGGAACACACCTGTCCCCTTCCTCAGGAACACACCTGCCCCCTTCCTCAGGAACACAGCTGTCCCCTTCCTCTGGAACACACCTGTCCCCTTCCCCAGGAACACACCTGTCCCCTTCCCCAGGAACACATCTGTCCCCTTCCTCAGGAACACACCTGCCCCCTTCATCAGGAACAAACCTGCCCCCTTCCTCAGGAACACACCTGTCCCCTTCCCCAGGATCACACCTGTCCCCTTCCCCAGGAACACAGCTGCCCCCTTCCTCAGGAACACACCTGTCCCCTTCCCCAAGATCACACCTGTCCCCTTCCCCAGGAACACACCTGTCGCCTTCCTCAGGAACACACATGTCCCCTTCCTCAGGAGCACACCTGCCCCCTTACCCAGGAACACACCTGTCCTTTTCTTCAGGGACACACCTGTCCCCTTCCCCAGGAACACACCTGTCCCCTTCCCCAGTTACACACCTGTCCCCTTCCTCAGGAACACACCTGTTCCCTTCCTCAGGAACACACCTGTCCCCTTCCTCAGGAGCACACCTGCCCCCTTACCCAGGAACACACCTGTCCCCTTCCTCAGGAACACACCTGCCCCGTTCCCCAGGAACACACCTGTCCCCTTCCCCAGTTACACACCTGTCCCCTTCCTCAGGAACACACCTGTCCCCTTCCCCAGGAATACACCTGCCCCGTTCCCCAGGAACACACCTGTCCCCTTCCCCAGTTACACACCTGTCCCCTTCCTCAGGAACACACCTGCCCCGTTCCCCAGGAACACACCTGTCCCCTTCCTCAGGAACACACCTGTCCTCTTCCTCAGGAGCACACCTGTACTCTTCCTCAGGAACACACCTGTCCCGTTCCCCAGGAACACACCTGTACTCTTCCTCAGGAACACACCGGTCCCGTTCCTCAGGAACACACCTGTACTCTTCCTCAGCACAACGCTCACGAATTAGTAGATAGAATTACACAGAAGTTACAGCGCAGGAACAGGCCATTTGGCCTATGCTGGTATTTATGCTTCACACGAGCCTTCTCCCACCTTACTTCATCTAACCCTATCTGCATATCTTTCTTTAAAAGCAAAATACAGCAGATGCTGGAAATCTGAAATAAAAATAGAAAATGCTGGCAATACTCAGCAGGTCAGGCAGCATCTGTGGAGAGAGATACAGAGTTAACGTTACAGATTGATGACATCGACCTGAAACGTTAACTCTGTTTCTCTCTCCACAGTAGCTGGCTGACCTGCTGAGTGTTTCCAGCATTTTCTATTTTTGCTGCATATCCTTCTATTCTTTTCTCCCTCATGCGTTTATCCGGCTTACCCTTGAATGCTTCTACGCGATTCGCCTCCACTGCTCCCTGTGGGAGCACGTTCCCAATCTTGCCACTCTCTGGGTAAAAAGGTTTCTCCTGAATTCCTTATTGGATTTATTAGTGACTCTCTTATATGTACGGCCATTAGTTCTGGACTCCCCCACAAGTGGAAACATCTTCTCTACGTCAATCCTATCAAACCCTTTCAGAATCTTAAACATCTCTATCAGGTCACCCCCTCAACCTTCTCTTTTCTAGTGAAAAGACCCCCAGCCTGTTCAGCCTTTCCTGATGGGTATAACCTCTCAGTTCAGGTATCATCCTTGTAAATCTTTTTGGCACCTTCTCCAGTGCCTCCATATCCTTGTTATAATATAGAGACCAGAGCTGTTCACAGTACTCCAAGTGCGACCTAACCGAGGTTCTGTATAAGTTTAACATAACTTCTCTGCTTTTCGATTCTGTTCCTCTAGAAATGGACCCCAGTGCTTGGTTTGCTGTTTTTATGGTGGGAAACGGCCGTGACTAGCGTTATTTAAAGGGATCGCTGCAAGCCGGTCTTGCAACATTAAATATCAATGGAATTTGGCAGATTTGTGGCATCAGCTTTATGACATTTGCTCTCCCTGCACCTTGTTCAATCCTCTGCTCCTTTATTAATGCTACATGTCAGCTTCCTCCCCACTCCTCCTCCCTCCCCTCCCTCCCTCCTCCCCTCCCCCTCCTCCCCTCCCTCCTCCCCCTCCCTCTCCTCCCCCCTCCCCCTCCCTCTCCTCCCCCTCCTCCCCTCCCTCCCTCTCCTCCCCCCTCCCCCTCCCTCTCCTCCCCCTCCTCCCCTCCCTCTCCTCCTCCCCCTCCTCCCCTCCCTCCTCCCCTCCCTCCTCCCCCCTCCTCCTCCCCCCTCCTCCTCCCCTCCCTTCTCCCCCTCCCTCCTCCTCCCCCTCCCTCTCCTCCCGCTCCCTCTCCTCCCCCTCTCTCCTCCCCCTCCCCCTCCCTCTCTTCCCCCTCCTCCCCCTCCCTCTCCTCCCCCTCCTCCCCCTCCCTCTCCTCCCCCTCCCTCTCCCTCCCTCTCCTCTTCTCCTCCTCCCCCTCCTCCTCCCCTCCTCCTCCCCTCCTCCTCCCTCCCCCCTCCCTCACCCTCCCTCACCCCTCCCCCACCCCTCCCCCCTCCTCCTCCCTCTCCTCCCCCTCCCCCTCCTCCCCTCCTCCTCCCCCTCCTCCTCTCCTCCTCCTCCCCTCCTCCTCCCTCCTCCCCTCCATCCCCACCTTCTCCCTCCCCCTTCCTCCCTCCTCCCCCTCCTCCTCCCTCCCCCTCCTCCCTCCTCCCTACCCCCTCCCCTCCTCCTCCTCTCTCCCCCTCCTCCCCCTCCTCCCTCCCCCCTCCCTCACCCCTCCTCCTCCTCCTCCCCCTCCCTCCTCCCTCCTCCCCCTCCTCCTCCCCCTTCCCCCCAACTCCCCCTCCTCCTCCCCCTTCCCCCCAACTCCCCCTCCTCCCCTCCCCCTCCTCCCCCCTCTCCTCCCCTCCCTCACCTCCTCTCCCCCTCCTCCCTCCCCTCCTTCCTCCCTCTCCCCATCCCCTCCTCCCTCCCTCCTCCCCATCCCCTCCTCCCCCCCTCCTCCCCATCCCCTCCTCCCCCTCTCCCCATCCCCTCCTCCCCCTCTCCCCATCCCCTCCTCCCCCTCTCCCCATCCCCTCCTCCCCATCCCCTCCTCCCCCTCCCCTCCTCCCCCTCTCCCCATCCCCTCCTCCCCCACCTCCTCCCCCTCCCCATCTGCCTCCTCCCATCCCTCCTCCTCCCTCCCTCCTCCTCCCGCCCTCCTCCCCCTCTCCCCTCCTTCTCCACCCTCCCCCCTCCACCCTCCCCCCTCCTCCTCCCCCTCCAAATCTCCTCCTCCTCCTCCCCCTCCTCCTCCCCTTCTTCCTCCCCCTCCTCCTCCTCCTCCCCCCCTCCTCCCTCTCCCCCTCCTCTCCCCCCCTCCCCTCCCCCTCCCCCTCCACCTCCCCCTCTTCCCCCCGAAAAGCAGTTGCATTGCGCCACAGCAAGAGCAGTGGCCACTGATTGTGACGAATAATTACATGAGAGCAAGGTCCGTTTAAAACTGGCTTGGATTTCATATCTGCAGTCAGGATTCTGCAACGCCCGAGTGCTTCTTTTTGACGTGTTCGGTGGGACCAGCGAGATAGGATTTGATGCAACTTTTATCAGGATTTTTGTTTCTTTCTCTTTGGGAAAGAGCAAGTCAGGTTTGATGAATGCCAGACCTCAGCAGGTTTCCACTTCTAACGAGCCCATCCTGGAACTCCATTTGACACACCATTCATATTTTTAGCCCTAGAGAAAGAGGCCAAAAAAAAAGCAAATCTCACAGCCATATAGCAATAACGATGTGATTGTAACAGCCCAGGTGCTGCGAGTTTTACACTCCATGGCAGCAGGGGCTGGCTGGGAGGGGAATTAAATCAGGGAAAACTAACATGTATTAAAAAAAGTAACAGCTGCCCTCTGACAAAAGGGGAATAATATTCACACAACCCTCAGTGTGATTGTTCAACTCTTATTCTAGATTTTTTCAGCTTTCGAATTTTAGACTGCTCTCCAATGTTCCCTTTAATATTTTTTTTTGGGTGGGCGGCCCCTTTAAGGGGCCGAGCAGCCCACTCAAAATATCCTATTTAAAGCCGGTGAGCCAGCTGCGCGGGAGCTGCAGAGCGCTACGCAGCCGCACAGCAGCGCAGCTTAAAGGCAAAATTGCCGCTCTCGTATATAAGCCCCAACTCCCTAAGACTTCAAGAGTAGCTCCACCAGCCGTTGCTCTCGGTAAGTTTTAATTAACAAAGCGGTTTGTGAACCATACCTGCCACCCCCCCGCCTTGCAAATTGGCTGCCGCGTTTCCCACATTACAACAGCGACTTGTTTTGAATTACTTCAGCAAGGAGCCGGCAGGATGGGCCGAATGGCCTCGTTCTGTGTTGTAAGCGTCTGAGGTTCTACAGGGGAGTTTTGTGGAAACTGCATTTCCCCGTTACTCCAGATCTCAGGTGGGCGGCAGCTTCCGTACAACTGTCAGGCTCAGTAACTCCAACAGGCAAGTTCCCTTAGCTGATGGCACCACTGATATTTACAATGATAGACAATTGCGCAGGATCATGGAATTACCCCTTGAATGGGATTTGGAAACCAAAGCCTTAAATACAGAAACATAGAAGATAGGAGCAGGAGTAGGCCATTCGGTCCCTCGAGCCTGCTCCGCCATTCAATGCGATCAATGCTGATCATCCAATTTCAGTACCCTATTCCTGCCTTCTCCCCATATCCCTTGATCCCCTTAGCCTTAAGAAATATATCGAACTCCTTCTTGAATATATTTAATGAATTGGCCTCAACTGTCATCTGTGGTAGAGAATTCCACAGGTTCACCACTCTCGGTGAAGAAATTCCTCCTCATTGTTAGATCCGTGGTTCAGTGGATTAATAATTACACGGATGCTGTACATAAACAAATAACAGGTCTTTACTGGAGGAGGGTAATCTCTAGACTGGGGTACAGAGGCATGCGCACAGCTTATATACCGGTGTGGTCACTGCCGGTACTACAGTATACAGGAGCTGTAAAAAGTAGTTCTGACTTAAAGCATATACACTACAATTCCTCCCTTTTTAGATTAATAATACCCCCTTAATATTCAAATAACAATTACATTTTTACATGTACATTCAATAACAAAAGTCCATTTATAGATTCAGTCTTTGGGGCTGCTTCCTGACCCTTTCGGGATAGCGCCTTTCCGGAGGTTCTTGTTCTTGGTGCAGAGGCGATTCTGACCCCCTTTCATCGGGTAGTTCATCGGGTTCCACTGCTACTGGGTCTGAAGTAGATGCTACCGGTATGTCGGGTTCATCCCCGGGTACTCGAGACATGGGGTTGACGCATTCCTGTGATGCTAAGATCTGATCGACGTGGCATCTCACAATGTTCTCCCCGACATCCACTGTGTACATTAATGGCCCCTGCCTTGTACATATCGTTCCGGGTTGCCACTTCTCTGTTCGATAGTCCCGGGCCAAGACTGGTTGCCCTACATTGAAGCTCCTTGTCGGCTTCTCGTTGATGTGCTGGAATTGTTTGTCCTCAACATTTCTTCGCACATTTGGTCTGAGTAAGTCCAGACGAGATCTCAACCTTCGGTTAAAGAACATCATGGCCGGGGTCTGGTTGGTAACTGCATGTGTCGCGTTTCGGTAGGCTAATAAGAAATTGTCCATCTTATGCTGCAGTGGAATTTCCTCGTCGCACATGGCCTTTATCGCCTTCTTAAAGGTTTGTACGAACCTCTCAGCCAATCCATTGGTGGCTGGATGATACGGGGCGGATGTGTAATGCCTTACCCCATTCCTTTTCATGAATTTTTGGAACTCGTCGGACACAAACTGTGGTCCATTATCAGAGCAGATCTGCTCTGGCAAACCGTTTCTGGCAAATATGGTCCGTAGGACTGCAATCGTTTTCTCTGTAGTGGTTGAAGACATCTTTATCACCTCAGGCCACTTTGAATGAGCATCCACTGCTATTAAGAACATTGAGTCCATGAATGGACCAGTGAAATCAATGTGCACCCGTTGCCATGGAAAGGAGGGCCACTCCCATGGGTGTAGAGGGGCATGTGGTGGTGCATTTTGGACCTTCTGGCATCCTAAGCAGCTCTTAGTTAGGTCTTCGATTTGTTGATCGATTCCCGGCCACCACACATAAGCCCTAGCTAGGCTTTTCATTTTCACTCCCCCCAGATGACCTTCATGTAGCTCATTTAGCACTCTCTCCCTTAACTTGGGTGGAATCACCACTCTGGATCCACACATCACTGTCCCCTGGCATACTGACAGCTGTTCTCTTCTGGATGAGAATACTGGCAACAGTGAGTTGCCATGTGTTGGCCATCCCCTCACCGTCAATTCATATACCCGTGACAGCGTCGGATCATTGCGGGTCTCCTTCTCTATATCCGCGTTTGTTACTGGCAATCGTTCAATTATCGACGAATAAAATATCTCGATAGGGTCCACTGCTGGTGCTTCCTCCACAGTAGGCAGTGGCAGGCGCGATAGCCCACCAGCGTTCCCATGCTGTCTCGTGCCTTTATATTCTATTTCATATTGATTCACCCCTAGAAACAGGGACCATCTGTAACGGCTTCAGCGGCACTTCCCTCTGCTCGCCGCCTGAGGGCGGTTTTTGAGGCCTCGGTGCGCTGCTGCCATGCCTTTGGGCCCCTCTCCTCACCTGTTTCTCGAGTAATTGATCTCATCAGAGTAATTAGGCTAGTTAATAAAGTTGTTTGTTTTTGTCCTTGTCTTGTCCTCTGTGGCTCTGGCCTCACCTGTGTGTTGTTAATGTATTTGTCTCCTGTCTCATTTGATTAATTATGTCACGTGACCACTCTGGCCTGTATTTAAGCTTCCTGTTTCCTGTCCTCTTTGCTCAGTCCTGGGTTCGCCTGCCTGCAAGTAATAGCTCTTGCTGTGTCTCTGGCGTTCTCGAGTCTGTCTGTGTTTTCGAGTCTGAACTGAATCTCCTTTCGAGTGTTACTATGTCTCTCTGTTTTCAAGTCTCAACTGAATCTCCTTTCGAGTGTTACTATGTCTCTCTGTTTTCAAGTCTCAACTGAATCTCCTTTCGAGTTCTACCCAGTCTCAAGTCCTTGGATAGGTTTCCTGCGCTTGGGTCCACCACCGAAACCCTAGCAAAACGGCCCCGTGAATGCACGGCCCCGTGACACCATCTTTGTAACCACTGTGCAGTCATTACTGGCACGCCCTTCTTAGGATTAAAGATGGAGACAAGTGGTTGGTGGTCAGTCAGCAAGGTGAACTTCTGTCCATGCAGATAGTGGTTGAATTTTTTTACTTCCCATACTAGGCTGAGGGCCTCCCTGTCAATCTGGGCGTAGTTGCGCTCGGCTGAGGTTAGTGACCGAGACGCAAAGGCTACTGGCCTCTCCAACCAATCTGGGAATTTGTGCGACAGCACCGCTCCAATGCCGTAGGGTGATGCATCACATGCCAAACGAATTGGTAGTGCTGGGTTGAAATGGGCCAACACCTCTTTTGATGTGATCAATTCTTTACACTTCTGGAAAGCTCATCTACGTTCGTCATCCCACTTCCATGGTACCCCTGTTTGCAGTAGGGTGTTCAGCGGGTGTAATACCGTAGACAAATTTGGTAAGAACTTGTGGTAATAGTTTACCAGCCCGAGGAACAACCTCAGTTGTGACACATTTTCCGGTGCTGGAGCCTTGACTACTGCCTCAATCTTGTCAGGGGACTTATGTAACCCCTCTTCATCGATGACGTGGCCGCAATACAAGATCTGTTTCTGGAAAAACTCGCACTTGTGGCGATTAGCTCGTAGCCCATATTCCTTTAACCTGGCGAGCACCTTCTCCAAGTTAGCGAGGTGATCACCGTCATTTTCGCCCGTGACCAAGATGTCATCCAAATTACACTGGGTCCCTGGAATCCCTTGCAGGACCTGATCCATCGCCCTTTGCCAGATAGCCGGAGCCGAGGCTACTCCAAACACCAGCCGGTTGTATTGATAGAGGCCTTTATGGGTGTTGATCGTAAGGTAATGTTTCGAAGCTTCTTCTACCTCCATTTGCAAGTACGCCTGGGCTAGATCAATTTTGGTGAAGCGTTTACCACCAGATAGCGAGGCGAAAATATCCTCAATTCGTGGAAGCGGATATTGCACCGTGTGAAGGACTGGGTTCACTGTCACCTTAAAATCCCCACAGATGCGGACCTTCTTTGGTTCCCCAGGCGTATTACTCAATGACCTCTTCATTACAGGAATGATGGGTGTAGCCCACTCGCTCCAGTCCACTTTGGACAGTACTCCTGAACGTTCCAACCCTTCCAGCTCTGCTTCAACCGCTGGTCTGATCGCATAAGGCACTGGTCTGGCCTTCAGAAACTTTGGGCTTGCATTATCCTCTATTTTAATTGTTGCTGTTATTCCTTTTAGTGTTCCTAGTCCCTCCTGGAAAACTTCTTTTGCGTCAGTTAGCATTTTTGACAGTCGTCCAGGTGTGACGTCGTCATCCTTTTTGGCCTCCACCTTCAGTGCCTGTATGGAATGCCAATCTAAATGTATCTTCTGGATCCATTCACATCCTAGCAGTGGTGGTCCTCCATTTGGCAATACATATATATCCATTTTAGGTATTTCCTGACCTTTATATGTCACTTTCACCCTTATTTTTCCTTTGTGGTAGACTTTTTGCCCCATATACATCTTCAAGACAATCTCTGTAGCTTTCAAGGGTATGTGTGAAAATAGCCGCTTGTAGTCTCTTTGATTTATGACTGTTAGAGCTGATCCTGTGTCCAATTCCATTTCCACTTGGACTCCGTCTATCTTGAGTGTAACCCAGATAGTCTGGTGATCCTCCATTTCGGTTACATTATGTAGTTTCAGACAACCCAGCTCCTTGCTTCCGGAGTCTGTGTCACTTTTCTGTTCGTCTGAACCACTGTCCATCACCTGGTGTACCTTTTTGTACTTCTCCTGTGGAGATTTCTTACTGTTGGTTTTCTTCCCAGACCTGCAGACTCTTGCTATGTGTCCTGCTTTCCCACACTGCACACTTGGTCCTTGAACCAACAATCTTTCTGGTCATGTGTTGTTCTGCCGCAGCGATAGCACTTCCCTGTTCCATAGGTCATTTCGTTGGTGCCATATTCTTGCGGTCTCCGTTGTATCTCTGCAGCACCCCTTGCGGCTGCTTCGTGTGATACTGCCATACTGAAAGCTTTGTCCAGCGTAAGGTCCTTTTCTGATAGAAGCCGTTTCTGGGTTCCTTCACTTTGTAGCCCACACACAAACTTGTCCCTTAACGTGTCTGCTAGTCCCGCTCCAAACTGGCAGTATTTCGATAGCTTGCGCAGTTCCGTTAGGTACTCTGCATTGCTTTCGTCTTTGTGTTGGTTCCTTTTATGGAACTTAAATCGTTCTGCTACCAGCAGCGGTGTGGGGTTTAAGTGGTCCTGTAGGATTTCTACTATGCTTTCAAAATTCTTGTTTACCGGCTTCTCTGGGGTTATTAGATTTCGCAGTAACCCATAAGTTTTTGCACCCATGGAATTTAACAGAACCAGTGCTTTATTAGCATCTGGCACTTCATTCGCCCTGAAGTACACCTCAATACGTTCCACATATGTCGCCCAATCTTCGACTTCATTGTCGAACGTAGAGATACTGCCACTCTTCGGCATCTTTGGTTGTGCGTTAACTATCACCAATGGCGCCTCCCGCGCTTCCCCTTCTTCTCCGCTGGCACAAAATGGCATCTCCCACGCTTTCCTTCATTCCCGTGCTCGCCCGTCTTCTCCGCTGCGGCTTCGCAAAATGGCGTCTCCCGCGCTCTTCCTTCTCCGCGGCTCAATGGCGCCTCCCGCGCTCTCCCTGCTTCTCCGTGGCTCAATGGCGTCTCCCGCGCTCTCCCTGCTTCTCCGCGGCTCAATGGCGTCTCCCCTTGCTTCGCCCCGCGGACCCTGATCAGCCCATGATCCCTGGCTGTGCTCTGCGCGTTCTTCTCTTGATATTTGTCGACGCCGCTCAGTCTAGAACCCGGCTGTTTCTTACCCTCTCTCTGGTTTGCAGTATTTTTCCTCGACGCCGCTCGGTGATCAACCCCCGGCTGCGCCCTGCTCTCTTCACCCTCTTTCTTACCCCGTCGACGCTGCTCAGCTCTCTCTCTCTGCCGTCGGTCGGCTCCAGCCGCCGCTGCTCGGGAAGGGTCTGCTCTGGACCTGTCGTCGGTCTCTTACTGCTCGTTGTGGCTGGGGAACCAAGCCCGGCTCTCCACAGCCTCCCCAGCGAAGTTGGATCTCTGCCTGACTGCTGGGCGGTTGCTCGCGGTCGACGGCCGTGTTCCTGGACTCGAGTTTTTTTTTTTATGTTGCAGGTAGATTCGCATCGACACTCGTCGCCACTGTTAGATCCGTGGTTCAGTGGATAAATAATTACATGGATGCTGTACATAAACAAATAACAGGTCTTTACTGGAGGAGGGTAATCTCTAGACTGGGGCACAGAGGCATGCGCACAGCTTGTATACCGGTGTGGCCACTGCCGGTACTACAGTATACAGGAGCTGTAAAAAGTAGTTCTGACTTAAAGCACATACACTACACTCATCTCAGTCCTAAATGGCATACCCCTTATCTTTAAATTGTGACCCCTGGTTCTGGACTCCCCCGCCATCGGGAACAGCCTTCCTGCATCTAGTCTGTCTAGTCCTGTTAGAATCCATGTTGACTTTGTCCGATCCTGTCACTGTTTTCCAAGTGCTCTGCTATTACATCTTTTATAATGGACTCTAGCATTTTCCCCACTACCAATGTCAGGCTTACGGGTCTATAATTCTCTGTTTTTTCTCTACCATCTTTTTTAAATAGTGGGGTTACATTAGCTACCCTCCAATCCATGGGTACTGTTCCAGAGTCTATAAAATTTTGGAAGATGACCAGCAATGCATCTACTATTTCTAGGGCCACTTCCTTAAGCACCCTAGGATGTAGATTATCAGGCCCTGGGGATTTATCAGCCTTCAATCCCATCAATTTCCCTAACACCATTTCCCTACAAATACTGATTTCATTCAGTTCCTCCCTCTCATTAGACCCTATGTTCCCCGACATCTCTGGGAGGTTATTTGTGTCCTCTTTGTGAAGACAGAACCAAAGTATGTATTTAATTGGTCTGCCATTTCTTTGTTCCCCATTATAAATTCCCCTGATTCTGACTGCAAGGGACCTATGCTTGACTTCACCAATCTTTTTCTCTTCACATATCTATAAAAGCTTTTACAGTCAGTTTTTATGTTCCTTGAAAGCTTACTCTCATACTCTATTTTCCCCCTCTTAATTAATCCCTTTGTCCTCCTTTGCTGAATCCTAAACTGCTCCCAATCCTCAAGTTTGCTGCTTTTTCTGGCCAATTTATATGTCCTCTCCTTGGATTTTATGCTATCCCTAATTTCCATTGTTAGCCACGGTTGAGTCACCTTTTTTGTTTTATTTTTATGCCAAACAGGGATGAACAAATTCTGTAGTTCATCCATGCGATCTTTAAATATTTGCCATTGCCTATTCACCATCAACCCTTTAAGTAACATTCCCCAATCCATCCTAGCCAACTCACGCCTCATACCATCGTAGTTTCCTTTATTTAAATTCAGTACCCTGAATTTACTACTTCACTCTCCATCTTAATGAAGAATTCTATCATATTATGATCGCTCCTCCTCAAGGGGCCTCGCACAACAAGATTGCTAATTAATCCTTTCTCATTACATAATACCCAGTCTAAGATGGCCTGACCTCTAGTTAGTTCCTCGACATATTGGTCCAGGAAACCATCCCATATACACTCTAGGAATTCCTATTCCACAGTATTGTTACTAATTTGTTTAGACCAATCTATATGTAGATTAAAGTCTCCCATGATAACTGCTGTGCCCTTATTGCACGCATCTCTAATTTCCCATTTAATGCCATCCCCAACCTCAGCATTACTGTTTGGGGGTCTGTATACAACTCCTACTAACGTTTTCTGCCCCTTGGTATTTCTCAGCTCTACCCATACAGATTCCACATCATCAGAGCTAATATCCTTCCTTACTATTGTGTTACACTTCCTGCCTTCATTGCTGACAACACACACACACACACACACACGAAAAATTCTCGAGTGAAAAATGGATTGAGAAAGAGTCACAAATGTCCTATTATATCACTTGAGAGAACATTAATGGATGTTTATGACTGGCAGCCAGGAACTCTGGAAATGGGACAAATCACTCCAAAGGGAGTCGAGCTTCACTGAAATATGAGTGACAAAGAAAATGATGTGTTGCCTTTTGTTCTAGTCTCTCAGAGTTTGTGCGCAGACATTGCAGTACAAATGGGATTTGTCAGTTAATTGAAACTGCAGTCGGAAAGTCCCAACAAAAGAGACGGTAATTAGTCGACACAATTAGTCACACAACAGGAGGAACAGGATCCTCATGGACTAATAACTTGCTTATACCAGAGCTGCAAATTTGCATTAGTTCCAAATTAGCAGCATAATCAATCACCTTTCCCTAGTCGGCTGTCAACCTTGCATAAGGGACTGGGTGACAGAGTGGATTGGAGTACAGTCATGGTGCTTCTGACAGTCGAATTTGCATCTAGCCATGGAATGAAGGGGTGAAGATCTCTCTCTGCGGAACCCTACGCGATACCTAGATAAAGGTGGCGGGGAGGGGGGGGGAATGATCCGCAGGTTTGCAGATGATACGAGGATTTGTGTAGGTGTTAGGACTATGGAGGAGACTAAATGACTGCAAGCAGATCTCGATGTGTAGGGGGAATGGGCCCGCATTTGACAAATGGTATTTAACTTAGAGAAGTGCAGTGTTATCCATGCAGGGGGGATCAACGCTAAGCACACTTACACCTTACAAGGAACAGAACTGAAGCCTGTGGTTAAAGAAAAAGATCTTTGGTATCATAATTTGTAACTCTCTAAAGGGTCACGACCAATGCCGTGAAGCTATTGCTAAAGCAAATAGTGTTTTGCTCATAGGACTATCCATTGCAAAATAAAACATACTATTTTATCCTTGTACAAGACTAAGCCTCATTTAGATTATTATGTCCGGTTTTGTTCCCCTCATATGGTGGGTGGTATTGAGGCTTTGGAAAAGGTTCAGATGAGGGCACAGGAATTGATTCCCAGTTTAAAACAACTTAGCTGCCAGATAGGCTTAAAGAGCTAGATCTATATGCTTTAGAAAAGTAGACGGGCAATTTGATTGAGGTCAAAAGATAAGGAAGGGACGACATTGTGCGCACACTGATAAATTATTCCAATTAGATTGAGGAGGACCATGGGTCACGCATATAAATTATGCAAGGGAAGAAATATCCCGACTGGTATCTGTACCCAAGTTGAATGTGTAGGCAGTTCTTCTTTTCCCAGAGAATAGGAAGATTTATGGGACAAGTTGCCAGCTTGTGCAGTGAGTGCTGACTCACTGTGTACCTTCAAGAGAGCTGGACTGATTCCTGTCTGGGGTGGAGATCACATCACACAAGAGGTAGATGCCAAATAATCAGGGTCAATGTGGTCTCCTGGACTAGTTTCGGTCACCTAGAGAAATCGAAGAGAAATTTTCCAGATTTTTTCCCCACTAATTGACCTTGGGTTTTTGATCTGGTTTTTCACTTCTCCCAGGAGATTGCATGCACTGAGGGGGGTAAGGTATCTCTTGATATGAGGCATCACAATGGTATGGGAGAAGCTATATGGACCAGCTAGTCTTTTCCTGTCTGAGGTTTTTGTATGTTTGATTAGTTGGCAGCAATTAACTCAATTTTTCCGCAGCATGTGGTTAGTATTTGGAATGCACTGCCCGATAGGAGGGGTGGATACAGATTCAATAGTAGCCTTCAAAAGAGAATTGGATAAATACTTGAAGGAGAAAAAAATTGCAAGGGAGCGGCGGAGTTTGACTAACTGGATTGCTCTTCGAAAGAGCTGGCACAGACTCAATGGGCCGAATGGCCTCCTTCTGTGCTGTACTATTCTATGATTCTGTGAGGGTTTCTCATGGGTTTTTAAGCTAACATTAAATATGTTGACACATAGCGACGTTAACTGCTTAAACAGACCCTGGTTTACCAATGCCAAGTGAAGTCTTTCAGCTGCACCTGTTGCCCATTACCCCAGCGGGTATAAATATTTTTGTTTTTAATTGGGACTTTCAATCTCAATCTCAGTCAATCTCAATCAACATCCTGTGCACTCAATAGGCAGTCCATTCATTAGCCTCTTTAATAAGGACCTGTTCTTTGAATCTTCGCCCCTAAGAGGCAGTTTTGCCCACTTGCTCAAGCCCCACTCGAGACTTGAGCACAAAGTCTCGGCTGTCACTCCAGTGCAGTACATAAGGAGTGCTGCACTGCTCGAGGGGCCGTCTTTCAGATGAGATGTTAAACTCAGGTGTCCTCTGCTCTCTCAGGTGGACGGGAGGGATCTGATGGTGCTATTTGAAGAAGAGCAGGAGAGTTCTTCCCAATGTCCTGGCCAATATTTATCACACAACTAACATCACTAAAACAGATTGGCCTAGAAATTCGGTTTTGGCGCAGCGAGGGCTTTAGCGCCGGAAGTTAGTGCCGGCGCTAAGTCCCCCTGCGCGCGCCAAAAATTCAGTAGCGCCGCGCCCAAACGGCTGCCGGCGCTACTGAGGGGTCTCAGCACCTCAAAACTGGCGCCACGCGCCGCATTGCGGCGCTATTCCGGCGCTGCGGCGCCCGCTGCGGTGCGGCAGGCTCGGGAAGTGCAGGCCTCCTCCTTCCGTTAAGGAGGAGCTGCCTGCACCCGGCCGCGGCCCGCGATAATCTTTTTAAAAATGAGCCCGGCACCTCGGACAAGTGCCGGGCTTGCTTCTGTTCCGGCGGGGGGGGGGGAAGTCCGGGGAGGGAGCTGCGGCCAGGCGGCCGGCGGGAAAGCGGCCGGCCGCCGCGGGGCCTTTAATGCGCCGGCGCAAAGTTCTGTAAGGCACCTCTGCCAGAACGTTGCTTGCGGCTGCCACGGGCGAGGCGGCCGCAACTCAATTTCCGAGTTCGGGCGGGTTACCATGGCAACCGGGACGCTGCGCACACCGATGACGTCATCGGTGCCGGCGCAGCGCTACCGGCCTAACGCTGATTTAGGGCCCCTGTCAATTTCTAAACTGGCCATAACTTCGGCGCTAGGCCCTCTAGCGCCTCAAAAGCGGCGCTAAGGCCAGTGAATTTCTAGGCCAGAATCTGGTCATTATCACATTGCTGTTTGTGGGACCTTGCTGTGCGCAAATTGGCTGCCGCATTTCTTATATTACAACAGCGACTCCACTTCAAAAGTAATTCATTGGCTGTAAAGCGCTTTGGGATGTCCTGAGGTCATGAAAGGCACTACAGAAATGCAAGTTCTTTCTTTCTGTACCTCCAGACTGTTAAAGTCGCATCGGGGTGAAGGCCCTCGAATGGCAGCGGAGCGGGAATGGGGGGAGATAAGTCCAACACATCCATTTTAACTCATCTACGCCCCGTTTCCACTGGGCAGACGGACGGAGTTAAAACCTCCCCTGATGAGTTTCCAGATGTTGTGTCACAATGAGGTTCTAGAGCTGACAACCTGCTTTGCACTTCCACAGCGGAATTCATGAAGTGCATTCAAAACAGAAAATTACGAGGGATGAACCCTGTAGTAATGAATCCATGAAAAGTCACGAGTTTCTCGGCTCTTCTGTGACATAAATAGTTTTCTCACTTAGAGCTGGTGTGTAAAGTTGGAAGCTGGTGGCCGTGGCTCTCCCCGTGAATCACTTGATAGGTGCAATGATGAGCATGATGCTGAGGCGTACAGATCAAGAAGTTGTCCATTCTCCCGTCTGTGCTGTTAGTTGATTTCAGTCGGTGCAGTGCTTGCTTTGGCCTCAGTGCTTTTTGGGCTGGAGCGAATCAGGGATCTTGCTCCTGACTACTGCCCAGTGACCCCTGCTGTAATGCGCGGATATTGGGTGAAACATAGAAACATAGAATATAGGATCAGGAGTAGGCCATTCGGCCCCTCGAGCCTGTTCCGCCATTTAATGAGTGAGGGCGGGACTAGGCTTGGCTGTGCTGTCCAGGATCCAATCAACTGCCAACACGCAGTCTCACAAGTGAAGAATTGTCACCTGTTTCAGTGAGGCACTGGAAGATGGTCGGCACCGGTGGAATTATACTTCAGGTTGAGTCAGTGACTTTATGAAAGGAGGGAAGGAATAAAATGGAATCATGTTTTTGGCATTCAGAGCGATTTGGGTGTCCTCGTACACAAATCACAGAAAGTTAACATGCAGGTACAGCAAGCAATTAGGAAGGCAAATGGTATGTTAGCCTTTATTGCAAGGGGGTTAGAGTATAAGAGTAAGGAAGTCTTGCTGCAATTATATAGAGCTTTGATGAGACCACATCTGGAGTACTGTGCACAGTTTTGGTCTTACCCAAGGAAGGATATACTTGCCTTAGAGGGGGTGCAATGAAGGTTCACTAGATTAATTCCTGGGATGAGAGGGCTGTCCTATTGAGTAGAATGGGCATATTTTCTCTGGCGTTTAGGTGATTTCATTGAAATGTATAAACTTCTTAGAGGGCTTGACAGGGTAGATGCTGAGAGGCTGTTTCCCCTGGCTGGAGAGTCTAGAACTAGGAATCATGGTCTTAGGATAAGGGGTCGGCTGAGATGAGAACTTTCTTCACTCAGAGGGTTGTGAATCTTTGGAATTCTCTACCCCAGAGGGCTGTCGATGCTGATTCATTCAGTATATTTAAGACAGAGATCGATAGATTTTTGGATACTAAGGGAATCAAGGGATATGGGGATACTGCAGGAAGGTGGAGTTGAGGTAGAAGATCAGCCATGATCTTAGTGAATGGCGGAGCAGGCTCGAAGGGCCGTATGGCCTACTCCTGCTCCTATTTCTTATGTTGATGATCTGGCTGGACCTAATGCACTGACAACTTCATCACCATTGTGTTGTGTTGTTTGGGTCCCCATTATAACAGTTGTACTACACTGGTCATGACTGAGCATCTTTAGGTGTCAGCTGTGTCAGTAACACCCTCACCTCTTAGTCAGAATGCTGTGATTTCAAGTCCCACTCCAGAGACCTGAGCGCATAATTGAGTGGAGCTGACACTCTTGTGCAGTGCTGAGGGAGTGCTGCACTGGAGGAGGTGCCGTCTTTCGGATGAGACGTTAAACCGAGGCCCCATCTGCCCTCTCAGGTGGAGGTAAAAGATCTCACGGCACTAACTTGAAGAGGAGCAGGGGAGTTGTTTCCATTGTCCTGACCAACATTCATCCCTCAACCAACATCACGAAAACAGAATATCTGGGCATTATTACATTGCTGTTTGTGAAACCTTGCTATGTGAAATTTGGATGCCGTGTTTTTTACATTACAACAGTGACTACACATCCAAAGTACTTCATTGGCTGTAAAGCATTTGGGACTTCCTGAGGTTGTGAAAGGCGCTATATAAATGCAAATCTTTTTTTCTTTTGTGGATATTCTAGCTGCTGGTAGCTGTTTTCTTGGTCCGTTATCAGCCAATGTTCATTTCTCAGCTCAGAGTATCAGACAGCTGGTTCACTCGCAGGACTGCATGTATTTGAGCTAAGGCCCTCTCCTTGACCTTTATACATAACCTGTTGAAAGTAAAACCAGAGATCTTTGAAGTAGCATTCTCTTCCTGCATCCAGCTGACAAGCCCCCAAAGAATCGTATAAGCTTATTATGAGCGGCAAGTGATAATTGAGCCACACTCGGCTCTTTACAAGAACCTCTCCTTTAGATAAGTGTATGGATGGGTTCTGAGCTGGTTTTATGGGATTCCAAGTTAAATAATTCAATTGATCTGAGAGCTTGCAATAGTTTGAAATGAACTTGAAATCCTGATCTCTGAGCCCATGTGGAACAATCAATGATCTCTTTCTTCGTGACAGTATGAAGTTCAAAGACAGGAGCACTATCTCCTTCAGGATGTCGGTAAATTCCTGAGACATTTGTTTTCCAACAAATAAATGCATTTTCCTTTTCTGACAGAAAATATTATGCAAGTCTCCAAAACCATATACCCAATCTTTACTGCTAATCAAAAACCATATACCTAATCTTGACCTACAACCAAAAACCATATACCTAATCCTGACCTCTAACCAAAAACCTATACCTAATCCTGATTTCTAATCAAAACTTCCTCAGTATTTTTAAACACAGAATCAAAACCAGACAGAAAAGCAGGGCTCGTGGTGGGGAGTGGGAGGTGGTCGGGTGGTGGCATGCTTGTGGTTTAAGAAGTCTGTTTATTTAAAGTTCTCTGAGGGGAAATTATTTATTCTAATGTGTGACTTCAACATTTAACATGTTGTAAGGGGTATATGGGGCAGAAATATAATTTACGGCTGCCCCTGTTAGGCCTACGAATTTTGCACCGTGATCTGCTGTGCCCGATCTGGACCAGAAGTGCACCAGATGCACTATTGGCTCGGGTGACATTTCGTGGTCCAGGGAGCCTGACTGTAGCAGGCATGAGACTCCTTAAATATGCAAATCAGGGTCCTGCGCTGTTTGTACTGGTTGTTTAAATATTTTGTTAAAGTTACCAGACTTTTCACTGAGTTCTTTAGCTAATGAAAGCATTTTCAAGTGTCTCAGTGTTCAGGGTGACACTGTTACATCCTCTTGTTTCCCTGTTGCTGTGGTAGCTGCAGTCTCTGGGCATTGGATTTTACCGGTCATAATGCTGAGAATTATAGAAACAGAAGCAATACAAACCATAGGAGACTCCTACTGAAAACAAAACCTGTATTACAAAGTGGGAAGCATTTACGCGTTAAGATCACCTGGACATGCTCCAGTTTTCTGAACTGCTGGTTGTTTCACGATTATAATCTATTTTCACAATGTCGGTGAAAAGATCCCAGCCTTGTAGATTTTCTAAGAATCTGTAAATGATTTTTGATGTACCGTCTGATGTTCTAAGCATTTCTACTGCAACAAATGGCAACAATTTGCATTGACCATACGCCTTAGGTGAAAAATGCCGCAAGTGTATCACAGATAGGTACAGTATAAGGAAAACAGATGCCAACCCAAGAAGGGAAAGATTAGGGGAGCTGAACAAAGGTTTGGTCAAAGAGGTGGGTTTTGAGAAGGTTTCTAAAGGGGAAAAGAAAGGCAGAAAGGTTTAGTGAGCGGATTCCACAGATGCAACCAATGTTGGGGCGAAGGGAGGGGGATGTACAAAAGACCCGAGCCAGAAGAATGTTCGGAGGGGTGTACACAGCGGCTGGAGGAGATTGCAGAGATAGGGTGGGGTGAGGTCATGGACAGATCTCAAGACTAGGGCAAGGATATTAAATTTAATGTGTTGCGGGTCGGGGGCCAGCGTAGAACAGCGAGGTGATGGGTGAGCGGGAGTTAGTGTCGGGCAGGATGTGAGCAGCAGAGTTTTGGACTAGTTGGGGTTTGTGGAGGGTGGAGCATGAGAGGCCAGCAAACAGAGGATTGCCGTCATCCAGGCTACAGATGACTAAGGCATGTGTAGGGGTATCGGTAATGAAGTGGGTGAGGTGGGACAGAGGCGAGCAACGTCGCAATGGTGGGAGTAAGTGACAAGAGTGCAGAGTTTGCAGCGAGGCCAAAGACAATGGCTTCAGTTTTCCCAATGTTGAGCTGCATAAAGTTAGACTCATCCCAGACTGAATGTCAGACAAGTAGAGGGAGTCGAGGGGTCAGAAGTGATGCTAGCGAGATAGAGCTGGGTGTCATTGGCATTCTTGTGGAGGCTGACCCTGTGCCTATGGGTGAAGAAAACCCCAGTTTTTCTAGCCTTTCGTCACAACTATAACCTCTCGCTCCTGGTATAAGTCCAGTGAATCACCACTGCGTCCTTTCCACAAATCTAATATCCTTCCTATCTTGCACAACATGCAATACTCCAATTGTGGCTAAATCAATGCCTTGCTTTTGAATTTCTCACCCTTGTGCTCAAATCTCTCCATGGCCTCATCCCTCCTTATCTCTGTAACCTCCACCAGCCCTACAACCCGCCGAGAACTATGTGTTCCTCCAGTTCTGGCCCGACTTCCTTCGCTCCACCATTGGTGGGCCTACCTTCAGCTGCCAAGGCCCTAAGCTCTGAAATTTACTCACTAAACCTCTCCGCCTCTCCACTTCTCTCTCCGCCTCTCCACTTCTCTCTCCTCCTTTAAGACGCTCCTTAAAACCTACCTCTTTGACCAAGTCCTGTCCTAATGTCTCCTTCTTTGGCTCGGTGTCAATTTATGTCTGATTAAGTTCCTGTGAAGCGCCTTGGGATGTTTTACTATGTTAAAGGTGCTATATAAATGCAAGTTGTTATTGTTTCATATTCAATGTATTGGACCTGGAAGAGATAAAAGAATTGACAGTATCATGGCTTCCTGCTTATCTCCCTAAATGAAGAGCAAAATGGAAAAGAACATGGAGAAATAATAAAGACTTTTAGCTTTCAAACAGGATGAAAACTTCTAGCCAGAATTTTTTGTGACAAGGCAGAGTTGTGTACAAGTCTGACTTCCTTGCTTTTGAGGAGCTTATCCAATTTAGTACAGATGTCAAATGCTTGTTGGAAGCTCAGAGCTTCTTCTCTCTGGGATCCTGTGTGTCGATGCATTTAATCTTAATCAGTGGCAGCTAAGCCTGCGGTGCCTTGTAATTAATCTTGTCTTCAGCTGTGGGGGACAAGTGCAAAGGTTCACCTGTAGCCGAAGAATATCACTTTCTTCAGGAAGTTCAGATTTTAACATTGGAGATCAATCATTAGGTGTTTTACACATGTGGCTCTGACCTACCCTGTTGACAGGTCCTGACTGTAGTCAGCAACAGTTACAGTGGAAGGATTCAGTAGTGTTTTTCTTTATTCATTCATGGGATGTAGGTGTCGCTGGCAAGGCCAGCATTTATTGCCCATCCATAACTGCCCTGGAGAAGGTGGTGGTGAGCCGCCTTCTTGAACCGCTGCAGTCCGTGTGGTGAAGGTACTCCCACAGTGCTGTTAGGTAGGGAGTTCCAAGATTTTGACCCAGCGACGATGAAGGAACGGCGATATACTTCTAAGTGAGGATGGTGTGTGACTTGGGGGGGAACTTGGAGGTGGTGGTGTTCCCATGCGCCTGCTGCCCTTGTCCTTCTAGATGGAAGAGGTTGCGGGTTTGGGAGGTGCTGCCGAAGAAGCCTTGGCGAGTTGCTGCAGTGCATCTTATAGATGGTACACACTGCAGCCACGGTACGCCGGTGGTGGAGGGAGTGAATGTTTAAGGTGGTGGATGGGGTGCCAATCAAGCGGGCTGCTTTGTCCTGGATGGTGTCAAGCTTCTTGAGTGTTGTTGGAGCTGCACTCATCCAGGCAAGTGGAGAGTATTCCATCACACTCCTGACTTGTGCCTTGTAGATGGTGGAAAGGCTTTGGGGAGTTAGGAGGTGAGACACGCGCTGCAGAGTACCTAGACTCTGATCTGCTCTTGTTGCCACAGTATTTATGTGGCTGGTCCAGTTAAGTTTCTGGTCAATGGTGAACCCCAGGATGTTGATGGTGGGGAATTCGGCGATGGTCATGCCATTGAATGTCAAGGGGCAGTGGTTAGACTCTCGCTTGTTGGAGATAGTCATTGCCTGGTGTAAGGGTATGTTAACTGGACGAATAATCCAGAGATGTGAGTTCAAATCCCACCATGGCAGTTTGAGAATTTGAATACAGTTTAACAAAAATCTGGAAATGAAAAGCCGGTATCTGTAAATATGGCCATCAAGCTGTCGGACTGTCGTAAAGACCCAACTGGTTCCCTAAAATCCTCTAGTGGAAGGAAGCCTGCCATCCTTAATGGTTATGTGACTCCAGTCCCACAACAATGTGGTTGACTCTTATGCCAAGGCAACTGGGTATATGGGCAATAAATGCCAGCCTTGCCAGCGATGCCCACATCCTGAGAATGAATTTAAAAAGAGAAAGGTGAGGGCCATGCCTTAACGTATGTTTCAGCCCCTGTGTTGAGACAGCCAGTACGATTCGTAGGATTCATACAAAGCACACTGCACTGGAGAACAAGGGGGGAAAATTTGGTTGCTTTGCACCTCCTGTTTGTGCCCCATGAGTGTTATTTTCACCTCAGTGTTTTTCTGTCTCTTTCATTTCCACTATTTTGTAAATAAGATTTCTTCTGCTTCCTACTTATGCACAACTTGGTTGATTAAATCGGCAGACTGGGAACAGAGTGGGCATCATGTGCTGATTGGCATTTTTCTCGTCCTGTGAACGTGTGTAAGGAAGTGGGTGAGGTCCACCCTTTCCCAGCACCAGCCCAATGTTTCTCACTCCATACAGTTTATCAGTGCACTGATGTGTGATACAACAGCTTGTAACAGTATTGCAGACTGTGCAATACCAATCGATTACAAATGTATTGCATATTCTGCAATTTCTGTTACAAGCCCAGTAATATGTTGGTTGAGGGAGAAGGAAAAAATTCTCCAGCCTTTCCTCATACCTCGGAATCCTGACACATCTTGTGGCTCTTCCCTGCACTTGCTCCGACAATTGAATGTCTCACTTGTGTCTCAATGATCGGAAGTGGACACAGCACTCGGGGTACAGTCTGATCAGAGCACAGTTTGATCATAACTTCCTCTGGCTTGTATTCCACTGTTTTGGCTATGTAGTTCGTCGTTGCCAGCTGCAGGACAGCTTGTTCCCAATGAAAGAGAAAAGGATAACCTAGCCATTGTTATTTTTGTGAGCTTTGTCTGTCTCTGTTGTGTGCACCAGTGGGCTGTGACCTTGCACTATTCCCTGTTACCACCTAAGCTGTGCTGTTACCTTGAGCATTCCACCCTGGAGAATGGAACAACACCCAGGAAACTACAGAAATGTGCCTGAGGGATCCTCCCTCAAACCTGCGAACAGAGGCTCCCACATGAACCTCCTCTTTACATATGTTTTGGACACATTTCTCGGGATTGTCAGCGTCAAGATTCCGAGGTATGAGGAAAGACGAGAATTTTTGCTTTATCCCTCAACCAACACCTAAGAAACAGATTATCTGGTTATTTAACTCGTCATTGTTTGTGGGAGCTTGCTGTGTGCAAATTGGCTGTCATGTTTCTTACATTACAACAGTGACTGCACTTCAAAGGTACTTCATTGGTTGTAAAGCACTTTGGGATGTCCAAAGGTTGTGAAAGGCGCTGTAAAAATGCAAGTCTTTCTTGCTTTTCAGCCTTGAGAGGTGATCTGAGAATTGATCTTATAGAGAGAGGTATATAAGATCGTTGACTGTGGAATAGGTACATCCAGAAAATGATTTTACATTAAATTGCAAGAATAGGACAAGGGGACACAGGTTGAAAATATTAAAAGGCACCTTTGGGACTAATATCAGGAAGTACTTCTTTACACAGAGAATCATCAACACCTGGAACGAACTCCTGGGTAGAGTAGTGTAGTTGAAAACCCTGGAATCATTTTAGAGCCAATAGATTTCTGGAATAGGGGTGAGTGGGAAGGTTCTCTCTCGATAGATGCACTAATCCATAATTATCTTGTCATCTCAAAAGACCATGGACTGTGAGCAGCTGCTCATCTCTTGAAGCCCATGCCCCAATCTCTGCTTTATGTAGCATCACATAGCAGTCATTTCCGTCTCTTCGACCACCTTCTGTTGACTCACCATTTTCCCTTCATCAATTCAATTCAATTCAATTCAATTTTATTTGCCATATGTAACCAGTACTAGTACAAGTACAATGGAATGCTTACTCCCCGTAGGGACACGTCAGCTATTCTTACAGCGCCGTGTTCAGAAAGTCAGCTCAATGGCTTCCAGTGGCAGTGGGAGCACAATGTCCCTCAGCCGCTCCGTCCTCCTCGTCACCGCGGCCTCCTCCTCACTGTTGCCGGGCAGCTCTGCTACGAGAACTGGACCTCCTTGCCCAGTTCTGTTGCTAATTCAGATACAATTATAAATTTCAAATCTGCCTTTCGCAATCTGTATCACAGCTTGTCGAGTTCACACATTGTCTCCAGTCTACCCTTTCTAAATCTGTTGATCAGTAATGATGCTGCTGAGTTGTTGTGAAAACACTTAATGCTGTGCTTGCACTGACAACATGGATTTAGTCGTGCATGTTAACTTTGTTTGTACGTCTTTATCACAAACTCCCCTTCCCCCATTTCCTCCTGTGCTCTCCTGAAGGCGCTGAGGTACCAGCAGCTCTTTGGAATCTCCCCAACGTGGCCGTTCTTCTTGTATCATCCTATTCAGTGAGTATTGGCCGGCTGCTCAACTGTGTGAGCCGACATCCGCATACACTCACTTTCCAGACAGCGATCACGTGCGGGAACTCTTTCTGATTCGTTTTCCCCTCCCGAGCCCCAGGGTGCATCAAGACCATTCAGAGCACCCCCCACGACTCCTCTGACTGAGATCGGCTGACTCACTGGAGACCGGGGATCGAATCTGGGGCATTCCTGGTCTGTGTGGCTCAGTTCCACGTCGGCAGGGCACTTGTCAACCGAATACTGAGTTTGTACATTTATCACAGCACTTATTACCAGTCATTGCCTTGCAATTCGTGTGTCTCTTTCTACCACTTATGTGGCTTTTCCTGTAGGAAGTTCTTTAATGTTTGAATTAATCCTGGTACAACATAGTTTTCCCCTGTTACCTTGTATTTTACATAAAGCGAGTATGGTTACAAAGTGGAGCAGGGAATCATCATAAGAACATAAGAAATTGGAGCAGGAGCAGGCCATTCGGCCCCTCGAGTCTGCTCCGCCATTTAATGAGACCATGACTGATATCATCAGGTCTCCTCCACTCTCAGATGTAAGCAGTCAACACTAGAATCGGGCTGGGTCTAATGTGCTTAAACAAGTGGGTCTTGTCAGAACGAGCATCTGAAAGGTTAGGCTTACAGTTGAGTTTGATTGGAGATGATGTACTCCATACATATATCAGACAGTGAGCTATCCAACATTGGCTTGAGCCCCATTTACGTTACTCACTACATTCTAGCTGCATTGAAATGCTCGGGTGCCATGCAAAATCCTGAGATGTCTCCATTAACACTATAGCACAGCAGAGGGGCCCACCACAACATTCTTTTTTTGCACATTCACAGCTATTGAAACCCTGTTTTGCCTGTAACAGGGCAGGACTTAGGCATAGATTCACCTTACTCTGAAAACACTTCACTCACGCTTCTGATTGATGGGTGAGGTTGACAGCATCACTGTGAGGAGCTGTTGATCCGATTCCTATAAAGCATAGGCTTCAATAAGTCCAGTTGCAATCTCTTTCACAGCAGCAATAGCTGTTGCATGGGAAAGAAACAGCATTAATAGTATTACATCAAGAAGCAATTGTCAATGAGTACATCCTTAAATGAAGTACAGATAGTCTGTTCCATCAAGTGGTATTTAACACAGTTGGCCACTCCATCTGCTTGCATCACCTCCTCCATGGCCCATCTCCATGGCACCTCCCATGTTTTGTTCCACTTCTACCTGTCCAAATGCAGCCAACACATTGGCGATGATTTCTCCTTCAGCTCCTGTCTGGTTACCTCAGGAGTCCCGCAAGACTCCATCCTTGGCTGACTCCTGTGGCTTATCTGCTTGGTGGCATTCTCACATCTAGACGGTTGCGGATTTGAGCCCCACTCCAGCTCATAATCTTGGCTGGCACTTCGGTGCAGTACTGAGGGAGTCCTGCATTGTCAGAGGTGCCGTCTTTCAGATTAGGCGTTAAAATCAGGCCCCATCTACCTGTTGGATCTAAAGGTATCCATGGCACTTTTTTAAAAAAAAAACAGGGAGCTCTGCTGATGTCCCTGACGGCAGCTGTCCCTCAATCGACACTACCTAAAACTGCTTAACTGCTTAGTCTTCTCATTTGATCTTTGTGGGACCTTGCTGTGCACAAATGGGCTGTCAAATTTGCCTATATAACAGCAGTGACTACACTTTAAAAAAAAAAGTAACTCATTCAAAGTGAAAGACTTTGAGGTGTCCAAAGATGCTATTTGAATGCAAGTTATTTTTTTCTTTCTTTTACACTGCCCCCTCCCCGTGACATCAGCTTCCATATGCATATTGATGGTGTCCAGCTCTACCTTTCCGCCATTATCTCTGACTCCAGGACCACCACTATGCCATGAAAGTATTTGTCTAACATCAAGTTGTGAATGGGTCAGTACTTTCTCCAATTTGGCATAAGAAAGCTTAAAGCTATCCTGTTCCAGTGCAAAAATTCTGCGCTGTGACCCTGATTTCATCTCTGTCTCCAGCTGCTCATTCAGGTTGAATTCCTCAGAGTGAACCTTTGGTGTCCTGTTTGATCCTGAGCCAGGCTTCAGACCCCATATCCTATTCATCACAAAGACCGCCTCTTTCCAGCTCTACCTTTACCCCACTACCATCATTCATGCTTTTGTCTTCTCCTGGGTTGACAACTTCAACATCTCCACACCAGCCTGCCAAACTCCACCCTACGCAAACTCCAACTTGTCCAAAATTCCACTGCCAGCATGCTATCCCGTCCTAAGCACTACTTCCCTATTGCCCCATTCCTGTTGACCTCCACTGGCGGCCCATCCCCCCAACACATTGCATTCAAAATCATGGTCAAGGGGGGGCGATTTTCTGACGTCGGAGGAGGCGGGTTTGGAGGCGGGAAAGGCGGGAAAATCAGATTCAAAGAGGTTGGGTTCGGAGCCCGCCTCTGTGGGATTTTGCCGGTGCCGGTTTTAGAGGTCGGGAAATGCTCCCGCCTCCAGCTGGCCATTGCGCTATTTAACATCTTTAAATGCTTGTTAAGGGCCTCTCTAAGCCTATTTTGAGAGGCTCTCGTGATTTTTCCAGCATTTTGGCAGGCTCCGCACAACTCCTAAACCATGCCAGGTAAACCTGGCGGGTTGACTCGTGGGTGGCCTCCTCACTGCTGCAGGTCTAAAAAGACATCGTTTATTGCAGCAAGGATTACTTGCAGGTGCCAGACCTGAGCACTTTTAGAAGGCCTGCCAAAGTCGGAGGTGCTGCAGTTTGACTCCATCAACTGTGGGACCTCCTTGGAAGACCCTCTCCCCGCTTGCAATGAGCGCTCCCCCAAAGGAGGCATCTACAAGCAGCATGGGAGCCATTCGTTTTCTTTCTGCATGGACCTCAGATGAACAGGAGGTGGAGGAGGATCTGGAGGAGGAGGAGGAGGAGGTCAGAGCCCGGGATGCGAGGGATGAACTTACCATGGCCAGATTTGCATAGGTTGCCCAAGTTGGCACATGTCCTTGGCTCCATCCTAGGACATCATTGACAATGGACATGACTCTCTGGCCTCCTTTCACTCAGGCCACCAACCAAACAATGTAAGTGTGGCAGTGCCCGCAATGTGGAGCTGCCTAAGGTGAAAGAACTGATGGCATAACGCCAACATTTTGGCTTCAAATCATTTTAATGCTTTCCAGCAGGGATGGCATTTCATCAATACACAGAAACTGTCTCCCAATCTGCAGACAGATCTGGAGGTTATATCCCTTGCCAGATGTACCCACACAGCCTTGGTTTCTTTGGCAGGCCTCTTCCTCCGAGATGAGTGGAAGAGCACCTCCATGCTAGCTGTCACCTCCTCAAACAACATTTGCAGCGCCTCATCTGAGAGCCTCGGGTAGGCCCTTGCCTTGGAATTGGACATAGGTTTCTCAAAAGATGTTGGAGGTGGTGCAGGAGATGCAGAAATGCTGTGGAATGAGCCAAGGGAGCAAGAAGCCATAAAATCAGACTGGAAAAGTGCTGTCAGCAGAGTCGAGTTTCAGCCCCAAAACACTAATTGAGCAAGGGCATCCCACACCTCTGAAATCAAGTGGCCAATCATAGGTTTCAAAAATTTGCAATTTTCCCATCAGTGGAGGCGAGTTTCAAACCCACCCAAACTGAAACCGGCCTCCATCTCGCCTCCAGTGGGAAACTCGCCCCCCACGTTTACAAACCCCTCTATGACTTTTACTCACTGTGGGGTGGGGTGTAATTCAGCTTGGGCAGCAGGGCAAAATGGTGCATCAGTGGAAAAGGAATTCGAGCAGAGTGTAAAACAGGCGGTTGATGCACTACCTCCCAGGATGAATTTCACCCCATGTATCTCTGCACTATCCTACAGTTTTATGTGCCAGCCCATATCCCCCCCGCTCTTTCAATTCTGGTCCCCATTCCACCTTTGCTGGCAGAGCCTTCAGACATTTTGGTCCTACGTTCTGCAGTCCTCTCCTTGAACCCTTACACCTTACTCTCTCCACCTTAAAAAGTCTCGCTTTGACTGCACCGTTGGTCCTTTTCACTGATCTACACTGCTCAGTGTCCATTTTTGCCTTGGGGATGCTCTAATGGCCCTGAAATTAGGATCGGGAGCTTGCCGCGCGTGCAAGCCCCCGATGTTCACTTACCCGGCGCGCTGACATTTTAATTCTGGCCCGCATTGCATTTCCTCTCTGGCCCGCTTCAGGTCCTGCCACGCTGTGCGTGCGTGACCCAGCGGCGTACTTAGTGCGATGAGCCGGCTGGGATCACGTGAGCACAGGGCAACCAATGGGAGGTTGCAAAAGTTCATTCATGAGTTTGACAGTAAGAGCTGTCAAACTCCTGAAAACTCCTGGCCCCAAAACACTACTTAAACCTGAAAGAAAATTTAAAAAAACATTGCACTACTTAAATGAACCATAAAGAACTCTGAAAAACTATTTTAAACAATAATTTTAAAATTTGAAAATAAATTTATTTTAGAAATCGGGGCTAAAACTAAACTTACCTTACTGTAAATTCTTTAAAAATAACAAACCTGTGGGAAAAAAATTCTCAATTGTATTAATAGACCACTTACCTGTAAAACTAAGTACTTACATGTGGTTTTTCAATGCGTAAATACCGGAGGCCTTTACACACGCGCAACTCTCTAAAAATAGAGGAAATCCAAGTCGCACGCGCTGCCCGATACCGCGCACGCGTTCAGCCTCTTAACCCCTTGGGTCAGAGGACAGGAAATGCCGGTTTTCAGCGCATGCGCTGTGCATGCTGAAAACCGGCAATTCCTCCGGGCACACGTGTGAGTACCCCGTCCTTACTCACGCGTTGTGCCCGGAATTACTGGGCCACTTTTGAAGGTGCTTTATAAACGCAAGTTGTTGATGTTTTCTGGTCTGTTGGTACTTTACACGGTTTTATATTCTGCTAAAAAGTTTTGTCGTCTCTGAAAATCCCCAATCCAAAACTGGTTAATGACAGTTAATCTCACCTGTTGTAGAGTGGGGAAGAATATTACCTTTCTAGTGTTCGGTCATATGGAGTTGACACCTTGTAATTGACTTCCTCTTGATCGTCACAGAAACCACAGCTTGTAATTAAGTGCCTCAGTTTCTAGTGCTGTGCTAATTCTGGAAGCAGCTTGTCAGCACCCTTCCACATGCTGCCAAAGCCCTAAAATCAACGAGAGGGATAATCCTCAAGTAGCTTACCCCAGCATTGTATGAATGAGAATATCATTCTCACTTCTAGCCTCCAATCTTTCTCTTCTGTTGCAACCTTTCTTGTCTCTTTTTTTCATACTGCCATCATCATTTTGGGTTCTATAAATAGGCGCACAGTGTACACGAAGTAATGATAAATATCTTCAAATCATTGGTTAGGCCGTATTCCTTTTATGTTCCCAGCAGCCATTTAGGGGCCTTGCGCTTCCCATTCGGTTACTCCATCGGTTTCTCTGGCCCTGTGGAAAATCTACCCCCTCTCTGTGTTCACAACGTTTGGAAGCCATAATCTGCAACACAGGCCTGACAAGTTTCGGATTAGCAAGTCTACCACAGGGCTTTGACTTGGATCTAAACTTCCAGGCATGTCACCTTGACCTCAAATCAACATGTTATTTATCATTCTCTTTCACCAAGGTACATTTTGAAAGCCAGTTCTTCATAGAACGTGTAAGGTCTTTGGTCCTAAACAGGTGTGATAATCTCAGGGACAAATATAAGCTGAGATGGTCAAATACTCCGTGAAGCTCATTGGTTTCTGTGGGCTGGGACTATGGCAATGACATCTGTGCAAGGCAACTAGCCAGTGTTGAATAATGAAGGTAATGGCGCTTGATAGATATTCTAAAGTTTCACTCCATTACCTCTAGGAGTCAGGAAGAAATATTGCAGCACATGCCCCCCGGGAGATTTAATAAGCTGGAAAGAGGCCTTGGCAGCGCAGATGTGGGAGGGCTGAATGCCCTTTTCTTGTTCCGTACTCTCGAGAATTTGCGAGCAGGCATAGCTAAGCAGTGTGTTCCTTCACTTATACCAGTAAGAGGCTGTGACCTTCTTGTGAAAGGACGTTGTTATGTTGTGGGCCAGGATGAGGTGATCCATTCCTAGATGAAAATCAACCAGCACTGAGGTGCATTGAAGTAGCCCAGAAAACCTTGTTTCTGCCCTGATTGTGCCTTTTCTGTAATTTCATTGGAATAGAATAGCTGCCTGGATAAAGGTAGTACAATGGCCAAGTTTGGCAGGATATCATACCTAGCTACAGACATATTGCTTGGGAGCTTAGATATATGTGACGGGGAGAAATTCAATGTTCACCACGGGAGAATTTAAGTATTGAAGATAAAAATAAGTTGAGTATTTTAACCTAGGTGCTTCGAGGAAACAATGACAAAAGTGTAGAAAATGAGTTGGGCCATAGCCCTTGGTTTGTATAGCTAGCGACTGGGTAAATAGGTCTCTGAGGTCAAGGTGACATGCTGGAAGCTCAGATCCAAGTCAACCCCCTGTGGTAGACTTGCTAATCTGATACCCGTCAGGCCTGCGCTGCAAATTGTTGATTGACCAACCTGGCTCACAAATGGAACCAGAAGGAGCAGCCCTATGACTGGAGACCATGATAGATAGGGTGGCCCTGGCAGGACAAGCAGTAGGTAAGCTGCCGGCTTTTAGCTGGTTAAACTCCAACAGTAATATTGTGCAAACTTGAGGGGTCCCTATTCCTTAGCTCTGCCAACCTGCACTTAAGTTCTGACTTATGTCAGTGGGGTGTGTCCCTATGGGGAGGGGGAGGGGTGTGCCTTCCATACTGGGCAAACAGAAACATTAATGAGTATCCGGTTGATCAAAACAAAACACAAATAGTCCTTGGCCTCCTGATGCTAGACTAAAGGTGAGGGACCTTCCTCTTTGTCATAAATCTCATCCTCATAAAGAAACTACTCATGAAATAACACTGGACGGCCAGCTGGTGGCGCCGTCCAAGGAGTATAAATACTCGGGCGTGGGCCCAGCTTGCCCAGGGACATTTTGTAAGACAGGAACTAGTGAAGTACAACTAGACCACCATGTTCTGAAACAAGTTGATTAAAGCCTTGCTTTATACTCAAACCAAGTGCGTAGTGAGTTTTATTACGTCACTCTTCATGAATTAATGTCTGAGTGAGAATTAGTGGGCTTGCTTGTCGAATGTTTCGCTGCATTGCACTTGGGTTTACAGTTGGGGCATTTCATGGTAATTGAGCAGGTACGATAGTCTCAGGCGTGCTGTATGGTTGAGCACACCATTTTTCAGTAGGCATGGACCACAGGACGCGTGAATGATTAGCTACTTTAGTTTTTCTGATGCGTCTATAATGTAAAGTGATTTATTTAGCCCCAAAATGTTGATTGAAAAGATTTCAAGGATACGGAACGGCAACTGTGGAACTGAGCAGTGTGTGACGGCTCCTGGGAACTTGGCTTCTTGTAAATGCCCATTTATGCTTGGCAGTTAAGTGGCATTGACTAAATAAATCTTTTGGGATGAAACTAAGACTGCCAAGGCCTGCTTATGCTCAGCCCTGAAGACGTTACACGACACACTTGCGCAGAATCTAACAATAGGCAGATTGCACCAGTGACAGACACACTTCCAAATTAACTGGTGCAGGCCAAGCTTATACAAATTTTCCCTTCCGTTTCTCATCGGCCAGGGGAAAAACTCACTAGCAAAACACCACTATCCATCATTGAACAGCTAAAATGTTTCACCTGTTGTTGAATTGGTAGAGGAAGATAAATAAAAACCTGAGTTCAAATTTCAATGATCTGTAATTTGAAGGAACCGGTGAAAGAAAAATGTGTCTATTGGGCCAGTTAACCTGCACGAGGTTAGCCTAATCTAATAGCTCCTTTTTTGGCTCAGTGTCAATTTTTGTCTGATTCCGCTCCTGTGGAGCGCCTTGGGACGTTTTACTACATTAAAGGCGCTATATAAATGCAAGCTGTTCCTCAATCAAATCACCAGCTTAGCAACCAGGAATGTTGTTTTGAGGTATAATTAACTTAACAACAGCAAGTGGCCTATCATTACATCAACAGCGTAGCAACAAGGAATGGTCTACTGAGGCCCAATTCTCTTAGCAACAGCAAATCGTCTATGACTACACCAGCGGTTTAGCAACAGGCCTCAGCGTGGTCAAGATTTAATTCAGGATCGATTGTTTATATAAGATTCTGGGTATCTGTAGCCTCCATGCAGCTTCCATCATCCGCCAGGTTCCATCACTTTGAGCCGAGTGCGGCTGCACACTCAGGAAAGCTGACGCACTAGCCTAGATCTTCCGATCTGGTTTGCCCAGTGAAAGGGTGTAAATTGGATGAATCCGATCGGAAAATATAGGGGGAGATCCAGACGGCAGATCTTAATTTCACAGATAAAACAAAGCCGATTTCAAGAGCCTGACTAAAAATTGCTGCGAGCACTTTCAGTCCAGTTGTTTAACTGTTTCGCTGGCCGAAATAAGAACATAAGAAATAGGAGCAGGAGTCGGCCATTCGGCCCCTCGAGCCTGCTCTGCCATTCAATAAGATCATGACTGATCTTCGACCTCAACTCCACCTTCCCGCACTATCCCCATATCCCTTGATTCCCTTAAATATCCAAAATAAGAACATTATAAGACCTTTTTATTCTTTTCCTGCTGTTCTGACTTAAGTGAAACATTGGGGATAATTTTAACCTAACTCGCGGGGAACGCTGGTTTTGCACCGTTGACTTCAATAGAGAATAAAATCAGGCCGGGGTGTAAATCCAGCATTGGCCCAGACCCCGTCAGTTTCCCGACGGGTGGCTTAGGTCATAATTACCACCATTGTGGCAGTTCGAGCACGGCCATTATTTTGCTCCTGTCAATAGTGGCTCAAGGGGTTTCCCCAGGCGCATCCCCCCTCTATGTTTGTGCTTCCTGGAGGGAGGAGGACCAGCAGAAAGAGGCCACCACAGATCAGACGGCACCAGAAAGGTTCTGCACCCACCCACTTGAGCCTGCACATGCACATCTACCATCAGAGGTACACAAATCTCACTGCCAGAGGATTAAACCCCATCGCAAGAGAGGCCATGACAGCAGATCGGATGGCATGAGTGCAAGCAGTCAAGGCCAGACTAACCTCAATTCTGGCTGGTTCTTCAAAAGCTCCCCAGTCATAGTATGTCACCTAATGAGTCATGCTGAATGAAAGAAGGCATGCCAAAGTGATCAGCCAGCTGAGCCTGATCATCCACACCTGCCATGAGGCCAACAACCAGGTCTGCAAGCCCTGCCACACCTGCCTAACAACAACAATGACCCTACACTTCTTCAAAATACTGCTGTGGGATCTTTTCCATTCACCTAAGAGGGTAAAACAGGGCCTCAAGTTAACGTCTCATCCAAAAGACAGCACCTCCGACAGTGCAGCTCTCCTTCAGTGTTGCACTGGAGTGTCAGCCTAGGCTGCAGAGAAGCTCAAGTTTTACAGCCTAGAGTAAAGAAACTCAAATTAGGACTTCATTGAGCTATCTAATATATAGTATTGATGAGGTCAATCCACAATATTATTTCAAATTCAGTCAAACTTATAGGAACAGAGGACATAAATTTGAGATTTTTTTTTTTATAAAGTGTTAGAAAAAACTTTGCCCCTCAAATATTTGGAACAGTCTGCCATGCATAAAGTAGAGACAATTGAGGGCATTCAAAATGCAGTTGGATGTTTGGCTTGAACGGTTAGGGTAGCACAGGGACGATGTTTAATGGACGGATGACCAAACTTCATTGTGTATGTTATGTTCCCAAGGAGAGCAACAAATCACAGATAAATCCTGTAGGAAGATAAAGCTCTGTGAACTTACCCAGACTCCTAAAAGTAATTGAGGAGGACCCAACAATATTAATTCAATCTTACAATTCAGGCTATTCAACCCTGAGTAGCTGCACTCCATAAATGACTCATCCATAGCCTAAGAACTTGACCAGCCATGCCTGTCCTTGTAGCCTTCAATCCTCTTCTTGCCATATTGTCAACTAAGGGTCATCCTCTAAGAGGCTTGTTGTAGTTTGCTTCTACAGTGAACAATGTGTAGGACCCACCTGAGGGAATGATTAGACTGCAAGTAATTATTGGTGGTGTGACTTTTCGTTTCACAGTACCCACAGAACTAGCCTAAGCCATGTGAACCTTTATTTTTGATTTAAGCTCTTCATTAGGACTGTTTGGCTAACGGTCTTGTGCAAAACAGATTTAATGAGGAGCGCAGCATTTAACAAAGAACTCATGAGGTACAGTAATTGTGTTATACACTGAGAGACATGTTTTCAACTGCCGGGTAATTTGGCAGGGAGCTGTAGAGGATATCAAGTGTTTTTTGGGTTTAATGAATCCGATTTTAATAACATCGACAAAAGATTTCAAAACGAATCTTCAGCTCCATCTGGAAGACTGAAAATGTTTTGGACTCAGGTTTCCCAAACACCCCGTTCTTATACAACATCAGAAGACGTTTTTAACTTTGGACCTAGCTCCTAACTATGTCAGTATTGATAAAGCTGTCCCTATGATGTACAAATGTCATTGTTCTTTATATCTATTCTTTCCAACTTGTCCTGCTTACACGTTTGACGTCTTCTTTTGAACGCTTATAGCTGTGCTTCAGAAAACTCCTTGTAGTTGGAGAAATGTGGTACTTTAAGGGATGGAGACGCAGAAGACAATGGGGGTGAAATTGGTCTACATCAGCAGTGCTAAACGGGCTCACAGCGAGTTGGCAGCCTGTTTTACATTGCGCCCAATTTTCTTTTGAAGTCAATGGAAAAGAAGCTCGGGCACGGTGTAAAGCAGGCTGCCGATTCACTATGAGCACCTTGCTCACTATTGATCGATCAATTTCACCCCCAACACTTACTGAATCACAGAAATCACAGAAACCCCACAGTGTAGATAGAGGCCATTTCGGCCCATCGAGCCTGCACCGACACATATCCCACCCGATCCCCGTAACCCCTACACCAACACATATCCCACCCTATCCCCGTAACCCCACGTATTTAATCCCCCTAACACTAAGGGTCAATTTATCATAGCCAATCAACCTAACCCGCACATCTTTGGACCTGCATATACATTTTATTGAATGATCTTTGGGGGGTGGGAGGAAAGAGCCGATGACTCAGTGGATATATCCATTACCCAGTGTGGTATTCCAGCCAGGGAGGTTCCAGGTTCACTCACTGACCAGGGCTGAGATAGCAAATTTCAGCTGAGGCCGAGGTTAGAATATTCAGTTCGCTCCCCAGGCTGGGAAGAGGGAAAAATCAGCTAACGCTCCCACTGCTGATTATCATGCCTGATCTCCACTGCAGTGAGTGTGTGGCCATGGCAGGATCAATCATGAAATTGAGTGGAATGCACAGACAGACTGCTTTAACTCGAAAGCCATGCAACCAGGTTGCCTCCCTCCTCCCTTCTACATTACAGGACATGGGAAAGTCTCCAGAAAGGGGAGAAAAATCAACTGTGACAAAAAGAGAACACCGTGTTCACCACACGTTAAGAACACATCTTCAACATAATACTGGCAAAAAATATCAACTCGTTCTCCTGTTCTTTGATTTCCAATTCAAGCATCCATCTGCCTTTTGTGGTCAGTGCAGATGATATCGGAGGGAAATGATATAAGTAAATAAGTCCATTAACTGGGAAAATCAGGTGGTGCAGTGGGTTAGCACATTGCCCTTTCACCAGCGGGACTTCAGTTTGAACCCAGCCACACGGACTGCAGCGGTTCAAGAAGGCGACTCACCACCGCCTTCTCAAGGGCAATTAGGGATGGGCAATAAATGCTGGCCTTGCCAGCGACGCCCACGTCCCATAAACGAATGTTTAAAAAACTGATGGGTGAAAGTGCCCGCTCTCTGCTGGTTGCAAAGGTCTTACATGAAATGATTCCTCTGGTCAGCGTCAGTCCAGTTCCTAGTGGGCATGGGCGACATAGGGTGCTAATTGAGAGTGGTCTTCAGAATCGCCACTGGATGGCTCATGTAGGGAAGTGGAAAATTCACACTGGTGCAATAGGGGGAGCTCTTGTGAATTTGGGGTTGAGGCATGCTGTTGAGGTAGAGTAGGGAGAGCTTTACTCTGCATCTAACCATGCCATTCCTCATTGGATGATAACAATTAAACAAGTGTTGTACTCCACAGTACTGACATCCTTTGCATTGATAAGCGCAAAAATTACACCCCAGAAATGAGGGAAATACAGCTCCGACAGCTGGACTAGACACAAACATGTATCTCTTTTCATTCTGACGCATTTTTCATTTTCTTCCTCAGCCAGAAGAGCTGACGAATGCCCTGGAGATCAGCAATATCGTCTTCACCAGCCTGTTTGCATTGGAAATGCTCTTGAAGATCCTGGTGAACGGGCCATTTGGCTACATCAAGAACCCTTACAACATTTTTGATGGCATCATTGTAGTCATTAGGTAAATTGTCATAAGTAAACGCAAAACCATTCCTTGCAACCACAAAAAAATTTGCTCTTGGGGTAAATGAAATACCTAATAGTAAAATATCACATACCCTTTAAAAACACAAGCATTCGGAAATAAAAATCGGGAGTGAGGTAAAACAGGCTCCCGACTAGCTATCGCTCATTTTACACTATCGCGCAAAGTCAGAATCTACCCCCTTGTCTCTTCCTTCTTTTATGTATCCCTCATTCCCTCTCCTTTCCTGTCTTGCACAGTCACTAGTTCCATCCTTTGTCGCATGAAGTCCAACTAACACCACCCCTCCACTGAGTGAGAGTGAAAGTTGGCCATTGTGAGGTTTGCACCCAAAGCATCGCATCAGCTTCTCTTTCAACGTGTTTTGCCCTCCGTTGAATCTCCAACCAGTAACTCATAATTGACAGACTAGTGCGATGCTGGTTGGCCACCTCAATATACCCTAAATCGCGAAAGACACAGAAATCCTATGTGCTATACATGACAGTAGTTTGAGGGCACTGAATCCTATGTAAATATATATATAGGACTCCATTTCATGAATTGTTAAGATTTGGGACTTTAAAAGTGTTTTGTGGTTGTTGTTTCTACTTGCTGTTCAATTTAAATTTACTGAATTACTTCTATACTGTATCCTGAGAAGCAAGGGACCATATTGGAAATCAATCAAGAGATGTGGGAGGGTTAACTTACTGTTTTGGTAAAGGGAAACCTGACAGAACCAGTGATGTCACGTGCCAAGTGTTGTGACGCTAGTTTCATGAAATAATGGTGATATTTCAAATACAATTGTTGCCTCTCGCTGCAATGATCTCAGTGTGATGTAACTCGGTCACGTTTCGGAAAACAGAGTCAACAGCATGCCAGGAGTCACTCTGCCCTTTCTGCCAGTCCCTGGCACTGCATTTGAGAGCGTGACTTTCTGAAGCAGGTCCCCAATTTCACCTCCTGCTCTCGTTTAAATCTATGCCTTTTTGCGAGGTTCAAGAGTCGAATGATGTTTGTTTACAAGTTCTCATACTAACGTTGTGCTTTTCATGTCATTTGATCTGCCCTTCACTGCTCTTCAGTGTGTGGGAGATTGTGGGTCAGCAGGGCGGGGGCCTCTCGGTGCTGCGTACCTTTCGACTGATGCGAGTACTGAAGTTGGTACGGTTCATGCCAGCCCTGCAGCGCCAACTGGTGGTCCTGATGAAGACAATGGACAACGTCGCCACCTTCTGTATGCTGCTGATGCTTTTCATCTTCATCTTCAGGTGAGCGGGCAGCAGTCCCCTGTTCCTCAAACTATAACTCAAGAGCGCACGGACCGTCAAGCATCGCCCGGCGGGGCGGAGCGGAGCAGACAGGAAAATGAGGCAGAGAGGGGGAATTACCGCCACTAACAAAGCCTGCCTGATTTTCCTTCCATTTGAATCAATGGACAGAAAATCTGGCGGGTTCCATTCCCAGGTGTGCAGTCCTCCCACCTCAAGTTCTTCCCTGAGCTCCATCCAGAAGATGCTTCATGCCAAGTACCATCTACCCCTATCCTTTGGATATTTTGCAGGCGTCAAATCTTCAGTGCAATCAGGAGGCAAATAAATGTGAATCTGACCAGTATTTGACAAATGGGCCACTGGACTTTTCAAGGTTTTTTGTTATCAGGTGTTTTTGTTCAATAGGAAACTCATGACTAGAAACAAATAAGTTAGACTTCCACCCCCATGATTCATTTCCTTTTCATAAGTGCACTCTTTAAATCTTCATATCTACTGGAGTGGAAAAGATTGGAGTAGATTCACAGTCAATGATTAAGATGCAAATAGATTGGGATACACTTTGCTTGTATTGAGTAATCAAGGTGATAAGCAAGCCCCATAGAGCAGTACACAGTCAAGGTTGAAAGGTGTACACAGGAACAAGAGTAGGACATTCAGCTCCTCGAGCCTGTTCCGCCATTCAATGAGATCATGGCTGATCTGCATCTTAACTGCATTTACCCGCCTTGGTTCCATATCCCTTAATAAAAATCTATCAATCTCAGTTTCAAAATTTTTTGTAAAAAAGAAGATAAAGTAAATCAGGAAGTAAATGGTTAGGTGACGTGAAGTTTTGTTTTTCAAAGCTTGGTGATTGTCATGGGGGATAAAAACAGCTAATGATGTAAGAACAGAAAGGCAATTGTTAGAGGGTAAAGTGGACATTTCTTAGGGATAGGGTGAACACGAGTACATTTCCAAGGAGAAGGAAAGGTGGATTGGGAGTAAAAGTAGGACAGGGATAAATTTGGAGGCATCTATCTTCAGGGTGATGGAAAGAAAAAAGACTTGTATTTATAGAGCATCTTTCACAACATCAGGGCGTCCCAAAGCGCTTTACAGCCAATGAAGTACTTTTGAAGTGTAGTCACTGTTGTAATGTAGGAAATGCAGCAGCCAATTTTCTCACAAGGTCTCATGAGCAGCAATGTAATAATGACCAGATAATCTGTTTTAGTGATTTTGTTTGAGGGATAAATATTGGCCGGGACACCAGGGAGAACTCCCCTGGTCTTCGTCAAAATTAGTGCCATGGGATCTTTTACATCCACCTGAAAGAGAAAATGGGGCCTCAGTTTAACGCCTCATCTGAAGGACGCCACCTCCGACAGTGCGGCACTCCCTCAGTACTGCACTGGAGAGTCAGCCTAGATTTTTATGCTCAGGTCTCTGGAGTGGGACTTGCCTCTGTGCCAGAAGGTTGTGGTTTCAAGAGTGCTAACACTGAGCTAAAAATGTCCTATTTGGCACCCTAGGGATCAATGGTGGCACTCACCTCAGGCGTACCCAGGGCAGACGAGTGATGTAGCCAGATGTCCACCATCGCTGTCACCTTCATTAGTCTCACATGTCCCACATGAGGTGCCTTACGTGGTATGAACTGACACAATCTATTCCAAGATTGCCTCCTGTGACTGAGCTCAGGATAGATCTGATAGTAGACAGGGAGAAATGCCTGACTCCACCGAATCTCTGCCAGGCGAAGGAAAGGGGATTTTGGGAAGACACTGGGATGAGGGGATAAAGCTTTTTAAAGTTTCAGCCTTTTGACATTGGCACCAGTGCCAATAAAATGTTTTTTATTCGCTTATGGGACCTGGGCGTCGCTGGCAAGGCCAGCATTTATTGCTCATCCCTAATTGCCCTTGAGAAGGTGGTGGTGAGCTGCCTTCTTGAACCGCTGCAGCCCGTGTGGTGAAGGTACTTCCACGGTGCTGTTAGGGAGGGAGTTCCAGGATTTTGACCCAGCGACGATGAAGGATCGGCGATATACTTCTAAGTCAGGATGGTGTGTGACTTGGAGGGGAACTTGGAGGTGGTGGTGTTCCTATGTGCCTGCTGCCCTTGTCCTTCTAGGTGGAAGAGGTACCTTAAATTATATAATTATGTACTGGAAAGATATGCTGTCCTTTACTTTCAATGGTTATGTTATACATTCATTGTTCCCTTACAGTATTCTGGGAATGCATCTTTTTGGCTGCAAGTTTGCATCAGAAAAAGAAGGAGACACTCTTCCCGACAGAAAGAATTTCGACTCACTTCTCTGGGCTATTGTAACTGTCTTCCAGGTATGGAAAGTTATGCTCAACCTTTATAAATCACTGGTTAGGCCTCAGATGGAGCATTGCATCCAATTCTGGCCACCACACTTTAGGGAGGATGTTAAGGCCTTGAAGAGGGTGCGGGGATTTACTAGAATGGTCCCAGGGATGATGGACTTCAGTTATGTTGATAAGACTGGAGAAACTGGGATTGTTCTCCTTCGAGCAGAGAAGGTTAAGGGGAGATTGAATAGAGATGTTCAAAATTTTGAAGAATTTTGCCTAATAAGGAGAAACTGTTTACATTGGCAGGAGGGTCGGTAACCAGAGGACACCGATTTAAGATAATTGGCAAAAGACCCAGAGGGGAGATGAGGATAAATTTTTTTACTCAGCAAGTTGTTATGATTTGGAATGCACTGCCTGAAGCAGATCCAATTGTAACTTTCAAAAGGGAAGTGGATAAATACTTGAAAGGCAACGTTTGCAGGGCCATGGAGAAAGAACAGGGGAGTGGGACTAATTGGATAGGGCTTTCAAAGAGCTGGCACAGGCACGGTGGGCTGAATGGCCTCCTTCTGCGCTGCATGATTCTAAGAAAGTCACTAGGGTGTTATTACATAGGATATACGGCACAGAAACAGGCCATTCGGCCCAACCAGTCTATGCCGGTGTTCATGCTCCACTCAAGCCTATTGAAAGTAAGCAAAATGTTTCCTAATCTTCCCACCAAGTGCTTCCGCAGCAACTATTATTTTTCCTAATTAATTTTATATTCTGACGATTTTTTAAAAAAAACATTAATTTCTTTCTCTCTTAATGTTCTTCCCAGGCAGTGCACTGTACCCGGTCAAACCGTCACCCGTTATAAGAGGTGCGAAAGAGTAGCTGTTACTTCTGGCCGGGTCAGGGTGCCCATATAGGTCTGGTTTTCCTTCCCTTTCTGTGCTGAAGCCCTTAGGCACTTCTGAGCACCTCCTCTTGTTAGCACAGCTGATGTTGATAAGTTAGCATGTGGAGAATCACAGCATGCTTCTAACCACTTTCCAGAAAGAATTGGCCTGAATTTAGAGGAGTGAGATGGAAGGCGCATCACTAATTGATTGATGAGGCTTTCCAAATACAACTGTTAATTATGTGCATAATACCATGAGTTAGACAAGCCTGGTTTCCTCTTGGAATTCAGTCATAATAGTCACACTACGACACTGGCACAAATACAAGAATTCTTCAAGTTTTCAATTCTTGGAATAATGCACAAAATCACATCTGTGCTCGATTTTAAAATTCCCATCCTTGTGTTCAAATCACTCCATGGCCTCACCCCCTCCCTATCTCTGTAGCATCCTCCAGCCCTGCAACCCCCGAGATCTCTGCACTCCTCCGATTCTGGCCTCTTGCGTATCCCCGATTTTCAACACTCCACCATTGGCGGCCATGCCTTCAGCTGCCTGGGCCCTAAGCTCTGGAATTCCCTCCCTAAACCTCTCCACCTCTCTAGCTCTCTCTCTTCCTTTAAATCACTCCTCCTTGACCTAGCTTTTGGTCACCTGCCCTAGTATCTCTTTCTGTGGCTCATTGTCAAAGTTTGTCTAATAACGCTCCTGTGAAGAGCCTTGGTATGTTCTTACTACATTAAAGGCACTTTCTAAATGCAAGATGTTGTTGTTATATTTGTACACCTTGTGAAGCTCTTCTCACTTGCCAAAAATTAGCCTGTTTCTTCTGTGAACAAATGTTATTATGGCTGTAATGAATATCTCATTAAATATAGTACAGTACTTCAAGATGATTAATGCTGTGGAAATGTGTTTCTTTAATCATTGTACGCTTAAGTGCAAATGTATGCAGAGTTAATACTTTGAAAGGCTTTGTATCCAGTGTAATCCCAGGGAACATTTACACTTTTCCATCTGAGGACTGTATTCAATTGATGAGGGGAGGACAACAGGAGGGGTACCACAGATCTCAAGTTTGTGTCAGGCAGTAAACAAAGTCTGCACGAACTTCACCAAGCAACTGCGCCAATCTCCCACGAGGTGCTGCAAAAACTAGTAGCTTTATACTCAGCAGACCGGACAGCTGTGGAGAAACCTTCCGTGAGTAGTAGTGATGGCTATGGGGGAGTGCAGCGTATGCAGCTATCCAGAGAACTCTGCTCGATGTAACTATATTTCAACATCATAAGTTGCAGTGTAACGGAAAGTAGCCTACTTTTGTGTCCGCTCAAGAACCTGGCCTAAGACCCATGTGGCAGTCACTTTTGGCAAACTGCTAGGTATTAATACAGTTGGATCACCAAGTTGCTTAGCATTTTAGAAACCTTTTGCCACCTTTGGGCTAACCTATCACCTATTGACCTATGGATCGTCCTTAATAGGAGCACGTAGTAATGAAGGCTACATCAATACCCGATTATACTACAACAACAACTGGCATTTATATAGCACCTTTAACATAGCAAAACGTCCCAAGGCGCTTCACAGGAGCTATGACTTGTTTTGGTAGAACTGGTGCACAGATGGTGACAGTATTGCTCTGTAGGGCTGCCAACCTCCCACAAGCAAGATCTAGAATCATGTCATTTTAAAATCATTTCTCAAGGAGAGAAAACTCTGTTGGCTACAGATTTCCATCAACCATCTGCCGATGATTCCCTTTTCACCCATTTATAAAACATCACTGGTCCAATTAAACCCCCTACCATGCCCTGGAGTCACCATCGATTAGTGACTATACACCATGAAGATTGACAGGAAGAATATCATGAGACCCTCTTAGGCTTTCCTATGTAGTTGATAATGGCCCTCATCCAGCTTTATCAGCTACTTGGATCTAACACTGACTCCCACAGTCACCTGAAAGCATCGACAAAGGGCCATCTGGCATTCCTGACCACCACGTTATCTGCATCCAAGCAGTCTTTTGCTGAAAGGAATACCAAGCCCAATATATGAGTAGAGAACAGTTGGAAGAGTCTCAAGCAAGAAGTTGCTACCTTGCAACTCTCCATGGCACCTCTGCAGCTACTGACTTACTAAATCACACCCTCTCAACCACCACAATGTCCTTGTTCCCACTAAAATCATTACACTCTCTCACCCAAGTCGTTGCCCCTGGTATACCCCTCATTTCCACTCCCTTAAGTCCAAGGGACGGAGACTTGAACGTCTTTGGCGGACAACTGGCCTAATCATCCATCACCAGATTTGGCTCAATCATATAAAGCACTACCGGGTCCTGTTGTCCATCGCTAAAACTGTCCGCTATTCTAAGGTCATCCAGGACAGCAAAAATAACATCAGGCATCTATCCTCCACCACTAACCGTCTTCTCAAATTCCCGGCTTCCCTGCCTCCTCCTCCCTCACCGCCAACAATAAATGTGAGGAAATAACAACAGAACATGCTGGAAACACTCAGCAGGTCAGGCAGCCTCCGTGGAGAGAGAAAAACAGAGTTAACGTTTCAGGTCGATGACTCTTCGTCAGAACGGTATTTCAGTATTTTGCTATCGACTTCTTTGTTAAAAAGATCGACAACAGTTAACATCCGTTCAACTGCTTCTGCTTTCCATTCCCTCCCTCCCCCTAGCCCACTGGACCTTACTTCCTCTCCGTTTACCCCCTGCCCTAACCCTAAATTTCTTTAATTTCTCTCCTCTCTCCTCTTGTCCTTTCAAAGCTAATCTTGTCAATGAGACCGGCCTCCTCCTCTCTCGACCCTATTCCTACTAAATTGCTGGCAACCCAACTCTCCTTCCTGGCTCCCATGTTGGCGGATATTGTTAACAGTTATCTCTCCTCCGGTATTGTCCCCCTTTCCTTCAAATCTGCCGTCATCACCCCCTCCTCAAAAAAAAAACCCTCGACCCCTCTGTCTTTGCAAACTATCACCCCCCTCTCCAACCTCCCTTTCCTCTCCAAAGTTCTTGAACATGTTATCGCCTCCCAAATCCGTGCCCACCTTTCCCAGAACTCGTTGTTTGAATCTCTCCAATCAGGCTTCCGCCCCTGCCACAGTACCGAAACTGCTCTTACCATCCTAATTGACTGCGACAAAGATAATCGATCCCTTTTCGTCCTTCTGGATCTGTCTGCAGCCTTTGACACGGTTAACCACAAAACTCTGCTCCAACGTGTCTCCTCTGTCATCAAGCTGGATGGGATTGCACTCGCCTGGTTTAATTCCTATCTTTCCAACCGTAACCAGAGAATCACCTACAATGGTTTCTCTTCCCGCTCCCGCATCGTTACCTCTGGTGTCCCCCAAGGATCTATCCTGAGCCCCCTCCTATTTCTCATCTACATACTGCCCCTTAGTGGCATCATCCGGCAACACAATGTAAGTTTTCACATGTACGCTGATGATACCCAGCTCTACCTCTCCTCCACCTCTCTCAAACCCTCCACCGTCTCTATACTATCAGACTGCTTGTCCGATATCCAGCACTGGATGAGTAGAAATTTCCTCCAATTAAATATCAGGAAGACCGAAGCCATTGGGGGAAAATTTTTGCGGGGGGGGGGGGGGGGTCAGTGGGCGCGTTTGGTGGCGGGTCAGCTGGGAAAAAAAATTTTGACAGCAGGTAGGGAACCCGCTGTCAAACCGCCTCCACGCTAGTCTCCCAGATGTCGAGTGTCATAAATCGCAACTTCTACAAGGAAGTACTCCTGAACGACCAGCTGAGGGCCCACGCCCTAGTATTTATACTCCTTGGGCGGCGCCCTCAGCTGGCTGTTCAGTAGTACTTCCTTGTAGAAGTTGCGATTTATGACATCGAGTCTGTCATCGCTGAACAGACCTGACACCAAGCGGTGGGGGAGGCAATTTAGATTTTTCAGAGCTTGTTAACAGGCACTTAAAAATATTTTAAGCTTGCCTTTAGATTTTTAGAGTTCGTCAACAACTTCCCCACTGCTCAGGGATCACATCAGGTAAGGAGATCGGGTGTTGTGTCAGCATGTGATGATTTATTTACTTGACAACTGCAAATGGTCCATAAAAGCTCCCATTTCATAGGTCTTCACTTTCCAAAGTTAGAAGCTGTTGTTTACTGCATTTGCAAGACAGATTGAGCTTTATGCAGCTAGCAAGTGTTTGGAGCAAACTCACTATCCATTGTCACCTCATTGTAACAACCTCTCTCACCATTGACAGATCGCTTCTGTCATCTCAACCTCACCTGCCATCTATTCCATCAGCATCGGTGCCCTTGAAAAAATCTCCTCATAATCCCACCACGATCAGCCTCAACACCAGCAGCACCAGGCACACCAGCAGTACCAACAACAACACCAGCCTTTTCCACAATCAGCTGGTACTGCACAGGACACAGGGCATCAGCACCCGATCACATTGCTGCCCGAGAGGCCAGTGATGGTCTCACCATGGCCAGATTTAGTTCACATGATGCGCCAGGTTGTCACCACCCCACACCAACATCATAAAGCATCCCTACAATGCCCAAGCCAGTCCTTTCACACTCATCGCCATTGTGGAGATACTGTTATGTCTCACCATTCACTGCAACTCACTAAGCCACTTCCAAAGGTGCATACAAATCTGTCCAAGAACGCAAAGTGTTGAAAATAAAGATTTCAATGTTTGACACCAGATTAACAGAAACGTTACATTAAAATTGGCTGTTAGTTATTAGTTGGTATGATTGGACTAGGATGAGGGTGAGTGTGAGGGGTGCCTAGTGAGATGGGGAAGTGATAATGTAGATAGAGAGGGATGGGTGGAGGTGCAAGGTAGGTTGGTGTGAGTAAGGATGTGCAGGAGTAGGGTAGGAAAGGCAGAGTGATGGGGATGTGATGAGTGGCACAGCAGGATGAGGTTGAGTGTGGCTTTGCAGTAGCGTTTCGTGATCTACTGAGATCATTGAAAGGTTTGCGCCACTGCAGCCTGGTCCTCCTGACGACATCCCTGCTTGTGTCCTCCTGTGCGATGTGCAACCAGGCTGTGTTGATCTCCTGGGGAAGTCTCTTACGCCCATGGGAAGAGAAGAGAACCTCCCTGCGTGCTGTGACTCCCTCCATAATCATATGGAGGGAGTTATGGGAAAGCCTGGGTGCAGCCATGCACCTCTGTGCAGTCATTGTCAGTGTTTGCAGCACCTCAATGCTGTAGAACACTGACAGCACAAATGTCAAAATAAATTTGCGCATGGTCCCTTTAAAGAAACCAGCTGATGATGCGTTATCAAGTGACGTCATCAGACCCGCTTCCTTCAATTGGCCGGCAAACGCGCTGGGTGGGCTTAACAAGCCCAATCAGCGTAAAATTCATTTCACAGAGTGGGCAGGAGCAGCAGCAGGGTCGAGACCCGCCACCGACCCCGGCCGCACCGGACCCACCTCGGTAGGCAAAATCGCGGCCATCGTCTTCCGATCATGCCACAAGCTACATTCCCTTTCCACTGATTCGATCTCTCTTCCCGACAACTGTCTAAGGCTGACCAAGTCTGTTTGCAACCTCGGTATCATATTTGATCACGAATTGAGTTTCCTACCTCATATCCGTTCTATTACTAAGACTGCCCATTTCCACCTTCATAATATCGGCCATCTCCACCCTTACCTCAACTTATCTGCTGCTGAAACCCTCATCCAGACCCATCACCTCTGGACTTGACTATTCCAATGCGCTCATGTCCGGCCTCCCTAGTTCTACCCTGCATAATCTTGAGGTCATCCAAAACTCTGCCACCCATTTGCTAACTCGCACCAAGTCCCTTTCGCCCATCACTCCTGTGCTCGCTGACCTACATTGGCTCGTGGTTAAGCAATGTCTCGATTTTAAAATTTTCATCCTTGTTTTCAAATCCCTCCATGGCCTCGCCCCTCCCTATCTCTGTAATCTCCTCCAGCCCCACAACCCCCCGAGATATCCTCTAATTCTGCCCCCTTGAGCATCCCTGATTATAATCGCTCAACCTTTGGTGTCCGTGCCTTCTGTTGCCTTGGCCCTAAACTCTTGAATTCCCTCCCTAAACCTCTCCGCCTCTCTACTTCTCTTTCCTCCTTTATGACTCTCCTTAAAACCTACCTCTTTGACCAAACTTTCGGTCATCTGCCCTAACTTCTCCTTATATGGCTCGGTGTCAAATTTCTTTTTTGATAACACTCCTGTGAAGCGCATTGGTATGTTTTATTATGTTAAAGGCGATATATAAATATAAGTTGTTGTTGTTGCATTGGCATCCTGTTTACCCAGTCAAAAGTTAGAAATTTCCTCCGGGCACAGACCAAGCGGGTCATGTCTGGCACAAAATGCCGACCAAACACCGAGACACTGGCATCAGCACACAGCCGTGGCTTAATGTATGCTGCAAAACTGGCCTCAAAAACAGAACTAACTTGGGGTGATCAGGGAAACCTATCTCCAGAGAGTCTCAGTATGGAAAGCTTCTGTGTCCTCTGTTTATCAGAGGGTCAGATCAGAGACCAATGCAGAGCTGCATGAAACTCAGACAGAGTACAAGGACCAGTGGAAAATAGTCAAATTGGTTAAAAACCTTGGGGTAGATCTTGACTTTGTGCAATATTGGATGCAAACCCTCTACCACCCATTTTATACTATCATACAGTCAAGATCTAACCCATTGAGTCCTTTTCTCTTAAGGATAGAATTAATATGTTATATTTCACTAGAAATACACAAATCCCACTCCAGAGACTTGAGCACAAAATTCTAGGCTGACATTTAGGTGCAGCACTGAGGGACTGCTGCACTGTCAGAGATGCCGTCTTTCAGATGAGACGTTAAACCGAGGCCCCCTCTGCTCTCTCAGGTGGACGTAAAAGATCCCATGGCACTATTTTGAAGAAGAGCAAGGGAGTTCTCCCTGTCCTGGCCAATATTTATCCCTCAATCAACATCACTAAAAAACAGATTATCTGGTCTTTATCACATTGCTGTTTGTGGATCCTTGCTGTGCACAAATTTGCTGCTGTGTTTCCTACATTACAACAGTGACTACACTTCAAAAAGTATTTAATTGGCTGTAAAGCACTTTGGAACATCCGGTGGTCGTGAAAGGTGCTATATAAATCCAAGTCTTTCTTTAGAACTACACAACACCTTAACACTATTGATCTCTTACATTTCCAATTAGATTGCTTCCTTAGTAAAGTTAGTGCAATGTAAATGCTACAATACCAGTCAGTTCACTAGGTGTAGAGTCAGTGGGGTAGATCTTGTCTTGGTGCGATAGTATAAAACAGGTGATAACAAATCGGCAGCCTGTTTTCCACCTCTCCCAAATGGAAATAAAAATTGGAAGAGATGTAAAACGGGCTGCCAATTAGCTATCACCCATCTTACACTATCGCACAAAGTCAAAATCTACCCCAATCAGTCTTGTGCGAGTTAGGAGTCAAGTCTTGTAATCAACACATGTCGCCAGAATTAATTTGGTATTGATTGAATCATGCTGTTATATTCCACTAGATATACACAACACCATACATTCCAACCTAGAATGTTAACAAAGGCTGGCCAGCGCTTTTTTAAAAAGCTACTACAGCCCCAAAATGTTGACAATTCCAAAACTGCCCTGAATACATGTCTATGATGAGGAAAAGAAGGAATTACACTGAAAGTGCAGTGGGATGCGGTCTTAAGTTTTAGGTGTATTGAACATTTCTTCACTCGTATGGGAGTACATGAAAACCTGAGCAGATAAAAGTGTTGCCAGCGCATGACTTATTTTCTAGGAGGGTCTGGGGGCACAACAGCCCCAGAAAATTTAGATTAGGGTTACGGAGCTAAGGTGGGTAAATGGAGTTAAGGTACAGGCCAGCCATGATCTAACTGAATGGCAGAGCAGCTCGAGGGGCTGAATGGCCTCCTCCTGTTCCGATGTTCCTAGGTTCACAAAGGCCAGCTCTCTGAATCCTGCTGTAGTACATACAGATTGACATTGCATTAATTTATGGCTGTGATCCTGGTTGATATGTAGAAAATTTGGATGTCTACATACTGGGAACATGATGAACTGAAGAACTGTTGTGTCGTGCTGTTGGAAGTTTAGGTTTATGCTCTTTCATAATGGATAATGATTTTTTTTTTGTCTTCCACAGATATTGACTCAAGAGGATTGGAACAAGGTCCTCTACAATGGGATGGCCTCCACCTCGCCATTGGCTGCTTTATACTTCATTGCCCTCATGACATTTGGGAACTACGTTCTCTTTAACTTGTTAGTTGCCATTTTGGTGGAAGGATTTCAGACCGAGGTAAAATAATATGTGATAAGTCTTTGAATGATGCATGACAGTTGGTATTGCATGATGCCATGTAGCTTAATGCTGTGTGTGATTCCTAACGTTCACTGGCATTCCCAGCTACCTGATAAATATGCGGCGCACAAGAAAACAAAGATAATGGGGTCCTGTGTCACCCTGAGCAATGACGCAAGAATTGAATCTAAAGGTTCCATGCAGGGACCTGGGAGAGCAAGGCAGTCTTGTCAATCACCACTGAATTTGCTGACATTCAATTTAAAAAAAAAATAAAAGTCATCAGTAACAAATGCATTAAAATGCTTAATTAACATTCTATTAATTCCCACTGCTCAAAATGGGTATGTAAAGTGGCTGTTAAGTCAGTGTATTTATTATTGATTAACTAACACCAGTTCTACTAAGACCATAAAAGTATAAGAACTGATGATTTTAAAAAGTTATTTCCATGATACACTGTGATATACCATCATCTTTTGTGATATACAATGATATACAGCCAAATACCATGATACAGTGTGATATACACTGATACACTGTGAGATACAGTGATGTGCTGTGATATGCTGTCCCACAGTGCTGTCCTGTTTTGAGCTGTGATTCTCCACATTATCTGTTTGCTGTCAATAAAAAAAATAGGTCTGTCAGTAAAAAGAGCCTTGTCTGTCAGCACAGTGGTTAGCAACCCTGCCGCATTCTATCCTGTAATAGGTTAATCTGACATTAAATATGGGGATCTGACAACTTAATCTGATGATCTGAGTTTGTCATTCTGAAGTTTAACATTTGCTGTACTTGTCACTTAAAGGAGAACTATTCGTCAGAATTGCCACATTATTCCAAATGTTATGAAAAGATACCTGTGCATCTAGTCACACCTTTTGATATTCTCCACGTGATTTTTTTTTGTGCTTTAAATCTGCTGTTTGGCGGGTGCCTGGCGGCAGATTTTTGAACAGGATGTCCCCTTCAATGATATCCTCAAGTTCTGCTCCTGTGACATGTATGTGGACAGAGAGCTGAGTGACAGCTTTCAAGCATTAAGCAAGGGAAGGCTATGACATCAGTTGGTACACCATCTAATGCTCCTTTTATAATATCAAAGATTATGCGACAATTCAGATGAATGCACTCTCGCTTTAAGGACATCTGATGGCAGTTTGGACCACGGGCTGAAATTGGGACGTTTATATCTTTGCTGGTTAATGTGGTGTCAGCTTCGCCTGTTACCTATTAAGTGTCTTGATACAGGAAGATGCAAGTTTCTTATGGAATTACTATAGGGTTTGTTGTAAACTGATTGTGAAGTCCATTTCTAAAGTCCTGTGCTTTTTGTCACTGATTGATGGTTAGTCTTCATTACTGTGCCCCAAATCCAGACACGCTGTATTGCGTATTATGACCATTTATTATGGGCCCCTGTAACACCTTCACTTGGAAATTTTTAATTGTGCCACAAAAGAAAAGCCATTATGACCGGGAAAGTGCCAAGTCTAATCCACAGTCTGGGCTGAGCTAGTTGATCTTACCCGGGCTAGGGGAAGCCGAGCTTCAGTTGTCAGTACTCTTGGGATAGGGGGCTGGGGGAATCAGCCAAGGTCCCTGATCCTTGCTCGCTATCCAGTGAATCCCAGCTGGCAGGTACACGCGTGGACGCCACATAAGAACCAGATTGTGTGTTGACGCTACTGTGTCAGTCAGTGAGTTGGAAGTGGGGCGGGACTTACGGCACAGCAAACAGAGTCTATTTTGCAGCAAACAGAGTCTATTTAACAGAGTCTCTATGCACTTCAGCAAACAGGACTCATGTCCGAAACTACAGCAGTGCATCCTGATAAAAGCAGGGTGACTTCTCCAGCAAAATGCGATGAGTGGAGGATAGCTACATAATACAAATTATGCGCGTAAAACCAATCCCAGTCACTTACAGCAGCGCAGTCTCCAGGTGTGATTGATGGGGGGAATAGCCCAATCATCTCCATTCCTGCCGAGACTTGTTGTGTCCCTATATGCAGCCCATCAGAACAGGGTCACTCCCCAGCTGTGAGATCGAATAGACGGCTGTCTAGGCGCCTGGGGAAGACCACCACCTCCAAGTTCCCCTCCAAGTCACACACACCATCCTGACTTGGAAATATATCAGCCGATCCTTCATCGTCGCTGGGTCAAAATCCTGGAACTCCCTCCCTAACAGCACTGTGGGAGCACCTTCACCGCACGGACTGCAGCGGTTCAAAAAGGTGGCTCACCACCACCTTCTCGAGGGCAACTAGGGGATGGACAATAAATGCCGGCCTCGCCAGCGACACCCACAGCCCATAAAAAAAAACCTCACACTGCTCGGCTGAGATCTCGGGAGCTGTGGGGCCTTACCCAGAGTCAGCCACTCGAGGAGAGAAAATGATCAAAACAAACCTTTGATGTCAAATAGAGATTTGCTTTAATCTGTAAGAATGGTTCAGTGATGCTGAGAGAGAGATTGGATATAGCTTTGCTTCTGAGATTTACTGCCATTGAAGGGCTGAGCTCGTCCCTCAGCAATCCTGAACACCATAAAACAGGTTACAAATGAGCGCACAGTCCTTTATGATGCGCGACAAATGGTTTTTTAATGTTGATCCCTGTTAAATAGCTGGAGTTCCCTCTGCTTTCAAAATAAAGTGATGGGTGGTGGTGATGCCACATCTTTTTCGGATGTGAGCATGATTTGGTGGCACTTTAGTGGAGAGTAACCAGAACAGACTCTTGGGGTATGACTGCAACCTGCTATATTAGAGCACATCAATCTCCAAGTACTTCACATTATCAGGCAACTTTTGACTGAACTATTTGTTTTAGATGATTATTATTTTTTTGTCTTCAGACTCAGGCTGGGTATGTTGGTTTCGGATGGTTGGGAGTGGTGTTAAGGTCAGACTGTGGACATCTTTCAGTGGTTCTGCTCTCTCACCCTAGTACCTCTCTAGAGCAGCAACCTCAGTGCAGGAGGGCTTTAGAGAAGGAGTATTGTCCAAAAATGTAGGACATCAGCTATACTGTTGCCTTTGCCACCCAGTTTTTTCACATTCTCTTATTCCTACCATGGTCGGCGACAATACCAGTTAGACAGGATGAATTTTGGAAGGAAAAATGACGAGAGGCTGGATAAGCTAAATGGCACAATTTTAAAGAAGGTGCAGGAAAAGAGAGCCCTGGGGCTTCACATACACAAATCTTTGAAGGTGGTAGGACAAGTTGAGAAGGCTCTTATAAAAGCAAAGGAGATCCTTGGCATTATAAATAGTGGGACAGAGTACAAAAGCAAGTAAGTTTTGCTAAAACTTTATAAATCACTGGTTAGACTTCAGCTAGAATATTGTGTCCAATTCTGGGCACCACACTTTAGGAAGGGCGTCGCGTCAAGACCTTGGAGAGGGTGCAGATGAGATGTACCAGAATGGTAACAGGGACGAGGGGTTTCAGTTATGTGTAGAGGCTAAAGAAGCTGGGGTTGTTCTCCTTCGAGCAGTGAAGGTTAAGGGGAGATTTAATAGAGGTGTTCAGAATTATGAGAGGTTTTGATAGAGTAGATAGGGAGAAACTGTTTCCACTGGCAGGAGAGTCGGTAACCGGAGGACACAGATTTAAAATAATTAGCAAAAATATTCTGGGGGGAGATGAGGAGAGTTTTTTTTACTCAGCGAGTTGTTATGATCTGGAATGCACTGTCTGAAAGGATGATGGAAGCAGATTCAATAGTAACTTTCAAAAGGGAATTGGATATATACAGGAAACTTTCTGGTATCCGGCACTGATGGGACCGAGCTGGTGCCGTACCATCAAAACTGCCGTAGAAACCAGCGCTAATGTTAAAACATACGGAGCTTTTGAGCTCCGTGTGAATCAACAAACCCTGTTGCTTAGCAACAGCTTCAAAACAGTCGGCCGCAGCTTAAAAGCGTCTCTGTAGCTAAGCAACAGCTTCAGCTAGACCTTGCAGAGCCTGACTGGGAAAAGAAAAGCAACGAGAAGTAAAAAAACTTATAGGAAACGGCTCCTGAATTTTGCCGGTAGATAGAGCTTTCCGGACATTTAACCTCCGGTTAAATGAAAGTTTCCTGTACTTGAAGGGGAAAAAATTGCAGGGCTATGGGGAAAGAGCAGGGGAGTGGAACTAATTGGATAGCTCTTTCAAAGAGCTGGCACAGGCATGATGGGCCAAATGGCCGCCTTCTGTGCTGTATGATTCTATGAGTTTAAGCTGGTTTAATACCCACCATGGTCACCTGATTCAAGTCCTTAGTCATCTCTCTTCTGCAGCCAGGCAGCCGAACCCTATCTTTTGGTACATCAACACCACTGTAGCTTTTTAACCAATGTCCCTCAAGAAACATCCCTGCTCTCCTCAGGCTAAGAAAATGGCCGTTGCAAAGCACTGGCTGGACACTGGCTTATTCTAAAGTTGCTGCAATTGCTGCCAGTGAAAGAAATGATTTCTTAGCGGATTAACTACCTTTTGCCGCCCCCCCCCCCCCCCACAACCCTGATGACTCATTGAGTTAGGGTATCACCTGGCCGTTTTGAGATCTGTATGTGGGAGGAGTGGGCACATGCCCAAAAGTAAGTGTTTACTCCTCCCGTGTTGGTGGTTTTGTTGACATGGCTTTCTGTACAAGAGAAAATTCTCTCCCATTTACTTAAGCCCTGGTTCCTGGTTAGGGCAACCCTGAGAGTAGGAGTTGGCGAACTTTCCACGGTGTCAGTGTTGTCCATTCTCAATGTTGTTGCAAGAGGGAGGTGTTCCACTTTGTTTGGAAAGCAAATCTCTTGCTTCCTTTTGGCTTATCCCACTTCAGTCACGCCTGACATTCAAACTTGGGCAAAAGTCACCAGTTCTTGACTGGGCCTCTACACGGACCACTTCATGTTGGTTCCTTCCCGGGGAGAGGGTAAATCTGCGAGGCGGGATGGGTGGTGGGTGATGGGGGGACATGACCCACCCTGCATAGCGGGACCTCTGTTGGCTGACATGGAGTAGTTGTAAAACCTTCAGTGGTGAGAATTATGATGTAGAACGTACCATCTTCCTGGCTGAAGGAATGCGGCAGGAGCACTGAAAGTCAAAATAGAAAAGGAGGTACATAACCTGCCAGCCACCCCAACACCAACAAAAAAAACTACATTTTAAATATTTCATTAATCATAGTTACTGAATTCCAGCCTGTAGAAGTAACCAAACTGTACAATTTGCTTTCTGTGCCACCTATTTTTAATTTGAAAATAGGCAAATGGATAATAAAATTGATGTGGTCTAATTAACAATAATAGAGCAGGATAACAGCAATGTAGAGTGGTAGATACATGGGAGTGATCAAAGGCTTATAACCTACTTAAGGCATTCCAATGCAAACATGTATGAAACTAATGGAGCCAGATGGTTCAGAGCCTGAACCCCAGGACTGAGTAACAGCCTTGACGTCACTACCTGGTATCTGTTACTTTTTTTCAATTAACATGTACTGTTTTGATCCTACAAAAGAGGTTTAATTTTGTTTCTGATGTGTTGAATTGGTGGTGGCCATCAGTCCATCAATGCACAGTGTACTCCAGGTCATTGAAGTGAAATGCTGTCCATCCAGGGAATCAGTGGTTTCTGAAGTCATAGCTGCAGGTTTGCTCGAAAAGTAATCTGGAGTTGACTAGCATTCCCAGCATGTATTATATCAAGCATAATCGATAACATGCTTTCTCTTGGCAAGAACCATTTTATTCTACACCTGAAGTCTTTCCTTCCCCATCCTTCACAACCCACTGCTACATATACACGTGAAATATTTGTTCTCTAACAGTGGTGCAGTATTTCTGTGACCACAGTTACTGGTTACTGTTAATGCCAAGATCAACCTAAATGAGCTTTCCAAATCTCAGAAGGCTGCTTGCTTCTTGGTAGCAAGCGAGGGTCTAGCTGATTGGCTTTGCCTGAATGAAAGTCTCCAATGGCAGTCACTATTTTACTTGCATTGAGATGAAGCTACAACCAACAAAACAGTGATTGCGTTGTAGAGCTTTAGGATTCTTCCAGTACTACAGATTGATATCTGTATCTCCGCAAAGTTATATTGTACTTGTCTTATCAATGTTGTCAAACATTGACGAGCAGATGTTCAGCTATCCCAAAAAAAACTATAATTTCACACAAAGTATTTATTCAGGTCTACAGTAAGATGGTTCTTGATGGCGTGCTGGGAACCTGTGTGTATCTGAAGTGATCGTGACAATGTAGTGCTGGATCACGTACCTTGTCCAACCCATTTCCATTCTTCATTGAGAGTTCTTCACTTGAGAAAATTGACAGTTATGCTATATTTATCCCACCATCCAGCCCGCCAGTGATTTACAGTATATAAACACCTTTTGTTATTTTTAGTGCATGGCTCTGCTAACAATGGTGGTTGCTAGGTAGCAGCAATAGACTGGAAAGGAGACAGCTCTATAAAACACGCTTTGGCTGCTGCATGATGTTTGGGGGAGAATCCTTTGCCTGATGGATGCACAGGCCTTATGTGGAATACAGTTGTTTTCTTCCCTTTATCCTGCTTTCAGCCTCGAACCGCTGCTCTTTCTGCCCGAGAGTTTGGTACTTATTGGTGGCTTTGCTGCTTTGACATAAGGTGTCATGTGCTGGTGCGTGAAGTGACTGGCTGTTAGTGTGTTATCACAGGGTAAATTAAAGTCACTTGACTTATACACAGTGCGAGGTGCTTTGGATGTCCGCTAGAAAGTTAATCATTAACTGTTGACAACACTACGCCTTGGGCATAAGTGTCAACTTGTCAGAAATATGCCATGTTGTCCAATAATCTCTGGTGAAGAAGAGCCATTTGTTTTGTTTCTGTCATCCCATACATTACTTCATGCCTGTACCCGCCCCTATCTCTTCTTAAAAGATATTTTCCGCACTGCCCCTGCTGTACCCTATACCACACCTTCTTTCACTGTATCGCCCGCCATCCCCTGTGTTTGTCAAGCTTTGTTCCTTGTTATGTTAAAGGTTCTGTAAAGTGCAAGTTCTCATTGTTGGTATTACTGGCAGCACCTCTCTGTAATAGATTTTCCTTTCTCTCTTTCTCCCTCCCACTCTCTCCTTCCTATAACACCATCTTCATTCGGCTTGCTTGCTGTAAGATTTCGACACGCAGTTGAAACATTGTGATTTGCCTCCGGACAGCAGACATCTCTCCCATAACCAGCTCCATCCTAACAGTACCCTGTATTATTGTCCACAGCCTTCAGTGACCAATCCAGTAGTATGCGTATTAATCCCTACCTCAGAAACACATATGTATTTGATGCTGAGACATGAATTATTAACATTCACTGTTATTCAGGAGTGCCTATTCTTCCCCCATTTTAATTGGGTTATCGATTTCCCCAAATCTCCTGTACATGAAGAATAAATCCTTACAGATGCCTATAATACAGTATAGGAGCAGCAAGCCACATTGCAATATAGAGAGATCTGAATTCATTTTCAGATACAGTGGAGCCCTCTAAGGATAATTTTTATTATGGCAACAAGTATTGATACTTTAACTGGTAGTTTATTTTTTTATCAGAGATGCTTTCTGCAGACTGTAACTATTTCTATCTTCAATTGGATGTCACTTGAAACACCTTCACTTACCAGTGTCTTCTTCTGAAACTTTTTTTTCTCTTGAATTTTGCACCCGTTAAGTTGACGGTTAATTATACTTGACAACTGGAACGCTTTGAATTCCGGTCACCCGGTGTCTACAGTTAGATACAGAGTTACGTTCTTACTCTGCTCTGTTCTGACAATGTGCCCTTACCGCAACAGTGTGACTTTTTTTTTTAATCTATCTCTCGCACCGACCATCCTACGACCTCTCTGAGTGAGATTGGTGTCAATTAGCGCCGGATTGATGCCAGTCTAGTGCTGCGGGCTCATGCCCTCTGGGAACTGGGTTGAGCCTGCATAAGCTCATTTCACATAGACAACGGTGTCACTGTAGATTGTGAAGCAAATTCGAGATAGCTAAACTACATCAATACTACAGCAAGTAAGGAGCCCTTGTTGGCACTAATGTATCTCTTATAAAATAATGTCTGCAAGTAAAGAACACATTTATAAAGGGAAGGGGAGATTTTATTTTGTTACACATATTTCACATTGGCTTTGATTTCAAATGAATTTTAGAGGTCTATATCAATCTGGCTTGGAAATCCATGTAGGAGGCGGCCAAAACAAATCATTGCCATTTTGTTCTTGAAAGGAAGCAAATATTAAAATTGTTGCTTATTAGTACCAATTGCTGGCAGTAATAAGACATATAACCTACCTGGGTACATCATTCTTTCAAGTATGATATATCCTATATTATGGATATTGGTTACCCCGATATTGCTGTGTAATGTTTTGTGTGTGTGAACTGCTCCTAACATCAGTGCAAATATTTGAAAAAAAGTAACAATGGTTTTTTTTTAACCTTTTTTTTTCTCTTCTTCATTTAACTGTGTTTTTTTTTTCTCAAAGTGTCTGAAATATTTAAGTTGAGCTTATTTCAGTCCCCTCAATGTCGACACCGTCTTTGTTTCACTTCAGGAGGTCCCGAAGCGGGAGGATGCGAGTGGGCAGTTAAGCTGTATTCAGCTGCCTGTCGACTCGTCTGGGGTACGTAACTGTTCACCGTGAATTCACAGCGGAGACACTTCTACTATAAAACAGCGGGGGCGGGGGGAGAAGAAAAGCGTGGCAGCCTTGCGGGCTGCTTTTATAACAAGCAATTGTGTTTGTCCGCTTATTGATTTTTTTCCCCCTCATATACAGTCCCTTAACTTGATCTGATGAAAGCTTAGTCATTTTACCTGACTGTGGAGCCAGTCTAGGATTGACTTCCTTTCTCGATTGGAGACGGTTCCCTTTGCAAAGTTTTTTTCAAGGATTTGTTTTCCCGACAGACTGAAAGGGCCCATGCCAAATAAATATTTCTCTTTTGCTAGTTGGATTTTCATGATTCTGAATTTGATTTGAATGTGCAACCAAAATATATACATCAACAGATCAGTAACAATGACACAAAGATGTCATTTTATCTGTTTTTTAAAGCAGTGTTTCAGTCCTCACCGTGATGGCCACCTGAATGGTAAAAACCATTAGAAATGGTTAGTCTGTTGTTTTGTTACCTTGAGCACTCAAAATATAGAGAAGGATGCCGTGGTGTAGTGGGTTAAATTGTGAGGACAGGTTGCATAAACTTGACTTGTATTCCCTTTGAGTTTAGAAGATTGAGCTGATCAAGGTGTTTAAAATGTTAAAAGAATTCGATAGGGTAGATACAGAGAAACTATTTCCTCTGGTGGGGGAATCCAAAACGAGGCAACATAATCTTAAAATTAGAGCCAGGCCGTTCAGGAGGGAAATCAGGAAAAACATTTTCAGACATAGGGTAGTAGAAATCTGGAATTCTCTCTCCCAAAAGGCTGTTGATGCCGGGACAATTGGAGCTTTCAAGATTGAGATTAATAGTTTTTTGTTGGGTAAGGGCATCGAGGGATATGGAGCTAAGGCGGGAAAATGGAATTGAGGTACAGATCAGCCATGATCTAATTGAATGGCGGAGCAGGCCGAGGGGCTGAATGGCCTACTCCTATTCCTATGTTCCTGTAAAGGAGCCCTACCCTATGGTACTTGTAATTCTTTGTAGATATATTTGGTGACATAAAACAAGGTTGAACGCAACTACAAAGCAAAGAGCATAGAAAGACAAATTGTACCAGATTTCCCACAGTCTAAAACATGCTCCATTTGCCCTGGTTCAAAATTAGATGCATGGTAAAGTGCCCTCTACTCTGACTCGATAATATACCCTACTACATCAATGTGACATTTTCCATCTCTCACACCAGTCACCCTATGGCCTCTCTGAGTGAGATTGTGTCAATTAGTGCCAAATTAATGTCAGTTTAATATTGTGGACCTGTGCCCACTGAGAATTTGATTGTGCCTTCACACACACTCATTTCCCATAGTCAACTCTCCTTTTGAACTTCAGTACAGAACGGGACATAGTTCAGGTTACCAATACTGTCTGACAGAGAGCACCATACATTAGGAGGGTTATGTTGAGTTTTGTTACTTATACACTGTACAGGGATTTTGGTACAGAATGTTGAACTGTAGGTGCAGCATCTCTTGTATTACTGACACGAAGATGGAGCCCTGACTTGAGCACTAACAACTCCTATGGTGCTGTTCTGGCCATTGTTTTGTGGAGGACTCACAGCGCAGTCACGTCTCTTTGATGTTAGAGAGAATGGATCCTGGCATGGGATAGGTCCTCCTCAGCAGGCACACTGTGTAGCTTTGGATTACATTGAATCTTACTTCCCCTCCAGACTGCCAGACAAGCAATAAAATATTCCACCACTTGGCAGGAGTAGGTTTCATGGAACACTGTTGACCGTGATGAGTCACATTCCTGCTCTCATTCCAGATTATCCAGCCATCTGTGGCCTTGATGTCTTGGGTAGATGAGATGTGAAAACCAAGCCAAGGAGTTGATCATTGGTAACTGAAGAGAATTTATAGTTCATATCTATATATATATATATATATATATAGATATGTACAGTTTTTAAAATTATTAAGGGATTCAATAGGATAGACATAGAGATGTTTCTACTTGCAGGGGAGTCCAAAACTAGATATCATAAATGTAAGATAGTCACTAATAAATCCAGTAAGGAATTCAGGAGAAACTTCTTTGCCCAGAGAGTGGTGGAAATGCGGAACTCGCTACCACAGGGAGTGGTTGAGGCAAATAGCGTAGATGCATTTAAGGGGAAGCTAGATAAGTACAGGAGGGAGAAAGGAATAGAAGGATGTTCAAATAGGATTAGATGAAGTAGGGTGGGATGAGGCTAGTGTGGAGCATGAACACCGGCATAGACCAGTTGGGCCGAATGGCCTGTTTCTGTGCTGTAAATTCTATGTAATTCTATGTAATATAAAGTGACAACATTGTGGCCAATCTTTCTCGAAAGATTGTTGACTTAATCTCAGTGCCAAAAGTAACACTTTGTTTTTCCCTCCTCTGTCACCTTCTGTCTATCTCTGCCTGCAGTGATTCAGTTGGCCCTTGCCTCTAAGAATTAGGCAGAGTCAGCATGGTTTTATGAAAGGGAAATCGTCTTCAGCCCCCAACACATACTCAGTACTTTTGCCATTTATTCCAGCCCCTTCCCCAGCAATTGTCTCAGGCTGAACCAGACTATATGCAGTTTCAGCATCTTATTCCATCATGAGCTGAACTTCCGACCCCATGTACACCCCTTTACAAAGATTACCTACTTCCACCTCTGTAACATCGCCCGTCCCCGCCCCACCGCAGCCAGTCTGCTACCAAAACCCTTATCCATGCTTTTGTTAGGGGAAGAGCATAACTAGAGGCCATCAACATAAGATAGTCACCAAGAAATCAAATAGGGAATTCAGAAGAAACTTCTTTGCCTAGAAAGTGGTGAGAATGTGGAACTCGCTACCATAGGGCGAAAAGTATAGATTCATTTAAGGGGTGGTTAGATAAGCATATGAGGGAGAAGGGAATAGAGGGTTATGCTGATGGAGTTAGATGAGGAAAGACTGGAGGAGACTCGAGTGGAGCATAAACACCGGCATGGACTGGTTGGGACAAATGGCCTGTTTCTGTGCCGTATATCCTATGTAATCCTATGTTACCTCCAGTCTCGACTATTCCAATGATCTCTTGGCCACCTCCCATCCTCCACCCTCCATAAACTTCAGCTTAACCAAAAGTCTTATGCCCATATTCTATCCCGCAACAAGTTCCACTCAGCCATCACCCCTGCCCTCACTGACCTACACAGTGTAAGATTTGGATCACAGGTCACACACAGAATGCCCAAAGGGTCTTAGGAGTTGTAAGGCATTTTATTCAGGAGCGGCAGTTTAAGTTAAGTACAACACGCAATCAAGATAGACATACGACCGTGACAAGCAGCTAGTATCGGTCCCGATCGGACAAACGGCGAACAGCTCTTCCCTTCCCTTCACCGTCTGTGCTAAAAGCTCTTTAGTTATCTCTTTTACTCTCTTTTTAGGGGTGGGCCTAGGGTAGATTATCAAAGATACAGTCAACAACCTTTCTAGCACAAAAACAGCAGACAGCAAGTCTGGAAACAAGGTCACTGCCATGGTGCAGAATGTTGTAACACCCGCAGGGAACCGAGAACATCAACAAATTCTAAGCATCTATCCAATTATTCTAACACCAGTCTGAAGAGAATTTTTTGTCTCAAGTTATTTCTTCCAATTCACGATTTCTTACAATAGGCTCGGGGTTCCCTAACGCCCCAAATTTAAAATTCTGAACCTCATATTTGAATCCCTCCATGGCCTCGCCGCTCCCTATCGCCGTAACCTCCTCCAGCCATACAACCCGCTCCCCCCACCAAGAACTCTCTGTTCCTCTGGCCCTGGACTGTTGTGCATTACCCTCTCCCTTTGTCCACCATTGGCGGTCGTGCCTTCAGCCACCTAAGCCCCACACTCTGGAATTCCCTCTCAAACCCCTCTGCCTCTCCATCTTCTTCTCCTCCTTTAAGATCCTCCTTAAAGCCCACCACTTTGGCCAAGCTTTTAGTCACCCCTCCTAATATCGCCTTCTTTGAGTCAGCCCCCATTTTTGTCTGATTGCACCTCTGTGAAGTGCCTTGGGGCATTTTTCTGCAATAAAGGTGCTTTTTTTTATTCATTCATGGGATGTGACTGTCGCTGGCAAGGCCAGCATTTATTGCCCATCCTTAAAATGCGAATTGTTGTTGAGATATTCAAATTAATAAGGCACAGGGATATTGATTTGATATTGAAAAGCAGAACAATGGGACATAGAGCATAAGCTGAAAGGAGGTAGATTTGGGTGAGACATAAGAAAGCATTACTTCTCTGACGGTGGTCTGTTTTTAGAATAGCTTATCAAGGGAGGTTGTAGGGGCCAACCTAGGTTCAAGGTCAAAATGGACAAGGCATCATCAGTTAAACTGCTAGGTCTGTAGGACGGATTAATTGGACCAACAATCCTTTCTGGCCTTCAGATTTTCTATGTTCTTAACCTTTGAAAGTAGATGCTTCACTTCCTTGACCCCTCCACCGCCTCTATGTTGTCAGACTGCTTGTCCGATATCCAGTCGTGGATGAGCCGCAGTGTAGCTGATTGAGTTGCTACAGTTCAGTGGCACCTTTGGCACCTGACCTTGGAGCTTAAATGAAACTTCAGGGAGTCTGAAGCCTGACACTGGATATAGTTTTGATTGTATTTCATTCGTCCTTAGAGTACAGTTATGAGCTGAAAAGTTTGAAGCTTATTTTAGACTTTTATCTCTGATGAGCTCACGACTGAACCTTTTTGCTGCTCGCACTCTTTGGAGATAGGCTTCCCTGTGGTTGCCTTTTCTTTCTCATTTAGGGTAGTATTTGTACTTTTTAATAAATACTACAGGACACAATGACATAACTTAATTAGTGTGAATCCAGGGGAAGTCTGGGTCTGTTTGCTAATCGGTGGGATTCCAATCTGAGACATCTTCCTCTTTGAAACTTCTGATTTACGCTATCACACAACCAGATCTTCCAGTTGGCGTTCCTTTCAAGATAGCAGTATGAAGATAGTCATCACAGTGATGACCGAAATACACGCTGAGAAACATTTTTGCTTTATTCCAATGTGTTAATAGATACATTTTGGCTGCACAGTATGTCCTCCACTCCTACTGATTTACCTGAGAGGTAAAAGAGGAAAAAGTAACTAAGAGATTAGATGGAAGAGAAAGGATTACTTTTTTTCATGCTGTCATAAACTGCCCAGGCTATTTTACAACTGGCTATGAAACAAAACTGATTTTTAAGTGTGCAGATGGCAAGGCAGAGGGAGGGACAGGAACTTCCATACTATACAGCAGTGCTTGGAAAAAAGGTATCAAGAGCAGATTTAGGATTGTACCAAACATTCCCCCAGACCTATCATTGTAGGCCACTTGCTGAGGTATTCTAGCCAGTTTAAGTTCCATAGCAAAGAATATCCCCACCCTGGCCAACAGAATGAGTCTCTGTTACCAAAAGTATTTCATTCTTCTCTTCATGACTTGCTTAAGGTAACAATTATTCTCAAGTTCTACAATTGCCAAAGAACCTGAAGAGATACAGATTGTTTGAACATTTGTTGCAGTCTTGCCTACCAATCACATTCCGGACATTAGTGGTCATTCAGTGGCCTGAGGTCCTCCATAGATCCCAGAAAATACCATAATAGAGGGAAGTACAAAATACTGAGGTCCATCTTTATGTGTTCAGAATAATCATGCTTACCTCAATCATCAAGGTTGACTATATCATTATTGATGTAAGAAAACTCACTAAGCACTTGGTTGAGTATAAAACAAGGCTTTAATCAACTGTTTCACAACCATGAGATTCTAGTTACATCACTAGTTCCTGGTTACAGAAGCGTCCTGGGCAAGCTGGGCCCAAGCCCGAGTATTTATACTCCTTGGACGGCACCACCAGCTGGCCACCCAGTGTTATTTCATGAGTCATTTCTTCATGAATGATACGATTCACACACACACAGAATCACAGAAACCCCACAGTGCAGATAGAGGCCATTTCGGCCCATCGAGCCTGCACCGACACATATCCCACCCGATCCCCGTAACCCCTACACCAACACATATCCCACCCTATCCCCGTAACCCCACGTATTTAATCCCCCTAACACTAAGGGTCAATTTATCATAGCCAATCGACCTAACCCGCACATCTTTGGACTGTGGGAGGAAACCGGAGCACCCGGAGGAAACCCACGCAGACATGGGGAGAATGTGCAAACTCCACACAGACAGTCACCCGAGGCCGGATTCGAACCCGGGTCCCTGGCGCTGTGAGGCAACAGTGCTAACCACTATGCCACCGTGACAATTATTTTAGACATTCTAGTGCAACAGACAGCAATTCAAAGGGACTTAAGAGAAAATTTAGAAACATACAGAGTGCTTTGGAAAAGCCCAAGTCTCTTCAGCAGTGTAGGGAACGGGTTGACGCTCTCCCTCCCCATTCCCAGCCAAATAAAACGTGTGTCCTCTACCCATTGTGCTTTTGTTCTATTTCTTTTCCACCTGAACCACAGCAGGCTTCTGTCAGTGCGAACTCAGCACAGTCTTCTCTGAGCACTCATGTTCTCTATACATCTTCCAAGTCCTTCAGAATGTAAAGGAACAAGCAGTTGTATTACATAAATAGTTCACCTAGCATTAACTAAAATTTTCATTCATAAACTTTTTTTTGCTCAGAAAGTCAAACTGGGACAAGGACCTCAGGTAAATAATGTAGACCTGGTGCATTCCTTGACTGCTTGCCAGCTAAAGTTAGGTGATAGGTTGATGAGGGCTTGTGGGATATTGGCATGTCGCTGCCATGGTGTTGCTGCACTAGTCATAGAGAGACGTTTGGCGCTTTTGGACGGGGGTGGCTGTCTTTTTCTGTTTCGCTACTTTATTCTGTCACAGCTCTTGTTGGGCGATGAGAGCCTGAAGTCCTACATCTCTTTGCTTGCTGCCACGTTTGGATCACGAAAGACCAGAGGTCACAATCTCCCCAATGTCTTTTAAAATGTAATCGGTGATGCAACAATTATTACAACAAGCCGTTAGCAGCCTATGCTATTTTATTGTTTGTAAAAAAGTTAGTTTGGTTGGCCGAGATCCATGTAGGAAGTGGGTCAGCAGTCTAAGGTACTAGTCGGAATTCACAATGAACCCCCAAGCTTAGATCCAGCCCTATACAAAGTACTCTATAGGGTGACAAATGAAGATTTATTTGCAAGATAAACTAAAGCAGTACATACCACATAAATAAACCTAATCCATGGTGGCTGCAATGTTTGTTGGTTATATCACATGATATCGCAAACTGAAAACACAAAGTAGTTGAATTTGGTTATTTTGGCCCAGGTCCGTTGACATTTTGGATTCATTGGTGCATGTCCCTTACAAGTAATGGTGAGTACGCAGAGGGGCACACTTCCTGTTCATGTTCAATGGCATTATCTACATCCTGTCATTGTAAAGATTTGGCCCTGATCAGTCTCAAACATAGATGTTTAGTTTAAAAAACATTTTTTTCCGATTATACATATTTTCCACATATTTGACTTTTAATGATCTAACTAATGATTTGGTTACCAAGTAATCTAGAGGGGGCGAGGTCCACCAGTGGTGAGTTTGGGAGTCGAGGAGATGCAGTGGTGGGAGAGCTCAGTGCCCTTTTAAACCTAGCATTCTGACGCGAGCGCTCCCATGTACAATTCCAGAACTTCAATCAATAAAAGTATAGAAAAAAATATAATGTAGAAGATATTTACTATACCAAGGTGTCTTTGTTTAGCTTTACAACATGATAGGATACAAGGTACCTTGCACACCATGAGTGCTCATTGGAAAAATAGCACGAAGCCAACCCACCATTGATGTGTCTTTAGTCTGAAAGTACCTCACCACATGTGAGGGTTTGGAAAATCTGTCCTTTGGTATATAATGAGTGCAGGTGAATCTCGGAGCAGATCAATGCTTCTCCAAGCTTTAATTTTCTGATTTGAACAGCTTGGATTCCTTCTATAGGGTTTACCCTCCATTACTTACTTAGATGTAAGGCTGAAGCCAACCATTTTTAAAGGCATCATCCAGGCCCTCACAAGCAGCTGTCCATTACCATTTTGAACATATGGGGCTGGATTTTGATTGAGGAGTCGGGTTGGAGACGGGACTACAACTTTCGGGGTTGTAGTCCCGCCTCCATTGAGATGCGGCCAATCCACGCGATTTTCACTTGATTGACCTTGTTGAGCCCGCCCAGCGGGCTCAGCAGGCCAATTAAAGGTCACCCGGCAACAGGTGACATCACAGACTGAAATTTCATCTGTCAAGAGATTTTGACAGATGAAATATCAGCATTTCACAGCTGTTTGAAGCTGTCAAACACTGACAGTCTTACTTCAAACCCGAGTCCTCCTCCACAGACTCAGTTAGAAATCTCTCCTGCGCAGAAAGCTGAAGGCTGTCACTTTTGACAGATCGCGGCCATTCTGCTTTCTGTGCCGGTGAGATGACGGACTCCCGGGACCTAAAGGAAGGAAGGCTGTAAAGGTAAGAAAAGGTAATTTACACTTCTTTAATCACTTTAGACACACCAAACACACTTACCTTTGCACTCATGCACACATCACTCACCTGAACACTGACATCTCGACCCCTCCAAGTCCTTCAACCCGACGGCCCGACTCCTCTAACTTGGCGTGGTTTGGAGCCGTCGGGAATCCCACACTTCAACCTTAAAAATAGGGATTAGGCTATAAACTGCCTGTTAACTACCTGTTAATTGGCACTAATCCCTTCCCGCCTTGGGTAGGCGGGTCCCAGTGCGGGGCAAATACCCGCCTCCTTTGAAACTGGCATGGAGGCGGGTTGGGGGCGGGATGGGGTCGGGACCCCCGATTTCGGGATTTTAACCCCCCGCACGCCTCTAATCCCGACTCCACGGCACAATGAAAATCCTGCCCATAGTGTCAGCCGTGCCTCAGTGGGCAGCACCCTCACCTCTGAGTCAGAAGGTTGTGGGTTCAAGTCCCACTCCAGAGACTTGAGCACAAAAATCTAGGCTGACACTCCAGTGCAGTGCTGAGGGAGTGCTGCACTGTTGGAGGTGTTGGACAAGATGTTAAACCTCTCAGGTGGACATAAAAGATCCCATGGCACTATTTCGAAAAAGAGCAGGGCGATTATCCATGGTGTCCTGGTCAATATTTATCTCTCAACCAACATCTCTAAAACAGTTTAACAGATCATTACCACATTGCTGTTTGTGGGACCTTGCTGTGCGCAAATTGGCTGCCGCGTTTCCTACATTACAACAGTGACTACACTTCAATAGTACTGTAAAGCGCTCTGGGATGTTCCTTCTTTATTGAACAGGGATATAACTTGCAACAATGAATTCACGCTTCTCAGCTCAATTCTGTTATTGTTTTATGTTTTCTGAGGCGAGGGAGGTTGCAGTAAATGTAAACTCCAAATGCCGCAATGGTTCTGAAGCTTGCTCCACTCTGCTGTGGTTGTAGGCTGAGTGGCTCGGTCTCCAACCTGCCTTCTTTATGGATGATGAGTTCACACAGGCTACTGGCTGGGAAGTCCTGTGGTGACATACCACATGGGAGGAAAGCTGCCACCTCTTCCATTTTGCCATGAGGTGGCTGTGCAAGGACAAGCATCTGCTGGAAGATGCATTAAATTGTGCAGCCAGGAGAAGGGAAGGTTATTAAAATGGAGTGGTGCAAGTATTGCATGTGAGCAGCTGGGCGGTGAGATGAAAGGAAGGTGGCGTAGCACCAGAAGAGAGAGGAGGGAAGAACTGTCAACATCCAACTGGCCCTGGTCAAGTGAGGTCTCTTGCTGAGTGATCACAGAATGGCACTGTTAGGAGGTCGTGTCACACCCACTAGTGTCAGCATGCTTGGCTCAGGAACATCTAAAGAGATGGGTGGAAACAGCAATAATCTTTAAAAGATGAGGAAACAAGCAGACACTAAAACTCATGGTAGTCATTTTTTCAGCCATCAGAAATATGGCTTGAACTTTACTTCAAGAAGATGCAACCCTAGCCTACAATAAACTACACTTCTGGTGCAGATAAAGATTGAGTCAAGAAGCATGTGATAAGCTACAACAGTCAGCAAGGACCAAATGTAAGGAAGAAAGCAGAGAATAAAAAAGCAACGGAGGCGTGATGTATTATACTTTCTGCAAAATGTTTGTTTTTCGACCTGGAATTTTACAAAACTGCCTGCCATGGCTCAGTGGGTCGCACTCTCATACCAACTTGAGTCATGAAGGTTGTGGGTTCAAGTCCCCGCCAAAGACTTGAGCACAAAATCTCAGTGCAGTACTGAGGGAGTGCAGCACTGTCGGAGATGCTGTCTCTCCGATGAGATGTTAAACTGACTGCCCTCCCAGGTGGATGTAAAAGATCCCATGGCACTGTTTCACAAAGAGCAGGAGAGTACTGGCCAGTATTTATCCCTCAACCAACATCACTGAATGAGGCTATTTGGTCATTATCTCATTGCTGTTTGTAGGAGCTTGCTGTGCGCAAATTGGCTGCCGCGTTTCCCACTGTTGCCTCACAGCGCCAGGGACCCGGGTTCGAATCCGGCCTCGGGTGACTGACTGTGTGGAGTTTGCACATTCTCCCCGTGTTTGCGTGGGTTTTCTCCGGGTGCTCCAGTTTCCTCCCACAGTCCAAAGATGTGCAGGTTAGGTTGACTGGCTATGATAAATTGACCCTTAGTGTTAGGGGGATTAAAATATGTGGGGTTACGGGGATAGGGTGGGATATGTGTCGGTGCAGGCTCGATGGGCCGAAATGGCCTCTATCTGCACTGTGGGGTTTCTGTGATTCTGTGATTACAGCAGTGACTACGCTTCAAAAAAGTACTTCATTGGCTTTGAGGTTGTGAAAGGCACTTTATAATTGCAAGTTCTTTATTTTTATAAGTCTGTCTTACCTCCCAGATAAAGAATGGCGCGTGACACTTTGCTACCTGGAAGGGCAGGAAAAACAGGTGGCCCAAAAGAGGAAAAAGAAAAACTAGGGTTTTTTTTTAATTGCGCTATTACCTTGCTATTAACAAGGAGCACTTGGTGCTGCATGAGCTGCTCACAATAAGCATGCTTGTTCATGTTGTAATAACTGTTGCACAGCTGAAATTAAAATCAATTTCAAAGATTAAAATCAAAAGACATTTCCAATAATTGAGGTAAGGACCGCAATATTTTATTTACGTTATTAAATAGAAGTTTTCTTCTAAGATCTTAATTTAGTGAAGATTACTGTCAGTGACTGGGAGCGTGAGGCGATTGTGCCTGAATTCTGCACCATTTTGCATCTGTAACTGAAGTCTCTGCTTCACTCTCACTCAAGGGAGACATATCGAAGTCAGACTCGGAGGCTGACTTTTTTTGTCAGAGCCTGGAGGATGACAGCGGAAGCAAAAAGGATCTTCCAAATGCCACGTGTAAGTTCAGCTGCTGCGTAAGTTTTAGGTAAAGGCAGAAATTTGTGTGCATGCTTTGGGCATATCCAACATGACAGTTATACAAATCCATGTATTTTTGATACCAGCATCAGTTTAAAAGCTAGTCTTTCAATTTGATTTAAAAGTAGGTTTATTGTATTTAAAGATTGACCAGACCTCCACTTTTGCTTCCTTCAAACTGGCTGGTAATCCTGTGTGTTACATGCAGGAGGTCCCAGAAGCCCTGATTTTGAGTGAGGTTTTTATGTCCGTATTTGCGATGATAAAATGTTACAGCCCCGCTTGTCATTCTGGTGCTGCTCCTTTTTTCTGCTGGTGTTCTCTACCCCAAGTCTTGGCCGAACTCGCCGTCCCAACTCTCCACCTTTCTCATCCCCACTAACCTACCCAACCTTGCTCCTTTCTCATCCCCACTGGCCTACCCAACCCTGCTCCTTTCTCATCCCCACTGGCCTACCCAACCCTGCTCCTTTCTCATCCCCACTGGCCTACCCAATCCTGCTGCTTTCTCATCCCCACTAACCTACCCAACCCTGCTCCTTTCTCATCCCCACTAACCTACCCAATCCTGCTGCTTTCTCATCCCCACTAACCTACCCAACCCTGCTCCTTTCTCATCCCCACTAACCTACCCAATCCTGCTGCTTTCTCATCCCCACTAACCTACCCAACCCTGCTCCTTTCTCATCCCCACTGGCCTACCCAATCCTGCTGCTTTCTCATCCCCACTAACCTACCCAACCCTGCTGCTTTCTCATCCCCACTAACCTACCCAATCCTGCTCCTTTCTCATCCCCACTGGCCGACCCAACCCTGCTCCTTTCTCATCCCCACTAACCTACCCAACCCTGCTCCTTTCTCATCCCCACTAACCTACCCAACCCTGCTGCTTTCTCATCCCCACTAACCTACCCAACCCTGCTCCTTTCTCATCCCCACTAACCTACCCAACCCTGCTCCTTTCTCATCCCCACTAACCTACCCAATCCTGCTCCTTTCTCATCCCCACTGGCCTACCCAACCCTGCTCCTTTCTCATCCCCACTAACCTACCCAATCCTGCTCCTTTCTCATCCCCACTAACCTACCCAACCCTGCTCCTTTCTCATCCCCACTAACCTACCCAACCCTGCTCCTTTCTCATCCCCACTAACCTACCCAATCCTGCTCCTTTCTCATCCCCACTAACCTACCCAATCCTGCTCCTTACTCATCCCCACTAACCTACCCAACCCTGCTCCTTTCTCATCCCCACTGGCCTACCCAACCCTGCTCCTTTCTCATCCCCACTAACCTACCCAACCCTGCTCCTTTCTCATCCCCACTGGCCTACCCAACCCTGCTCCTTTCTCATCCCCACTAACCTACCCAATCCTGCTCCTTTCTCATCCCCACTAACCTACCCAACCCTGCTCCTTTCTCATCCCCACTGGCCTACCCAACCCTGCTCCTTTCTCATCCCCACTAACCTACCCAACCCTGCTCCTTTCTCATCCCCACTAACCTACCCAACCCTGCTCCTTTCTCATCCCCACTGGCCTACCCAACCCTGCTCCTTTCTCATCCCCACTAACCTACCCAACCCTGCTCCTTTCTCATCCCCACTAACCTACCCAATCCTGCTCCTTTCTCATCCCCACTAACCTACCCAACCCTGCTCCTTTCTCATCCCCACTGGCCTACCCAACCCTGCTCCTTTCTCATCCCCACTGGCCTACCCAACCCTGCTCCTTTCTCATCCCCACTAACCTACCCAACCCTGCTCCTTTCTCATCCCCACTAACCTACCCAACCCTGCTCCTTTCTCATCCCCACTAACCTACCCAACCCTGCTCCTTTCTCATCCCCACTAACCTACCCAACCCTGCTCCTTTCTCATCCCCACTGGCCTACCCAACCCTGCTCCTTTCTCATCCCCACTAACCTACCCAACCCTGCTCCTTTCTCATCCCCACTAACCTACCCAACCCTGCTCCTTTCTCATCCCCACTAACCTACCCAACCCTGCTCCTTTCTCATCCCCACTAACCTACCCAACCCTGCTCCTTTCTCATCCCCACTAACCTACCCAACCCTGCTCCTTTCTCATCCCCACTGGCCTACCCAACCCTGCTCCTTTCTCATCCCCACTAACCTACCCAACCCTACTCCTTTCTCATCCCCACTGGCCTACCCAACCCTGCACCTTTCCGGCCCCACTGGCCTACCCAACCCTGCTCCTTTCCAGCCCCACTAACCTACCCAACCCTACTCCTTTCTCATCCCCACTGGCCTACCCAACCCTGCACCTTTCCGGCCCCACTGGCCTACCCAATCCTGCACCTTTCCGGCCCCACTGGCCTACCCAACCCTGCACCTTTCCGGCCCCACTGGCCTACCCAATCCTGCACCTTTCCGGCCCCACTGGCCTACCCAACCCTGCACCTTTCCGGCCCCACTGGCCTACTCAACCCCTCCATGGCACCAAGGCCTAGAAATTCAGTTGTTTGCGCCAGCCATTAGCGCCTTAGGAGGAGTAGATGTCGGACGTTAGGCGGGTAGCGCCCGGGCGCAGTGAGACCTGCGCCTCGCCCCAACTTCACTAGAGATTTAGCGCCGGCGCAAAGTCTTTGCGCACGCTCAGCTGCGCGCGCAGATCATGACGTCATTTCCTCGTGCAACGCCCTTTGTGCGCCCCCAACCGGAACTTCAGTGGCAACGCCCCATTGTGCGCCTGGCGGCCCTAGCGACTGTTAAGTGGAATGGTGCTCAGCCGATGCGGGGCGCGGGGGGCGCAAATTAAAGGGCACTCCTCCTGCAATATAAAAGGCTGCCATTTTGCAGCACTCCCTCTTGCGAAACAGATCTTTGGAGAGAGACCAAGGTAGATAGCTTTCTGCTTTGGCCCAACACTCGGACAGGTACTTCTGGCTTCAGGCCACAGATTTCCACTTGTCTTTGCCTTCATTGACATCTCATTGTTTGCCAGCATATTATGGGGGCTGCAATGGGTGTCAACGCAGGCTTTCTCAATTACATCCAAAGGGCTCACAGACGCCGTGAGAGAGTGGCAGCCCTGGCTAGACGGAGAGGGGGCAACAGGCGTCGGCAAAGGAGGCCTTACCCACCCAGGGTATACCGCCAGCAGTTCTCCTATCTCAACATGTCTGAGGAGCAGTGTGTTCGGAGGCTGCGATTCAGAAGGGACGTGGTCACAGAGATCTGCCACCTGCTTGGCGGTGATCTGCAGCCACAGCTGAGGAGCAGGACGTCTCTGTCGGTGGCAGTCAAGGTGACGGTGGCTCTCAACTTCTATGCCACCGGCTCCTTCCAAGCCGCTACTGGGGACATTGCCAACATCTCCCAGTTCGCCGTGCATTGCTGCATCCGCCAGGTCACCAATGCCCTTTTCAAAAGGAGACGTCAGTTCATCTCCTTCTCCATGGCCCTTGCCAAGCAGCAACAGCGTGCAATGGGCTTTGCAGCATTCGCGGGCTTCCCCATGGTGCAGGGCGCCATTGACTGCACGCATGTGGCTTTGCGGGCACATCTGGAGAATGCCGAGGATTACCGCAACCGGAAGGGCTACCATTCGCTGAACGTCCAGCTGGTGTGTGACCACAGGCAGCTCATCCTAGCTGTCAATGCCCGCTTTCCAGGCAGCAGCCACGATGCCTTCATCCTGCGACAGACTTCTGTGGCAGACATGTTCCAGGCCCAGCCTCACCCACGCGGATGGCTTATCGGGGACAAAGGCTATCCTTTGTGTACCTGGCTGATGACCCCGCTCTGTGCGCCCAGCACCCCTGCTGAAGAGGGATACAACGAGAGCCATCAAGCGACCAGGAACATCATCGAACAAACAATCGGCGTCCTGAAGCAACGATTCCGTTGTCTCGATCGTTCTGGTGGAGCCCTCCAGTATTCGCCGGAGCGAGTCTCCCATTTCGTGGTCGTTTGCTGCATGCTGCACAACCTGGCTATCCGCAGGACTCAGCCACTGCCACCACAGATTGGAGGACCACCTGAGGAGGAGGAGCAGGAGGAGGAGGACCAGCACAGGAGGGAGGCACAAAGTGCAAGGGCCGCCCGTCGCCGGCTTATTGAACGTCGGTTCTAGGCCCCCTCTCAGGGACTGGCTTGTGCCAATGTCAGCAGATTAATGTAGCCGCTCCACAAGCCCTCAGCCGAGCAGGGCAACCAGGACTTAACCAAAAAACCATGCACACTGCAATTTAACAGCAATAATTTATTGAAAACCTCTGCCCTTCCCACATTACATGCTTATGTGGAGAAGCCCCCTCCAAAAACACAAAACTACCAGTCTCGGCCTTACAAAAAGAAAGAAAGACACCAGTCTCGGCCTTACATAAAGAAATAAAGGCACCAGTCTCGGCCTTACACAAAAACAACTGCACCAGTGTCGGCCTTACAACAAGCACCAGGCATTTGTGCATACCTCTACTTTTTGGCCTGCGAGGGCGATGCCTTGCGCATCCTTGGCTGGCCCCTGCCCGCCCTGCTGCTCCTCCTCAATGCGAGCCCAGTGGCTGCAGCAAGGCTGGGGGAAGGCTGCTGAGGGGCAGATGGCGAGACGGCAGATGCCCTTGGGGGTCGGCCTGCACCAGCTCTGGCCTTGGAGTGGCCGGCTGCTGACTGCTCCAACTCTGGCTGGGCGGCAGCAGTCTGTCCAGCAGCTCGTGGCAGCTGCAATGGCGGAGTGGCAGTGTCGGCTGCAAGAATGGTGGCAACCTGGCAGATCGCAGGTGCTCGCTGGTCGCCTGAGACACTGGCACTCGCACAGGCCAGCACTGCAGCATGCGCAGCAAACAGCTGAAGGACAGACTGCTGGGCTGCTGCTGCGCGGCGAGTGCCCTTGCGATGCCTGGCTGATCCAGCGAGGGTGGCAGCAGTTAGTGCCCGTGTGGCCCTGGTCTGTGTCCGCATGACACCAGCCAGTGAATGGACGGCACGACTGAGCACTTGGCTAGAAGCCGACTGTGCTGCCGCGAAGTCCTGCAGACTCCTGGCCTGTGCTGCCGCGATGTCCTGCAGACTCCTGGCCTGTGCTGCATTGAATTGTTCCAGACTCCTGGCCTGTGCTGCCCCGAATTCCTGCACACTCCTTGCCAGTGACTCTATGGAGTCAGGCATCCTTGCCACTGCAGCCATGAGCTCAGTGTGCCTGCGCTCAGCCTGGACGGCCATTTCCTCTAGGAGGCGCACCTCCTCTGCGCTGACCGTCGCAGGACTGGAGGACGCACTCACCCTCTGGGGAGAAGTCCGCCGAGCTTCCCCACCCCTCCCGCGTTGCTGCAGGCCGCTGGGCCCCGGAGCTTCACTCTCCTCCGACCCTTCCCCCCGGCTCCCCTCCAGGGAAGACGTGTCCCCTACATCGCCATGGGCTGGCGCGGCTGAGGGTGGCACTGATGGGCCGGCTTCCTCTTCCTCCTCCTCGTCTTCCAAAGGGCTGACAGTGGCAGCTTGAGGGCCCGCCTCCTCACCTGGCGATTCACCATCTGAAAGCAGGAAGGCACAAGAGTAGCTTTAGAGTGAGGACAGGGCGGCAGCAAGGGAGGCATGAGTGGTGCCATTCACCGCATTGGTCGGACAGTGGCAAAGGATGCTGATCTGATGCGCAAGTGGAACGAGAGAGATCCAAAAGGTGATGCCCTTACCATTGGTGCCCAGAACAGGGTCGGCATCTCCACTGGTGACGGGGCCAATCAGCCGGACTCCCATAATGCGCTCCACACGCTGGTCGAGGTCGGAGAGCTCTTTGAGGTCAGGATGGCCTCCGCCGGTGTCAGTGCGGTTGTGCCGGTTGTGCGCAACCTTGGCCTGCAAGAAAAAGGACGGCCTCTAAGTACAGTGTGTAGCCCTGATCTTGTCTGCACTGCCTCCCATGGTCGAATAGCTTGTACAGTGTGTAGCCCTGATCTTGTCTGCACTGCCTCCCATGGTCGAATAGCTTGTACAGTGTGTAGCCCTGATCTTGTCTGCAATGCCTCCCATGGTCGAATAGCTTGTACAGTGTGTAGCCCTGACCTTGTCTGCACTGCCTCCCATGGTCGAATAGCTTGTACAGTGTGTAGCCCTGATCTTGTCTGCACTGCCTCCCATGGTCGAATAGCTTGTACAGTGTGTAGCCCTGATCTTGTCTGCACTGCCTCCCATGGTCGAATAGCTTGTACAGTGTGTAGCCCTGATCTTGTCTGCAATGCCTCCCATGGTCGAATAGCTTGGACAGTGTGTAAAGTGCTGAATGTGCAATTGATTTTCATGCCAGTCCCATAGCTGCTGGATGAGGGCTGGCAATTAGGGCTTTCAGGTCCCTTTGCCCATAATGTGAGGTGCACATGCAAGGATGAGGAGGACACTGGAAAGGGTACTCACCCTGACAACCCGAGTGAGGTCATTGAACTTCTTCCGGCATTGCACAGGAGTCCTGGCAACCACGCTGTTGGAAGAGACCCTGTTGGACACCTCCCTCCAGGCTTTGCGGTAGGCGCTGGGCAGCGGCCTCTTGCCACCTTCTGGGAACAAAACATGGCGCCTGCGCTCCACTCCGCCAACCAGCACCCTCAGGTCTCCGTCGCTGAAGCGCTGCGCTCTCTCCCTGGCCTTCTCCATAGTCCTGGGCGTTGTACAGGTGAAGCTGAAGTGGTCAGGCCTAGGTTGAGGGCTGCAGTGTGCAGGGCGTGGCAGGCAAACAAATCGACCCTCCCCCTTTAAGAGATGGCCGGCACCAGAGTGTCTGCCGTCAATCAAGAACTCGCCGCACCTGCGCTGCGCCCGGCCTCGGGGGTATCGCTCAGCACCGCCGGCTTAGCGCCTAAAGATAGTCGTGCATCGCCTGTTTTAGCGCAGCAGCAACCTCTTGGGGCGTTGCGACTGAATATCGGCGAAGGGGGCGCGACTTTGCGCCGGGCGCAAAATTTAGTGGCCGCCCGACTTTACCGCCCCAAAAGTGGCTACACTGAATTTCTAGGCCCAAGTCTTTTACCACATTAATGGACCAGTGCACTGCCCAGAACAAAATACCAAAGGCAGATTCTACCAAGCTCCATGCCACCAGCGGGACTTAACGTGCAAACGGCTTACATGCTATTGCCTGGCACCATGGAGGAGTCGGATGGACTATTGTGCTTGCCATTAACCAGTTCCTGATTGGATGATGGCACAAGGGAGAATCTCATTGGTTCTCCACAGGAGCAGGTCACCCTGAGCCACTCTCCAGCAGCCCCTGGTGACTAATTACAGAGCAGCACTCACACAGGCCTCAGCACACATTCTGTGGCAATTTGGTGAGGGGGCGCGAACACAATATGGAAATCGTGGGTGCGTTGCAAGCGATTTTCCTCCCATTAGTGTCAATGGACGAAAAATCACGCACAGAGTACCTGCGACCTTCTGATAAGTTGACTGCTACGTGCGTGGCCTGCCCAGGGGTCGCGTAGCGTGGCCCACTCTGATTGGACATATTCCTGGAGGTTTCATCACATGACCTCCTGCCTCGAACCACCCCGCCCCCACACTCCCGCCATTGGCCGCCTCACACGCCCATCCTCGCGACGCACCGCATTCCCACAGCCAATCAGAGTGCAAACTGACTTTCCATTACCCAATTGGGTAATTCTTGCCTGTCAGTCAAACAGCCTTATCTGCCCATGTTTGATATTTTTCTAACTAATAAACAAAAGCGTTCAAAGAAAATAAAAGAAAACACTTTTTTTGAATGCCCTCTATGACTTTTCTCCCAGGGTGTTGCTAGCAGTAGTTTCCTGGAGATTAGTCTTTAACTCCTGGGGACTCTGGGGCAATCCGGGAGGGTTGGCAACCCGAGTGACATGGTGCCTCGGAAAAGTCCTGCCCAGCACTTTTCAAAAATTTCAACAAGACGCTGACGCCAGCCCTGTGCCAGTGGGCAGAAATGTTTGAAAGGAATGAAAAAGAAGGGGTGAAATTGCAGGCGCCAGACGGTCAGGTCCAATGGGCTTGAACATTGCTTTTCTCGCCAACAGTGATGGCAGTGAACGGCCATGTGGACGTCAAAACCAGTCTGACCCCACCGCTCATCATCCACACCAACGCCACACCAATGCCGACGCCAAAGGGGATGCTCTGCGGTGACTCTGTGCATTTGTACAATGAGTCCCGTAGAGGAAGCAACGTATCGATCGATCCCAACTACTACGAGCAAAAGTCACCGGTGAGTCCTTTTGCATTTTCTTTAAAGCAGATAGTGGGTGGGGGGGGGGCGGGTTTGGCTTTATATTTTGAGCATCACACGATTTGTTCGCGCCATCTTCTTGCAACTTGTGGATTGCCTGCCACTGCACTAAAATCTTTTTCTATTTGCTCTTTCCGGAGACATTGCGGGTCCAGGTCGTTCGGTGTTTGAAAATGACTCGGTCGCATTGGCCACTGATTTGCCGTCGTGGTAACGCCGGCCGGGAGATTTCCGTCGGAGCCACTCCTGCCCCTCCGCTCCCATTGCCATAACTGCGTCGCAAGCGTGGCATAAACCCCGTCTCCGCGGCACCTCCGGCAAAGTTACGGTGGCGGAGTGCCAAAGGAAATCTGCAGCCTTTGCTCATTTTCTACCCCCGCCAGATTTCCCTCTGGGTTTCTCCCCTCCTTTTCTGAAGTCGCTGACTCATCTTGGGCAGAGGTGGTCCTCCTAGTACCTCATCCAAGTAGTCAAACGCGTCAGACTGGATGGTGAATGGCGGTGGACCATTCAAATATGGGCATGTCACACAGTCGGAATAGCACAATTTCTGAATTGCAGAGGGCAGTTAAGAGTCAACCACATTGCTGTGGGTCTGGAGTCACATATAGGCCAGACTGGGTAAGGACGGCAGATTTTCTTCCCTAAAGTGACATTAGTGAAACAGATGGTTTTTACGACAATCCGGTAGTTTCATGGTCACCATTACTGGTACTAGCTTTTCCTTCCAGATTTATTTTAAATACTGAATTTAAATTCCCCAGCTGCCGTGGTGGGATTTGAACTCATGTACTCCAGATCATTAGTCCAGGCCTCTGAATTATTAGCTCAGTGACATAACCACTATGCTACCGTACCCTTAATAGTCCTGAACACAATACAGAGGGGAGAAGAATTGTGAAAAGACTCTCTGCCTTGGCATTAACCTTTTGGCATGGCAGACTGCACCCGAACACTAACCGTCAAAACCATTGGCACCTCGTTAGTGCCATTTCAGTACAAGCCACTCACTTGTCCTCTTATGGGTCCTGTTGCTGCACTCCCGCCAAAGGCAGTCTCACCTCCAAGACCCCTGTTGTAGGGAATCTTCCCATCAAGAGGTCCTTGAGGGAATCACACCATTGTGACCACATTTAACGATGGAGTCTCACCACAATGACTCCTTTCATCACTACTAGGACTTTTTTCTTTATATAAAAAGGACAGTCTCACAATCAGGACCTCTCTTATTGAGGGAATGCTCACTATCAGGACCTCTGTTATAAAAACAAATCTAACATTTATAAAGAATTATGATTAACAGTAACTGCTCCCCCCTCTCTTTTAGAAACATAGAAGACAGGAGCAGGAGTAGGCCATTCAGCCCCTCGAGTCTGTTCCGCCATTTAATGAGATCGTGGCTGATCATCCAAATTCAGTACCCTGTCCCTGCTTTCTCCCCATATCCCTTGATCCCTTTAGCCTTAAGAAATATAACTCCTTCTTGAATATATTTAATGAATTGGCCTCAACTGCCTTCTGTGGTAGAGAATTCCACAGGTTCACTACTCTCTGGGTGAAGAAATTCCTCCTCATCTCTGTCCTAAATGGCTTACACCTTATCCTTAAACTGTGACCACTGGTTCTGGACTCCCCCGCCATTGGGAACATCCTTCCTGCATCTAGTCTGTCTAGTCCTGTCAGAATTTTATAAGTTTCAATGAGATCCCCTCTCATTCTTCTAAACTCTACCGAATACAAGCCCAATTGACCCAATCTCTCTTCATACGTCATTCCTGCCATCCCAGGTATCAGTCTGGTATCAGCAAGAACATCCTTCCTCAGATAAGGTGACCAAAACTGCACACAATACTCAAGGTGTGGTCTCACCAAGGCCGTGTACAACTGCAGCAAGACATCCTTGCTCCTGTACTCGAATCCTCTCGCTATGAAGGCCAACATACCATTTGCCTTCTTAACCGCCTGCTGCACCTGCATGCTTACCTTCAGCGACTGGTGCACAAGGACACCCAGGTCTCGTTGCACTTCCCCTTTTCCCAATCTATTGCCGTTCAGATAATAATCTGTCTTCCTGTTTTTGCCACCAAAGTGGATAACCTCGCAGTTATCCACATTGTACTGCATCTGCCATGCATCTGCCCAATCACCCAACCTGTCCAAATCATACTGGAGATTCTCTGCATCCTCCTCACAGCACACACGCCCACCCAGCTTTGTGTTGTCTGCAAACTTGGAAATATTACATCTGGTTCCCTCATCTAGATCACTAATATATATTGTGAATAACTGGGGTCCTAGCACCGAGCCCTGTGGTACCCCACTAGTCACTGCCTGCCACTCGGAAAGACCCGTTTATTCCAACTCTTTGCTTCCTGTCTGCCAACCAGTTCTCTATCCAAGTCAGTACCTTACCCCCAATCCCATGTGCTTTAACTTTACACGCTAATCTCTTATGCGGGACCTTATCGAAAGCCTTCTGAAAGTCCAAATACACCACATCCACTGGTTCTCCCTTATCTATTCTACCAGTTACATCCTCAAAACTTCCAGTAGATTAGTCAAGCATGATTTACCTTTTGTAAATCCATGTTGACTTTGTCCAATCCTGTCACTGTTTTCCAAGTGCTCTGCTATTACATCTTTTATAATGGATTCTAGCATCTTCCCCACTACCGATGTCAGGCTTACCGGTCGATAATTAATAGAATAGATAAGGGAGAACCAGTGGATGTGGTGTATTTGGACTTTCAGAAGGCTTTCGATAAGGTCCCGCATAAGAGATTAGCATGTAAAGTTAAAGCACATGCGATTGGGGGTAAGGTACTGACTTGGAAAGAGAACTGGTTGGCAGACAGGAAGCAAAGAGTTGGAATAAACGGATCTTTTTCCGAGTGGCAGGCAGTGACTAGTGGGGTACCGCAGGAAGTGGTGCTAAGACCCCAGCTATTCACAATATATATTAATGATTTAGACGAGGGAACTAGATGTAATATCTCCAAGTTTGCAGACGACACAAAGCTGGGTGGGCGTGTGTGCTGTGAGGAGGATGCCGAGAAACTCCAGTATGATTTGGACAGGTTGGGTGATTGGGCAGATGCATGGCAGATGCAGTATAATGTGGATAAATGCGAGGTTATCCACTTTGGTGGCAAAAACAGGAAGGCAGATTATTATCTGAACGGCAATAGATTGGGAGAAGGGGAAGTGCAACGAGACCTGGGTGTCCTTGTGCACCAGTCGCTGAAGGTAAGCATGCAGGTGCAGCAGGTGGTTAAGAAGGCAAATGGTATGTTGGCCTTCATAGCGAGAGGGTTTGAGTACAGGAACAAGGATGTCTTGCTGCAGTTGTACAGGGCCTTGGTGAGACCACACCTTGAGTATTGTGTGCAGTTTTGGTCGCCTTTTCTGAGGAAGGATGTTCTTGCCATGGAGGGAGTGCAGCGAAGATTCACCAGACTGATACCTGGGATGGCAGGAATGACGTATGAGGAGAGATTGGGTCGATTGGGCTTATATTCGCTGGAGCTTAGAAGAATGAGAGGGGATCTCATTGAAACTTATAAAATTCTAACAGGACTGGACAGACTAGATGCAGGAAGGATGTTCCTGATGGCGGGGGAGTCCAGAACCAGGGATCACAGTCTAAAGATAAGGGGTAAGCCATTTAGGACAGAGATGAGGAGGAATTTCTTCACCCAGAGAGTGGTGAACCTGTGGAATTCTCTACCACAAAAGGCAGTTGAGGCCAATTCATTAAATATATTCAAGAAGGAGTTAGATATATTTCTTAAGGCTAAAGGGATCAAGGGATATGGAGAGAAATCAGGGACAGGGCACTGAATTTGGATGATCAGCCATGATCTCATTAAATGGCGGAGCAGGCTCGAGGGGCCAAATGGCCTACTCCTGCTCCTATCTTCTATGTAAGAAGGCGGCTCACCACCATCTTCTGAAAGGCATTTTGGGATGGGCAACAACGCCCACATCCTATGAACAAATAAAAAAAAATAAAGGCCACAGAATTCAGGAGGACTTTGTCAGAGTCTTCACTGCACAGTCTTGTATCAGTAACTGCCTCCTTTCAAATGGTGTTAGCCGTGGCTCAGTGGGTAGCACTCTCGCCTCAGGTTAGAAGGTCGTGGGTTCAGGTCTCACTTTGAAACTTGAGAACAAAATCTAATCTGACACTCTAGTGCCAGGTGCCATCTTTCGGATTCGATGTTAAACCTGAGACTCTGTCTGCCCTCTCAGGTGGATGTGAAGGATCCCACAGCACTATTTTGAAGAAGAGCAGGGGAGTTCTTCACAGTGTCTTTGCCAATATTTATCACTAAAACAGATTATCCGGTTATTATCTCATTACTGTTTGCTGTGTGCAAATTGGATGCCGTGTTTCCTTACATTGCGACTTCAAAAAAAAACTTAATTGGCTGTAAAGCGCTTTGGGATGTCCTGAGGTCGTGAAAGGTGCTATAGAAATGCAAGCTCTCTCTTTCTCTCTCTCACTCTCTGTCTCTCTTGCTTCCTCTCGATTTTCTCTCTTTCTTTCTCTCTTTATTCAGTGTGGCTGAAAGAGTGGTGTGGGAGGCAGGGGTTTTACTTCATGATTTAAAAGCAGTGAGAAAAATGTCAAGGCATCGAAAAACATTCATGTTTGTACTCTTCTTATATTTAGTGGTTGTCCCTCTGTTTATGGCAAGCTGTAACATAGTGTGCCGCTAGTGTTACACAATTTCTCTTCCCCTAGTAGGTATGGGAGTTCTTGGTCGTCATTCAAATTTCTGAAATCCGGGCATATTTTTGTGAATTTTGGGTAGAAATTCTACTTATGCCCTGATATTTTCTACAAGCTGTGAGGAAGTGCATCTCTGTCTCCACCACTCCCTGACTGCAGTGAGAGCATATCCTGTCCTCTCTTGGTAGCCGGGTCTGCCTGTGTCTACCTTTTTCGATCGCCAGGTTATGTTCACTAAGTCTGTACCTATCTGAATGCGCAAAGCATTAGCAACAAAATAGATTAATTAATAGCACAAATAGAAATTAATATGTTTGATCTAATAGCCATTACAGAGACGTGGTTGCAAAGTGACCAAGGTTGGGAACTAAATAGTCCAGGATACTTAACTTTTAGAAGAGATAGGTGAAATGGAAAAGTTGGAGGGGTAACCCTGATAATAAAGGATGGGATAAAGACAGGACAGACAAAGGATCTTAGCTCCAAAAATCAAGAAGTAGAATCAGTTTGGGTGGAGCTAAGAAACAGCAAGGGGCAGAAAACATTGGTGTGAGTTGTTTATAGGCCCCCAAACAGTAGTTGTAATGTAGGGCAGAGTATAAATCAGGAAATTAGAGGCACATGTAACAAGGGTAATACAGTAATCACGGGGGAATTTAATCTACATACAGACTGGGCAAACCAAATTTGCAGTAATAGTGTGGAGGACCATAACGTTATAGAATTTTATATTGAGATTGAAAGTGATTTAGTTAAGTCCGAAACTAGGGTCTTAAATCTAAACAAAGCAAACTACGTAGGCATGAGGGGCTAAGGTAGATTGGGAAACTACATTAAAAGGTATGATGGTAGACAAGCAATGGCCAGCATTTAAAGAATTAATACATAATTTACAACAAATATACATTCCTTTAAAGCACAAAAACCCCACAGGAAAAGTGGTCCAACCGTGGCTAACAAGAGAAGTTAAAGATAGTATTAGATCAAAAGAAGAGGCTTATAATGTTGCAAAAAAGAGTAGTAAGCCTGAGGATTGGGATGATTTTAGAATTCAGCAAAGGGGGACCAAGAAATTGATAAGGAAAGAGAATAAAGAATATGAGAGTAAATTAGCAAGAGACATAAAACAGATTGTAAATGTTTCTATAAGTATGTAAATAGGAAGAGATTAGTGAAAGTAAATGTGGGCCCATTAGAGGCAGAGACAAGAGAAATTATATTGGGCAATAAGGAAATGGCAGAGATATTAAACAAATACTTTGTCTTCACAGTAGAAGACACAAAAAACATTCCTGAAATAATGGGGAACCAAGGGTCTAGAGAGAATGAGGAACTTAAACAAATCAGTATAAGTAAAGACATAGTACTGGAGAAATTAATGGGACTAAGTGGCAACAAATCCCCTGGACCTGACGACCTGCATCCTAGGGTTTTAAAAGAGGCGGCTGCAGAGATAGTGGATGCTCTGGTATTAATCTTCCAGAATTCCCTAGATTCTAGAACAGTCCCCAAGGATTGGAAGGTAGCAAACATAACCCCGCTATTTAAGAAAGGAGGAAGAAAATATACAGGGAACTATAGGCCGGTTAGCCTGGCATCAATAGTAGGCAAAATGCTAGAATCTATTATTAGGGACGTGGTAACAGGACACTTAGAAAATCGTAATATGATTAGGCAGAGCCAACATGGTTTTATGAAAGGGAAATTGTGTTTGACAAATCTGTTAGTGTTTTTGAAGATGTAACTAGCAGGATGGCTAAGGGGAAACCAGTGGATGTAGTGTATTTGGATTTTCAAAAAGCATTTGATAAGGTGTCACACAAGAGGTTATTACTGAAAATTAGGACTCATGCGATTGGGGTAATATATTACCATGGATTGAGGATTGGTTAATGGGCAGAAAACGGAGAGTAGGAATAAATGAGACTTTTTCGGGTTGGCAGGCTGTAACTAGTGGGATACCGCAAGGATCAGTGCTTGGGCCTCGGCTATTTACAATCTTTATTAATGACTTATTGTCAGCTGTGGCTCAGTTGGTAGCACACTCGCCTCTGAGTCAGAAGGTTGTGGGTTCATAGTCCCACTCCAGGTACTTGAGCACATAAAGCTAGGCTGACACTCTAGTGCATTGCTGAGGGAGTGCTGCACTGTTGGAGGTACCATCTTTTGGAAGAAATGTTAAACCGAGGCCCTATCTGCTCTTGCGGGTGGACGTAAAAGATCCCATGGCACTATTTAGAAGAAGAGCTGGTTAGTTCTCCCCGGTGTCCTGGCCAATATTTATCCCTCAATCAACATAACAAAAACAGATTATCTGGTCATTATCACATTGCTGTTTGTGGGACCTTGCTGTGTGCAAATTGGCTGCCGCGTTTCCCACATTACAACAGTGACTACACTTCAAAAGTACTTCATTGGCTGTAAAGAGCTTTGAGACATCCGGTGGTCATGAAAGGCGCTACATAAATGCAAGTCTTTCTTTCTTTCTTAGTTGAAGGGACTGAGTGTAACATATCCAAGTTTGCTGATGATACAAAGTTAGGTGGGAAACTAAGCTGTGAGGAGGGCGCAAAGAGGCTGCAGAGAGATATAGACAGGTTGACTGAGTGGGCAAGAACATGGCAAATGGAATACAATGTGGGGAAGTGTGAAGTTACCACTTTGGTAGGAAAAACAAAAAAGCAGATTTTTTTGAATGGTGAGAGACTGGGAAATGTTTGTACTCAGGGGGACCTGGATGTCCCTATACATGAATCACACAGAATGTTAACATGCAGGTACAGCAAGCAATTAGGAAAGCAAATGGTATGTTAGCTTTTGTTACAAAGGGATTAGAGTATAAGAGTAAAGGGCCTAGAAATTCAGTTGGTTGCGCCAGCCGTTAGCGCCTTAGGAGGAGTAGATGTCGGGCACTAGGCGGCTAGCGGCCGGGCGCAGCGCGATCTGCACCTCGCCCCAACTTCACTAGAGATTTAGCGGCGGCGCAAAGTCTTTGCGCGCGCTCAGCTGCGCGCGCAGATCATGACGTCATTTCCTCGTGCAACGCCCTTTGTGCGCCCCCAACCGGAAATTCAGTCGCGACGCCCCATTGTGCGCCTGGCGCCCCTAGCGACTGTTAGAGTGGAACGGTGCTCAGTCGATGCGGGGCGCGGGGGGCGCAAATTAAAGGGCACTCCTCCTGCACTATAAAAGGCTGCCATTTCGCAGCACTCCTTCTTGAGAAACGGATCTTTGGAGAGAGACCAAGGTAGAGAGCTTTCTGCTTTGGCCCAACACTCGGACAGGTACTTGTGGCTTCAGGCCACAGCTTTCCACTTGTCTTTGCCTTCATTGACATCTCATTGTTTGCCAGCATATTATGGGGGCTGCAATGGGTGTAAACGCTGGCTTTCTCAATTACATCCAAAGGGCTCACAGACGCCGTGAGAGAGTGGCAGCCCTGGCTAGATGGAAAGGGGGCAACAGGCGTCGGGAAAGGAGGCCTTACCCACCCAGGGTATACCGCCAGCAGTTCTCCTATCTCAACATGTCTGACGAGCAGTGTGTTCGGAGGCTGCGATTCAGAAGGGAGGTGGTCACAGAGATCTGCCACCTGCTTGGCGGTGATCTGATGCCACAGCTGAGGAGCAGGACGTCTCTGTCAGTGGCAGTGAAGGTGACGGTGGCTCTCAACTTCTATGCCACCGGCTCCTTCCAATCCGCTACTGGGGACATTGCCAACATCTCCCAGTTCGCCGTGCATTGCTGCATCCGCCAGGTCACCAATGCCCTTTTCAAAAGGAGACGTCAGTTCATCTCCTTCTCCATGGCCCTTGCCAAGCAGCAACAGCGTGCAATGGGCTTTGCAGCATTCGCGGGCTTCCCCATGGTGCAGGGCGCCATTGACTGCACGCATGTGGCTTTGCGGGCACCTCTGGAGAATGCCGAGGATTACCGCAACCGGAAGGGCTACCATTCGCTGAACGTCCAGCTGGTGTGTGACCACAGGCAGCTCATCCTAGCTGTCAATGCCCGCTTTCCAGGCAGCAGCCACGATGCCTTCATCCTGCGACAGACTTCTGTGGCAGACATGTTCCAGGCACAGCCTCACCCACGAGGATGGCTTATCGGGGAAAAAGGCTATCCTTTGTGTACCTGGCTGATGGCCCCGCCCCGTGCGCCCAGCACCCCTGCTGAAGAGGGATACAATGAGAGCCATCAAGCGACCAGGAACATCATCGAACAAACAATCGGCGTCCTGAAGCAACAGTACCGCTGTCTGGATCGTTCCGGTGGAGCCCTACAGTATTCGCCGGAGCGAGTCTCCCATTTCGTGGTCGTTTGCTGCATGCTGCACAACCTGGCTATCCGCAGGACTCAGGCACTGCCACCAGAGATTGGAGGACCACCTCAGGAGGAGGAGGAGGAGGAGGAGGAGGACCAGCACAGGAGGGAGGCAGAAAGTGCAAGGGCCGCCCGTCGCCGGCTTATTGAACGTCGGTTCTAGGCCCCCTCTCAGGGAATGGCTTGTGCCAATGTCAGCAGATGAATGTAGCCGCTCCACAAGCCCTCAGCCGAGCAGGGCAACCAGGACTTAACAAAAAAACCATGCACACTGCAATTTAACAACAATAATTTATTGCAAACCTCTGCCCTTCCCACATTATATCCTCATGTGGAGAAGCCCCCTCCAAAAACACAAAACTACCAGTCTCGGCCTTACAAAAAGAAAGAAAGACACCAGTCTCGGCCTTACAAAAACACAACTGCACCAGTCTCGGCCTTACAAAAAGAAAGAAAGACACCAGTCTCGGCCTTACAAAAACACAACTGCACCAGTCTCGGCCTTACAAAAAGCACCAGGCATTTGTGCATACCTTCTACTTTTTGCCCTGCGAGGGCGATGCCTTTCGCATCCTTGCCTGGCCCCTGCCCATCCTGCAGCTCCTCCTCAATGGGAGCCCAGTGGCTGCAGCAAGGCTGGGGGAAGGCTGCTGAGGGGCAGATGGCGAGACGGCAGATGCCCTTGGGGGTCGGCCTGCACCAGCTCTGACCTTGGAGTGGCCGGCTGCTGACTGCTCCAACTCTGGCTGGGCGGCAGCAGTCTGTCCAGCGGCTCGTGGCAGCTGCAATGGCGGAGTGGCAGTGTCGGCTGCAGGAATGGTGCCAACCTGGCAGATCGCAGGTGCTCGCTGGTCGCCTGAGACGTTGGCACTCGCACGGGCCAGCACTGCAGCATGCGCAGCCAGCAGCTGAAGAGCAGACTGCTGGGCTGCTGCTGCACGGCGAGTGCCCTGGCGATGCCTGGCTGATCCAGCGAGGGTGGCAGCAGTTAGTGCCCGTGTGGCCCTGGTCTGTGTCCGCATGACAACAGCCAGTGAATGGACGGCACGACTGAGCACTTGGCTCGACGCCGCCTGTGCTGCCGCGAAGTCCTGTAGACTCCTGGCCTGTGCTGCTCCAAATTGCTGCACACTCCTTGACAAAGACTCAATGGAGTCAGGCATCCTTGCCACTGCAGCCATGAGCTCATTGTGCCTGCGCTCAGCCTGGACGGCCATTTCCTCCAGGAGTCGCACCTCCTCTGCGCTGACCGTCGCAGGACTGGAGGCCGCACTCACCCTCTGGGGAGAAGTCCGCCGAGCTTCCCCACCCCTCCCGCGTTGCTGCAGGCCGCTGGGCCCCGGAGCTTCACTCTCCTCCGACCCTTCCCCCCGGCTCCCCTCCAGGGAAGACGTGTCCCCTACATCGCCATGGGCTGGCGCGGCTGAGGGTGGCACTGATGGGCCGGCTTCCTCTTCCTCCTCCTCGTATTCCGAAGCGCTGACCGTGGCAGCTTGAGGGCCCGCCTCCTCACCTGGCGATTCACCATCTGAAAGCAGGAAGGCACAAGAGTAGCTTTAGAGTGAGGACACGGCGGCAGCGAGGGAGGCATGAGTGGTGCCATTCACTGCATTGGTCGGACAGTGGCAAAGGATGCTGATCTGAGGCGCAAGTGGGACGAGCGAAGTCAAAAAGGTGATGCCCTTACCATTGGTGCCCAGAACAGGGTCGGCATCTCCACTGGCGACGGGGCCAATCAGCCGGCCTGCCATAATGCTGGTCGAGGTCGGAGAGCTCTTTTACGTCAGGACGGCCTCCCCCGGTGTCAATTCGTTTCCGCCGGTTGTGCGCCACCTTGGCCTGCAAGAGATAGGACTGCCTCTAAGTACAGTGTGAAGCCCTGATCTTGTCTGCACTGCCTCCCATGGTCGAATAGCTTGTACGGTGTGAAGCCCTGATCTTGTCTGCACTGCCTCCTGTGGTCGAATAGCTTGTACGGTGTGAAGCCCTGATCTTGTCTGCAATGCCTCCCATGGTCGAATAGCTTGTACGGTGTGAAGCCCTGATCTTGTCTGCAATGCCTCCCATGGTCGAATAGCTTGTACGGTGTGAAGCCCTGATCTTGTCTGCAATGCCTCCCATGGTGGAATAGCTTGTACAGTGTGTAAAGTGCTGAATGTGCAAGTGATTTTCATGCCAGTCCCATAGCTGCTGGATGAGGGCTGGCCATTAGGGCTTTCAGGTCCCTTTGCCCATAAAGTGAGGTGCACATGCAGGGATGAGGAGGACACTGGAAAGGGTACTCACCCTGACAACCCGAGTGAGGTCGTTGAACTTCTTCCGGCATTGCACAGGAGTCCTGGCAACCACGCTGTTGGAAGACACCCTGTTTGAGACCTCCCTCCAGGCTTTCCGGTTGACGCTGGGCAGCGGCCTCTTGCCACCTTCTGGGAACAGAACATGGCGCCTGCGCTCCACTCCGCCAACCAGCAGCCTCAGGTCACCGTCGCTGAAGCGCTGCGCTCTCTCCCTGGCCTTCTCCATAGCCCTGGGCGTTGTGCAGGTGAAGCTGAACTGGTCAGGCCTAGGTTGAGGGCTGCAGTGTGCAGGGCGTGGCAGGCAAACAAATCCAACCTCCCCCTTTAAGAGCTGACCGGCGCCAGAGTGTCTGCCGTCAATCAGCAACTCGCCGCACCGGCGCTGCGCCCGGCCTCGGGGGTATCGCTCAGCACCGCCGGCTTAACGCCTAAAGATAGTCGTGCATCGCCTGTTTTAGCGCAGCAGCAACCTCTTGGGGCGATGCGACTGAATATCGCCGAAGGGGGCGCGACTTTGCGCCGGGCGCAAACTTTAGCGGCCGCCCGACTTTACCGCCCCAAAAGTGGCTATACTGAATTTCTAGGCCAAGAAGTCTTACTACAATTATACAGGGCATTGGTGAGGTCACAACTGGAGTACTGTGTACAGTTCTGGTCTCCTTACCTAAGGAAAGATATGCTTGCCTTAGAGGGAGTACATTGAAGCTTCCTGGGGTGCGGGGATTGCCCTCTGAGGAGAGGTTGAGTAGACTCGGCCTATATTCCCTAGAGTTTAGAAGAATGAGAGGTGATCTAATTGAAACATATAGGCCTAGAAATTGAGTTTGGGGCGGCCAGCTCGCTCGCGCCCAGAAACTACCGCTGCGCGCGGAGCCACTTGCGCCCGCTGGAAATTCAGTTTCAGCGCCCCAAGTCGAAGCCGGCCGCAAATCAAGGGTTTCGGCGCCCCCACTTGGGGTGCTGAAACTGAATATCGGCGCGCTAAGTGCCGCAGCGCCACCCGCTGCGGAGCGGCAGGCTGCGGTACTGCAGGCCTTCCTCCCTCTCTTAAGGGGGAGGTGCCTGCAACAGCGAGATCGCCGCTCGCTAGTGCCGGCAAATGAGCCCGGCACCACGGAGAAGTGCCAGGCTCCCGGAAAACAGCCGGCAATGCCGCGGGGGGGGCGTGGAGGAAGCCGGGGAAGGAGGTGCGGGCAGGCGGCCGCCGAAAAAGCGGCCGGCCGCACCTCCGCCTTAACTCGCCCCACTACCGCATCAGTTCGGCCCCGTTTTCTGGTCGCTGTTTGCGGCCGCCGCGGAAGAGGCGGCCGCAACTCAATATGGCGGTCGGGCCGGTAGCGGGGCACTGCGCACACCGATGACGTCATCGGTGGCGGCGCAGCGCTACTGGCTAACGCCGCCATTACCGCAGCGCTGAATATCGGGGAAAGCTCAGCAAGTGGCGCAAAAGCCCTCTTTGGGCGAAAACTGGGCGCAAAGCCTACTGAATTTCTAGCCCATAAAATTCTTAAGGGGCTTGACAGGGTTAATGCTGAGAAAATATTTCCATTGGCTGGGGAATCTAGAACAGAGGGTCACAGTCTCAGAATAAGGGGTCGGCCATTTAGGACTGAGATGAGGAGAAATGTCTTCACTCAAAGGGTTGTGAATCTTTGGAATTCGCTACCCCAGAGAGCTGTGAATGTACGAATCTTGAGTATATTCAAGACAGAGGTCGATAAATCTTTGGGAATTAAGGGATATGGGGATCGTGCGGGAAGATGGAATTGAGTTAAAAGATCAGCCATGATCTTATTGATTGGCGGAGCAGTCTCGAAGGGCCAAATGGCCGACTCCTGCTCCTATTTCTTATATTCTTATGTTTATTTTCTCTCTTTCTTTCTCTCTCTCTTTGTCTCACTTTTTCTCTCTCTCTTTCTCTCTCTCTTTCTTTCTTTCCTTCCTTCCTAACCTCCTTCCCTGCACTGGTTATGTCAACAGCCTAATACTGTAAAAGCGATGTCCTTTTGATCTGCAGCAACAACGATCAATATCATGACACTCTCCTTTCATTGAAAGTGCTGAACCTTGCTCGGGTACAGACCCTGTGGTCACAATGAGCTCTCCAACATCTTCCCCGCGTTGCCATTCTGAGCCTGGACTGCGGGTAAGGTTTATTGGTCTTTTAATTCAGCATTGCTTTCCTTTCAGACCAGTGCACGGAGCTCCCCCTATGCTCCCTGGAGCACGGCCAGCAGCTGGAATAGCCGGCGCTCGAGCTGGAACAGCCTTGGCCGAGCTCAGAGTCTGAAGCGCAAGCATCAGTCCGGCGAGCGAAAGTCCCTCCTCTCCGGCGACGGCAAGGAAAGCTCCGAAGAAGGCGATGGATCGGAGGATGAGAGAGCCAGTCGAGCAGGTAGCGGGAGAGGACCGCAGCGCGTGGAATCACTGGAGATAAAGGGCTCTTTCGACATTCCCGACACCCTCCAGGTACCGAGTCATCACAGATCCCCCAGCATCCACAGCAGCAGGGCCCCACCGATTGACCGCCAGGACTGTAATGGTAAAACCTCCCCGGCGTCTATGCTGCAGCAGTTCCACATGGACGAGCAGAGAGCTGAGTTAGAACAGGCTGAAGATGATATTGATACGGTGAGTGACGCCAGCGACTGAAAAATACAAGAAATCAACAACGTTTGGTAGAAATCAGCAGCGTCTTGTGTTTGAATATTTTCTCTGGGGACATGAGTTTGAACTTGGTGCTAACAAAGGGAATGGTCGTTCTCTCACGAGGGGTTCACAGTCTCAGGATACGGGGTAGGACATTTAGGACTGAGATGAGGAGAAATTTCTTCACTCAGAGGGTGGTGAACCTGTGGAATTCTCTACCACAGAAGGCTGTGGAGGCCAAGTCACTGTATATATTTAAGGAGGAGATAGATAGATTTCTAGACACAAAATGCATCAAAGGGGTATGGGGAGAGAGCGGGAATATGGTATTGAGATAGAGGATCAGCCATGATCATATTGAATGGCAGAGCAGGCTCGAAGGGCCGAATGGCCTACTCCTGCTCCTATTTTTCGATGTTTTTTCTATATTCTCTCTCTGCAGGTGTCACCTTCACCACTCCCTCCTCTTCTCCAACCAGACGGTGAGAGAAAACTGGATATAGAGAAGCATGGAAAGGCTTTCTATCTACTCTCCCCATTTCTCTCTCTGTCTCTATCTCTCCTTCTCACTCTCTCTTCCCCCTTCTTCTCGCTGTCTCCAGCTTTCTCTCGCACCCTCTGTCTGTATCTCTCACCCGCCATGGTTGTTAAGAACATAAGAACATAAGAAGTAGGAGCAGGAGTAGGCCATACGGCCCCTCAGGCCTGCTCCGCCATTCAATAGGATCATGGCTGATCCGAATCTAGACTCACGTCCACTTCCCTGCCCTCTCCCCATAACCCTTTTATTTAATGTTGCAGCTTCCACAGCTCTCTGGGGTAGCAAATTCCATAGATTTACTACCCTCTGGGTGAAGAAGTTTCTCCTCATCTCAGTTTTGAAAGGGCAGCCCCTTATTCTAAGGTTATGCCCCCTAGCTCTAGTCTCACCCATCAGTGGAAACATCCTCACCGCATCCACCCGATCAAGACCCCTCACAATCTTATATGTTTCGATAAGATCGCCTCTCATTCTTCTGAACTCCAATGAGTAGAGGCCCAACCTACTCAACCTTTCCTCATACGTCAACCCCCTCATCTCTGGAATCAACCGAGTGAACCTTCTCTGAACCGCCTCGAGAACAAGTATATCTTTTCTTAAATATGGAAACCAAAACTGCACGCAGTATTCCAGGTCTGGCCTCACCAGTACCCTGTATAACTGCAGCAAGACTTCCCTGCTTTTATACTCCATCCCCCTTGCAATAAAAGCCAAGATTCCATTGGCCTTCCTGATCACCTGCTGCACCTGCATACTAACTTTTTGTGTTTCATGCACCAGGACCCCCAGATCCCTTTGTAATGTAGCACTTTGCAGTTTCTCTCCATTTAGATAATAACTTGCTCTTTGATTTTTTCTGCCAAAGTGCATAACCTCACACTTTCCAATATTATATTCCATCTGCCAAATCTCTGCCCACTCACTTAGCCTGTCTATGTCCTTTTGCAGGTTTTTTATGTCCTCCTCACTCACTGCTTTCCCTCCCATCTTTGTATCGTCGGCAAACTTGGATACGTTGCACTCGGTCCCTTCCTACAAATCGTTAATATAGATTGTAAAGAGTTGGGGTCCCAGCACTGACCCCTGCGGAACACCACTAGTTACTGATTGCCATCCTGAGAATGAACCATTTATCCCAACTCTTTGTTTTCTGTTAGATAGCCAATCTTCCACCCATGCCAGTATATGACCCCCAATCCTGTGATTTTTTATCTTGATCAGTAATCTTTTGTGTGGAACCTTGTCAAATGCCTTTTGGAAGTCCAGATACATTACATCCACTGGTTCCCCTTTATCCACCCTGTATGTTACGTCCTCAAAGAATTCGAGCAAATTTGTCAAACATGACTTCCCCTTCATAAAACCATGCTGACTCTGTCCTATTAAATTATGTTTATCCAAATGCTCTGTTACTGTTTCCTTAATAATGGACTCCAACATTTTGCCAACCACAGATGTTAGGCTAACTGGTCTATAGTTTCCAGCTTTTTGTCTACTTCCCTTCTTAAATAAGGGTGTTACATTAGCAGTTTTCCAATCTGCCGGGACCTTTCCTGAGTCCAGGGAGTTTTGGAAAATAATCACCAATGCATCCACAATCCCTACCGCCACTTCTCTCAAGACCCTAGGATGTAGGCCATCAGGTCCGCGGGATTTATCCGCCTTAAGTCCCATTATTTTACCGAGTACCATCTCCTTAGTGATTTTAATCGTGTTTAGCGCCTCCACCCCCCCCCCCCCATTGCCCCCTGTTTGTCCAGTGTTGGGATATTTTTAGTGTCCTCTACTGTAAAGACCGATACAAAATATTTGTTCAGCGTCTTTGCCATCTCCATGTTCCCCACCACTAGTTTCCCAGTCTCATCCTCTAAGGGACCAACGTTCACTTTAGCCACCCTTTTTCTTTTTATATAGCTGTAGAAACTCTTGCTATCTGTTTTTAATTTTTTGCTAGTTTACTTTCATAACCTATCTTCCCTTTCTTAATTAATCTTTTGGTTATTGTTTGCTGGCTTTTAAATGCTTCCCAATCTTCTATCCTCCCACTAGATTTGGCTACTTTATATGCCCTTGTTTTCAGTCGGATACTATCCTTTATTACTTTACTAAGCCACGGATGGCTGTCTTTTCTTTTACTCCCCTTTTTCCTCAGTGGAATATATTTATCTTGAAAGATGTGAAATATCTCCTTGAATGTAGACCACTGCTCTTGTACCGTCTTACACTTTAATCTGTTTTCCCAGTCCACTTTAGTCAATTCTACTCTCATACTTCATAGTCTCCTTTATTTAAGCTCAGTACGCTGGTTTGAGATCCAACTCTCTCACCCTCAAACTGAATTTGGAATTCAACCATATTATGGTCACTCATTCCAAGGGGATCCTTTACCAGGACATTTTTTATTAATCCTGTCTCATTACACAGGACCAGATCTAAGATTGCCTGCCCCCTGGTTGGTTCAGTTACATACTGCTCAAGGAACACATCCCTAATACACTCTATGAACTCTTCCTCAAGGTTGCCATGCCCAATTTGATTAGTCCAGTCAATATGAAAGTTAAAATCCCCCATGATTATAGCTGTTCCCTTATTACAAGCTCCAACTATTTCCTGATTTATACTCCGACCAACAGAGTTGCAACTGTTAGGAGGCCTATAGACTACGCCCACTAGTGACTTTTTCCCCTTATTATTCCTTATCTCCACCCAAACTGTTTCACTATCCTGATCCTTTGACCCAATATCATTTCTGACTATTGCAGTGATTCCATCCTTGACTAACATAGCAACCCCACCTCCCTTTCCTTCCTGTCTGTCCTTCCTAATTGTCAAATACCCTTGTATGTTTAGTTCCCAGTCATGATCATCTTGCAGCCATGTTTCCGTAATGGCCACCAGATCATACCCATGTGTAGTTATTTGTACCATCAACTCATCTATTTTGTTACGAATGCTGCGTGCATTCAGATAAAGAACTTTCAAATATGTTTTCTGACAATTTATTCCTGCTTTTACCCCTTTTACTACTTTACCTTTATCATTGTACATTCTGTCCCTTCCTGACACGCTCTGGTTTTTAATTCCCCCACTGCTACCTTGCTCTATTGCCTTCTACGCTGTCACTTTTATTTTTTGCTCTCTTAAAACCTCCCCCCCACTAATTAGTTTAAAGCCCTCTCTACAGCCCTAGTTACTCGATTCACCAGGATTCTAGTCCCAGCACTGGCCAAGTGAAGTCCGTCCGCAATGGAACAGCTCTCTCCTGCCCCAGTACTGATGCCAGTGTCCCAAGAAGCAAAACCCATTTCTCCCACACCAGTTTTTGAGCCATGCATTTAACTCTCTAATTTTATTTACCCTAGCCAAATTTGCACGTGGCTCAGGTAGTAATCCAGAGATTATTACCCTTGTGGTTCTGCTTTTTAATTTGGCCCCTAGCTGCTCAAACTCCCTCAGCAGAACCTCTTTCCTTGTCCTATCTATGTCGTTGGTACCAACATGGACCATGACAACTGGATCCTCCCCCTCCCACTCCAAGTTTCTCTCCAGCCCAGAGGAGATGTCCTTAACCCTGGCACCGGGCAGGCAACACAGCCTTCGGGACTCTCGCTCTCGGCTGCAAAGAACCCTATCTATCCCCCTAACGATACTATCCCCTACCACTACAACATTTCTTTTAACTCCCCCCACTTGAATGGCCCCCTGCTCCACGGTGCTGTGGCCAGGTTGCTCATCCTCCCCGCAGTCCCCGTTCCCATCCTCATAGGGAGTAAGAGCCTCAAACCTGTTGGACAAGAGCAAGGGCTGCTGCTCTTCCAACACTACCTCCTGGATCCCCGTACCTGCCTCACTTCTAGTCACACCATCCTGTCCCTGGCCACGGACTACATCTGAATTAATTACTCTAATTGGTGTGACTACCTCCTGAAACACAGAGTCCAGGTAACTCTCCCCCTCCCTGATGTGTCTCAGTGTTTGAAGCTCGGATTCCAGCTCATCAACACGGAGCCGGAATTCCTCGAGCAGCCAGCACTTACTGCAAATGTGATCACCGTGAGCATCAATGGTGTCCACCAGCTCCCACATATTGCAGCAGCAACACATCACCTGCTCTCCCATTCTATGTAATTAATTAAATTTATTAATATTATTTTTAAATACCCTCTGCCCCGATTTTAGATGATGAATATCACACCTTAGAAACTATAAACCACAGAGTTTAAGTTTAAAAAGAGAGAAATACTCACCAACCAATCACTTACCTGCTTTCTGGTGACATCACACTTCGATTATTTTTCACCTCTCTCCTTCCCTTTGAGTTCCGAGTTCGGAGATTAGTACGCCTTACCTGGTCTCTGGGGCCTTTTATAGCCCCGCTCTGCCGCTCGAGTTTCCCGCCGACGCTCTGAGGCCTTACCTGGTCTCTGGGGCCTTTTATAGCCCCGCTCTGCCGCTCGAGTTTCCCGCCGACGCTCTGAGGCCTTACCTGGTCTCTGGAGCCTTTTATAGCCCCGCTCTGCCGCTCGAGTTTCCCGCCGACGCTCTGAGGCCTTACCTGGTCTCTGGAGCCTTTTATAGCCCCGCTCTGCCACTCGAGTTTCCCGCCGACGCTCTGAGGCCTTACTTGGTCTCTGGAGCCTTTTATAGCCCCGCTCTGCCGCTCGAGTTTCCCGCCGACGCTCTGAGGCCTTACTTGGTCTCTGGAGCCTTTTATAGCCCCGCTCTGCCGCTCGAGTTTCCCGCCGACGCTCTGAGGCCTTACCTGGTCTCTGGAGCCTTTTATAGCCCCGCTCTGCTGCTCGAGTTTCCCGCCGACGCTCTGAGGCCTTACCTGGTCTCTGGAGCCTTTTATAGCCCCGCTCTGCCGCTCGAGTTTCCCGCCGACGCTCTGAGGCCTTACCTGGTCTCTGGAGCCTTTTATAGCCCCGCTCTGCCACTCGAGTTTCCCGCCGACGCTCTGAGGCCTTACCTGGTCTCTGGAGCCTTTTATAGCCCCGCTCTGCCGCTCGAGTTTCCCGCCGACGCTCTGAGGCCTTACCTGGTCTCTGGAGCCTTTTATAGCCCCGCTCTGCTGCTCGAGTTTCCCGCCGACGCTCTGAGGCCTTACCTGGTCTCTGGAGCCTTTTATAGCCCCGCTCTGCTGCTCGAGTTTCCCGCCGACGCTCTGAGGCCTTACCTGGTCTCTGGAGCCTTTTATAGCCCCGCTCTGCCACTCGAGTTTCCCGCCGACGCTCTGAGGCCTTACCTGGTCTCTGGAGCCTTTTATAGCCCCGCTCTGCCGCTCGAGTTTCCCGCCGACGCTCTGAGGCCTTACCTGGTCTCTGGAGCCTTTTATAGCCCTGCTCTGCCGCTCGAGTTTCCCGCCGACGCTCTGTGATATGAGCTGGACTGGTCCAGTTCTCAGTGGACATTCCGCAGTAAAAAATTGATGCAAATTCTTTAATTGTTTTCCTACATCTACATAAATATAATAACTTCGAGATAACGGCTGACGTAAGAAAACTACTAGGCACTTGGTCTAAGTGTTAAACAAGGCTTTAATCAACTGTTTTACCTCATGGAGGTCTAGTTGTGTCCTTCACTAGTTCCTGTTAAGAATGTCCTGCGCAAGCTGGGCCCGTGCCCGAGTATTTATACTCTCCCTGGACAACGCCACCCGTAGGCCGCTCAGTATTATTTCATAAGTCTTTCTTTCATGAATGACTGATTCATGTCAACGGCCACATGAGGCGTAGCAGATGTAGACTGCCTGGATAATCAGGTAAATCAGACAGTTTTCCCAAAGCAAATGCATTAACAGTAAGGCACATTTGGTGAGTTGACCTCAGTATATCAGTTTGCCTGCACTTTTCTGTACTTCAGGGGCTGTAGTTGCAGGAGATGTTGCCACATCAGAAACAATTTTACTGAATCTGGAATTATTTTGGTCTCTGTGTTGTTAATGACGTTACTCATTTGGGAGTTTGAAGTCCTTATTGAGGCCATTACAAATGCTCGCACTTTATGTGTAGCAAGAGAATTTATTAAAATAAATTTTTTCATCACTTTAACATTCAAAAACCTGTAAATAAGTTTGTGTTATTTTTGGCCGCTTGAAAAATGTTTACATTTATTTTTCAAAAAATAAAATGTTAGTTTTAAATGTTTAATTAAATTGTATTTTAATTAATTTTAAACATGTAGGCCTAGAAATTGAGTGGGGTTAGCGCCCATTTTGAGGCGCTGGAGGGCCTAGCGCCGCAAGTACAGCCGATTGAGAAATTCACTTGGGCGCTGCCATCGGCGTTAGCCGGTTGCGCTGCGCCGGCACCGATGACGTCATCGGTGTGCGCAGCGTCCCGGTTGCCGTGGCAACGCGCCCGAATGCCGAAATTGAGTTGCGGCCGCCTCGCCCGTGGCAGCTGCAACCAACGATTTTTCAAAAGTTCGCTACGGGTCTTAGCGCCGGCGCATTAAGGTCGCGCGGCGGCCGGCCGCTTTCCCGGCGGCCGCCTGCCCGCACCTCCCTCCCCGGACTCCTCCAACACCCCCCAGCGGCACAGATGTGTGTGGGCCGCGAGCCCGGCACTTCTCTGAGGTGCCGGGCTCATTTTTCTCCACAGATCAATGGCCAGCGGTCGGGTGCAGGCAGCTCCTCCTTAACGGAAGGAGGAGGCCTGCACTTCCCCAGCCTGCCGCACCGCATCGGGTGCCGCAGCGGCGGATTAGCGCCGCAATGCGGCAGTCAGCGCCCATTGCGAGGCGCTGACACCCTCCAGTAGCGCCGGAAGCCGTCTGGGCGCGGCGCTACTGAATTTTTGGCGCGCGCAGGGGGACTTAGCGCCGGCGCTAAAGCCCTGGCGCGGCGCCAACTCAATTTCTAGGCCGTAATTTTTAAAATTTAAATGTGTTTTTTGGGTGATTCCTATTAAGCTTATGGGGATTCCGTACATAAATGGAATCTTCATAAGCATAATGGGAATTCCCCTTTTTGATTGGTTGGGCCGGCCCACGTGATCCCCATGGATGCTTGTGAACCGCCTGTGCCCCTGGGATACGTGGGCCTCAACACAGGCCTACGTGTAGAGGCCCAGGATCACGAGTCTCCGTGGATCCAGGGCCATCAGATAGGTGCGTAGATTTACTGCCATTCGGGATGCCTCCGACCGCAAATTCAGGCCCCAATGTTGCTTACGTCCCTGCGAAAATGGAACCACCTCCAATACTGATCTTGAAAGCGAACCCTCCCATTTTCAGTGACCGAAGCTGGAATTCAGACACTTCAGGACTGACATGTGCCGACTTGTTTCCGCAGAGTAAAGGAGCACGGTTGCGGGCGTGGATTCGAGCCAAGCTACCGCCCTGTTTCAAGGAGCGTGAGGGCTGGTCGCTCTACCTCTTCCCACCGCAGTCCAAGTAAGAAACTGAAAACCATGGACTTTGTGCTGTTAAGTAAAAGGAGCCAGTTGCCAGAAGGACACTGGAAATGTTTTCTTATTTTGCAAAAGCAGAACATGGGATTAAAAAAATAGCATGTCAGTGAGCCCTCCCGGTAACACAACCACAACTTGCATTAATATAGCGCCTTTAACATTGGAAAACGTCCCAAGGCGCTTCGCAGGAGTGTAACCCAACAGGATTATTAGAACAGGTGACCAAAGGCATGGTCAAACTGGCAGGTTTTACAGAGTGCCTTAAAGGAGGAGCGAGAGTTAGAGAGGCGGAGAGGTTTAGGGAGGGAGTTCCAGAGCATAGGGCCTAGACGGCCGCCAATGGTGGAGCGATAAAAATCGGGGATACACAAGAGGCCAAAATTGGAGGAGTGCAGAGACCTCGGAGGGTTGTAGGGCTGGAGGAGGCTACAGATATATAGGGAGGGGCGAGGCCGTGGAGGGATTTGAAAACAAGGATTTTAAAATTGAGGTGTTGCTGGACTGGGAGCCAATGTAGGTCAGCAAGTACAAGAGTGATGGGTTAACGGGACTTGGTGCGAGTTAGGATAGGGCAGCAGAGTTTTTTATTACTGACTATATCTCCAGTGGTGTTCATTCAGCTGGGGGTTGCCCACAAGGGGGGAAAGGAAAGAGCAACTCTTCCAAGAGCTCTTGGAAGAGGGGGTGAGAGAAGGATAATTTGTTTGGTTTTATTTACATAATTTAATTGTCAAAGAAGCAAGTGGTTTAGGGAAGAAAAGGGGGGCAAAAGTAGCTTAGAGAAGTGGGGCCGTCTTCCAAGACTTAGAGGAGGGAAAGGCAGTTTCTCTAATATCTCATCAGCACACATTAACATTTTTGTATTCATTTCTGGATGTCACCGCCGCTGGCAAGGCCAGCATTTATTGCCCATCCCTAGTTGCCCTTGAGAAGGTGGTGGTGAGCCGCCTTCTTGAACCGCTGCAGTCCGTGAGGTGAAGGTACTCCCACAGTGCTGTTAGGGAGGGAGTTCCAGGATTTTGACCCAGCGACGACGAAGGGACATCGATATATTTCCAAGTCAGGATGGTGTGTGACTTGGAGGGGAACTTGGAAGTGGTAGAATTCCCAAGCGCCTGCTGCCCTTGTCTTTCTAGGTGGAAGAGGTCGTGGGTTTAGGAGGTGCTGTCGAAGAAGCCTTGGCGAGTTGCTGCAGTGCATCTTATAGATGGTACACACTGCAGCCACGATACGCCGGTGGTGGAGGGAGCGAATGTTTAAGGTGATGGATGGGGTGCCAATCAAGCGGGCTGCTTTGTCCTGGATGGTGTTGAGCTTCTTGAGTGTTGTTGGAGCTGCACTCATCCAGGCAAGTGGAGAGCATTCCATCACACTCCTTACTTGTGCCTTGTAGATGGTGGAAAGGCTTTGGGGAGTCAGGAGGTGAGACACTCGCCACAGAATTACTTGAGTTACCTGCCCAATCATGGACTTTCTAGGATTTTATAACGTGCAAAATGTGTATCAAAGAAATAGCTGCCCTCAGAAATACTTTTAAGTGTTCAATTGGCTTAGCATAAATTCTATACCAACAGGAAAATAACTCTGTCTTACGTGAAAAGTTTTTTGTACAAAATTTGAGAGGAATTTCCCAGATTCTTTTCCCAAATTGGCCAAGGTTTATATCCTCTCCTAGGAGATCACATGGCTTTGGGTGGGGTGCAGAGTGTAGATACTGTGATGCACAAGCTATCACAATTGTGTGGGGCAGGCTGGGTGGACCAGAGGGTCTTCTCCTGTCCGCCATTGTTTGTATGCTAATATAGATGAAATCACAGAACAACTAATGAGATTTTCATCGAACTGCATTAAACAGCAACCGACAGCACACTGCTTGTTGCAGTACACAGACTGAAATCTAACATTCTATCATTCGCACAACATGCCCAGAATTCTCCCGGGAATATTGTCTCCTCTGTTGGCAGCAAAGATGAGATTTATGGGAAAGTCATCCTGTGATTATGGCATTGCATTAATGCACACAGTGCAGTATAACCATGGTTTCAAGTCACTGATTTGAAGACAAGTCCAATTTTGATGAATGTTGGACAACTATCTCAAGGAGTATGAGTTGCAAACAGTGTGAAGTTATTTTTTTTAGACTTGAGAACGAAATTTTAAAAGATCCCAGGTGATTATTTTTAAAAGATAATAACAAGCCAAAACAGGAAAGTCAGCATTTCAAAAGCATTATAAATCCTGAACAACAACAGAAAATGCTGGAAAAACTCAGCAGGCCAAGCAACATCCGTGGAGAGAAATTAGAGTGACGTTTCGGGTCTAACCCTTTTTCAAACTGGAAAGGAAATAAAATAGATCGAAGGCAGGGCTGCGATAGAACAAAAGAAGTAAAAGAAGTAAAAGAGACATTAAGAGGTATTCAAAACCAGACGAGATGGTAATAGGACAGTGGAGACAAAAGACGGCAAGATTAGGTGTGAAGTGTGCTGGCAGGATGGGAGACAGCTGCCGTGTGGGAGAGAGAAAAAAAAGGAACGGGGGGGGAGGGAAGATCCAAAATAAAGGGGTGGAAAAAAAATATAAGTAAAAATGTAATAGGGGCCAAGGTTATGATCTGAAATTGTTGAAAGGCTGCAAAGTGCCTAATCAGAAGATGAGGTGTTGTTCCTCGAGTTTACGTTGAGCTTCCGTGGAACAATGCAAGAGGCCAAGGATGGTGAGGTCCGAGTGGGAATGGAGCGGTGAATTAAAATGACAGGCGACCGGAAGCTCGGGGTCACCCTTACGGACTGAACGGAGGTGTTCCGCAAAGCGGTCACCCAATCTGCGTTTGGTCTCCCAATGTAGAAGAGACCGCATCGTGAGCAGCGAATAGAGTATACTAGATTGCGAGAAGTACAAGTAAATCGCTGTTTCACCTGGAAGGGGTGTTTGGGGCCCTGGACAGTGGGAAGCGGGGAGGTATAGGGGCAGGTGTTACATCTCCTGCGCTTGCACGGGAAGGTGCCAGGGGAAGGGGAAGCGCTGTTGGGGGTGATAGAGGAGTGGACTAGGTTGTCTCGGAGGGAGCGGTCTCTACGGAATGCTGAAAGGGGAGGGGAGGGGAAGATGCGTTTGGTGGTGGGATCACTTTGGAGGTAGCGGAAATGGTGGAGGATGATCCGTTGGATGTGGAGGCTGGTGGGGTGGAAGGTGAGGACAAGGGGAACCCTATCATGGTTCCGGGAGGGAGGGGCAGGGGTGAGCGCAGAAGTGCGGGAGATAGAACGGACACGGTCGAGGGCCGTGTCAACCACGGTAGAGGTTAAATCCTGAACAGTTCTGTGCAGTTCAGTTAGTAGCACTCTCGCCTCTGAGTCAGAAGGTTGTGGATTCAAAACCCACTCCAGAGACTTGAGAACATAATCCAGGCTAACAATCCAGTGCTAGTACTGAGGGAGTGCTGCACTGCCGGAGGTACAGTCTTTTGGATGAGACGTTAAACCGAGGCCCTCTCAGGTTTACACCTACCCAGTGCTCTGCTCTGACCACTGGCAGTTCAACTCTTGGCTGCTTGCTCAGCATCGACTGAAAGCAGGTACACCAATTCCCTCAAACAGGCAGCTGCAACACTAAAGGGCCGCAACAATCAGGGAAGGAAGCAGCCACATTCTGTTGATGACTCCGTACAAATTCAAAACATGGATAAGTGGATGCTGACAGAATACATGGAAAGATAGGAATGTAGAGGTCCCACAGAAGACTGTTGCAGTCCTTCTGGATTGTCCCAAGGTTCAATCACTTCTTTCAACAGAAAACTATTCAGCACCTTCTTGAATTTTCCAACACACTCGATTGATTACGTTAAATAATTTGTTAGAGTTGAGTTTATACATACCCTTTATCACAGAAGGAGGCCATTTGGCTGCTCATGCCTGTGCCGGCTCTTTGAAAGAGCTGTCCAATTAGTCCCACTTCCCTGCTCTTTCCCCATAGCCCAACAGATTTTTCCTTTGCAAGCATTTATCCAGATCCCTTTTGAAAGTTATTATTGAATCTGCTTCCACCACCCTTTCAGGCAGGGCGTTCCAGATCACAACTCGCCATGTCATTGTTTTCCCCTCATGTTGCCTCTGGTTCTTTTGCCAATCATCGTAAATCCATGTCCTCTGGTTACCGACCCTTATGCCACTGGAAACAGTTTCTCCTTATTTACTCTATCAACACCCTTCAAGGTTTTGAATTTATAGATTAAGCTAATGTCTGCTCGGTTTGGTCACCTTGTTGTGGGTGGTGGTTGTGACTCGCTGTGTTTGTTGTGTGTTGAGGGTAAACGGATATTTTTCTTTTTCAGGATCCGACTCATTTGCAGCAAAATTATTTCACACAAGATGTTCGACCACATTGTTCTGGTCATTATCTTCCTGAACTGCATTACTATTGCCATGGAGAGACCGAAGATTGATCCCAAGAGTGCAGTAGGTGTTACTTCTCCAGCTCATTCTTTACAGCCGGTTTGATTTGCATGGTTACAGTGAATGCCTCAGGGTGATTTATGGTGGGTTAGAGGACTGAGAGCTAATTAAACTGTGGGATGCACTGGAATGGGTCTCCCAGTCCTCCGTCAGGAATGCTGCAACATGAATTTTAAAAATTAATGTCAGAGATAACAACAAACCAGAAGTAGTTGATGGTTGAAGACTTTGTGTTGTGCCACTTTTGATCTGGTTTTACCTGGCATTTGAGGAAAGGGTAACTCTATGGGTATGTCTTGTCACTGGTCGGACTTTTTCCAGAGAATCCCTCCTGAACTGCCACTGATAGAAAGAGAGCGAAATAGAGAGAAAGAGTTAAGGTACAGAGATAGAGTCAGACAGACAGACAGAGACACACATACACACACACACAGATGCATGCATGAATGGATAGATAGATAGATAAATAGAGAGATGGATAGATAGAGATAGACAGAGAGATCAACAGAGATAGACATAGACATTGGCAGAGATAGACAGACAGATAGAGTTATATACTGTAAGATAAATAATAGACAAATAAATGGATAGACAGACAGATAGATAAACGTATAAATAAATAGATAGGTGCAGGCAACCCTTTGAACAATTCTGTTCCACCTGTATACTTCAAATAAAATCTCAAAACCACTCACCCAGTGGCCCAGTTGTAGAGGCAGAGTGTGACCGAGTTGTATTCACTAAAAGATCAGCTAGGGTTCCTGCTCCTGATCGTGATTCAGTGAGTCATGCTGGAAAGTGCTGGAATGTTGGAGCACCAACAAGGACAGGATTGGTCAAGGCTATGTTGCCCCCACAATCCAATAGCCTGCCAAATCGCCCTATCCAGGCTCCAATATAAAGGATGACCATTTGGAGGAGGTACCAGAAGGCTGTCGGTTCCCCATGAGACGCAGCAAAACAACACCTATCATTCCGATAGCAAAACAAACCTGAAACATTGACTCTGTTTCTCTCTCCACGGATGTTGCCTGGCCTGCTGAGTTTTTCCAGCGTTTTCTGTTGTTAACACCTACCATTCGCTATTCTGACTCTGTCCTTCTAGTGTCAACTGTCCCTCCCCTTTACCATCGTTGGTACAGCTATCAATCATCATGCACTCTGGAATTCCTTCTTAAACCCCTCAAAAAGCCTCCTCAAAACCATCCTTTTCGCTTGAGCTGGTGCAAGACTAGCTTGGTCGTTCAGTGCCAGATCTGGATGGATCACCTTAAGCATGAATGAACCTTCGTCTTCACAGGCAAATCATTCAACAACTCCAGGATCATCATCCTTCTTAATAACAAACCACGTTCTTCGACCTTGTTCCTTTGCCCCTCAGCCCGCCCCAATTTTCACTTTCAACAGCGGGAAGAGCCCATGGAATTTTTAATCACCCAAGGTAATCAAGATTATCTTCTCAACTGCCTATTCCTCCATATCTTTGAGCCAGTCTCTCCTCCTCTCCTGCCTCAGAATCTTCCTTGTCCTTCCCCTCCTCCCCTGTCTCCACCAAGCCCCTGACCTCTTATCACTCTGTAGCTTCTCCCCGTCACCCTCCTCACCCACCCCTCACCAAGTTAACCTCCTCCATAAAACCTAACTCCTGGTCTCTCAATTTCCTCCCAACCAATGCCTAACTACACAGCTACCTTCCCTGAGCCCAGTGCTAGCTGATATCGTAAAATGTTCCCTTTCCTCAGTCTCCATCCCCCCGCCCTTCAAAATTGATCTCATCACGGTCCTCCTCAAGAAGCCCACCCTCAACCCATCCGTCCTCTCCAGCTACTGCCCTATCTCCAACCTCCCTTTCCTCTCTAAGGTACTCAAATATGTCATTGCAATCAGGCTCTGATTCCCATTAGTCCTTGTCTGAACCCCTTCCATGTGGTTCCACCTTAACCACAGAGTGGTTGTTCTGGTGAAGTCACCAGTGACATCCAGTATGAGCAGTGCATTATCTCCCCTTGTCCACATGATCCTTCCATGACTTTCAATACAATCAACCTCTATTGTCTCCTATGGTAAGTGCTGTGACACCACCCTATGGATTCAGATGAAATAGTTGGTAGGATGGAAAAGGAAGCTGGGAACAGTAAAGACTGAAGCTAATGCATCGTAGTATATAGTTAGCAACTGCAGATTACTTCTTAATGAACTTGCAGCAATGGTGTAAGTCATTATAGTTCTGGCGTGAATGCTGTTGTGTTTTGAGGGCATGAGGACCACTGACAGGTGATATCTGTACTCATAACTATTGCTGCAGAAAAACGGACCTAACGCTGACTTATTTGTTTCTAACCATTGCTTACTCCCCACTCAGCCAACCTCTCATCCTCTGTCACTCTACCGTTTCTTTCTGCAATCACTTCTGCCCTTACCAAGTTAATTTCTTCCATGAAATCATATCATTACACGATTTGTATTAGACATTTAAGCGTAGAAATCACTGTTGGTGATATGAGCGGGCAAATGCTTAACACACTCGTGTGATATTCCTCTATTATGGGTTGTGTGTTAAAATAACAGAGCAAGGGTTAAATGTTCCCCCGTTAACATCACTAGCACTAACTTCTAGGCTGTAATCCTTACAGCGCCACATGTTTACCAGCCTGGTCAGGGCCATCACTCCGTCACTTCCCAGTTTGACATGTGCTTACATACGACATCATTCTTTAAAGTGAGGTGCTGCAAAACTATCCTTTAATAAAGGCCATTGTGAACCAATGGGTACTCAGTACTTTGTAAATTGTTCCCAACTCAAACTGAAGGGTGAGAACAGAAGGAAGAAAAAAGGTAGATTTTAATTTTAGGAAACAGTTGGAATGTTCACATCGAAGAGGAGAAATTTGCAGGGCTTTGGGCAAAGAGCGGGGGAATGGGACTAATTGGTTAGCCCTTTCAAAGAGTCGGCACAGACTCCATGGGCCGAATGGCTTCCTTCTGTGCTGTATGATTGTATGAATAGAAGGAAGTAACCAGGGTTACAATAGTAAAATTAGGGGAGAGAGAGAGAGAGAGATTAGAAGGAAAAAGATGATGACAGGACCAGGACTAACTTCTAAGCTATAATCCCTATAGCGCCACACATATTTGCCAGCCCGGGCCTTGACCAGCTCCTGAAACCACCAATTGGGGCACTCTTTGCGCAGAGTCACTTCCCAGTTTGACGCATGTTTACATTCTTAAAACCAAGAGCAACAAGTAAGAAGTTTACATTTTTAAATACTTAGAAAATGTTGGTTTTTGAGGTTTTTGTAGTTTAGCGTTATAGTAATGAATCTCCTGCTAACATTTAGTAATGTTAGTGAGTCTCAGCTTCACAGTGTGTGTGTGCGTGTGTGTGTGCGTGCGTGTGAACAGCTAAGTGCCAACTGAGAAAAGGAGACAGGCAGATGCTGGCTGCCAACGGGTTAAAGCAAAGCCAGTTCATTGTGCCGCGATTTGACAGCCATATGCAGTTGTTTAAGTTTCCAAGCCCAATGTTTGTAACAGATTAACAGCGTCTATTATACAACAATCCTGAAACTTCTGTGCAGGTTACAGCCCTGTATTTACAGTTTGACTGAATCACTACTAGATACTTATTACAGCGATTAAAAGATCACGCTGATTGAAGACGTGCTACTTATTTATAGCAACGATACTGGAGTGTTGTTAAACACATGGTCGTGTTTTATTGCTGGGCTATTACCGTTTTGTTAAACATCAATTACTGGTCTCTGGCAAACGCTTAAATGAAGTGAGGCCAGAAAAAGAACTGTCCTGTGGAAAGAGAGGGAAAGAAATAGTTCTACTATCAGAAAGGATGCGGAGAGCAGACCACACTAGGCTGACACTACACGACACCCTGCCGAAGTACTTTATAGTCACTGCCAGTGCTGTAATATAAACAAAGCTCTGAGTGTCAGCCGTGTCTCAGTTGGTAGCACCCCACGCCTCTGAGTCATGAAGGTTGTGGGTTCAAGTCCCACTCTAGGGACTTGAGCACAAAAATCCAGGCTGACACTCCACCGCTAAACTGTCGGAGGTGTCATCTTTCGGGTGAGACATTAAACCGAGGCCCACGCCTGCTCTCTCGGGTGGACGCAAAAGATCCTATAGTGCTATTTTGAAGAAGAGCAGGGAGTTCGCCCCAGTGTTCTGGCCAATATTTATCCCTCAACCAACATCACTAAAATAGATTATCTGGTCATTATCACATTGCTGTTTGTGGGAGATTGCTGTCTGTGGGAGCTTGCTGTGCGCAATTGGCTGCCACGTTTCCTACATTACAACAGTGACTACACTTCAAAAAGTACTTACAGGAAACTCTTTGATATCCGGCACCGACGGGACCAGCGTGTTGCCGGTTGATTAAAACTCCCAGATGACGGAGAGGGTTATCTACCGAGGCTATTTTTAACAAACAAAAATTAAAAAATCAAGAAATGTGCAGTGTACAGTAATTGGACTTCCGACAGCGGCAAGAAGCCGAGTAGTGGCAGTTTGGAGAACTACCCCCATTGACTAACTCGGCCACCGCGGGAGACTCGGACTCGGCAACATTTCCGGTTATTGAGGTGTTGTTTTCGGAGTATGAATTTTGCTGGTTAATAAAGAATTCTGGATATTTAGGTGCCATTTAAACGAGAGTTTCCTGTAATTGGCTGTAAAGCACTTCGGGGCATCTGGTGGTCGTGAAAGGCGCTATATAAATGCAAGTCTTTCTTTTTTCAGTAACTCTGGGGCCAGTGCTGTAATATGACCAAGGCTCTGTGAGTAACTCTGGATCCAGTGCTGTAATATAAACAAGGCTCTGTGAGTAACTCTGGAAATAGTGCTGTAATATAAAGAAGGCTCTGTGAGTAACTCTTGATCCAGTGCTGTAAAGTTGCAAGCACAACACTTTTATTGTCACTGCCGTGAATCTGTCCCAAATGTAAATGGGTCAAAGTGAGAGCAATAGCAGTCCCATCATATTGCAGAAACACTCCCAGTAGAAAGAGCTTACAGCATAAAAAAGGTATTAGGCAGAATTACGACATCACTCCACAGTATGAATGGGGTTTTAGATGGGCCTGCAATATGGCTCTATGTTATAAACAAGGCTTGAGACACACTGCGCTATCGATCCACAGTATAAATGAGGAATCGGACAGATTGCGCTTCTGCTGCACAGTATAAATGGGATACAGGAAACTCTTTTTTATCCGGCACTGACGGGACCGGCGTGGTGCCGGTTGATCAATAAGTCCGGATTACAGAGAGGTATACTTACCAAGGTACAAGAGCCCCGTACACGGCCACAGGTGCAGGAGCCCCGGTTACACGGCACTTGTGCAGGAGTCCTGGTTACACGGCCACAGAGCCAGGAGTCCCTGTTGCACGGCCACAGGTGCAGGAACCCCGGTTACACGGCCACAGATCCAGGAACCCCGATTACACGGCCACTAATATATAGTAAAACTTACCTGAACCTACTCCTGAATTTTGCCGGTTAAGAGAGTTTCCTGAACAAGCCTGCAATATTGCTCCATAGCACATACCTGCAGTACAAGACAGTCCCGCGAATATTGCCCTGCAGTTTAATCATTCGGGTATTAGACAGTCTTTCAATACCACTCCGCAGTGTAAACTATACATTAAACAGGTCTCCGCTCCTCATGACCACATGATTAGCAGAGTACTGCCCGGATCTGCAGTACGTCGTATCTGATGAGATCCCAGGTCTTATTAAAAATGCCTTGCCTTTTTCCGAGTATGGAATCCCTGGCATTCCAAGGTAAACTCTCCATCATTTCTTTTGACCTGCAATTGAAGCCTTGGTATTTTCACGCTTGCCAGCACAAGTTTATAAGTGGTTTAAAAAAAAATGCCTGTGGGATGCTAAAACCTACATGTTGCATCTGTACTTACTGTTTCACATTTCTTTGGTGCAGTCAACATTCTCTGATCTCTGGCCCACTGCAAATAAAGAACATGTGAAAAAGCCTGAAGTTTAACTAAACATTCTGATGGCTTTTTAATTTGGTATTTGCGTGTGAAAGACACTCACAGAGCAGATATTGATGAGGACAATCGAGGTTCTCCTGCCACTGAAAGGGGTGAACCTACAGCTCTCATTTCTTTCTTTGACTTGAATCACTTCTCTTTCAACTCCTGGTGGAAGGGTCGATAACCAGAGGACACAGATTTACGATAATTGGCAAAAGAACCAGAGGGGAGCTTAGGAGAATTTTTTTCACGCAGCGAGTTATCACGATCTGTAATGCACTGCCTGAAAGGGCGGTGGAAGCAGATTCAATAATAACTTGTGAAAGGGAATTGGACATATAGTTGAAAAGGAAAAAAAATGCTGAGCTACAGGGAAAGGGCGGGGGAGTGGGATAATTGGATAGCTCTTTCAAAAAGCCAGCACCGGCACGATGGGCCGAATGGTCTCTGTCTGTGGCTCTTCCCTTCTCTCTCTATTCTCCCTTTCTCTGTTCTCTCTTACTCTCCTCTCCCATCTCTCAAGCAGAGATTGGATTTGTGATTTCAATTGTTCGGCTGATTTGATGCCGTGAGAATTCTTTTCTGAGCACTTTATGTGACTGAATTCAAAAGCAGATAAAAATCATTTTCTGAGGAGGTGTGTTTGTGTGTGTTTGTTAAGATGTAGTATATTATCCAGATGCAGAGTAAAGCTCCCTCTGCATAACCTCAATCTCACCAGTACTGGTGTGAATTGTCCATTTCCCATATCAGCTAACCTAGTGGCCTCACTGACTGTGATTGTAAATTTAGTGCAAATCCCACAGAGTTTTATGGTACAGGTTGGTACCCACTAGAAACGGCTTTTAAGACTGCCCTGGGCTAATTTCACATTAGATCCTTGCAGCCGGGAGACAAAGAACCTTTCATTGCTTTCGGCTGGATGTGAACCAGAAGTAAGAGGACAGCTAATCCATTCATCACTCTGACCCCCAACTTAAATTCAAGTCAACTTATTTTCCTCATGAAAGCACCATGTAATAAATATGAGTGTTGATGGGACTTTGATAACAGAGAGGACTGGGAGTTTAACCAAAGGGCAACAGGCTAAGAATTGAATTCAAAATACACCTCCTAAAAACATGACCTTCAATCCTTTGATCATCTTTGGTTTCTGTTTTAAGCTGGACGTGACTTTTTGAAATGTTTTGATTTGACTTAATAGTTATTATAACCTATGATATCTTCACCAAATGTTTGTAATCAATTTAAATTTAAAGGATTCAAACATATCAATACAAGCCAATCCCAGGATTCCCCTCGTTTCCATAAAAATTTGGGGATTAAAACAGACTCGGGGGGGAATTGTGCGGGCGCGATCGGTGGGAAAATGATTTTTTCTGACAGCGGGTTGGGACCCCGCTGTCAACCTGCCGCCACGCGCCTTTCCTAAATGTCGGGTCTGTCAGCGCTGAGCAGATCCGACACGCAGCGGCGGGGGAGGTAATCAGGTCATTATGACCTTGTTAACAGAGCATTAAGAATTATTTGCAGGTAACCTTCAGAGTTTACCAGGTCGCCCACAGGGTCTGCGCTGCTCGGGGATCACGTCAGGAAAGCAGGGCAGGAGTTGCATGGCCATGGAATCATCTCATTACTTGACAGCTGCAAATGTGCTATCTCACAGCTGTTCACTTTCCAAGCTCAGAAGCTGTTGCTTACTGCATTTGGAAGAATGATTGAGCTTTATGCAGGTTGCAAGTGTTTGGAGCAAACACTCTATCCAGTGTCATCTCATTGGAACAACCTCTCTCACCATTGACAGATCGCTTCTGTCATCTCAAGTTCACCTGTCATCTATTACATCAGAATGGGAACGGTTTATACTATCTCACCTTGGTCCTCAGAATCCCACCACAATCAGCCACAACACCAACAGCACCAGGCACACCAGCAGCACCAACAACAACACCAACCTTCTCCGCAATCAACTGATGCTGCACAGGACACAGGGCATCAGCACCCGACCACATTGCTGCCTGGGATGCCAGCGATGGCCTCACCATGGCCAGATTTACTTCACTTGACGCTGTGCACCCTGGCTGCCACATGATGCGCCAGGTTGGCAGCACCCCACACCAACACCATAAAGCATCCCTACAATGCCCAAGCCATTCCTTTCACACTCCACCATTGCGGGGGGAACCGTTATGACTCACCATTCACTGCAACTCACTAAGCCACTTCTAAAGGTTCACACAATACTGTCCAAGATCGCAAAGTATTGAAAATAAAGATTTCAATGTTTGACAGCACATTAACAGAAACTTTACATGAACATTGGCAAAAACGCACAAGTGCCTACCCTTGTATGATGTTAGTTGGTATGATTGCACTAGGATGAGGGCGAGTGTGTGGAGTGGCTAGTGAGATGGGGAAGTGATAATGTAGATAGAGAGGGATGGGTGGAGGTGCAAGGTAAGTTGGTGTGAGTAAGGATGTGCAGGAGTAGGGTAGGAAAGGCAGAGTGATGGGGATGTGATGAATGGTACAGCAGGATGAGGTTGAGTGTGGCTTTGCAGTAACGTTTCGTGATCTACTGAGATCATTAAAAGGTTTGCGCCACTGCAGCCTGGTACTCCTTACGACATCCCTGCTTTTGCCCTCCTGTGCAATGTGCAACCAGGCTGTGTTGATCTCCTGGGGAGGTCTCTTCCGCCTATTGGAAGGGAAGAGAACCTCCCTGTGTGCTGTGACTCCCTCCATAAGCATATGGAGGGAGTCATGGGAGAGCCTGGGTGCAGCCGTGCACCTCTGGTCAGAGTTTGCACCACCTCAATGCTGTAGAACACTGACAGCACAAATGTCAAAATTAATTTGCGCATGGTCCCTTTAAGGAAACTGGCTGATGACGCGTCATCGAATGATGTCATCAGACCTGCTTCCTTCAATTGCCTGGCAAACGCGCTGGGTGGGCTTAACAAGCCCGATCAGGGGAAAATCATTTTGGACAGCGGGCTGGAGCCAACAGCGGTGTTGGGACCTGCCACCGACCTCGCCCACCACGGACCCGCCGGGGTTGGTGAAATCCAGCCCAGAGAAACAGTACTTAATTCTGGATCAGTTAACACCTTTAACCAAGGCGGGTAGATGGAGTTAAGGTACAGGTCAGCCACAGGCTCGAGTGACTGAACGGTCTACTCCTGTTCCTGTGTTCCTATTTGATTCACATGGGGATGAGGAAGAGACTATTGCAAGCCAGGGTGGCAGGGCCTAGTTCGTGACTGAGGTCATCGCTCACAGACCCGCGGGACCCGCCTCAATCGGCCGCTCAGTGTAATAGGTCAGATCATCCTTGTTCTCTCAGGAGCACTGAGCCGATGGCTGGAGGCCTCGCTGTGCCCAGTAACTGACTATTGCTCAGTAATTAGCCCCCGGGCCCGCCCAGCGGCCCGGATCAACCACCCACCCCCTGCCCGGAGCCTCCCCAGCGGCAGTAACGCAGCCCCCTCCCCCGTAGATTGTGAAATTAGCTTTTCTCTGGAGGAGTTGGCCAGATCCAGTCATGGCCCCTGACGCCGCCCCACCCCGCTGTAATGTGCCACGGTGGGAGTTTGGTGAACGGCAGGCCGTGGCCTGGTTACTTAGTGAAACGAATCGGTTGCTGCACGGCCCCGAGTGCGGCTGTGGGACAGCGCCGGCAGCTTGCCGGTATTATTCTAATGAGGCCCGAACCTCAGGAAAAGCCTCCGCCTCTTTTGTGGGCACCGCATGGATGTGAGAATTTAGGAAAAGATCTCGAGGTTTCGGTGTTCTATCGCAAGATCATGATGTAAGGCTGCATTTCACTCAGAAATCGCGTCTCGCGATAGAATCGCGAGAGTTGGCTTGTCTGGCTCAGTGAATGCGGCTGATTCGGCCCAGTGTCACACCAATCCATCAGCAAACCACTTTGAGAGGCCTTGAAGGAATGACTGCCAAAGCTCACACCCTATGATTCAGTATGCTATCCCCTTTAATACGGCCTAATGTAGAACATGCAGGCAGGGTAAGGAAAAGTGATTGGCCTCGTGTTTCATTGACTTCCCGCCAGCTTATAGTTCGACAGCAGCATTTCCCTGGAAATTCCTCTAATACTTCCCTTGGCGTTTTGAGGGGAATTCTCCACGGTCTGCACGCAAGCCTCTGATAGTTTGCCAGACCGCTGAACTCTGTAAGGCCCGTACACAGCACACTGGACCAGGAAGCCAAGTGGTAATTGCTTGCAGCTGAAGGTTTTCTCATGCAAGCAAAGCTTCAATCAAACTGTTCAATCTGCTCCTCCTCCTATTAAAGGATGAGGATCCTGGTTTATAAATTCGAGAGGAATCTGTTGCACAGGATATTTCTCCCCCCACCACCAGTTTTCTCTCTCCCGCTCTGAAGGAGATTTTTGTCTGGTTACACTCCAGTGAAAAAAAGAAAGACTTGCATTTCTATAGCACCTTTCACGGCCTCAGGACGTCCCAAAGTGCTTTACGGCCAATTAATTACTTTTTTTTTGAAGTGGAGTCACTGTTGTGATGTAAGAAATGCAGCAGCCAATTTGCGCACAGTGAGGTCCCACAAATAGCAATGTGCTAATGACCCGATTAACTTTTCTTTTAGGTGTTGCTTGAGGGATAAAAATTGGCCAGTGTAAGGGGAGAACTCCCCTGCTCTTCTCCAAAATTGTGCCTGTGATGAAATATATTCCATTCATCACTGCCTGTGACTGTGGTCGGTTTCAGTGTCATTTCCCTTCCCCCAGTCCTCATTGTATTATGTATTGGAATGTGCTGGAATGTGCTGTGTGTAGGGCTCCGCCCATACCTGGCCCCTTTTGTAAGCTGGCTCAGTCTGGCCTCAGCCTCCAGAAGGAAGACATCTCTCACTTTTACGTGTTACTTTCTAAGTTAATAAAAGCCTTGTTTTGTTTCGCTAACATCGAGTCTCGGAACTTATTGAGGCACATCAATGCCGTGGGATCTTATGCATCCACCTGAGAGGGCAGACGGGGCCTCGGTTTAACGTCTCATCGGAAAGACGACACCTCCGATAGAGCAGCACTCCCTCAGCACTGCACTGGAGTGTCAGCCTAGCATGGGAACGGTAGCATAGTGGCAATGTCACTGGGCTAGTAATCCAGAGGCCTGGACTAATAATCTAGAGACGTGAGTTCAAATCCTACCATGGCAGCTGGGAATTTAAATTCAGTTAATTAAATAAATCTGGAATAAAAAGCTAGTATCAGTAATGGTGACCATGAAACTATCGGATTGTCGTAAAAACCCAGCTGGAAGTAAATCTGCCGTCCTTATCTGGTCTAGCCTACAGACTCTTAACTGCCCTCTGAAATAGCCTAGTAAGCCACTCAGTTGTAACAAATCGCTATGAAACAAAATATATAACTCTATCAATGTTGTCAAGGGGAGACTGGATAGGCACTTGAGGGAAATAAACTTGCAGAGCTATGGGGATAGAGTGGGGGAATAGGACTGACTAGATTGCACTACAAAGAGCTGGCACAGACTCAATGTGCTTGAGTCTCTGAAGTGGAAGCAGCTTGAACTTCTGACCCAGAGGTGAGAGTGCTACCTGCTGAACCATGGCTGACATTTGGAATGTTTTCCTGCATTAAAGGTGCTATATAAATGCAAGTTGTTATTGTTGAAGGCATTGCATGCTGCTTGCATTTGGCCCATAGCTGCTGGTAACATCCAGTCTCTTGCCCAAGTGACCATTCTCCACATACGTACCTAGGCAGGATAGTCCACAGGAGTAACACCAATTCCATGCCCTCCCCTATTATTTCCAGAATTTCATGCTAAAAATGTGAGGTTCGGGGAGGACGTAGAATATGGCAGCCCAAATATGGGTGAGCGTGTGCCAAGGAAGCACAGCATCCAACACATTTCTCATTATGGTGTCCTGGGTTGTTTAAGAATCGCAGGGCGATCAGCAACATAACTTAGGGCCAGACCGGGGCGCAATTTAAAACAAAAACATGCATATTCGACCAGCCCAGGAAACCGCAGCTGGGGCCTAAGGCCTCCTAAGTCATTTTCAACCTTTCCCCGGCAACCACCTGCGGGCTCCCCATTGGAGCTGCGTCTCGATGTCCTGATCGACCCCCCCTCCTGGTTAGCCTAAAGACCCTCTCTCGGTCACCCCCACCTCTCCCTCCCGATCACTTCCCCTCCCCACTCCCCCTTTTAAGACCAACCTGCATATCACTGCCGCTGTCACAGTCCAAAAATCCTGGGGTCTTTCCCCGGCGAGCTGCCTGGGACCCTGAGGCAGTGAGGTAACAGGATTTAGGAAGGGAACGCAAGAGTGGGAGTGTGTGAAGCTGTGAGCTGTGCCACCATTGTTGGAGTGACAGGAGGGAGGGGATACACGGTAGTCAGTAGAGCGGAGGTTGCGAGCTAGGACACAGAGGTGGAGAGGTAAGATGGAGCCAGGCCCTATTAGGGATTTGTAAACACGGTGGAGGATTTTGAACTCAATGCGCTGGGGTGCAAGGAGCCCAGTAGAGTTTGGTGAGGACATGGGTAACAGGTGAGCATAGTATAGGGTAGGATGCGGCTGGTAGAGTTTTTGGTGAGTTGGGGTTTGTGTAAGGGTGAAGCTCGGTGACGAGAGTGTTGGAGAAGCCACACTTGGAGTTGATTATTTTTTTCATTCATTCACGGCATTTACTGCCCATCCTTAGTTGCCCTTGAGAAGGTGGTGGTGAGCCGCTGCCTTGAACTGCTGCAGTCCGTGTGGTGAAGGTACTCCCACAGTGCTGTTGGTAGCAGTATCCAGGATTTTGACCCAGCGACGATGAAGGATCGGCGATATATTTCCAAGTCAGGATGATGTGTGACTTGGAGGGGAACATGGAGGTGGTGGTGTTCCCATGCGCCTGCCGCCCTCGTCCTTGTAGGTGGCAAGAGGTCGCGGGTTTGGGAGGTGCTGCCGAAGAAGTCTTGGTGAGTTGCTGCAGTGCATCTTGTAGATGGTACACGTGGATCAGGCTTTCAATGGGAGTGAAGTAGGGTAGAGGTGAGCGATATTACGGAGCTGGTGGAAGTAACACTCTCACCGAGGGATCTGAGGTGGTGCTTGAAGCTCAGCTCAGTATCGAACAGGACACCAGGGTTATAAACTGGTGCATGCGCCAACTGCACCAACGAAGGACTTGCACTGGACGCCATCAAAATACGTCTGAACCATGAAGGATGAATGTGCTGCATAAGTTTAATTTCAGCTTATTACTTCAGTCCAGCCCGTATCCTGAAGGATCATCTTCAGAAGCTCCTATCGTCAACACGCTCCATCAAATCCTGCTAGTTTCTGCCCTCTTTTAAAGCTTCCATAAGCTGTTCTTCTACATTATATTTATCCTTCACGAGAGAAATGCTTATTGAGTCAGCTGGAAAAAAATTTTTTTTTTTCCTTTTTAAAATTGCCACAGTGGCAGGAAAGCGACAGTAATCACCGAGTGAAGCTGGCATTGAAATAAGTAAAGTTGGCATGTGTTGGGGTAGCCTTTGAGTCATGGATTTGCAGGCTGAGTATTTTGCAGCGTCCTGTTGTTATTATTGAACTGACAGCCCGTCGCAAGGAGCTGCTTATTTTGTCACCGTAATGATAATTCTCTCATGGTGGGGGGGAGGGGGGTATTCGGGACCAACGCTCCCGCTAAGCTGCGTGGCTTCGCGGCGGTCTGGAGGTCCCGCGCAGGCCGCTCACCAGCTTTTACAGGGAAGAAACAGCGCACGTGCGAAAATTTGAATATGCCGCGCATGAGAGAAAAAATGAGGGGGCACATTGTTTGGGGCCACCGTAAAAAAGCAGGTGACGCACGTGACTGATTGACTGTCAGGTGCGTGAGCCAAGCTCCTGGCCGGGGAAATTTGGAACCAGGAATCTCTCATCAAATCTCTCCCCCCAAATTGCAGAAAAGTAGTTCATTATCAGTTTGTGCTCTAAATAATGGTTAGAATTGTAGACTAGAAATTTCTGTTTACCATGTCACACTGTTAATGCATTCCTCTGTCTGCTATTTTATTGCAAGCGTTAACCTGGTCATTTTAAATAGGTTAACACAAAAGAATATCGTATCAACAAGCCAAGCAATTTTTCGCACTCGTACCCAGTTGTCTATTAGAAGTTGTAGAGTACCCTTGAGCATTGCTTTTTTATGTACACACAAAATTGACAGGCAGGAAAAGACCAACTGGTCCATCAAGCTTGCCCCACACCATGATGGCCGGAGCATGATGACTAAACACTTCCCTCCCCATTCCTCCCTTCCCCAATGCGCCTCCCCCAGCCCCCACCCCACAGCCATGTAATCTCCTGGGAGAGGCAAAATAAAGAGAAAAAACCCAGGGCCAATTAGGGAAAAAGTAATCTGGAAAACTCCTCTCCGACCCCCTCAGACGATCAAAACCAGTCCAGGAGATCACATGAACCGAGTGTTATAAATGTCTTGTTTTGCACACTTTGTACAAAAATAATAAATTGCAGGACAACGGAGTATTATAGTTTAAACTCTTTTATGAAGCATCAGGTCTGTGATTTCAATCATACAGCACAGTGTGGACAAGATGGAGTTAGGACCTTGGGTCTTCCAAAACAATAGCAGCCCTTACAGATGCCTGCAGGCCAATGACAACTCAGCATGTGGTCACATGTGAATATAATAGGTATTCCTTACAGATGCCTGTGGGCCAATGACAATTCAATGTGCAAATGTTACGATAAAGACACGTACCTTCTACATGATGCGATCTCTGCTCCAATCAAGAAGAGGTCCAGCTCCCTATTGAAGGCAGGCAGAGAATCAGCACTAACCACATTTAAGTATTTTTTTTAATAATACATATTTACATTGTTTTTTTTTTCCCAGAACATTCCAGTTGGGGTCTCACTGTTGCAGTTTGCATGTTGCATGATAGCAGCTTTGTTCTCTGGGATCTGCGGCCCATTGCGGGAAGGCAGGTGTTCTACAATATTATGATGCTTGACCGCGGTTTTAGTAAAGACAGAGTTTTACTGCAAGTCACTCCTGTATGTGTCAGCCGGTGGCTCTGTGGGCTGCACTCTCGCCTCTGAGTCAGAAGGTTGTGGGTTCAAAGTCCCCACTCCAGGCTGACACTCCAGTGCAGTGCTGAGGGGGTGCCGCACTGTCGGAGGTGTCAGATAAAACACATCTCAGGTGGATGTAAAGGAATCAGTCTTTTTGAAGAAGAGCAGTGGAGTTCTCCCCAGTGTCCTGGCCAATATTTATCCCTAAACCAACACCCTGTGCTGGCTTTTCCTACATTAGAACAGTGACCAGACTTCAAAATTAATTCTATGGCTGTAAAGCGCTTTGGAATGTCCGGAGGTCGTGAAAGGCGCTGCATGAATGCAAGTCTTTTTTTTGTTATCTATGGCATCCATTATGGAGCTGAGCACACTAATGGGTCCAGTCATTTGCATAATCTATCGGCATCATCTGAACTCTGATGTGTGCTACTTCCTTGAAACATACTCCAGTTTGTGCTGTCCTCAGGCCGATGTGCTGATGGTCATTCCATTTTTTTTTGCTGTTTTTCCTTTAATTCGGCAGACAGGGAGAAGAATCCTGTGAATAAATCACATGATTCGGACCGCAGCATATTGACTTTTATTTCACTGCCTGATACGGGGACCACCGTTCCTGGATTGTACTATTTTTCAGTAAATCTCGCTCCTCATCAGCTGGCCCAATTATTACTGTGGTTTACTATCAAAATCTTGTGTGAAACACCCTGGAATTTTAACCCAAAAAAGCAGGCAGATTAGGGTCGGAAGTGTTCAAAGTTTGAATCCCGACCAGAACCCGCCTCCAACCTGCCCACTTCCGGTTTTAACGGAGGCAGGATGGGGTGGGGGGGTCTTCCCAGTTCCAAGCAGCAGGTCTTCAATTTAAATATTATAATGAAGCTGGCGTGCCTCAGATTTAACCTCAATTTTAAATTGAACTCTTGCAGGCCTCGTGAAACCCGCCAGCTAAAGTAAGGCGTAAGCCTTTACACTTACCTCCTGGATCCAGCATCCCTGTCTAATCCCCACAATCGGAGACCTCCCCCACAAGGCCTCCGATCCCCCCCCACGAGTCCTTAGATCTCCCTCCCAGGCCTCCAATCCCCCCCCACCAGGCTTCTGATTCCCCTCAAGAGGCCTCCCCCCAACCCCCTGCTTGCTCCCGACCCCCCTGAATCTGCTGCTCCTGGCCCGCCCCCGCCCCGCTCCTTCGGCCCTCTGATGCTCACCCGCCCCCACCCCACCCCACCCCTTTCCCGCCCCCGTTCGTTTCTGTCCCCTCTACCCACACCTCTGGCCCTCCAATCAGTCCCAACCCCCCACCCTATTCCACCGGCCCCCGATCATTCCCGGCCATCCCCCCCCCCCCGCTCCTCCAATCCCTGATTGTTCCCAGCCACACCCCACACACCGCTGGCCCTCCCATTTGTCTCGACCCTGCCACCCCCACCCCCTGCTCCTCCGGCCACCCCCTGGCTCCCACGCGATCCTTCCCTCCCTCCTCTCTGTGGCCTAGTGCCACAGGCCTACCTGCCCAGAGCCAGCCATGCAAATCAGGCTCTGCTGTTAATTCGGCAGGTCCTGTGGGAAACCCGTCCTCCCGGATTTCTCGACCACTTCTGAGCCCCCCACTCCTAACCTGCCTCCCGATTAAAGTTCAGGCCACTAGGGCTACTTTTCACCTTCACCGCCTGGAGTGTAATTTGGCGGAGCGGATCTTTAGGTTTACTTATTGTGAAAGGCTTCAGGTTATGCACTACTGGATGCACTGCAGCAACTCGCCAAGGCTTCTTCAACAGCACCTCCCAAACCTGTGACCTCTACCATCTAGAAGGACAAGGGCAGCAGGCGCATGGGGAATACCACCACCTCCAGCTTCCCCTCAAAGTCACACACCATCCTGACTTGGAAGTATATCGCCGTCCCTTCATCGTCACTGGGTCAAAATCCTGGAACTCCCTGCCTAACAGCGCTGTGGGAGCACCTTCACCACACGGACTGCAGCGGTTTCAGAAGGCGGCTCACTACCACCTTCTCGAGGGCAACTAGGGATGGGCAATAAATGTCGGCCTTGTCAGCGACACCCACAGCCCGAGAATGAATTAAAACATTTAGTCAGGGTTCACAGTACAACAACAAAAATGGACCACTGGGCTATAAAGAGCTGAATCTATTCTCATTGGAAGAAAGATTATTGGAGGGAACGTGTTCCAAGTTTTATAAATCATTCACAACAACAACAATTCGCATTTATATAGCGCATTTAACATCGTAAAACGTCCCAAGGTGCCTCAAAGGAGCGTTATCAAGCAGAAAATTTAAGGAACGTCTTAAAGGAGGAGAGATAGGTGGAGAGTTTTAGGGAAGGGAATTCCAGAGTTTAGGGCCAATTAGGTTTTATAGAGTGGAACTGCTTAAGTTTCAGACAAGATAATTAGATAAGAACTAGGTGAAGAGATTATAAAGTAAGGAGATGTAATTTAAGAGATTGAACTGCACTATTTTTAGCACTCTGGTTAACATGTTTGCACTGTACGCTATTTTTAAAGAAAGATCTTGCATTTATATAATACTCGGGACGTCGCAAATAACTTCACAGCTAGTGAAGTACTTTTGAAGTGTAGTCGCTGTTGTAATGTAGGAAAAGCTGGCAGCCAATTTGCGCACAGCAAGATCCCACAAACAGCAGTGAGATAAATCAGCAAATAATTTGTTTTAGTGATGTTTAGTAGTCTGGTTAACACTGTGTCAAATTCCTACGTGTACTATTTAACCAAGTCATTAACCCATTTATTTTAAACAAATGCATCGACCAGTGCAATAAAAATAGCAAAATTCTAACCACTTAGCAAGTGACTACTTCCCACCTGGTGGGATATTTCTCTCTTGATGTTTGATTTAATGAAAAAGTGAGTGAAAAGAGACACAAGGCTGGTAGAAAATGACTATGGACTTTTTGTCCATTCATACCTCTGCTCCAGTCTTGCTCCCACCCTAAAATGTATCAAAATTAGCAGCGACAACAAAAATGCTTGTTCAAGGCCACTCGCAAAAGAAAATTCAGCAGAATTACATCGGGAAATATAAAGAGAGCAAAAAAGTGAGTTCTGAGCTTCCTGAAATAAGTGCTGTTGAGAAAGGGCAAGATTTTGAAATATCGCCACAGCACAGTCCAACTCTAACAAGCAAGTTGATCACTTGATGGAACACATGCTCTTCCCGGGTGAGGTAGTTCCACAATCCGACCAGTGACAAACGATTAACAAGTGCTATAAAGCATGAAGTCCAGCTGGTGTTTGTTTAAGCGGGGTGGGGCAGTCCTTTAAATGGTCAGTCAGAAGCAATTCGAGAAACCACAGCTTGTGAGAAAGAGAGGCTTAAAAAAAACGACAAGCTTTTCAGGTGAGTTGCGTTTGGGTGGGGAAATTAATCAGTGTACAAAGTAATAAAAGTTAAAATAAATAAAGGCACATTCCTGTAACGGTGGAAATGTCACTGTTCAAACCAAAACCCATTCGGCACATAAATTTGAGATTGCAAAAGCCTTATTGATTTTCAAACATTCAGGGTATTTGCTGCCATTATTTAGCATCGATTTATTTCCAAACATCTGGAGAGGAATGCTGTGATGTGCATTATGTAGCTGGATGTATCTCCAGTTTCATTATGTTGTTATTATTAACCCCTAATACCTGTGGTCAGAGAAAAAATATCGAGCCCTTTAATGAATTTTTCCAAAGACCCATCACTTGCTACACCCGTCCCGTGTTCAAAATCTCTGTCTTTGTTCTGATCCCTTGCCTAACTCCTGCGAATCTCCAACTCAATTTCAATGTCCGCATTGTGCAGTCATTTGGTGAGGAAGTAAACAGACATGGTTGCTATCAAGAGACTCTTAAATTGTAATTTAGACGTGGACATTTCAAAAGAACCAAAAATCAGACATCTCAAGGCAGTTAACTAACATTCACAGGATTTACTTGGAGTTCCCTTGCCTGTAATGAGGTGCTGATGACAAAGGAAGCAACAAAGAAAGCATTTATATCGCACCTTTCACAACCTCAAGACGTCCCAAAGCTCTTTAGAGCCAATGAAGCATTTTTTGAAGTGTTGTCACTGTTGAAATGTAAGAAACGCAGCAGCCAATTTGCACACAGCAAGCTCCCACAAACAGCAGTGAGATAATGACCCAGATAATCTGTTTTTTAGATATTGGTTGAGGGATAAATATTGGCCAGGACCCGAGGAGAACTCTTCAAAATAGTGCCATGGAATCTTTTATATCCATCTGAGAGGGCAGACGGGACCTTTCTAAACCGGGGAGTAAAGAGCAAAAGGGAAGGTCTGTGATAGGGTGGAAGGCAGGAGTGATTAAATGTCAAAAGGGATAATGGTGCACGGCACCAACACCAGACTCAACATTGGGTTCAACAATTTCAGATCATAACCACTGCTCCCATTTTTTCAAACAGCAGGTGCTGGTAATAATTCTGCTGTTGCCATTTACAGCTCCTCTAGACCCATCTTTTGTTTCCTTCCTTGTCCCATTACCACCCCCTTTTGCCTTGCACCATCATCTCTTTTGTCATTTAATCTCTCCTGCCTTCCACCCTATCACTGACCTTCCCTTTTGTACTTTCCTCCCCTCCCCCCCCTTTCCCTGTCTCTGTACTTGCTTAAAACCTGTCACATCTGTAACATTTTCCAGTTCTGACGAAGGGTCACAGACCTGGGAAGTTAACTCTGTTTCTCTCTCCACAGATGCTGCCTGACCTGCTGAGTATTTCCAGCATTTTCTGTTGTGCTTTCAGATTTCCAGCATCTGCAGTATTTTGCCTGTGTTCTGATATTGAATCTTTTCTTCTCTTCAAGGAGCGAATCTTCTTGACGTTGTCAAACTATATCTTCACGGTGATCTTCCTGATTGAGATGGCAGTAAAGGTAAACCTCAGCCACTATTTTTTTTAAAGGCCAAAATGACCTCAGATAATTGTCTATATCTGACAGAGAGTGCCCCACGCTTAACGTGATACCATAACCCCTCTGGGAGCTGGATATACACCGTACGATCAGCTCACTTTCTGTCTGCTTTAGTTTTCATCAAGGAGTCAGGTTAAATTAAGGACTGGTGATTTCACCCATAAAATGATCACATTCAACGAAGGACTATTGTGGATTCATTTGATGAGAATAAACGTCGTTTAGCCAGAGTTTTTTTTAATTCATTCACGGGATGTGGGTGTCGCTGGCAAGACCATCATTTATTGCCCATCCCTAGTTGCCCTTGAGAAGGTGGTGGTGAGCCACCTTCTTGAACGGCTGCAGTCTGCGTGGTGATGGTACTCCCACAATGCTGTTAGGGAGGGAGTTCCAGGATTTTGACCCAGCGACGATGAAGGATCGGCAATATACTTCCAAGTCAGGATGGTGTGTGACTTGGAGGGGAACTTGGAGGTGGTGGTGTTCCCATGTGCCTGCTGCCCTTGTCCTTCTAGGTGGAAGAGGTCGCGGATTCGGGAGGTGCTGCTAAAGAAGCAAAAGTACAGTAAGTACTGAAGATCAGCTCCTTTTAGCACTCCTCGTGGGCTGGGAGGGGGCAGGAATGCTTCTCCCAAGCCTCGCAAGGAAGCCTTCGGCCTCACCCCAGATGGCCTTGAGCCTTCTCCACCCCTCCCCCCCCCCCCCCCCCCCGCTGCCCCACTGACTGCTGGGGACCGTCCCCACTGCCTCCTGATGCTACTTACTGCTTCCGCCCAGCAGGCAAGGCTGTGGGGTGGCAGCCTACCCAAAATTATTCAAATGAGGCCCTGCCGTTAAGATGGGCATGGCCTCCACGACCCCGGATTACTTGTCTAGTAAAATAACCACTACGCAACTGTACCCTGGTAGTAAATACTTCTTTCTTGCTCTCCTTTGCAGTTGGTGGCAATGGGCCTTTGTTTTGGTCAGCGGACGTATCTCAAGAGCTCCTGGAATGTTCTGGATGGACTGCTGGTGATGATTTCGGTCATCGATATTCTGGTCTCCATGGTTTCCGACAGCGGAACGAAGATTCTCGGAATGCTGCGGGTCCTTCGCCTGTTGCGCACTCTCCGCCCCCTCCGGTAATCGAACTCGCCGTGTCCTGCCAGGGTTCGAGTTCAGGGGCCTGATTTGAAAACAAGGCCGAGATTTTAAATACCTGAACTGATAAAGGGTAATTTTACACATCTGTAGCCAGCAGGGGAGACTCGCCCGTCAGCAGCATACACGAGGAATTTGGCTGGGTCTTGCCCACAGTTAGATGTCTGCCTGGGCTCAGTGGGCAATACTCTCAACTTCTGAGTCAGAAGGTTATGGGTTCCACTCCAGAGGCTTGAGCACAAAATCTAGGCTGATGCTCCAGAGCAGTACTGATGGAGTGCTGCACCGTTGGAAGTGCCGTCTTTCGGATGTGATGTTAAACCAAGGCCTCATCTGCCCTCTCAGATCAGTGTAAAAGATCCTATAGCACCATTCTGAAGAAGAGCAGGGGAGCTCTCCCTGGTCTCTTGGCCAATATTGATCCCTCAACCATTGTCACTAAAAACAGATTATCTGGTCATTATCACATCGCTGTTTGTGGGACCTTGCTGTCTGCAAATGGGCTGCCACGTGCCCTACATTACAACAGTGACTACACTCCAAAAAAGTACTTAATTGGCTGTAAAGCATTTGGGACATCCTGAGGTCGTGAAAGGCGCTATATAAATGCAAGTCTTTCTTTTCTTACATTAAGGCCTGAAAACTGTGCATGATGCCCACCCAAATTTCTGATGTGTGCCATTGGTAAACCAGGCTCCTTGCTGCCAGCACAGACTTGTAAAATTGCCCCCCATGCTGTCTGCTCAAAAAGGAGCAATGCTTTAATTTGGTGGTGTTGACAGTAGGCAGAATAAGTAAGAGGTTCGAGCAGCTTGCTAGTTCTCTGCTGCTGCGACAGGACAGACTGGGAAGGGTTTAGTGTCACGTGGAGGACTGCAGGCCAGGATTGATTGATGGAGATGGGAAAATGGATGAGTATACTTGAGTTTTGCTTGATTCCCTTGAGTATAGAAGATTAATGGCTGATCTAATTGAGGTGTTTAAGATGATTAAAGGATTTAATTGGGTAGATAGAGAGAAACTATTTCCTCTGGTGGAAAGTCCAGAACAAAGGGGTATAACCTTAAAATTAGAGCTAGGCCATTGAGGGGTGATGTCAGGAAGCACTTCTTCACACAAAGGGTAGTGGAAATCTGGAACTCTCTCCCTCAACGCTGTTGAGGCTGGGGGTCAATTGAAAATGTTAAAACTGAGATCGATAGATTTTTGTTAGCCAAGGGTATTAAGGGTTATGGAACCAAGGCTGGTAGATGGAGTTAAGATACAGATGAACCATGATCTAATTGAATGGCGGAACAGGCTCGAGGGGTTAAAAGGCCTCCTCCTGTTCCTATGTTGCTGAGAATCATTCTGTAGTGTAAATGAATTCAGGAGGCAACTCAGTGGATTTCTGGAGACTAAAGGGATTGGGGGGGAACCTTGTGAGAAGATAGTTCGAGGTCAATCAAAAAGGGATGGGCTTGTTGAGCCTAATGGCCTTTCCCTGTGGCTGAAATTTCTTATGATTCAATTTGACTTGCAGAGCATCCATTAAGGAATCGCCATTGTAGGACTGCAGCTAATGGCCTCTCCTACATTTTCTAGGATTTCTTTGGAACCCACAAGGACATCACTAGCTTTGCTGATCAGGTGGATGCAATGGGCACAATTTCATAGAGTTACTTTTCCCTCTTTTAATGTGGCGCAGTCACCTTCCTCTCTGCTTGCTTCTACCTGTTCAATCACGTAAGAGGAACTCCAGGAGTGTTGCGATCAGCCTCTATGTCCCTCCACATATGCAAATTATGTGTGAGGCAAATAATTCAAAGCAGATTTCTAGGCAAAGAAATGAGGGGATTTAACTTGAATGCTGGGAGACTAAACTGTTCATATTGTCAGTTTCACAAATCAATTTCAATCACATCTCATCTGGGTGAGGGATGTGCTGACCATTGTCTCCAGGGAAACCTTGGCGTGTTCTTGGCTTTGTCCTGACAACATCTTCCCTTTAAAGACTGCATGTGGTTATAGTTTGCAAATGTCTAGAAAACATTTCTAAAATAGGAAAGTGTTCACTAACTCATCATCCTATGAAGTTGAAAAAAACCATTGGTGCAGTTTTCTGTTAAAAGGGACGAGGGATTCAGTTATGTGGAGGAAACTAGAGAAACTGGGATTGTTCTCCTTCGCGCAGAGGTGGTTATGGGGAGATTTAATAGAGGGTGTTCAAAATCATGAAAGGTTTTGATAGAGTAAATAAGGAGAAACTTGTTTCTGGTGGCAGGAGGGTCGGTAACCAGAGGACACAGATTTAAAATAATTGGAAAAAGAACCAGGGGGAGGGAGAGATGAGAATTTTTTTTTACTCAGCGAGCTGTTATGATCTGGAATGCACTGCTTGAAAGGGTGGTGGAAGCAGATTCAATAATAACCTTCAAAAAGGAATTGGAACTTGAAAAGGAGAAATTTGACAGGGTAGATGCTGAGAGGTTGTTTCCCCTGGCTGGAGTGTCCAGAACTAGGGGGCATAGTCTCAGGATAAGGGGCCGGCCATTTAAGACTGAGATGAGGAAGAATTTCTTCACTCGGAGGGTTGTGAATCTTTGGAATTCTCTGCCCCAGAGGGCTGTGGATGCTGAGTCTTTGAATATATTCAAGGCTGAGATAGATAGATTTCTGGACTCCAGGGGAATCAAGGGATATGGAGATCGGGCGAGAAAGTGGAGTTGAGGTGGATGATCAGCTATGATCTTATTGAATGGCGGAGCAGGCTCGAGGGGCCGTATGGCCTACTCCTGCTGTTACTTCATATGTTCTTATGGGGATGGAGCAGGGGAGTGTTACTAATTGGACAGCTCTTTCAAAAATGGGCCAAATAGCCTCCTTCTGCGCTGTAATATTCTATGATTCTCTATGATTGTCCTAGGGAAGAAAAAAGGCCACCAGAGAACCGTTGGGCGTAATCTTCAACGTCGGAGGGGGCAGAAAGCTGCCGATATCAGATCAGCCGCCCGTTATACATCCCATCGAATTCTTCTTTCCATCGAAGTCAATGGAAATGAGTCGGGATGTACAAGAGGAAGCCAATGCAATACCTCCAGCTTTCTACCCCTGCCGACATTGAATAATATCCCTCCTCCTTCTCCCCCACTGTTGTCTTTTGCCAGGTCTAGTCCAGCACAGGTAGATAAATAAGGGCTGACGAGGGGGAGGAATCATAGCTTGAAGTTCTTAGTTTGTTTCACCGATGGTGAGATTTCATTGAAAATTTTGCTCAGAAGTACGTAGATATGGTTTACTTACATTTTTTTAAAATTCCAGGCAGCCCACTTAAAAATCAGCATGGCAAGTCCAAACCGAGCTGGGTGAAAACCATAGACGCAACATTTCATCACACACGGCTGCACTGCACATTTGCAAACAGTTGGAAGTGCATCAATAATCTTGGTGAGCCAAATGTCAACGTGGCTCAGTTGAAAGCAATTTTGCCTCTGAGTCAGCTGGATGTGGGCTCAAAGTCTCATTCCATGACATAATCTAGGACACTCCAGTGCAATACTGAAGGAACTCTTCCCTTCGGGAATGGCCCCTTGCACCAATACCCTTCCAACAGTGACAGCCCCTCACATCAATAACTTTCCAACAGTGGCACTCCTTCTCACCAATAACCTTCCAAAAACGACAGACCTTCTAACTATTAATCTTCCAATACTGATAGCCCCCCTACCAATAATCTTCCAATACTGATAGTCCCCGTCCCCCTACCAATAATCTTCCAATACTGATAGTCTCCCTACCAATAATCTTCCAATACTGATAGTCCCCCTACCAATAATCTTCCAATACTGATAGTCCCCCTACCAATAATCTTCCAATACTGATAGTCCCCCTACCAATAATCTTCCAATACTGATAGTCCCCCTACCAATAATCTTCCAATACTGATAGTCTCCCTACCAATAATCTTCCAATACTGATAGTCCCCCTACCAATAATCTTCCAATACTGATAGTCTCCCTACCAATAATCTTCCAATACTGATAGTCCCCCTACCAATAATCTTCCAATACTGATAGTCCCCCCTACCAATAATCTTCCAATAGTGATAGTCCACCCAACCAATAATCTTCCAATACTGATAGTCCCCCTACCAATAATCTTCCAATAGTGATAGTCCCCCTACCAATAATCTTCCAATAGTGATAGTCCCCCCAACCAATAATCTTCCAATAGTGATAGTCCCCCCAACCAATAATCTTCCAATAGTGATAATCCCCCAACCAATAAACTTCCAATACTGATAGTCTCCCTACCAATAATCTTCCAATACTGATAGTCTCCCTACCAATAATCTTCCAATAGTGATAGTCCCCCTACCAATAATCTTCCAAGAGTGATAGTCCCCCTACCAATAATCTTCCAATAGTGATAGTCCCCCCAACCAATAATCTTCCAATAGTGATAATCCCCCAACCAATAAACTTCCAATACTGTTAGTTCCCGCAACCAATAATCTTCCAATACTGATAGTCTCCCTACCAATAATCTTCCAATACTGATAGTCCCCCTACCAATAATCTTCCAATACTGATAGTCCCCCTACCAATAATCTTCCAATACTGATAGTCTCCCCTACCAATAATCTTCCAATACTGATAGTCCCCCTACCAATAATCTTCCAATACTGATAGTCTCCCTACCAATAATCTTCCAATACTGATAGTCCCCCTACCAATAATCTTCCAATACTGATAGTCCCCCTACCAATAATCTTCCAATACTGATAGTCCCCCTACCAATAATCTTCCAATACTGATAGTCCCCCTACCAATAATCTTCCAATACTGATAGTCCCCCTACCAATAATCTTCCAATACTGATAGTCTCCCCTACCAATAATCTTCCAATACTGATAGTCCCCCTACCAATAATCTTCCAATACTGATAGTCTCCCTACCAATAATCTTCCAATACTGATAGTCCCCCTACCAATAATCTTCCAATACTGATAGTCCCCCTACCAATAATCTTCCAATACTGATAGTCCCCCTACCAATAATCTTCCAATACTGATAGTCTCCCTACCAATAATCTTCCAATACTGATAGTCCCCCCTACCAATAATCTTCCAATACTGATAGTCCCCCTACCAATAATCTTCCAATAGTGAAAGTCCCCCTACCAATAATCTTCCAATAGTGATAATCCCCCAACCAATAAACTTCCAATACTGTTAGTTCCCGCAACCAATAATCTTCCAACACTGATAGTCGCCCAACCAATAACCTTCCAATAGTGATAGTTGGCCAATCAATAATCTTTTAATTGTGATAGTTGCCCAACCAATAATTTTCCAATAGTGATAGTTCCCCCAACCAATAATCTTCCAGCCTGAGATTCCCTGCCACCAATAAGCCTTCCAACAGTGACAGTGTTTGCACCAATAACCTTCATCTGTGATAGAACAGGAGCAAATATATAGCAGTGCTTACCGTCTTTCGGATGAGACATTAAACCGAGGCCCCGTCTGCCCTCTCAGGTGGGCGTAAAAGATCCCATGGCACTATTGAGTTATCCCCGGTGTCCTGGCCAATATTTATCCCGCAATCAACATCACAAAAACTGGACATTATCATATTGCTGTTTGTGGGAGCTTGCTTTGCGCAAATTGGCTGCCGCGTTTCCTACATTACAACATTGACTACATTGCAAAAGTACTTCATTGGCTGTAAAGCACTTTGGGACATCCTGAGGTCATGAAAGGCGCTATAGAAGTGCAAGTCTTTCTTTCTTTATAGGAGCTCAGTTTCTGAAGTATTTTCTAATATATTGTTATTTTCAAGACTGCTCGTAGTACTACAGCTCCTGTCGTGTGATGCCATAGTGCAAAATCTATCTCATTATCACTCGGTCACATCACAGTGTGTTAAAGTTAATGAACTTTAAAAAAAAAATTATTTTGAAAAATAAACCACAGAATATGGATTCTGAGAACTAACAATTGTCTGGCCGAGAGAACAGGAGGCAGTAATTTAATCGCAGGTTTCTGCTGATGTTTATGAGCCGTTAGAGCTTTGCTTGCGTAACAACAGTGCTGTAGGATTGAATTACTGCCTTATTATCCCAGACCGACATTTGTTGTTCCTTAAAATGCTGAAGGCCATGTTTTTATTGCAGGCACAGCCCCAGTAATGCCCAACACAATAGGCCTCCCACCCCATTTCCTCCTCACTGTAGCTGGTAACTGAACGACCCACTCCCCCCCCCCCCCCCCCCCCCGCACCCCCCGGCAAATGAAGAGGAAAATCTCCCCTTATACCCCATAGTTTATTATTTCTTTTTCTTTGTTTAATAGCTTGTGGATCTCCCCCACTGTGTCGCTCGGGGTGAGAAGACACCGTTTTATTCCATGTAACATCCCGAATATTAACAGGGCCGCTGACATACGGAACGCAAATAAATCAAATCGGGGCCAAAGTGCCACGGTGGTTTCCCACTGCTACTCCAGCGAGGTAACTGGCGGAATGAAAGAAAGAAAGACTTGCATTTCTCCAGCGCCTTTCACAGCCAATGAAGTACTTTTGAAGTGTAGTCACTGTTGTAATGTAGGAAACACAGCAGCCAATTTGCGCACAGCAAGATCCCACAAACAGCAATGTGATAGTGACCAGATAATCTGTTTTTGTTATATTGATTGAGGGATAAATATTGGCCAGGACACCGGGGATAACTCCCCTGCTCTTCTTCAAAAGAGTGCCATGGGATCTTTTACGTCCACCTGAGAGAGCAGACGGGGCCTCGGTTTAACGTATCATCCGACAGTGCAGCACTCCCTCAGCACTGCACTGGTGTGTCAGCCTAGCTTTATGTGCTCCAGTCCCTGGAGTGGGACTGTGAACCCACAACCTTTTAGACACAGGGGCGAGTGATCTACCCACTGAGCCACAGCTGACACATGCTCCCAGAAATTGGCAGGATCTGGTTGTGCAGAGCTCTGCCGTTTCTGGCAGTCACCTCTTTGCCAAATGAAGGCCATGGTTGCAGGGGAGGAGGGATGGGTGGAGCACCTGCAACACTTCTACTATATTAACAGAAAATCTCCAGTGGTTTTACTCCTGGTGAGTTGGAGGATACGTTTGTAACACTACTGGTGTGACAGGGAAAGACTTTTAATATATTATTTATGGATCATGCCATAGAAATGTTGAACTCAGTTGACGTAATATAAAGAACACTTCCAAGATGCCACCAACCATTTATCGTTCTGTATACAGTATGTATATTATCATCTGTCCCTAGATTTGGAAGACTTGCCATTTAGGTTTGCTCACATGACATCCCAACTTTCAAAATTCTGTTCCTGTCAGAAGTGCTACTTCCTCAGGCACTCTCCAAGAATTCCACACATCCGCTTATTCCCAATCTTTGGTGGGGTGCTGGTGCTGGAGAATTTTGTCATTGATGTCATCCTGTATTGGGAGACAGAACAATATTTCTGGGTGCTTGTACCAAGAGGCCCCCATCTTTCCACCAGTTGGGATCCCAGTTTGCAGAGTCACAGAACTCGTATTCCACCATAGCAGGTGCCCTTTGAACCCACATCCCGTGTTTCACGTGTGGCAATCTTTGTCCTTTTTACCCAGCCCACCCTCTGAGCTAAGTAGTAAACGCTCCCATCGGGACGTTAGGCAAGCTTAAAGTTCGAGTAAACTCCTAGCTAGGAGCCACCAGCGCTTCAGTCAGAGATACCTCAGCAATGTAACTGAGGTTAAACTAATGTTATGAACGTGTGTGTCCTTTGGCTTTCTTGTCTTCTGGTTAGATTATTCATCCCCTGTGCGGTAACGTAAAGAGCACGGATGGAATAGATACCTTTAAGGGGAAGCTAGACACGTACGTGAGGGAGAAAGGAATAGAAGGATATGCCAATAAAGTGAGCTGAAGTAGGGTGGGAGGAGGCTCGTGTGGAGCATAAACACCGGCACAGACCAGTTGGGCCGAATGGCCTGTTTCTGTGCCATAGGTTCTATGTAATTCTATGAACCTTGCAATGTTCTGGGAGTATTTTTTTCAGACTTTAGATGGGAATACCCTGGTGAAAGGATTAAGGAGAGCTGTCCAGGGAAGATAAACTGCTGCTGTGCTCTCAGCATTGTGTGCCAGCTGCCTTCCATTTCCATTCCCAAAGGCTATTAGAGAAGCAAAGGACGGCCCCGCTAAACAAACCACAAAACTGCTGACGATTCACATGAGTGACCTGTTTTGGTAATCAAAAACTTGCCTGTGGGACAGAGCAAACTCCGCATCAGTCCTTCAGCATGATTCATAAAGAGTTGCAAACTCTTCTAATCTTTTTAGCGTGCAAAAATGAACGATATCGTCAAATAGAGTAAGAGAGAAACTCACTTGGCAGGCTGGTGTCATTTTTCCGATAACAGACCCCACCACTTAAAACGTCCACAATTGAAACGGGCAGTCGCTTATCTCGGTCAAAGAGCGATAACCATTATCCATTTGCATTAACGTCAATTTCTAAGTTGCCGGTTATGGCGTTTTAAGTGCTCCATTTATTTTGGGCAGAAGCAGCTGTGTTTACTCACTAGTTCACATCTTGTTAAGGTGCACTGAATGCAAGAACAAACAGAAGTTAGTAAATAAGTAAATAACACCTTGTTAAATAAAACAGAAAATGCTGGGACTACTCAGCAGGTCAGGCAGCATCTGTGGAGAGAGAAACAGAGTTAACGCTTCAGATCGATCGACCTGAAACATTAACTCTGTTTCTCTCTCCACAGATGCTGCCTGACCTGCTGAGTGTTCCCAGCATTTTCTGTTTTTATTTCAGATTTCCAGCATCTGCAGTATTTTGCTTTTGTAACACCTTGTTAATGTTCAATTACCTAATCCCCTCCAAGTGGTGGGGTTACAGTTTGTACTTAGCACTGATGGCAGTTTAAATAAAGCTGCAGGTCAGAGTGGAGCTGGAAACAACTGGGCAAGAGGTCACTACACAGAAAGAACATTCTTGCTGACTACTGTAATAGTTTACTTCATTATACTGGCCATCGTGTACAGTGGACAAATCTCGTTGGCACGAATCTTTGGGCCTTGATTCCCCCGCCCCCCCACCCACCAACAAACTATAAATCTTAGCCTTTTTTTCCACCCTCAAATTTCCTCTCCTATTGAAGACACCTCACATGCTGGTCATAGTTCCACGGACTCCAGCCATCTGAATTTGGAAGAAAATAAAAGAGAAACTGCAACCGGTGGAACACAAGCGGTCGGTTCACGGGGCTCCTGCGACGCTGGGAGGAGACTTCCGTCAACCTCAAGTGGCCGTCCCGCTCGTCTGAGCCTAGACAAGGGATGTTTCCGCAAGCCTCATCACAACTGAACCCCGATCCCGTCCTTACTCAATGCTCGTGCCCTTTCCAGCATGGGTGGCCAGGAGGCGATCCGAGAAAGGATGCCAAGCCTCCAGGATTCTCCAGGAATGAAAGATCAATCTCCCGAGCAACCGAAGGAGAAACATCATTGGGGCGTATCTTGTTTTCATTTTCTTTGAACACTTTGATTTTTTTTAGCTATAAAAGCATTGGAGATGGGGGGAAAAAATAGACTGACCGTTGGAGGCATGGGGGTCATGTGATGAAGCCTCCAGGAATATATCCAACCAGAGCTGCCGGCCTCAGATTGGGGGGGCGGGACTCCGGGCACAGAGTGGGGACGACCTTTAACTGCTGCACGCCCATTTCTTGCCTGAAAAATGGGAGGGCGGCAGAGGGAAAGGGGGGTTGGGGAGATCCTCAGCTGGTCCTTGGACACCCAAGGCCCACCAGATGCAGTGGGTCGTGCAGCCCACCCGCCTGTTTTAGACAGAGAGCTGTTTAAAAATGCAAATCAGGGACCCGCGCCATTATCGAAACCCTGTTGCAGTTTTGAAGCACAAATGGGCGAAGCTTACACGTCACGTGCCCCGCCCATTTATACCAGGGAGTGGGCGGCCCAACCACCCATCCTTAAAGGGACCACAAGAAGGCACCCAGAACTCTTTTTCTTTTGGGTAGTCAGGGGGAGCTGCAGCACTCCTCCTTGGCTCCACAAAAAATACTGCAACCCACTGCCACACCCTTCCCCGGCCCTCCCACCCTCCCCTTCGTGCTCGCCCCACACTCTGGGATTGGTTCCCCTTCCCTTCCCAGGCCTGACCTATCAGCACAGGAACCGGCCGATTTCCCAGCATCCCACAACCAGTGATCTACAGCTTTGTACAACTCCAGTAGTTAGATCTTTTCTGACTGGGAGTTCAAGGATCTTAAGAGCATAAACCTATTAGTAAGGTTTTAAGTACTCTGTCGTGCGGACATTTGATTACAGGCGCAGCACAGTTAAATTTCAGAATGTGCCATCGATCCTGCTTTTTAAAAATTCATTCTTGGGATGTGGGCGTCACTGGCAAGGCCGGCATTTATTGACCATCCCTAGTCGCCCTTGAGAAGATGGGGGTGGGCCGCCTTCTTGGACCGCTGCAGGTATAGGATTGTGACCCAGCGACGATGAAGGAACGGCGATATATGTCCAAGTCAGGATGCTGTGTGACTTGGAGGTGGTGGTATTCCCATGCGCCTGCTGCCCTTGTCCTTTGGGACTTGCTAAATGCTGTTGGTCTTAGTGTGGTACTACCTCGATTTTGTTTCCTTTAACAGTTTATCCAGCGAGCAGCCTGATGTGGCTGTATTGGTTGTGATGTGGGTACTTTTTCAACGTGTCCCCATGGACATTTGTTCTCGAGACCTCTTTGGGCTAGTACGTTTATCAGTGTGCAGTTTGGGAATTTGCTTCAGTGTCAGAGAGAAGCCAAAAACATTTCACAGGACCAATGATCCCTGCGGGAATATTACACTCAGTAAGACAGGGCACTGCAGAAATATGGAAATCATTCACTGATTTGAAACATTGAAACTAGACAGTAACAAAGGAATTAAATGAGATGCAGTTTAAAAAGAGCTTTGACAGATGAATAATAATTGCATTTTAAACTACATGCAGTTCACTGAGTGGGTAACAACTGGGCTAAGTACCCTCACGACATCAATAAGTGGTGAGCTTACAGCTGGAATTCAGCTTTTAGTGAACTTTGAAGGAAACGGTGTGTTTTCTCATGGATAATCCAACACCGAGATACTGAACTGTCTCGGGGCCCGTAAGTCCCTTTCAGATGTTTCAATGTAGGTGAGCAGGAGGATATATTTATTACCAAGATGTAATATAAATTCCTAAAACTAAGGAGCTACACGTGAGCTTAGAGATTACTGCGTGTGATATTATTGTACCCACACTAAATGTTTTACTCTATTTTGATGGAGGCATTAGCTCATTTAAAATAAAATGGCCTCTGTTAAATTAGGGGATGAAGCAATGATTTAGGAGTGCCCAGGTACTCATGTTGCACACAGTGGGGTTTGATTTTGAATTTTAGGCGACCGACCAGCGGAGAGTATGTTGACCGCTCGGCCACACCCGAGGCGAGGAAGCGGCCGCCATTTTGAGGCCCCGACCTCATTTCCGTTGGGCCGGAGGACATTTTGGCATCAAGCAGTCATCCAGAATGAGTTTTCCGGATTAAGGCCTACCAATATCTCGCACCCCCCTGCCACCCCGGCCGGCCGGCAGCACTGTAGACGCGGAGGTGGGGCAGTCGAAATCACGGGGCGGGAGGGATTGTTTTGGGGCGGCAGTGGCCCAGATTATTTTTGAGGGGCCCGGAGGTTCCAAACTTTTCTGGGCTTTTTCGGCTCCACCGCTCTTGGTGCCAGTGTGCACGGCATAGGCTCCGGCTAGTTCCAACCTAAAGTGACATTCGGGGGTCCCAGGACCCCGGTTTGCCTGTCAAAAGGGGCCTACCGCCTGAAACAGGTGAGTCCTTTGGACACCCGGCGGTAGGTCTCTTTCAAAATGGCACCGGCCGCATCATCGGGGTTAACGGGGCGGTAAGGCCACCGACCCCATTGTCAGGCTGTTAACGGCAGGCATAACAATTGGAAATCGCCCCCTAATGGTTTCTGGACGACGATCAGACAAGAGTTGACTCCCTTGACAGTTTGGCAGCACAATACAGATTGCCAATTGGATGTTGAAGCAGCCACTTACAGTTTACATCAGCACACATGACCAAATGCGATCATATTTTTAACTCTCAGTCGCGGGCCACCGACCTTTACTTTTAAAAGGCCGAAGGTAAAACCGCGCAATTGCTACAATTATTAACAACATAAAATAGATTGCAATAATCTAAGGGTGTATTTAAACCTCACAGTTAATGAGGAAGGGGTTGAGGCAAATAGCCTTCAGAAGGAAACTAGATGAGTACATGAGAGCAAAGGGAATAGACAGATATGCTGACAGGCTGAGGTGAGATAGTTGAAATGGGAGGAGACTCATGTGGAGTATAAACACCAGCAGAGACTAGTTGGGCCGAATGGACTGTTTCTATGCTGTATATTCCATGTAGTTAATGATGTCAGAAGCACTCTGCTCAGTCACATCGATCATCCCTAATACAAGCTCTCCTGCTCCACACAGGGTAATCAGCCGGGCACCAGGCCTCAAACTCGTGGTTGAAACACTGATGTCATCCCTGAAGCCCATTGGGAACATTGTGGTCATCTGCTGCGCGTTCTTCATCATCTTTGGCATCTTAGGAGTGCAGGTTTGTATCTACAACAAATCACAGCCCAGCATGCTGGGGTGGGGGTTCTGTGTGTCCTAGAGTAGGGGCTCTGGGTGTCCCGGGCGGGGGCTCTGGGTGTCCTGGGGCGGGGAGTAGGAGTGTGCCGGGGCGGGGGAGTCGGAGTGTGCCGGGGCGGTGGGTCGGCGTGTCCCGGGGCGGGGGCTCGCCATGTCCCGGGGTGTCAGAACACCGTGCAGGTTGGCTAGTCCACACCAGTGGTATTGATCTGTTATTTGCTTCTCCCCGGCTCTTAGCTATCAGAAACTTGCTCCGCTTTACCAGTTTTTCCTGCTTCCATTTCTACTGCCTTTACCCCCCTCTCCGCCAAAGCCTCAACTACTCACCTGCTCTCAGTGTCTCGTAAGTGTCGGATTTCCCTCAGTATGCTCTTAATGTCTCACTTCAGCTATTTAACCAAACTTTTACTTCCCGTATGTGTGTGTGCATGTAGGTAGATGTGCGCGTGCACGGTGTGTACATGTATGCAGGTGTGCACATGCATGTGAGTGTGTACATGTGTGCATGTGTATGTCTGAGTACATGTATGTGTACATGTGCATGCATGTGCTTGCATGTGTAAGTGTGTGCATGTGTATGTCTGTGCATTTAATCCCTCTTCCTACCCTTTGCTTTTCTTCTGTAATTTTTTCTTAGTTCTAACAAAGGGCCCACACTTTGGGGGCAGGGATAAACCAGGGAATTACAGGCCAGTGAGTCTAACATCTGTGGTGGGGAAATTATTGGAAAAAATTCTGAGGGACAAAATTAATCTCCACTTGGAGAGGCAAGGATTAATCGGGGATAGTCAGCATGGCTTTGTTAAGGGTAAATCATGTCTAACAAATCTGATCGAATTTTTCGAGGGGGTGACTAGTGGGGTGGATGAGGGAAATGCTGTGGATGTGGTGTACATGGACTTCAGTAAAGCTTTTGACAAAGTCCCGCATAGGAGACTGGTCAAGAAGGTAAGAGCCCATGGGATCCAGGGTGCCTTGGCGCGTTGGATCCTAAACTGGCTGAGTGGCAGGAGGCAGAGGGTGATGGTCGAAGGTTGCTTTTGTGACTGGAAGCCTGTGTCCAGTGGGGTACCTCAGGGATCGGTGCTGGGTCCCTTATTGTTTGTGATCTACATAAATGATTTGGATGAAAATGTAAAAGGTATGATCAGTAAGTTCGCAGATGACACGAAAATTGGTGGGGTGGTAAATTGCGAGGAGGAAAGCCTTCGGCTACAGGACGATATAAACGGGTTGGTCAGATGGGCGGAAAAGTGGCAAATGGAATTTAACCCTGAAAAGTGCGAGGTGATGCATTTTGGACGGACAAATAAGGCAAGGGAATACACAATGAGTGGTAGGACCCTAGGAAGTACAGAGGGTCAGAGGGGCCTTGGTGTACATGTACATAGATCCCTGAAGGCAGCGGAGCAGGTAGATAAGGTGGTTAAAAAGGCATATGGGATACTTGCCTTCATTAGCCGAGGCATAGAATATAAGAGCAGGGAGGTTATGATGGAGCTGTACAAAACGCTGGTGAGGCCACAGCTGGAGTACTGTGTGCAGTTCTGGTCGCCTCACTATAGGAAGGATGTGATTGCTTTGGAGAGGGTGCAGAGAAGATTCACCAGGATGTTACCTGGGATGGAGCGCCTCAGCTATGAAGAGAGGCTGGACAGGCTGGAGTTGTTTTCCTTGGAGCAGAGAAGGCTGAGGGGGGACCTGATTGAGGTGTACAAAATAATGAGGGGCATAGATAGGGTAGATAAAGAGGAACTTTTCCCCTTAGTGGGGGGGTCAATAACAAGGGGGCATAGATTCAGGGTAAGGGGCAGGAGATTTAGAGGGGATTTGAGGAGGAACTTTTTCACCCAGAGGGTGGTTGGAATGTGGAACTCAATGCCTGAAAGGGTGGTGGAGGCAGGAACCCTCACAACATTCAAGAAGCATTTGGATGAGCACTTGAAATGCCATTGCATACAAGGCTATGGACCAAATGCTGGAAAATGGGATTAGACTGGACAGGGATGGATGGGCGGCGCAGACACGATGGGCCGAAGGGCCTCTTTCTGTGCTGTAAAACTCTATGACTCTATGACTCAGAAGTCAACTTACCTGTCCCCTGCACAGGTGCTGACTGCCCTGCTGTTTCCAGCGTGTTCTGTTTTACTTTCAGTGTGTTGGTAACTGTTCGTGTGTCAGCTCACTGTTTCACACACTGCACATATATCCCAACTGCTGTGTACACTTTTATGCAGAAGCGATGTTTTGTTTAGCAATGATATCACAGCTGGAAGAGACTGAAGGCAGGGATGGAGCAAAGGTTGTGAGAGGGGAAAGCACAGCTTGAATGGCGGGATTTAGTCTGAGAGCGGGGATAAAAGACTTCAGTCTTGAATCTGTCACTGAATCGCATTGCCATAGATCTGAATTGGCTCTCACAGGAAACCAACCCCTGAGATGACTCTCATTTACGTCAGTCAGATGGAATCTATTGCATTTCAGGTCTGCTATGATATCCAGAACGTATTTCAAACATGATGGGGGTGAAATTGGTCGACACCAGTAGTGCGAAACAGGCTCACAGTGAATCAGCAGCCGCTTTTACACCAACGTTCTTTTCCATTGACTCCAAGGGATGGTGTGGCCTACTCCTGTTGCTATTTTCCCAGAAGCCCAGGCTTACTCGCACTAAATTATGCTTTCTCCCTGTTTATCCCTTTGGTAAAGAGCCTCACCTCGACTTGGTGGCTTCCCCAATGGACCAGCTGGAACGCTACTGAGTCGGAAAACTCGGGATTGGGCGGGGAGGCTGGAGGGGAAGAACCTGAGCTGTTCCAGCTGACTGCAACCACCCAATTCATCAGTGACCCACACACTGCTATATTGGTTTTTTGCAGGTACTTTTAGAGTGTTGTTGTGATCTGGAATGCGCTGCCTGAAAGGGTGTTGGAAGCAGATTCAATAGTAACTTTCAAAAGGGAATTGGATAAACTCTAGAAAAGGGGAAATTTGCAGGGCTATGAGGAAAGAGCACGTGAGTGGGACTAATTGGAGAGCTCTTTCAAAGAGCCGGCACAGGCACGATGGGCTGAATGGCCTCCGTCTGTGCTGTATCATTCTATGATTGTAGCTCATGGCAGCCTTCACAAAGAAAACAACCCTGACATATCAACGATTCCAAAGTATGTGCATCGATTTTTATTTCAGCTCTTCAAAGGCAAGTTTTACTTCTGTCTTGGAGAAGACACAAGGAATGTCACCAACAAATCTGATTGCTTTCAAGCCAACTACAAGTGGACCCGTCACAAGTACAACTTTGACAACCTGGGGCAGGTAAAAGAAAGACTTGCATTTATATAGCTCCTTTCACGACCACCAGACGTCTCAAAGCGCTTTACAGTCAATGAAGTACTTTTGAAGTGTAGTCGCTGTTGTAATGTGGGAAACGCGGCAGCTAATTTGCACACAGCAAGCTCCCACAAACGGCAATGTGATAATGATCAGATCATCTGTTTTTGTTATGCTGGTTGAGGGATAAATATTGGCCAGGACACCGGGGAGAACTCCCCTACTCTTCTTCAAAATAGTGGCTATGGAATCTTTTACGTCCACCCGAGAGAGCAGACGGGGCTTCGGTTTAATGCCTCATCCTCAAGATGGCACCTCTGACAGTGCAGCACTCCCTCAGCACTGTACTAGAGTGTCAGCCTAGCTTTTTGTGCTCAAGTCCCTGGAGTGGGACTTGAACCCACAGCCTTCTGACTCAGCGGCGAGGGTGCTACCCACTTTTTTTTTATACTTCATTGAACATTAAGAACATTTACAACATCGTGATCATTTAATTGTATCATACAAATCAATTCCGCCGCTCTGCACAGCCATTCCTCCACCACATATTAACATCAAAACCTGAAGTTTAATTTGTCTCCTGTAACATATATAAATTGATTGTACTTTAAAAATTGATTGTAAAATACTATCTTTAAATTCCTTTCTGAATAAAACATTCACAGAGCCTTATAATCATCTTTTAGCTTATATTTAAAATACTCTTTTAGATTGATTCTCCTCCCCTTAAAAAACAGAGCATTCCTTCTTTGCACAATCACGAATCTAGCCAAACTGAACATTAAATTAATTGCCGCTCTGCTAGACTCGGGCAGACTCTCCTGCAATCCCCATCTCAAAATTGAGTCCCACGGGATTCCCATTCTCGCTCTTCGGTCCCCACCCAGCAAAAAAGCTTCACACAACTGTCGAACATAGTACTTAAAATAATTTAACTGCGGACATAACACCAGTAAATGGGACAGAGTCTCATCCCGTGTCCCACACACTGGGCAAGTTGCCCCCTCCACTCGTCCAATCTTACACAAGACCGTCATGGTAAAAATCCAGTTATGAGCCAATTTGAAATCCAGTTCAATCCACTCTAGACACTTAAAATTCGCCCACACTCCCTTCCAAATCCTGTTGAAGTCCAGCTGTGGGTATATACTCTGCCAAAACTCCTGACCAGCAGGTGTCTTGAATTTCCATTCTCTAAATACCTCATAGAAATCTCGAGTATTACAGTTGTCAAATTGGACCAACTCTCCCCCTTTCTCCAGCAGAAAGCTTGGAAAAGCGGGACGCATTTTACTTCCTTTGGAGATTTCCGCATTTATTTCTTCCATCCAATCCTGTGGCATTGCCCTCACAATCTTCACATACATGATCCCTATTGCTTTTTCCTCTACCTCCTGATCCTCCGCCCGCACCATGTCCCTCACTATTGCTTCCGGCAACCAACCTGGAATTGCCTCATATAATACATCTTTCACACATATAACACCAGCTTTTATAAAAGCTTGATTAAATAATACCTCTTCTTCGATGTTGACCCACCTGGTCTAAAAATTCCTCAGCACCCTTGGGCATAAACTGCACACTTTTTAAAAATTGGGCCCAAGTCTCTACAACCCCCTCTAGAGAGAGGTTTAATCGATTTCAAAAACATATTATTGTATTCCATGTACAATATCCCCTGCCCTCCTATCCCACTTCATTTTTTAAAATGCTCAAAACAACTCTTCCAAAAACTTGTATTTGACTTCTGAAGAAATCTCTTCACCCATTTGATTCCAAAGGATTTTTTCTTCAAATCAATATCTGGGAAATTGAGTCCTCCCTGATTTCTCCATCCAGTGATGGCATTGTAAGCAACCAAGGTTGGTTTCCCTTCCCATAAAAACCTCACACAAGCCTCTTGGATGGACTTTTCCGCCCACTCAGGAATATCCTCCACCGTCAATAAGTACCATAGCTTAGATAGCAGGAGAGCAGACACCACTGTCGCTCTTCCTTGCACTTTCAACCACCTTCTTTCCCATCTTCCCAAAATCTTTCTAATTTTCATAACCTTCGGTTCCCAATTTAATCGATCCACTTCATCCATGTCTTTCTTGCACCCCATATGCACCCCCAGAACTTCCAAAACCTCCACCACCTTAAAGGGATTTTCCTCCAACAATTCCCCCCTACCCTTTCCTGCAACCAGGTATTGGGACTTACTATAATTCACTCTGACTCCTGAAGCTCTACAATACTCCTCCACTACATCCATAGCTTTCCTCACTGACTCCCCATTTCTCAATGTTAAGGTTGTGTCATCTGCATATTGGTGTATCACCGACACCAGCCCGGAACTGGGAACCGCAATCCCAACTACACCTTGTTTCTTTCGCATCATGTAACCTAATGGTTCTGCTACCAATGTGTACAACAATGGGGACAGGGGACAACCCTGTCTCACTGACCTCTGTATCTGTTTAAAAGATCACCCACCCAACCTGTTCTGGAGAACTCCCTTTTTATGGGGTTCCGGGCCCTTCATAAGTCTCTCAAATTTAAATTTGCCATCATTTTTACAATCATCCCTCTGGAGTTTTCATCCTTAAAGGTCATTTGGGCTGAAATGTCCATCCGAGATAAAAATACATTAAAATCCCCCACTATACAAGGATTTTCCACCTCTGCCACTTCAGTGAATAACCCCCGAAAAAACTTGCGACGCTTGCAATGGTCGTTCAGTGCATAGATATTAAAGAGATCGCAATTAAATTCCTTCATTTTTACCCTTAGCCGTACAAATCTCCCCTCAGTGTCTTTGTCCTCTTGTTCTCTTTTGTGGACGGACTCACCAAAACAGCCACCCCTCTATGGTTATTGTTTGCACAACTTGCAAACACCTCTCCCTTCCAAACCTTCAAAACTCTTTCTAGGATATCCTCATCCCAAAAGGTTTCTTGCAGACACAAGTCAGTGCTTTAAAACCCTGCAACAACTGCTGCAATTTCTTCTCACCCCTCAGTCCATTCACATTAATCGAGACCAATGTAATCATGGCTCTGAAGAAGGGAAGTATGCCTGATAATCTCCCCATCATTTAATCTCTGGCCCTTCCCTCCTTTCATGCTCATTCCCAACTTTCCGGCCAGCTGTTGTTTTTTCCTGCAGCCTCCGACTCTTTTTCACCTCCTGTTTGAACCTTCCCTGCTGTTTCAACCTCTTCCTTGCATTAAGTTTGGGCCAAGGAGCTGCCCTTTCTCCCTCCTTCTGACCCTCACTAAACTTTCCCTTTCCACATGGTGCCACCCCACCCTCCACTTCCATGTCTCTGTCCCCCTCTAATTCCTCACTCTCAAGCTCTTCTGTAACCTTCTGTGCCTGCTCCCCATCAGATACATAATCCTGCTCCCCATCAGATACATCATCTCCCATAGAGAGTCTTCCTGCTATCGCGGTTTCTCCAACAGTGCCACTCCCTTCGACCTCACCTCCACCTCTGACCCTTGCTCCCTGATCCTTCTCTCTCTGGGACAATGGCGCACCTATATTGCTCCCTTCTGGCGTCTTTGTCTCGCCACTCCCGTCCTGCTGCCCCTTTAAGGCTCCTTTCCTCTTGCACCCTTTCCTTGTCTTGCCCCCTTCTGCTTACCAAGATGTCCGACTCCCCATCTTTCTTTGGAGTACTTACATTTACCACGCAACCCACTCCCGCCTCCTCTCCCCCCACGGACACCAGATTCTTTAGGGAGAGCTGAACTGTATTATGGCTCGAGTCTGCCCTCGACCCGTGCTGCCCTCTGCTGTCTTTGTTCTTTCCCACTGTACTTGGTGTGTTTTCTGCCAACTCCATCCTGTTCTCTGCTCCGCAATTTTCTGCCTCTTCCTGCGCTCTACTCCTTCAATTTACCAGCTGTGTCCTTCGATTGCTCTGCTCCTCCGGCCGTTCCACTCACACCGCCTGCTCTTTCTCCCATCTCCTCGTCGTTCATAGAGCTTCCTTCTGCCTCACACTCACAGCGGGTGGGGCCTTTGTGACACACCCCACAGCTCTCTGCCTTGCAGCTCTGAGCGATGTGTCCAGACTCACAGCAATTATAACAGTATATGTCTGGACAGTTTCTTACAAGATGGTCGTGTCCAAGACAATAATTACAAACCTTCACTTGGTTATCGTGCAGTACTCGGAAGTACCGCACTCCTTTCATTGTCTCGAATTTCATGCTGTGCGGTAATGACTTCACCCCCTCTGGGAACCGTACCTTCACGTAACGGGTTCCATCTGCTACCTGTGTTCCTGGATAGTATCTCCTCTTTATTGCTGAGCAAATTTTAATGTCCCACAACTCCAACTTTTTGATTAGCACATCGTCTTCAATATAAACTGGCAAGTTTAAGAATGAGACCACCACCTCTTCTGAATATAAGAAGTCACACAACACCAGGTTATAGTCCAACAGCTTTATTTGAAATCACAAGCTTTCGGAGCGCTGCTCCTTCTTCAGGTGAAGTGGAGAAATGCATAAAGACACAGCTTATATAGTCAGAGAATCATGTCAGATGTTTACAGGTAACCTTTCCAACTGCCATTTATCACACCTCGGCAGAGAGATAATCACAGCAGTCAAAGGTGTGAATGGTGTCCAAACAGGTCAGTCAGGGAAACATTACATCAAAGAACAATGAGGTGGGGTCACAAGGGGTCAAATATTGCAGATGCTGGGGTCTGTATGAAAAACAAAAAAACAGACAAAAAACATTTTTTTTGGCTGGAAATCACAGCAGGTCCGGCCGCATCTGTGTAGAGAGAACAAGCCAATGTCGACTCGAGTCTGGATGACCCTGCATCAGGTGGGGTTACATGTAGCGTGACATGAACCCAAGATCTCGGTTGAGGCCGTCCTCGAGACACACGACACACGACAACGCAAAATCGTCGAGCAGAAACTGATAGCCAAGTTCCGCAACCATGAGGACGGCCTCAACCGAGATCTTGGGTTCATGTCACGCTACATGTAACCCCACCTGATGCAGGGTCATCCAGACTCGAGTCGACATTGGCTTGTTCTCTCTACACAGATGCGGCCGGACCTGCTGTGATTTCCAGCCAAAAAAAATGTTTTTTGTCTGTTTTTTTGTTTTTCATACAGACCCCAGCATCTGCAATATTTGACCCCTTGTGACCCCGCCTCATTGTTCTTTGATGTAATGTTTCCCTGACTGACCTGTTTGGACACCATTCACACCTTTGACTGCTGTGATTATCTCTCTGCCGAGGTGTGATAAATGGCAGTTGGAAAGGTTACCTGTAAACATCTGACATGATTCTCTGACTATATAAGCTGTGTCTTTATGCATTTCTCCACTTCACCTGAAGAAGGAGCAGCGCTCCGAAAGCTTGTGATTTCAAATAAAGCTGTTGGGCTATAACCTGGTGTTGTGTGACTTCTTACATTTGTCCACCCCAGTCCAACTCCGGCATCTCCACACCATGGCCATCTTCTGAATATAACAGAAATACCTCCAAGAACTTATCGCGAACTTTCAAACTGAGTAAAAGTCTTTCCACCTCCTCTCGGCCGCTGACCGTCACTTCGAACCCAACATTTGGCTTTGGTCGGCAGGCAAAGCAGCTTCCCTCGCTACAGTCCTCATGTACCGCTTGGATAATATCCCAAGCTCGTATCTCCTTATCCTCGCACTGAACCATCACCGTGTTTTCTTTTCCAAACCTCCTGGGGTCCCGGCCCAAATCTTTGGGCCTTTTTCTTTCCCTTCCAACCACAGTTTCTCCCCTGATTAAATTCATCTTGGGAACACTGTCCTCTGAGGGGCCCGGCACTCCGAACCCCTCAGCAGCCATCTGGCTGCTGTTTATGGACCAAAAAGGCCCTAAAACCTGAAAAAAAAAAACCACCAACAACTTTTTACAAGCTCACTCCAACTCCCTGCAGCAATCAGGCAACCAGTAACACCTGCTCACTCCTAGCCCCTCCCACCTAGAGAGTGCTACCCACTGAGCCACAGCTGACTCTCTGTAATGTGGCTGATTAGTGTCCCAGGTACGGGAGGATTGGAAAGGCATGTTATGCAGGCGCGCTCTCCGAACTCGGTGGGGAGATTGCGGGGCAGTCCTGGCCTTTCTAGTTTCAGGACCACTCACTGGGCACCGGCCACACCTACGCACAAAGGCTAGCTCATTTAAATATCTCTGGTGTGTCGGCAGGTAGTGCCTGCTGCCCCCGGGACTGGCATGAGGGGCTGGGTCCGAGGATGTCAGGAATCTGCAAAGTGCTGGCAATTTTTGGGAGTTAGGCGGGGGGGGGGGGGGGGGGGGGTTCCCACAATGCAGTGGGATTTTGGTCAGAGAAGGCAATCCTCGAGGATGGAGAGAACCGCCTGGATCAAATTTTTGAGGCAGGCCTCTTCTTCAGCAACCTGTTGTTAACGGGTCTGGGACACTAATCAGCCACATTACAGCGCAACCCCCTTTATTTGCATAATTGGGAGTGGAGGCTATAATGAGTCTTGCACACAGTTTGTGCAGGATGTGCTAGGTGTGTGGTAGGCCTGAGATCTCCACACCCAATGATAACAGGGTGCCCACCATCGCATTAACAGTCCTCGTATGTCTGAGTATCCATATAAGGTGTCGGCCATGGCTCAGTTGGTAGCGCCCTCTCCTCTGGGTCAGAAGGTCGTGGGTTCAAGCCCCACTCCAGAGGTTTGAGCACAAAATCTAGGCTGACACTAGGCCCTGCCAGGGGCTGCCCCCAAACTGTTTAAATGTTCGAGGCAAGTGCTCCAGGTAATCCCCTGGACAAGTGCAAGGCAATTCTGGTGCTGGGGATGGGACCCAGAAAATCGCACCTTCTTTCAGAGGGATGATTCCTTGATCCAGTGTTCCCTCTGGGAAATGTCGCTCAATGGAAGCACATCTTAGGAAATTGTGGGCCGCATGGATTTTATAGCTATTTGATTTTACTACAAGTCACAGGGTCGGTATTAATTCCTCAGTCTAATATTCTATAGATTTACTGATGTATTCCAACATTTTACAGGAAACTTTGTGTTATCCGGAGGCTAAATGTCCGGCAAGCTCGAGCCACCGGCAAAAATCAGGAGCCGTTTTTTTTCTTTTCGTTGCTTTTTTTTTCCCAGTCAAGCACTGCAAGGTCTGTAGCTATAGCAACAGCTTCAGCTAGAGACGCTTGCAGCTGCAGCCGAGTGTTTAGAAGCTGTTGCTAAGCAACAGTGTTTGTTGTCAGATACGGAGATGAAAACCTCCCTATGCTTCAACATTAGAGCTGGAGTGTCCGGCAGTTTTGAGGGAACGGCAACAGCTCGGTCCCGTCGGTGCCGGATAGCACAAAGTTTCCTGTATTTGCCTTATCTTTCAGAGTTTGGTCAACTGTAGCACTTAAGACTTTTCATTACTTAATTAATTTAATTATACTTTGCTACTTATTTACTGTGTTTAGTAGTGTTCTTGTTGTTTTAGCGCTTTTCAATATTAAGTGCTGTTCGTGATTCATTTACCTGTCGTTATGTCTTCATTAATTTCCTGTCCTCCAAACATTGTGCTTTCCTTCATAATTTGGTATCATCTGTAAAGTTAGATGTTCTACTAATGACCACAAGATCATTCACAGTTATTGCAAACAGCAGGTCCCAAGACTGATCCTGCGATACTCTATTGATGACAAATATCCAACTAGGCTTGCTACTTTGGACCAGTGCCCTTTTTTCCAATTATTGAGTCCATTTATTATCCAATATGTTACCCGCATTTTTTATCCCAGACGCTTTCAATTTAGGCAAGGAATGTTGTGCGGCAGCCTTTCAAGTGCCTTCCAGAAATTAAGATCCATAACATCCACCCCCATATGTTCTGTCTTCAAAGGGTGCTTATAATGCCGTTTGTATTTTTTAGCCCTGTATCATGTGCAAATGCATCAAAACACAACAAACTACTTTTGGAATGCGGTGACTGTTGTTATGGAGACAGAGGCAGCGGCCATTGTTGCGCCCTCACCTGCCATTGTGTACCAGCAGCATCCGACAAACGGCTGTGAGGTCATTTTGATTGAGGGAAGAACGTTGACCAAGACACTAGAAGAATTCTTGCTCTTCTTTAGTGCTGGTTTTTTTAATTCATTTTTATGGGATGTGGGCATCACTGGCAAGGCCAGCATTTATAGCCCATCCCTAATTGCCCTTGAGAAGGTGGTGGTGAGCTGCCTTCTTGAACTGCTGCAGTCCGTGTGGTGAAGGTACTCTCACAGTGCTGTTAGGGAGGGAGTTCCAGGATTTTGACCCAGCGACGATGAAGGATCGGCGATATACTTCTCAGTCAGGATGGTGTGTGACTTGGAGGGGAACTTGGAGGTGGTGGTGTTCCCATGCGTCTGCTGCCCTTGTCCTTCTAGGTGGTAGAGGTCGCGGGTTTGGTTGGTGCTGCCGAAGAAGCCTTGGCGAGTTGCTGCAGTGTATCTTGTAGATGGTAAACACTGCAGCCACGATGCGCCGGTGGTGGAGGGAGTGAATGTTTAAGGTGGTAGAGGGGGTGCCAATCAAGCGGGCTGCTTTGTCCTGTATGGTGTCGAGCTCCTTGAGTGTTGTTGGAGCTGCACTCATCCAGGCAAGTGGAGAGTATTCCATCACACTCCTTACTTTTGCCTTGTTGCACCTTTAACATTTGTTTGGGCTTCAGTTTAACATCACATTGAAAGGACAGCCTCTCTGGCAAACAACAGTGCCTCACGATTATGCACTCAACCTTGGTGCGGGACTGATGCAGAAGTGAGAGTTCTACCAATTGAGCCAAGCTGACATACAATAAATGTCTTAGGCAGCACTTGGCTTTGGGTTAGAATTAATGGCCCAGAAATTCGGGTCTCCACGGGTGAGTACGCACGGGGTACTCGCGCGTGGGCCCGATGGAAGTGCCGGTTTCTTCCATGCACTGCGCGGGAAACCGGCACTTCCGTTCCTCTGAACGAAGGGGTTCAGAAGTCGAATGCGTGCGCGCGGGAGTCTGCGTGTGCGCTTTGAACTTACCCTCACGGAAAAACCTGTAAAAAAAAAGGTAAGTCTTTAGATTTTAGAAATGTAAAAACCAGGCGTAAGGCCTGCATTTTAAAAGGTAAGTGGTCAATTAATTAAAATTAAAACATTTTTTCCACAGGTTTATTATTTTTAAATACTTTAAAGCAAGGTAAGTTTCGTTTTAGCCCCGTTTGAATATAAAATTATTTTTTTCAAAAATTTAAATTATTGTTTAAAATAGTTATTTAATGTAATTTATAGTTTATTTAAAAAGTGTGATGATTTTTTAAAATTTATTTGAAGGTTTACTACTATTTTGGGGCCGTAGTATTTATAAGTTTTGACAGGTCTTCCTGTCACTACTTATGAATGGGCTTTTCCCTGCATCGATTGGCTGCCCATGGCCCACGTGATCCCAGGGGACGCATCGCACTAACTATGCCCCTGGGACACGCAAGCACTGCGCGCCGGCAGCTGGGCCAGGCCTCGGAGCGGAATTCCACGGGACCCTACAGCTCAACTGCCGGCGCGCAAGGTAAGTGCAGGTCGGGGGCTTGCACCCGCGGGAAGCCCCCGACCCGAATTTCTGGGCCATTATGTTTATCCCGTTCATTCTGAATTATCCACTGTTTTTCATAAGAACATAAGAAGTAGGAGCAGGAGTAGGCCATACGGCCTCTCGGGCCTGCTCTGCCATTCAATAGGATCATGGCTGATCCGAACCTAGGCTCACGTCCACTTCCCTGCCCGCTCCCCGTAACCCCTAATTCCCTTATCAGCCAGGAAACTGTCTATCTCCGTTTTAAATTTATTTAATGTCGCAGCTTCCACAGTTCTCTGAGGCAGCAAATTCCATAGATTTACTACCCTCTGAGTGAAGAAGTTTCTCCTCATCTCAGTTTTGAAAGGGCAGCCCCTTATTCTAAGATTATGCCCCCTAGTTCTAGTCTCACCCATCAGTGGAAACATCCTCACCGCATCTACCTGATTAAGCCCCCTCACAATCTTATATGTTTCGATAAGATCGCCTCTCATTCTTCTGAATTCCAATGAGTAGCGGCCCAACCTACTCAACCTTTCCTCATAAATCAACCCCCTCACCTCCGGAATCAACCGAGTGAACCTTCTCTGAACTGCCTCGAGAGCAAGTATATCTTTTCTTAAATATGGAAACCAAAACTGTACGCAGTATTCCAGGTGTGGCCTCACCAGTACCCTGTACAACTGAAGCAAGACTTCCCTGCTTTTATACTCCATCCCCCTTGCAATAAAAGCCAAGATTCCATTGGCCTTCCTGATCACCTGCTGTACCTGCATACTAAACTTCTATGTTTCCTGCACCAGGACCCCCAGATCCCTTTGTACTGTAGCACTTTGCAGTTTCTCTCCATTTAGATAATAACTTGCTCTTTGATTTTTTCTGCCAAAGTGCATAACCTCACACTTTTCAACATTGTTTTCCATCTGCCAAATTTCTGCCCACTCACTTAGCCTGTCTATGTCCTTTTGCAGGTTTTTTATGTCCTCCTCACTCACTGCTTTCCCTCCCATCTTTGTATCGTCAGCAAACTTGGATATGTTGCACTTGGTCCCTTCCTCCAAATCGTTAATATAGATTGTAAAGAGTTGGGGTCCCAGCACTGACCCCTGCGGAACACCACTCGTTACTGATTGCCAACCCGAGAATGAACCATTTATCCCAACTCTCTGTTTTTTGTTAGATAGCCAATCTTCCACCCATGCCAGTATATTACCCCCAATCCCGTGATTTTTTATCTTGTGCAGCAACCTTTTGTGTGGCACCTTGTCAAATGCCTTTTGGAAGTCCAAATACACCACATCAACTGGTTCCCCTTTATCCACCCTGTTTGTTACGTCCTCAAAGAATTTGAGCAAATTTGTCAAACATGACTTCCCCTTCATAAAACCATGTTGACTCTGTCCGATTAAATTATGCTTATCCAAATGTCCTGTTACTGCTTCCTTAATAAAAGACTCCAACATTTTACCAACCACAGATGTTAGGCTAACTGGTCTATAGTTTCCAGCCTTTTGTCTACCTCCCTTTTTAAATAAGGGCATTACATTAGCAGTTTTCCAATCTGCTGGGACCTTTCCTGAATCCAGGGAGTTTTGGAAAATTACCACCAATGCATCCGCAATCCCTACTTCTCTCAAGACCCTAGGATGTAAGCCATCAGGTCCAGGGGATTTATCCGCCTTTAGTCCCATTATCTTACCGAGTACCACCTCCTTAGTGATTTTAATCGTGTTTAGCTCCTCCCCCCCATAGCCCCCTGTTTGTCCAGTGTTGGGATATTTTTAGTGTCCTCTACTGTAAAGACTGATACAAAATATTTGTTCAGCGTTTTTGCCATCTCCATGTTCCCCACCACTAATTTCCCGGTCTCGTCCTCTAAGGGACCAACATTCACTTTAGCCACCCTTTTTCTTTTTATATAACTGTAGAAACTCTTGCTATCTGTTTTTATCTTTTTTGCTAGTTTACTTTCATAATCTATCTTCCATTTCTTAATTAATCTTTTAGTTATTCTTTGCTGGCTTTTAAATGCTTTCCAATCTTCTATCCTCCCACTAGATTTGGCTACTTTATATGCCCTTGTTTTCAGTCGGATACTATCCTTTATTACTTTACTTAGCCACGGATGGCTGTCTTTTCTTTTATGCCCCTTTTTCCTCAGTGGAATATATTTTTCTTGAAAGTTGTGAAATATCTCCTTGAATGTACTCCACTGCTTATGTACCGTCTTACACGTTAATCTATTTTCCCAGTCCACTTTAGTCAACTCTGCTCTCATACCTTCATAGTCTCCTTTATTTAAGCTTAGTACGCTGGTTTGAGATCCAACTCTCTCACCCTCCAACTGAATTTGGAATTCAACCATGTTATGGTCACTCATTCCAATGGGATCCTTTACTAGGACATTTTTTATTAATCCTGTCTCATTACACAGGACCAGATCTAAGATTGCCTGCCCCCTGGTTGGCTCAGTAACATACTGCTCAAGGAACCCGTCCCTAATGCACTCTATGAACTCTTCCTCAAGGCTGCCCTGCCCAATTTGATTTGTCCAGTCAATATGAAAGTTAAAATCCCCCATGATTATAGCTGTTCCCTTATTACAAGCCCCAACTATTTCCTGATTTATACTCCGACCAACAGAGTTGCAACTGTTAGGAGGCCTATAGACTACGCCCACTAGTGACTTTTCCCCCTTATTATCCCTTATCTCCACCCAAACTGTTTCACTATCCTGATCCTTTGACCGAATATCATTTCTCACTATTGCAGTGATTCCATCCTTTATTAACATAGCCACCCCACCTACTATAGATGTTTAGCCAATAGGTCAATAATTCCCTGGATCATGCTTCTGACTTTTTTCGAGAAATTGGAAGATCAGCAGCTATTTTCCCATCCTCTAATGCTGTCGCTGCATTTCATGAGCTATGAAAAATTGGGGCACGACTGCCCCCATTCCTTTAGCATATTCTACTCAGTTGCCGCCTAATCTTCTACGTTAGATGTCCACATTGTTAGCCTGTTCTACATTCTGAACCGCTTAGCATCCGATTGTTAATTTTGTTCTGACATTTAGCACGCACTGAATCTTGGAAATGAAAATGTTACACTGCTGCAGTGGTGGGTGTTTTGGCAAGAGGTGTTTGCTGGAAAGAAAGAAAGACTTGCATTTATATAGCGCCTTTCACGACCACCGGGCGTCTAAAAGCGCTGTACAGCCAATGAAGTACTTTTTGGAGTGTAGTCACTGTTGTAATGCGGGAAACGCGGCAGCCAATTTGCGCACAGCGAGCTCCCACAAACAGCAATGTGATAATGACCAGATAATCTGTTTTAGTGATATTAATTGAGGGATAAATATTGGCCGGGACACCCGGGGAGAACTCCCCTGCTCTTCTTCGAAATAGCACCACGGGATCTTTTACGTCCACCTGAGAGAACAGACGGGGCCTCAGTTTAACATCTCATCCGAAAGATGGCACCTCTGACAGTGCAGCACTCCCTCAGCACTGCACTGGGAGTGTCAGCCTAGTTTTATGTGCTCAAGTCTCTGGAGTGGAACTTGAACCCACAACCTTCTGACTCGGAGGCGAGAGTGCTACCAACTGAGCCACAACTGACACCAAAAGGGAGTGCAGGGAGCACCTTTGACCTGTGCAGTCCTGGGTCAGAGTGAGTGAGGCTTATATCTCTGTGATTAATTCCACTGTCAATAATCAATTTCAGTGATCACCCCTGCATAATATATGATTAATCACATGTTACCACATCTAATGAGCTGATATTTTCTCCTACTAACAGGCCCTGATGTCCTTGTTTGTTCTCGCATCGAAGGATGGGTGGGTTGACATTATGTATGATGGTTTGGATGCAGTAGGAGTGGACCAACAGGTAATGTGGAGCTTGGAGATTAGTAACTGTTAATACTATATTAAATTAGTAACTGTTAATACTATATTAAATTAGTAACTGTTAATACTATTAAATTAGTAACTGTTAATACTATATTAAATTAGTAACTGTTAATACTGCAGTATATTGAATTAGTAACTGTTAATACTATATTGAATTAGTAACTGTTAATACTATATTAAATTAGTAACTGTTAATACTATATTAAATTAGTAACTGTTAATGCTACAGTATATTGAATTAGTAACTGTTAATATGATATTAAATTAGTAACTGTTAATACTATATTAAATTAGTAACTGTTAATACTATTAAATTAGTAACTTAATACTATATTAAATTAGTAACTGTTAATACTATATTGAATTAGTAACTGTTAATACTATATTAAATTAGTAACTGTTAATGCTACAGTATATTGAATTAGTAACTGTTAATATGATATTAAATTAGTAACTTAATACTATATTGAATTAGTAACTGTTAATACTATATTAAATTAGTAACTGTTAATACTATATTAAATTAGTAACTGTTAATACTATATTGAATTAGTAACTGTTAATACGATATTAAATTAGTAACTGTTAATACTACATTATATTAATAACTTGAATTAGATACATCTTAGTCTTAAGTTTCTGTAAAGTGAGTTAATAGTCAATTAAATAAAGGCATGACAGGGCAGCTCAGTCCAGCGGAATGCGCATCCTGTGCCATGAGGAAACTCCAGGATGCTTCCCGTGTCCTGGACAGCCACGTGTGCAGGAGCTGCCGTCAGCTGGAGGAGCTCGAGCTCTTCGGACCACTGCTTTTCTTGATATATATTAATGACTTGGATGTGGGTGTACAGGGCACAATTTCAAAATTTGCAAATGACACAAAACTTGGAAGTATAGTGAACAGTGAGGAGGATAGTGATAGACTTCAAGAGGACATAGACAGGCTGGTGGAATGGGCAGACATGTGGCAGATGAAGTTTAACGCAGAAAAGTATGAAGTGATACATTTTGGTAAAAAGAATGAGGAGAGGAAGTATAAACTAAAAGGTACAATCCTAAAGTGGGTGCATGAACGAAGAGATCTGGGGGTATATGTGCACAAATCGTTGAAGGTGGCAGGGCAGGTTGAGAAAGCAGTTAAAAAAGCTTATGGGATCCTGGGCTTCATGAATAGAGGCATAGGGCTGGATTTATCAATGGAGGCGAGTAGGAGGCAGGACTCCCACTTTTGGGGTTGTAGTCCCGCCTCCATCGAGTTGTGGCCAACCCACTCGATTTTCCTTTGATTGACCTTGTTGAGCTCGCCCAGCAGGCTCAGCAGGCCAATTAAGGGCCACCCAGCAACAGGTGACGTCACAGATTGACATTTCATCTGTCAAGAGCTTTTGACAGATGAAATATCAGCATTTGACAGCTCTTTGAAGCTGGCAAACACTGACAGTCTGTACTCTAAGTTAATTCCTTCCTCTCAGGCTGATTTAGAGATCTCTGCAGAACAGAAAGCAGAGGCTGCAATTTTTGACAGCTCACGGCCATTCTGCTTTCTGTGCCGGTGAGATGAGGGACTCCCAAGACCTGAAGGAAGGAAGCCTGTATTAGTAAGTAAAGGTAAGTAAAACTTATTTAAACACTTTACACACACCAAACACACTTACCTCTGCACTCATGCACCCATCACTCACCTGAACACCGGACATCTCGAACCCTCCAACCCCTTCAGCCCGATGGTCCGCCTCACTAACTTGGCGTGGTTTGGAGCCGTCGGGAAGCCCACACTTCAGGGATAAAAATAGGGATTAGGCCAAAAACTGCCTGTTAACTACCTGTTAACAGGCAGTTAATTGGCACTAATCCCCTTAAGCCTCGGGGAGGCGGCTCCCAGCACAGGTCGGGTACCCGCCTCATGTGAAATGGGCATGGAAGAGGGTTGGGGGTGGGAAGGGTTCGTGATCCCCAATTCTGCAATTTTAACACCCCACACGCCTCCATTCCCACCTCCATGGCCCAGGGAAATTCGAGCCCATAGAGTACAAAAACATGAAAATTATGATGAACCTGTATAAAACACTGGTTCGGCCCCAACTGGAGTATTGTGTCCAATTCTGGGCACCACACTTTAGGAAGGATGCGAAGGCCTTAGAGAGGGTGCAGAAAAGATTTACAAGAATGATTCCAGGAATGAGGGACTTCAGTTACATGGACAGACTGGAGAAACTGGGGTTGTTCTCCTTGGAGCAGAGAAGATTAAGAGGAGATTTGATAGAGGTGTTCCAAATCATAAGGGGTCTAGACAGAGTAGATAGAGGGAAACTGTTCCCATTGGCAGTGGGGTGGAGAACCAGAGGAGACAGATTTAAGGTGATTGGCAAAAGAACCAAAGGCGACACGAGGAAAAACTTTTTTACACAGTGAGTGGTTAGGATCTGGAATGCACTGCCTGAAAGGGTGGTGGAGGCAGACTCAATCATTGCTTTCAAAAGGGAGTTGGATAAGTATCTGAAGGAAAAAAAGTTGCAGGGATACGGGAAAAGGGCGGGAGAGTGGGACTGGCTCGACGGGCCAAATGGCCTTCTTCCATGCTGTAACCATTCTATGATTCTATGAATTGATCTGTGTGAAATTGCAAACCCTTTCTAGAAATGGTGCCTATATTGTGATATTATTGTGCCTGCTCCTCACAGTCTCCATGAGTTCCGATATCCAAGGCCAATCCATTAACCATTTGAGAACTCCTGCAGCATTTTGCACCATATTTAAATTTAAGTGGGCCTTTCCACCCATTTGGGTGTGATGGTAACCTTTCTAAAATAAGATGCTGCCACCTTGTGTGGAGTGGTACCAAAAGCATGTTGACTGCAATGATAGATGCACTAACATTCCCAATAGAAAAGAAAGACTTACATTTATACAGGGCTATTCACGAGCTCAGGACGTCCCAAAGCGCATTACAGCCAATGAAGTACTTTTGAAGGGTAGTCGCTGTTGCAATGTAGGAAACACAGCAGCTAATTTGTGCACAGCAAGCTCCCACAATCAGCAATGAGGTAATGACCAGATAATCTGTTTTAGAATTGTTGGTTGAGAGATGTTGGCATTAACATTCCCAGTGTTACAGGCATCACCATTCCCAGTGTTACAGGCATCACCATTCCCAATGGTACAGGCATCACCATTCCCAATGGTACAGGCATCACCATTCCCAGTGGTACAGGCATCACCATTCCCAGTGTTACAGGCATCACCATTCCCAATGGTACAGGCATCACCATTCCCAGTGGTACAGGCATCACCGTTCCCAGTGTTACAGGCATCACCATTCCCAATGGTACAGGCATCACCATTCCCAGTGTTACAGGCATCACCATTCCCAGTGGTACAGGCATCACCATTCCCAGTGTTACAGGCATCACCATTCCCAGTGGTACAGGCATCACCATTCCCAGTGGTACAGACATCACCATTCCCAGTGTTACAGACATCACCATTCCCAGTGTTACAGGCATCGCCATTCCCAATGGTACAGGCACCACCATTCCCAGTGGTACAGGCATCACCATTCCCAGTGGTACAGACATCATCATTCCCAGTGGTACAGGCATCACCGTTCCCAGTGGTACAGGCTTCACCATTCCCAGTGGTACAGACATCACCATTCCCAGTGGTACAGACATCACCATTCCCAATGGTACAGGCATCACCATTCCCAATGGTACAGGCATCACCAATCCCAGTGGTACAGGCATCACCATTCCCAGTGTTACAGGCATCACCATTCCCAGTGGTACAGGCATCACCATTCCCAGTGGTACGGACATCACCATTCCCAATGGTACAGGCATCACCATTCCCAATGGTACAGGCACCACCATTCCCAGTGTTACAGACATCACCATTCCCTGTGTTACAGGCATCACCATTGCCAGTGGTACAGACATCACCATTCCCAGTGTTACAGGCATCGCCATTCCCAGTGGTACAAACATCACCATTCCCAGTGGTACAGACATCACCGTTCCCAGTGTTACAGGCATCACCATTCCCAATGGTACAGGCATCACCATTCCCAGTGGTACAGGCATCACCATTCCCAGTGTTACAGGCATCACCATTCCCAGTGGTACAGGCATCACCATTCCCAGTGGTACAGACATCACCATTCCCAGTGGTACAGGCATCACCATTCCCAGTGTTACAGACATCACCATTCCCAGTGTTACAGGCATCACCATTCCCAGTGGTACAGACATCACCATTCCCAGTGTTACAGGAATCACCATTCCCAATGGTACAGGCATCACCATTCCCAGTGATACAGACATCACCATTCCCAGTGTTACAGACATCACCATTCCCAGTGTTACAGGCATCGCCATTCCCAATGGTACAGGCACCACCATTCCCAGTGGTACAGGCATCACCATTCCCAGTGTTACAGACATCACCATTCCCAATGGTACAGGCATCGCCATTCCCAGTGGTACAGGCATCACCATTCCCAGTGGTACAGGCATCACCATTCCCAGTGGTACAGGCATCACCATTCCCAGTGGTACAGACATCACCATTCCCAGTGGTACAGACATCACCATTCCCAATGGTACAGGCATCACCATTCCCAATGGTACAGGCATCACCAATCCCAGTGGTACAGGCATCACCATTCCCAGTGTTACAGGCATCACCATTCCCAGTGGTACAGGCATCACCATTCCCAGTGGTACAGACATCACCATTCCCAATGGTACAGGCATCACCATTCCCAGTGGTACAGACATCACCATTCCCAATGGTACAGGCATCACCATTCCCAATGGTACAGGCACCACCATTCCCAGTGTTACAGACATCACCATTCCCTGTGTTACAGGCATCACCATTGCCAGTGGTACAGACATCACCATTCCCAGTGTTACAGGCATCGCCATTCCCAGTGGTACAAACATCACCATTCCCAGTGGTACAGACATCACCATTCCCAGTGGTACAGACATCACCATTCCCAGTGTTACAGACATCACCATTCCCAGTGTTACAGACATCACCATTCCCAGTGTTACAGGCATCGCCATTCCCAGTGGTACAGACATCACCACTCCCAGTGGTACAGACATCATCATTCCTAGTGTTACAGACATCGCCATTCCCAGTGTTACAGACATCGCCATTCTCAGTGGTACAGACATCACCATTCCCAGTGGTACAGGCATCACCATTCCCAGTGGTACAGGCATCGCCATTCCCAGTGGTACAGGCATCGCCATTCCCAGTGGTACAGTGATATACCTATCAATTCATTCAATGAAAAGCGATGAGTTAAGATAATAACTATAGGTTTTTATTGGCTAAATAACAGAGCCCATCCTCGTGGGTGATCGGGTCCAACAAGGAGGAATACCAGCCAGTCGACCACCTTTATACCTGGGCAAGCAGGTGGAGCCATGGGCGGAGTCAGCTGTGGTCAGCCCAGGTATAACAGCGTGACAAGAGGTGACCTTGTGTAGTGATACAACAGTGTAAACAGTGATAACCATAGTGTAACGATATAAACATAGTGTAACGATAGTGAACGATAAAAGTGGTTTACCACATACAGGCATCACCATTCCCAGTGTTACAGACATCGCCATTCCCAATGGTACAGACATCACCATTCCCAGTGGTACAGACATCACCATTCCCAGTGGTACAGGCATCACCATTCCCAGTGGTACAGACATCACCATTCCCAATGATACAGGCATCACCATTCCCAGTGTTACAGGCATCACCATTCCCAGTGGTACAGACATCACCATTCCCAGTGGTACAGACATCATCATTCCCAGTGGTACAGACATCACCATTCCCAGTGGTACAGACATCACCATTCCCAGTGTTACAGGCATCACCATTCTCAGTGGTACAGACATCACCATTCCCAGTGTTACAGGCATCGCCATTCCCAGTGGTACAGGCATCGCCATTCCCAGTGGTACAGACATCACAATTCCCAATGGTAGAGACATCGCCATTCGCAGTGGTACAGACATCACCATTCCCAGTGGTACAGACATCACCATTCCCAGTGGTACAGGCATCACCATTCCCAGTGTTACAGACATCACCATTCCCAGTGTTACAGACATCACCATTCCCAGTGGTACAGACATCACCATTCCCAGTGGTACAGACATCACCATTCCCAGTGGTACAGGCATCACCATTTCCAGTGTTACAGACATCACCATTCCCAGTGGTACAGACATCACCATTCCCAGTGGTACAGACATCACCATTCCCAGTGTTACAGACATCACCATTCCCAGTGTTACAGACATCACCATTCCCAGTGGTACAGACATCATCATTCCCAGTGGTACAGACATCACCATTCCCAGTGGTCGAGGCATCGCCATTCCCAGTGGTACAGACATCACCATTCCCAGTGTTACAGGCATCACCATTCCCAATGGTACAGACATCACCATTCCCAGTGGTACAGACATCACCATTCCCAGTGGTACAGACATCATCATTCCCAGTGGTACAGACATCACCATTCCCAGTGTTACAGGCATCACCATTCCCAGTGGTACAGACATCACCATTCCCAGTGGAACAGACATCACCATTCCCAATGGTACAGACATCACCATTCCCAGTGGTACAGGCATCACCATTCCCAGTGTTATAGACATCACCATTCCCAATGGTACAGACATCACCATTCCCAATGGTACAGGCATCGCCATTCCCAGTGTTACAGACATCACCATTCCCAGTGTTACAGGCATCGCCATTCCCAGTGTTACAGACATCACCATTCCCAGTGTTACAGGCATCGCCATTCCCAGTGGTACAGGCTTCACCATTCCCAGTGTTACAGACATCGCCATTCCTAGTGGTACAGGCATCACCATTCCCAGTGGTACAGACATCACCATTCCCAGTGGAACAGACATCACCATTCCCAATGGTACAGGCATCACCATTCCCAGTGGTACAGACATCACCATTCTCAGTGTTACAGACATCACCATTCCCAGTGGTACAGACATCGCCATTCCCAGTGGTACAGACATCGCCATTCCCAGTGGTACAGACATCACCATTCCCAGTGTTACAGACATCACCATTCCCAGTGTTACAGGCATCACCATTCCCAGTGGTAGAGGTGCCAACATTTCCAATGGTGGTAGGACCAACATCCCAACGGGAGTGATGCAATCATTACTGTGGCCAAGTGGCACCTTGGTCGGATCATTGCCGATATTCCCTGTCAGATTATTTGGCTTGAAAGTAAGAGAAAAGGAGGAGGAAATCAAATGTTACCGAAGCTTACAGTGAAAGCTGTAGACTGACAGAAACCCTGTCCACGCAAGGTATCAACTCACAAATTGAACAATGTATCAGCTTCTCCCTGCATTTTATATTAGTGGCTAGTGATTCCAGACTGGGGGTGGGGGCATTGTAGATGCCCCCGGAGTTGCTCTTCAAATTGGATTGCAGAGCATCCATCCTATGCATCATCAGCACTGTATGCAAACGAGCTGTTGTCTCCTTCCCACTTGTCACCATGTGCCGAAATCTGTCGGACATGCTCTCCAGTGGCTGCAACTTTCATGCTCAGAAATCATCCTTCCTTTAAAAGAAGAGCCCCTGAGGTCCACATCGCTGTGCCCAGCAGCTGAGAATGGACATGAGCTGACTCTCCATCCAAATGGTTCCTGCTCCTCCGGTGCCACTTACTAGTGTTCTGTGCATCACCCAGTGCACTAACCTCACTATTATCTACATGCCCCACAGTGTTGCTGCAGGGTTAGATTGAAGGTAACAGCGTGCTGTGCGGTACACGGGTCGTCCACTACCCTAGCTGCTGCCTCAACTTTCTTTGGCATATCTATAGAATGAGAACAGGAATGAGTGATACAATAATATGTTAATAATAACTTCATTAGATGTGGCAGCCAGCTAAATGAGTGGTAATGCTTAAGTGCAACAAGTGACTGACTGAATAGGATGGGAAATAAATGAAGGATAACTTTGCTATCAGCCCTGAGTGGGGGCCAGACCTCCTAATTCCCCATCTCGGTCTTCCTCTACATCCCCGCTTCCCTGGATCTGCAGGGTCAGCCCCGCACAAATGAAGACATGGAATTGGGAGCTCTCCTCTCGCACACTCTCTCCCTCTTGTGTGCAGTTTACTCTCAAACAATACTCGCACTAACACCCACCACCTTAATGAGCACGGTCGCACTGAAGACCATTTGCGTCAAATCTCACAGTGCAAGCAAAATGGAAGACCATTGCAACTGGTGCAGTAGAGTGTCGTGACAGATTCCTTCTGTTAAAAAAGAATATGGGATCCTGGGCTTTTTGGAGGCGTAGAGTACAAAAGCAAGAAAGTGATGCTAAACCTTTATAAATCACTGGTTAGGCCCCAGCTGGGATACTGTGTCCAATTCTGGGCACCACACTTTAGGAAGGGTGTTAAGGGCTTGGTGGGGGTGCAGAGGAGGCTCGCTAGAATGGTACTATGGCTAGAGAAGCTGGGAGTGTTCTCCTTAGAGCAGAGAAGGTTGAGGGGAAATTTAATAGAGGTGTTCAAAATTATGAGGGGTTTTGATAGGGTAGATAGAGTTTGATAGAGGGTGACCACTGGCAGGAGAGTCGATAACCAGAGGACACAGATTTAAGATAATTGGCAAAAGAACCAGGGGGAAGATGAGTTTTTTTGTATGCAGCAAATTGTTGTGATCTGGAATGCGCTGCCTGAAAGTGTGGTGAAAGCAGATTCAATAGTAACTTTCAAAAGGGAATTGGATATATAGTTGAAGGGGAATCATTTGCAGGGCTAGGAGGAAAAAGCGGGCGTGTGGGACTAATTGGATAGCTCTTTCAAAGAGCTGACATTGGCACAATGGGCTGATTGGCCTCCTTCTGTGCTGTATGAATCTATGATTCTAAGCTTCTTATGCCTTCATGTTTCCAGCCGATCATGAACTACAACCCGTGGATGCTCCTTTACTTTATCTCCTTCCTGCTGATCGTGGCCTTCTTTGTGCTCAACATGTTTGTTGGCGTGGTGGTGGAGAACTTCCACAAGTGCCGGAAGCACCAGGAGGTGGAGGAGGCCAAGCGCCGCGAGGAGAAGCGCCTCCGACGCATGGAAAAAAAGAGACGGAGTAAGGAGAAACATCTGGCTGGTCGGTAGTCTTTCCTGTATCTTTCTGAGTCGTGCTTGACCTTTGACACCACTCCCCCAGTGCCTGACAATTGGGATATCCCAGAGCATGCCAGTTAGGCCTCTGCATGGTAAAATGAACTGGTCTAGAAATAAAATCCCATCGGCCCACGTAAACAGTTGCCCTGTCATTACCTCGCTTGCATGTTTTGGCAGCAAACCCCTTCAGAGGGAAAACTGTCTTTTATCCAAAGCATTCTCATGAGTATAGTACACGCAAAGTGCACTACACAGTAGTGCAAAGATATTATTGGCTCCAAAGTGCCATCAGTTGATTATCACTGTTGCACGGTATTCTTCCAGTTGAAGGGGGCGATGTCTTGCACTATTGACCTGTACGTGCACTCACTGTTTGTTTTATTGGGTTCTTGTGTTACAACATACATCACGACTGCTTTTCAACCGTTCACTGAAAGCTACAGCTTGGGGCACACCTGCCAATGGTCTTCAGCACAGCACACCTACAGGCAATACCACCCCGTACTTCCTGTGTACGTCAGTCAAACGGCGCCTTGCACGGAAAACCGTTCTTTTTAAAACCGAAGTCGATCGGGAAATAGAAATGGAAAGGGAGACATTTCCACTAGAAATGATTGTGTCACGTATTTCAGCGGTGGTGGAATCAATGAGTTCATGAGATACTGATCTCTCCCACGTGCTCAATAAAAACGGCTCCACTAAAGCTGACAGCCATAAGGTGCTAAAGGTTATTATAGGAAGAAGCAGTATTATGTGTTAATTTATTAAGAAACTTACAGAGCATATGATAGCGAGCTGCTTGACCTGTTGTTGTACACTGGTATGCCATTCCACCGTTCTATATGGGTAGAATGTTGTATATTTCAGTATACCACTGGGACTGTGTTTGTCTGTTAGCTTAGCATAGCATTTTTAAGTTCTGTTCCCCGAAGGTGTTACATCATGCTGTATTCACAATATACCTCTCTCAACCCACTTTAAATTTACTTTATAGTGTAGGTACATAGATACATAGATACATAGAAGATAGGAGCAGGAGTAGGCCATTCGGCCCTTCGTGCCTGCTCCGCCATTCGATGAGATCATGGCTGATCCTTTAATTCAGTATCCCGTCCCCGCCTTCTCTCCGTAACCCTTAACCCCTTTTGCCCGTAGAAATATATCTAATTCCCTCTTAAATATATTTAATGAGCTGGCGTACACTGCCCTCTGTGGCAATGAGTTCCACAGGTTCACCACTCTCTGAGTGAAGAAATTCCCCCTCATCTCTGTCCTAAATGGTTTAGCCCTTATCCTTAAATTATGTCCTCTAGTTCTGTTCTCACCCGCCAAGGGAAACATTCCTTCTGCATCCAGTCTGTCTAGACCTGTCAGAATTTTATACACTTCTATGAGGTCCCCTCTCAATCTTCTAAACTCCAGTGTGTACATCCCTAAACTACATAGTCTCTCCTCATAGGTCATTCCCGCCATTCCTGGTATCAGCCTGGTGAATCGCCGCTGCACCCCCTCCATGGCAAGAACATCCTTCCTCAGATGAGGCGACCAAAACTGTACACAGTACTCGAGGTGTGGTCTCACCAGTGCCCTGTACAGCTGCAGCAAGGTATCCCTGTTCCTGTATTCTAACCCTTTTGCTATGAAGGCCAGCATACCGTTTGCCTTCTTGACCGCCTGTTGCACCTGCATGCTCGCCTTCAGTGACTGGTGTACAAGAACACCCAGGTCTCTCTGTACTTCCCCCTCTCCCAATCTATTGCCATTTAAATAATAATTTGCCCTCCCGTTCCTGCACCCAAGGTGGATAACTTCGCACTTGTCCACATTATAGTGCATCTGCCATTTATCCGCCCAATCGCCCAGTCTGTCCAAATCGCTCTGGAGCTTCCTGGTCTCTTCCTCTGAGCCCACCCCCCCTCCTAGTTTAGTGTCGTCTGCAAATTTGGAAATGCTGCATCCGACTCCCTGATCCAGGTCATTAATGTAAATTGTGAACAGCTGGGGGCCCAGGACAGATCCCTGTGGTACCCCACTTGTTACTGCCTGCCATTCAGAAAATGAGCCGTTTATTCCAACTCTCTGTTTTCTATCTGACAGCCAGTTCCCTATCCACGCCAAAACTTTCCCCTTTATCCCATGAGCCTCAATTTTCCATGCTAATCTTTTATGTGGGACCTTATCGAAGGCCTTTTGGAAGTCCAGGTACACCACATCTACTGGCTCTCCCCCATCTATTCTACCAGTTACTCCCTCAAAAAATTCCAATAGATTAGTCTTTTATTTCCAAACTGGGAATGCAAGTGTCCTGCTCCTTAATTGTCCAAAAATGTTTCTCTGTATGGCTTCACATGCCAATCCCAGACAGGCTTGTAGTTGCTGAGTTACAGTATATTGTGGCTGGTACAGTTTGTGCCATTTTGCTTCTAGTTTCTGAACTTGGCCATACTTAGCTGTCTTCAGCCCTAGTTGGATGGCTTAGCCAGTTGCCAGATTCTTTCTGTAGGGGCAATTATTTGTTAAAAGCTCAAAGCCGGACATTCCAACTGTAGGGAAGGTAGAAGGCCCCTAAAGTTGCAGTGGCTTTGTGTGTTTGAGAAGTTTCCCCTACTGATTCTTTGAGAAATGAATTGGCATTTCTACAAAATGAAAAAAACTGCAGGGTTCTCCCCAGCAGCTCAGCTGGTAACTTCTCAATCCAATGTTGAACAAAGTCTCGCAGACCAGGAAGGCTCTAGGCTCAATCCCCAGTATGCACAGAATTATCCGATCTCAGCCAGGGTAGTTTTATGGGGTGGCCTCAATACCCTTGTGTTAGGGAGAAGACAAAGCAGCCAGGAGCTCCTGATCACTATCCAGTGATCCCTGCTGGAACGTGTGGGCATTGGGACAGGACAGAATCGAGCTTGGCTGTGATGCCCTGCACAGTTGACTCCTCTGCCAGCACTCATGAAGATTAGACAATCAGGTGAGGTACCTTGCTGCGCACCCAGACCCGTTGAAATGTACCCCAGCAGAAGTCCGCAACATCAGATGATGAGGAGGACAGAAAATTAGATGAGCACGAGATAGGCAGCTGATCAGAAATTACTTGTTTTCTCGGTTTCTGAAAGCAGAGTGGCTTCAGAATATTTTTCCTCAGCAAAGTTCTGCCCCGAGGAAGTCTGAGAGTCCTTTCCTATAGAATGTGTTTCTAATCAATGAGTTTTGGTCTGACTTTAATAGAATTGTTTTCATTCTTTATTCAAAGATATCCAATTAAAAATCACTATAAAGCAAATTAGTGTATCACGTGAAGTGATTCATAGCAAATTCCTGAACCTAACTCAAGTGTAAAAGCAAAAACAAAAATTTCAGAGCAATTAATTTCTAATACAAGTCAGGCACAGCCGAAAGTCGAGAGTAATGTCAACACAAGAAAGCTTGGAAGGAGAAAAGGTCACTCAACCAATCAAACCTGCTCCAACCACAGTCTACACATTATGGACTCTCCCCTACCCAAGACCTCTACACACACCTCCTAACCCTCAGCTGAAAGTAATGGGGTGACACTTTGCAGCTACACAAACATACAAAATTGACAGACAGGAAAAGACCAGCTGGTCCATCAGGCCTGCCCCACACCATGATGGCCGGACCATCATATCTAAACACTTCTTCCCTCTCCCAACTTCCCCCTTTCTCCCCTTCTCCTCCCACATCACCCACCCCCACGTCACACCCACCCCCACAGCCATGTAATCTCCTGGGAGAGAAAAAAACAGAGAAAAAGCAGTTAGAAGATAGCCAGTGATGTGCCGTCACTGAGTTTGGTGTTTGGTAGGCCGGTGGTTTCCACGGGGTAACAATTCCTCTTGTGCTCATCTTGATCATGCTAGGAGCGCGTATCACAAAATTATACACTCCTAGCCTGTGATTTTCCAATGATTAAGCAGAATTTTCATCCCTTTATGACCAGGCTTGTTTGTATAAGATAAATCTTCTTTAGACACACCAACCCCCATTCACAGTTAAGATTGAGCATCTTTTACTGAACAAAACAGCATCAAGTGAAAACCGGCCGCTGTAAGCTTCAAATCTGTAGCCTCTGAAATGTTTTGGTCAGAGCCTGTACGTCCAAACAGAGCTACAGAAGTTTGGCTATGGCCACCTTTTGTCATGTCAGAAACCTGGCGGCACTCTCGCTTTTGACTGACAAACTTCAAAGAGGCGACAGGGATAACATCAGGCGCTGCAAATCCTGCAACCTTCACATTAGGCCATGCCAGTGAATCACAGCACACTCCGCTCTAAGGTATTAGAAGGTCGAGAGGATCTCATTATCCAGGATAGTGTCAGGACCACAAAAAACAATGTGACACCAGGATAGTGTGAGGACCACAAATAAGTGTTAACACCAGAATAGTGCAGGGGCAATAATATTGTGATCCATTGGGATCAGAAATAACAGTGTGGCACCACAATAGTACTGGGACTACAAATATCAATTTGACACTTGGGTAGTACAGGGACCACAAAGCACTGGGATTCAACAGAAGTTGGGGGGGGAGAGGGAAATGACTTTTTTTTTGTAATGTCTTTAGTTTCAGGTTCAAGAGCCTGGTCAAAAAGTCAGGTCTGTCTGAACTAAAAACCCGTGACCCTAGATTTCGAGGTACTGTCTGCTTTACCTTCACAGCCTGTGTTCTCCTACAGCTTTTGGTGTCGTGACCTTAACACCAAACCGTTTCGGCTCAACCTGGCTCATTCAGATTTGCTGCCCCACCCTCGCAAAAAAAAAAGTTTGTGAATCTTTACGATTATGCCCTATAGGTAGGTACCTGGACCACATTATGTCGAGTGCCTGGACATAGACTCATCCAGTACAACAGGTATTGGGTAACGTGGCTCCAGGATTATTGACGTTTGTGGATTAACAACCTTTGTCCCCGCAGCCTCTATTATATTTTGCCTCACACACAGATCAGAACAGGTGAACACATCGTCTTGTGCCTCATCCCTTTTCATACCAATTTCACAACAGTGAACAGAATGAGGAATTGAAGGAGCCCTTCCAATACTGAAGCAGTCGTTTTTAAGGTTGTAACTCAAGCATCCAATAAGTCAAACAGTGCAAAAAAAGACCAGAATTTAAAATCCATCAAATACCACTTGAGAAATACAGATAACGGTCATTCTATAGGTGTAACAGCTCGCTATACATTCTTAATATTTAAGTAGGACGTGGACTGCCGCACTTGTGACAGACAATTAATCTATAGACACAGGCAATGCTGCTACGTTGCAAGTTTGTTACAGTCAGACACAGCGAACCAGTTTTTATTGGTGATAAATTCTTTTAAAATTAAGATTCTACCTTTTTTTTAAAAAAAATCCATCAAGTAGTCTCACAGATAGATATGTGTGCATCAGATATTAAATTAATTTTTGACACTGTTGAACCGAGATGTAAAAGTTTCTCTCGTTTCGCTATTTCCAAGCGTAAAGGTGTTTCAGCGGGACCGTGATGTGCTTTGATTTGCCTGCGGGTCAGAGGTCATCACTTTGCTTTGCATGTCTCCTCCTTTCTATCGATGGTCAGTTCTTTCTGGTGGTGTCAGCTCAGCTTTCCTATAGTCTGTGTCTCCTTCCATCTTCTCACACTTTCTGCACCTTCCTCTCTTTCCTTCACTCTTTCACATTTAAATGAAATTAGCAGACTCGGAGCCTGAATAGCTAATAATTTCTCTATATTTTAAAAATCTGTAACGTGTAAACATGAATATTTAAACAGAAAGTGGTGAATCGAGATGGCTGTTTTAAACTTGCACAGATTAAAGTGTTTACTTAAGTAACATGAAACAGTAAAAGTACAAAACCTTCAAGCTATAGGGAAAAGCATGCTAGCTATTTCAAAATAAATTAGCAGTCTTGCCATTCCCCAACTGTTTAAGTAAAGGATTATTCGTGTTACGCCGTTTGCTCCTTGTAGCTGCAATGCTGGAGGAACCTTGGAAAGTTGAACCAGCACAAGACGACGTCCTGAGATGTGACGTACCTGTCTAGTGCCTGGCCAAATTTCACTTTCTTCTCTAACTGCTAATGTGAAGCATCACATTCAACTCTGTCCCCCTGCTAAGCTGTTCTGAAGTGTTGTCTGTTCAATACGCCGCACAAATCCACAGTCAGAGACAACGGAGTTAACTTGTTAAAGACAAATTATTCTCAGGTTGGATCTTGCTAATTGCAAGTTCCAATTTTGACAGTCGCTTGAAAGAGGAGGAAAATCACAGACTGCGCACTGAATCAGTACTTTTATGTTCAGTTTGCTAGAGACTATCAGTTGTTACGTCTGCTATTAGCATTTGCTAAAAATGTTCAGCATTCAGTGGTTCATTGTTCTATAAGGAAAGCCCAGTCATTTTAATATCTACATATCAGTTGACTAATTGTTCCTCACAGACAAGCATTAAGCTTCTCAGTATTGTGCCCAATAAGTAGAAAAATTAGGTCTCTGCTGTTCTTTTGAGATACGGTGGAAGACTGGTGGAAGTCCCCGATGGATTACAGTCCCAGACTGTTCTATAATTTGTCATCAGGCAGTCTTCACCTGCAGGGGGACCCTCAGAATATCCCAGCTGATCTCAGCTGACGCAGCAAGTGGACGGTATTCACCCTAAGTGCCCGTTGACTGGGGAGGGCAAAAATCAGCTACAGTTCCCATTATTGATCGCCATCTTCTATTGGACGTGAACATGTGTGGACATCGGGTGAAGACAGGACTGGGCTCACCTATGATGCTCTCCCCACTTGAATGGTCTACCAGCACTGACCATCAAGGCTCACTTATGGAAAATAACCCCTGGGTGAGGTGCTGAGGTCCAACACGGACCGGGTTAAGTTGAATGGCCTGTTTCCGTGTTGTAACTTCCATGCAACACAGAAACAGTCCATTTGACCCAACTGGTCCTCGCCTGCGTTTCTATGTAGTGAGTTAGCAAATGGCTGTACCTTTTGTTACTTTTTTAATGTGAAGGGGCGCTTGAGTGAAAAGTTCTATTAAAGATAGTGCAAGCTGCTGTATTGTTGCTTGCTGCTGTTTAACTATTATTAATAAACCTTTTCGAGTTTATAGCCTAAACTGTGGTCTGATGGTCAATATCCAAAGTCCAAGAGACTGTGAGAGAGCCCGTGTCATATGCAGTAAGCGAATTGAAGTAACAAAGGTTTGTGGTTACTCCTTGGGCAATGCTACAATAGCAGATACTGTGTGTGTGAGTGTAAGAAAGAAAAAACTTGCATTTAGATAGTACCTTTCACCAGCTCAGGACGTCCCAAAGTGCTTTCCAGCCAATGAAGTACAGTGGTAATGTTGGAAACGCAATTTGCACACGGCAAGGTCCCACAAACAGCAATTTTAAAAATGACCATATAAACTATTTTAGATTGGTTGAGGGATTATTAGCCAGGGCACCAGGGAGAATTTCCATGCTCTTCTTCTAAATAGTGCCATGGGATCTTTTACATCCACCTGAGATGGCAGACGGGGCCTCAGTTTAACATATCATCCAAAAGATGGAACCTCCGACAGTGCAGCTCTCCCTCAGTACTGCACTGGAGCGTCAACCAAGACTTTATACTTAAGTCTTTGGAGTGGAGCTTGAACCCACAACCTTCTGACTCAGAGGCAAGAATTCTACCAACTGAGCCACAGATGACATCTACTTTATAGGGGTGAGGGGTTGCTTACAGGCGTGGTTCTTGATGCTGAGTGGAAGTGAAATATCTGAGCAAAGCCTAAAAAGCGTAACAACAGGGTCCCCATGATTGTGTCATTATTTCCAGGTAATCCCCCAAAGAGAAAAGTTTGAAAACCACTGTCATAAATAACTGCATGATCTCGCAGGTTGTGCAGGACTCCGGGAGAATTCTGGGGATTAGTTGGCGTATGAATGGAGCCCATTAAGGCCTACAGTTAAATGAAGGCTAGGCCTTGATCTTCTGCTAATGGCAAAGTGGAATTGAGATGGTTCGTGAAGCAGCGATGGGGCACACTGAAATTTCCGATCCACTGTCGGTGAGGCCCCGGTCTCCCAGCGGGTCTTTGGAATATCACAGCTCTTGAGGGAACTTAGCCTCAAATGTCATCTGAGTTAAAGTTTTGGTTAATAACCTTGAGTTCTCCATCTGTGCTGTAATCAGTGCATGGTCCCATTGCAGTGATTTTCCTCCTCCTCCTAACATGATGTTTGAATGCATCAATTGCTAATTTTTATTTTCTGACACCGGATCACACTTAGGGTGCCAGCTTTAGTTACACCTTTGACAGCGGGGTTTAGCCTCATACAATATATTTTGGAAGGCATTATTTCAGTGACTGGTTGGTAGACACACCAACAAATTCACCATTGAAATAGAATGCTATGGGAACGCTCCTCAGAAACAGTCATTAAATAACTAAATGTTGGACAGCGTTTAGTGAAAAAGTGTAGTTAGCCTTCTTTGCTTCTCACCTCTCTATATTATCGCTGCTCTTGTGACTTTTCCAGAACCTGTCTTCTCCTGTTTCTTTCCTGTCTCAATTCCGAAATTTCATATTTACCTGTAACACATTCCAGAGAGAGCCCTTCAGTATTTTCTTTTTTGGAAATGACGAGCATTTTTACAGAAAGCAAGTCAGACTTATGTTGGTCTTTTTGTTATCATTATCATTATAATTAGGTGAAAGGCCCTGTGTCTGCCTGCTCCTTGAAAATGTTGTCTACTCTTGAACGCTCAGACTGTGGCCCAGCCAGAGCCAGTGAGTTCACGGCCTGGGGGAAGCAGGCTCTGGTCTATTGCAGGGTACCCTCGGTGAGAGAGTCAGCCTCTATGCCAAAGCCGCTCACAGCAGAACTTAGATTAAAGGAGTTGGTAAATAAGTCTGTATGCGCTTTGGATTTACCCTACGCAGGTCCTTCCACCACATTGAAGGTTTATTCCGTTGCTTAGTTGATGAGGGAATTCTTGGACTTAGGACGAGCATTGCCGGAAGGCATTAGCTGGAGGCTGGGTATGAAAGCACGCTCATTTATCCAGGGTTCGCTGCCTACCGTGATTTGGTTCCAGAGAGAAAAGCAGGTACCGCTAAAACTCCATACCTCCATTCAATGGGGTGTTGGCGTGCAACCTGACAGCGGTTCGAAGGTAACAATACATTTACACATGCACCCGTTAGGAGTTCCTGATGCCTGCTATCCACATAGCAAGGGATCAAACCTGTGCTTGTCAACATAGTGACCTGGGGAGTGGGGGAGATAATAAGCAGCATTTTTTTGTGGTTACGGTGGCTTCAAGATGATATGCTCAAAAACAGAAGAATGCAACTATCAATCGTCTGTGCTAGACTTGGTAATCTGATACCTCAGCCAGGCAGATTCACCATACTCCACGCCAGCTAGCCTGGCTCATTGACTGGACCTAGAGGGATAGACCTGTAACTTGGAGCTGGCATTCTTCTCACTCAGCTACTGATGGCCCTGCAAGGCAATGCTGTAACTGATGGGGTGATCCCACGTGGACAAGCAGCAGGTAACTTATCAGTGCTGATAAGCTGTGTAGTTTTAGTTAGTTAAGTTCCAGCAGTAGCCCTACACATAGACTTGCGGGTCCCTAAGTCTTGGCTTATGCCAACCCATGCCTGAGATCTCTGGACTCGGGTAAGCGAGGCGTTTCCCTATGAAGTGAGTGTGTGTACTTCATTTCGGGTGAAGAGACGCTCTTGTCTGAGTTTCTCAGTAGCTTGGTCTGGAGTTGCTTGGAAGGGCGATAAGTTTCCACCTGTATCAGCCACCCAGCTGGTACAAAGGAGAACTGTGCCCAGTGACCTCACAATTAGAGCATAATATGATCTCCGTCAGCTGTCCTGGGGATTGATTGAGCAGAAATGGGGTACGTAATTACCCTCGGCCATGGGAGTCACTTGAGGCTGCTCTTGGCCATCTTCTGATAGCAAGTCACAGATTTGCAGAGGCAGCGGTTTTGCTGCAAGTATGCCTGCTCTCTTGTGCATGATGCCCATCCCAGAATACCCAGCCCCAGTGAACCCGTATCACTACTAAAACTGTGACCCTGATCTAGTGAACTCACACTCAGGTCAAATCTAAACACGGTGGAGAGAACTTTGACCTAGTCTGTACCCAGACCCAAGCTGTACAAATCTGAATTTCCTTATCACCAGCAAGCTTATCAGACAAAACAAATAGATCCCGATTTTTTTTTTTTAAATCCCAGCTCATATTTCTATTTGTCATAGATAAATTAATTTCTATCTGTCATAGATAAATTAATCTGCACTGTGAGCAAGATGCCATTCTCTTCAATGTGAATCTCTGAAGCTAAAGAAAAAAAAGACTTGCATTTCTATAGCGCCTTTCACAACCTCAGGATGTCCCAAAGCACTTTACAGACAATGAAGTACTTTTGAAATGTAGTCACTGTTGTAATGTAGGAAACGCAGCAGCCAATTTGCGCACAGCAAGGTCCCACAGACAGCAATGTGATAATGTCCAGATGAACTGCTTTAGTGATGTTGGTTGAGGGACAAATATTGGCCCAGGACACCAGGGAGAACTCCCCTGCTCTTCTTCGAAATAGTGCCATGGGATCTGAGCGGGCAGACGGGACCTTGGTTTAACGTCTCTTCCAAAAGACGGCACCGTTGGGCAGAATTACCTGTGGGAGGGAGATTCCTTCCCAGCATGCTCAAGTGCACGGCCCAGCAGGTGCAGAGATGAGGCCTGTGAGGATCTTCATATGCAAGACCCTTGCTCCTGAGAATGTTAGCACGTGCGCGGGTGCTGAGAGTAGTAGGGGCTAGCGTGTGAGGTAGACCATAGAAAAAGAGTGAAAATAGTTGCCAACTCGGACCATGGACGTTATATTCTAAAAATAGATTAGAGAAAGTAGAAAAATAATCATAAGTCCACATAAGTCTGACTTTTTTTTGATGCAGTGGCTGTTGTAAAATCCAAGTATCAGGATCAGGAACTCTCCTTGTAGGAGAAGTCCCAGTATGGGCAGACCTGTTCTTGCAAATGACCCTGCATTGATAATGAAGGGTGTAATTGGCTAACAAAAATATATATATAAGATGTGTTCATCAGATAAAAGACAGCTGCCATATTAGATTGATAATGTAAGTAAATAAATTAGAGAATTATCTTTTCGTTCATCTCCTCTCCCAACTGTGCCTCTCACATTAAGAATATCTTTACTAACCAGAAGGGCACGGTAGTGTTACTAGACTATTAATCCAGACAACTTGAATTCAAATCCCAGCCATGGCACTTTGTAAATTGACAGATTGTAGTAACATCTAAACTGGTTCAATAATGTGATTAGGGAAATAAGCTGTCCTTACCTGTTCTGGCCTATAAGTGACTCTAATACACAGTTGTAGCAAAACATGATCTGAAGCGGTTTTCCCACCACAAGAAGGCAGCTCACCACCAACCTTCTCAGGGCAGCTAGGGATGGTTAATAAAGGCTGGCCTTGTCAGCGATGCCCACATCCTGGGAATTCATTTTAAAAAGCCAACTTGACCCATCTTCAACGGTGCAATGTGTCACTTCTGGATCTACTAGGAGGTCCATTCCGAGAGTAGCTTGGTTCCCATTTAATTTCCTTTTCTTCCCCATTGGATTGTGTCTAACAAGTCAGCCGAAATTGGAACTTGCCCAATGAAGAAAATACAAATGTAAATGTCAACAGAGAACAGGATCTGAAGCTGGGCTCTCAGCCTTTCAATCCAGTCTGACATGAAGCAGCCACTATTTAATATTTAATAAATGTAAGAAGTCACACAACACCAGGTTATAGTCCAACAGCTTTATTTGAAATCACAAGCTTTCGGAGCGCTGCTCCTTCTTCAGGTGAAGAAGGAGCAGCGCTCCGAAAGCTTGTGATTTCAAATAAAGCTGTTGGACTATAACCTGGTGTTGTGTGACTTCTTACATTTGTCCACCCCAGTCCAACTCCGGCATCTCCACACCATGGCTAATATTTAATAGGTAATGTTTCAGCCACTTGGCTGCGTGTAATTGGAATTGATCATTCAATGCTCTTTAATTTAGCCAACTGAATAGAAACAGTCTCTGTACAAATTGCTTACAAATACACGTGTCAACATAAAAACATTTTAAAATGATGAACAACAATCGGATTTTTCTTTCCAACCGTTTACACGGTCATGGACTATATCCAATTTACTAATCTCCTGACTCTATGAAATTTCTCCCTGATTCCCCAAGGTAATCAAGTAAAATCTCCAGGATATTGATCTAATATTGCAGTCTACATTATTCACCCTGACCAGTTGTAATTTACAGTTGGTGTTTTCTATGCTCCCGACAAGGTTGGACCTGTAGAGTTCCATAGAGTAACAGCATGTGGTACTATTGTTACTTATTCAAACATCAGGGGCAGGACTATACTCAATCCCCACTCCCATTGCCCGCTGTTATTAGAATCTAAGGGGCCATGCTAACAAACAGCATTCCAGTCAGCACCTTGTTTACATTTAAGAACAGGAAAAAAAAGTACAGAAAAAAGGCCATTTGGCCCATCTCGGCTGTTTTCACATTGCACATACAATCTACCCTGCCCCGCACATTTAGGATCTACCCTGCCCCGCACATTTAGGATCTACCCTGCCCCGCACATTTAGGATCTACCCTGCCCCGCACATTTAGGAATAGAAGTTCATCTCGGGTGATGGTGCAAAACGGGTGGTATGGGATTGGCTGCCCGTTATACACAGCGCCTAATAATCCGTTCTATTGCAGTCAGTGGAACTGAATATCAGGCGCTGCGTATAACAGGCGGCCGATCCCATACTGCCCGTTTTGCGCCACTGCCCGCGACGAATTTCTAGGCATTAATCTCCTGAGGAAAACTGCGCATAATTCCGTCCCTGATACCCGAAGGTGATCAAGAAGAACTCTAAAATAGTCATCCATTTTCACACCTCTATGATTTATCCCTGACCTGCCGTCCCCCAGACAATACTTTACTTGCAATAACTATGAAATACTGAAGTACTCCACAAGTCCCAACCAATCACCAGCCTTTGAAACTTAATGATACAGGCACAGATATAGGCACAGATCATGAAGACCAGAAATATGACATGAAGTGAAGCGATTGGTGCTGTTAGTTGCTACAGAGATGGAAGAAGCTCCAAGCTGGAAGCTACTTACACTTAACTGATGCCATATCGATCAGATTAAGCTTTGAGGTTATGCCATGACACAAAGCCAGTGTCTGGAAATACATCAGCTAATTTACTCTGAGGTGGCTTCCTTACCAAACTCAAATCTAAGCTGACCACTAGCCTGCACTGGAGCGTTTAATCTAGTGGTAGTCGATCTCAAAAGGAGCTCTCTCTCTCTGTTGTTCCTGTGGCCTGTGGCGATAAGTCCTCCTCGTTCAGAGCAGGTCATAGGGACATCGATATTAAGTTTTGACAACATCATCATATTTGGAGATGTCCCTCACCTAGCCAAAGCACCCGATTGGCAAAATCGCATTCAGATGGCTGAGTGTTCAGTGACACCCCAGTGTAAATAGGGCATAAGACCTGACAAACCCACTGTTAAAAGTTTATGAAATGCAACTGTGCAGCAAGGAGCTTTCTTCTTAAGTCAGGACTAGGTTTATTCAGCCAACATTCAGGTAAATACTAACTTTTGAATGTCGAGTTAATCTAATAAGGCAGCTGTGTGATTGTTAGGTTTGTCACTTTTCAACATGGCTTATATAACAAATTATAATTTTGCTGGAAAACTGAGTACTAATTTCACCCTTCCCATCGATGTCCTTTCCTGGTACCGTCACACCAAAAACCACAGAACAGTTCCAGGACTGTCATCTGAAACCTAGAAAGCTCTCTCTGGAATAGTTCTGATATTGTTGTCTGTTTCGGCTAATCAGTGTTAATTGGAAAATTTCCAACCTGGGAAATAGCGCAGTAATGATTCAGAATATTCTCATTTCAGTTGTGGAACCAAGTCCAAAAGTTTTTTTTTTTTTAATTGTTATTCTCAGGGTTTTCTTCAGCGTATTAAGTTATTGTGTACTTCTGCCAACAGCTCTCCAAGCAAACAAGACACAATCAATAGCCACACCAGTCAGATTCTCGGTGTCAAGTGAATAGGGCTGTTGCCAGAGGTGAAATTTAGCACGGTGATGCTACATCTCGGTGACGTCACCTCTTAAGGCATCAGACTGTGACCTCCCTACAGTGAGACACTTGAGTTTGGAACCTTCAAGGCCAATTCTCGTTAAAAGCGCGTCATCTTTATGGAGGGGAAGAAAAGCTCTTGGCCGATCTTTTTCCAGTTGTAAACTGATGACTCAAATCTCACCTTGTTCACCTTCGTGTGATGTTACTGTGACACAAGGGCCTTCCCAGCTCTTGCCCCCTTTGCCCAAACAAAATAGGTGTGCCAGATACTTTTTTATCAGGAAGACAATATGGGGTAGAATTTCCACCGGGGGGTCCCCCCATCTCCCGCTGTAACTTCAGCGGGAATCGGGGAGAAACACTTACATGGCCATTCACGCCGTTTCTCCAGGAGTTATGGCGGGGGGGATTGGGAGCCCACCCCCAGGGAAATTCCAGCCGATTGTTACTTGTGAAGGCGGGCTCCGTTCATCGGTGCGAGAAGAACGGTAAATCTGCATTCTCTAATTAACAGGTTAACCAGGCTCACACTGAGTGAGTATGCATAAAGTTGAGTCCTGTGCTATCGAGCATGCATGCAGCATTGTCTTGCTGCTGTCAAATGACAAAGCGTTGATGTTGGAATAAACACTGATAATGCCATACACCATTAGTCACAGAGCGTATTGTAGCAGCCACATGGAGTTCATGTTTATTCAGCAGGGTAAGTTAATACATAAAACTATTGAACTTAATAAAATTGTTACGGCCTAACTCCCCGCCCAGGTTTAATCTAACGCTGCCTCTTTAAAATCTCTTCAAAATTAATACAGATAAACAGAGCTCAGTAAAATAAAAATGGTTTACCAAGTGTAGGAATGAATGCATGCCCAAGACCGTGCTTGTAGAACGTTTGTAGGAATCCTGGTTGCAGCTACTGTCGATAGTCTTATTGACAGTACTGATGTCGCTGCTGAATTTCACTCCACCAATTATAATTTAAAAGCAGACCGTAAAATGCTTTATTCAGTAATGTCCAAACCACTAGCTCAAAAATCCCGCAGTCTAAGTAAAACGCTGCTCTTTGGGGTAGATGTCAAGCAGTGTTTAGATCAGATTTGCAACTGTTAAATCTGACCAGTCCTACTGGGGAAGAAAAAGCCTCTCATTGGAAGGCAGTAAAACTAACAGGACACCCTTGTGCCACACAAATTCCGATAGGACGCAATCCCCCCCAACCTACCAGTTGTGTTATCTGAATAGTAACCTAACAGCACAAAGTATAAGGCTCTCATAATTTTACTTCCATTTTCTCATTCCAAAGATTCCCACTCTTCAAAGGCAGACTCAGAAAGACCGCTGCGGTTTGTCTCCATGTGTGTTTGTCATGTTTTGTCTTTAATTATTTAGAACTGTCTGCGTGAAATATGTGTTTGTACCGACTCTTCATAGTTTGTTGCTGTCTATTGTGTCGCAATGTTTCAGTATCCCCTTGCAAATGTGTACTAATGTTTTTTGAAACTAGGGAGTACCAGTAAGGACACCAACATTTTTTTTAATCAATGCAAATGTCTCTTTCCCCAAAGCCTTCAGAGCATTACATGCTGGACAAGTCAAAGTTTGGTACATACTGCACAAGTTATATTTACATTATAAATTCCTATACCTTCATACCTGCAGAACATTTTTCATGTATTATAGATATAGATTTACTTCCTTCGGACACGCTTTTAAAGTACAGCATTTAATTTGCATTGGCTCAAGCTATGTACATCTGCTATGTTCAGGTGATTTAAAAAAAAGAAAATCTGTTTTGGTAGAATTTTTTCAACAGTGACGGACATACGAACAATGACGGACATACGAACAATGATGGACATATGAACAATGACCCTCTGGTCCATCCAGCCTGTCCCACACGATTGCAATGCATTGTGTATTACAATATATACTCCCCGCCCCACCCGAAACCATGGGATCTCCTGGGAGAGGCGAAAAACCAGATAAAAAACCCAGGCCAATTTGCGGGGGGGGGGAATCTGGGAAATTCCTCTCCGACCCATCTAGGCGATCGATTGAAACTAGTCCAGGAGGTCGCCCTGGCCCTGAATTCCCCGCAGTACCTAACTTCTGTAAGAGGTGATCTCCGCCCCGGCCAGAAACAGGTCCAGCTCTCACTTGAAGAAACAACAGTAAAATTCAGGCACCTAAAAAATGCAGCACAATGCATACATAGATCTGTAAGGAAAGAAACAGGAAAAAGAGACAGGTCAGCACTTTATCAGCAATCAAGAAGTACCTAACATTCAGCATTCTTACTGTCTGGCAGAACGATGATGAACTGTGATTTAATTTTTTCTAAATCATATCCTGAAGCATTCTGGAGTTCAGATTTTATCAAACACACCCAGACAGAGGATCATAAGAAATAACAGCAGGAGTAGGCCATACGGCCCCTCGAGCCTGCTCCACCATTCAATAAGATCATGGCTGATCATCAACCTCAACTCCAGTTTCCCGCCCACTCCCCATATCCCTTGATTCCCCTAGAGTCCAAAAATCTATCGATCTCAGCCTTGAATATACTCTCAGACTCAGCATTCACAGCCCACTGGGGCAGAGAATTCCAAAGATTCACGACCCTCTGAGTGAAGAAATTCCTCCTCATCTCAGTCTTAAATGGCCTATCCCTTATCCTGAAACTATCCCCTGTAGTTCTAGACTCTCCAGCCGGGGGAAACATCCTCTCAGCATCTACAAATAAGCAGCACTCCAAGCATGTAGCCAAGCATGAACCCACACAACAACTTGCATTTATATAAAGCGCCTCTAACACAGAAAAACATCCCAGTGTGCTTACGTGCTCACGCACATCACAGTGGCACAAAAATCTCAAATTAGCAAGAGTTGAATGTTAATGACCCCAAGGATTCCTTGTGTGGTCAGAGTCACTATCATGGCATGTTACAAGGTGCAATGTTACTGAAGGATTTCCTGGGTTGAAAAAGACATTTTGCTGATGTATCGCTGCAAAAAGCTGTAAAATTAGCCGTAATCTTCAAACTATATTGTTCCCTCTTTTATTTTCAGCCTACCTGGCTGCTGACACACACAAGAAGCGAATTCAAATGAGCAGTCGCTATTCCGCCAATGTACCCTGAACACATTTTGAAAGCTGAAGTGTTCAAGCTTGTATGTCGAGGAGATTTGAATTTTGTTGACTTTTTTTTAGTTAAGCCTGAGGGAGAGATTGTAGAGAGTTCAGTCATATCCCACCCACCCCCGCCCTTTCTGCAAGCAAGATCCTTTGAATTCTCAATGAGTCAGCAGATGTACCTGGCTCACCAAGTAAATGGAGGTACATTCTCTCGCAGTGTTAGAAGCGGTGAGCGAGCTCGGGGTAAAACTCCTGTTGTAGTTTTAGCCTGCTTCAGCTTACGTTGTGAATTCAACAGTTCTTGCCAATGGTTGTGGAGAGGGAGCAACAGAACTCTCTGCCTCTCTTCCTGAGCTAAATCTCCAAATAACTGTGCTCAGAATATCAGGCCAAAACGTCAAATTCCTATTTTTGCTGTCTAATGGCTGGGTTTACAGCTTGATCGTGTCCAACGTGTGTGTTATGATGAACTGTGCAACTTTCATTTGCTGATCTGTTTTCCTGTTCCCCAGTTGTTCCAGGCCACATGATCTAGCATTTGATTACCTGTTAGGTTTGGTGTCAGTCAGTCTAATCCAGTCCAGTCGAGTTTTGAGGACCTGGATGTGGTCTCAGAATCTGATCCCCACTCTTTGTTCTCTGTAATATCTTTTGTCAGCTGTGCAAGCGTGTGTATTCTGATGTGTGACAAAGGGCACACAAATTGTCTGTATTTCCCAAGACTAAAACTGTTTGCTGTTTTAACCATAGTACAGATTATAAGGAGTCACGGACTACTGTCAAAAATTATTGTTGAATTGAAAGCAGAGAATGGTCTCGTTAAACCCATTACCACTTCGATTGGATGGTTTTGCTTCGTTACTTTGAACAGAATAATGACCCTAAATCAATATAGAAATAAAACAGTCAAGAGGCAGGTGGCACAGTGGCTGAGCATACTGTCCTTTCACCTCTGAGACCCCTGCATTTGAAACCAGCACCGATCAATGGGATGGAAGTCTCCTCCCTCTTAACAATTCTACATAATTGAGCAATCTCAACCTAATCTTCCTTTTTTTAATTCGTTTATGGGATGTGGGCGTCGCTGGCAAGGCCAACATTTATTGCCCATCCCTAATTGCCCTTGAGAAGGTGGTGGTGAGCCGCCTTCTTGAACTGCTGCAGTCCATGTGGTGAAGGTGCTCCCACAGTGCTGTTAGGGAGGGAGTTCCAAGATTTTGACCCAGTGACGATGAAGGAACGGCGATATACTTCTAAGTCAGGATGTTGTGTGACTTGGAGGGGAACTTGGAGGTGGTGGTGTTCCTATTAAGTGCAGGAGCACAGTATAAAACTGCCCACAATTTGGCACGGGCGAGCAGTGTCACTCAAAAAGGCTAAGGGAATGAATGGTGCAGGGCTGGACTGTTAGATGTATGCACTTTAAGAGGGGTTTCCAAGTTATACTGAAACAAGTAGCCCTGAGGAAACATAGAAACATAGAAGATAGGAGCAGGAGTAGGCCATTCGGCCCCTCGAGCCTGCTCCACCATTCAATGCGATCATGGCTGATCATCCAAATTCAGTACCCTGTCCCTGCCTTTTCCCCATATCCCTTGATCCCTTTAGCCTCAAGAAATATATCCAACTCTTTCTTGAATATATTTAATGAACTAGCCTCCACCGCCCTCTGTGGCAGAGAATTCCACAGGTTCACCACTCTCTGGATGAAGAAATTCCTCCTCATTTCAGTCCTAAATGGCTTACCCCTTATCCTTAGACTATGACCCCTGGTTCTGGACTCCCCGGCCATCAGAAACATCGTTCCTGCATCTAGTCTGTCCAGACCTGACAGAATTTTATAGGTTTCGATGAGATCCCCTCTCAATCTTCTAAACTCCAGTGAGTATAAGCCCAATCGACACAATCTCTCCTCATACGTCATTCCTGCCATCCCAGGTATCAGCCTGGTGAATCTTCGCTGCACTCCCTCCATGGCAAGAACGTCCTTCCTCAGGTAAGGTGACCAAAACTGCACACAATACTCAAGGTGCGGTCTCACCAAGGCCCTGTACAACTGTAGCAAGACATCCTTGTTCCTGTACTCGAACCCTCTTGCTACGAAGGCCAACATACCATTTGCCTTCTTAACCGCCTGCTGCACCTGCATGCTTACCTTCAGCGACTGGTGCACAAGGACACCCAGGTCTCTTTGCACTTCCCCTTCTCCCAATCTATTGCCATTCAAATAATAATCTGCCTTCCTGTTTTTGCCACCAAAGTGGATAACCTCACATTTATCCACATTATAGTGCATTTGCCATGTTTCTGCCCAATCACCCAACCTGTCCAAATTGTACTGGAGTTTCCCGACATCCTCCTCGCAGCTTACCCTCCCGCCCAGCTTTGTGTCATCTGCAAATTTGGAGATATTACATCCAATTCCCTCGTCCAGATCATTAATATATATTGTGAACAGCTGGGGTCCTAGGACCGATCCTTGCGGTACCCCACTAGTCACTGCCTGCCACTCGGAAAACGACCCGTTTATTCCAACTCTTTGCTTTCTGTCCGCCAACCAGTTCTCTATCCAAGTCAATACCTTGCCCCCAATCCCATGTGCCTTAATTTTGCACGCTAATCTCTTATGTGGGACCTTATCGAAAACCTTCTGAAAGTCCAAATACACCACATCCACTGGTTCTCCCTTATCTATTTTACCAGTTACATCCTCAAAAAATTCCAGTAGATTAGTCAAGCATCCCAAAAGTATTAAAAACATGTTTACCTAATGAGTGAATTCCTAGCAGTACAAATAACTGTTGTTTCCTTTTTTGACTCTATCTCCTCAAAAAAATAGCATCATCTGGGCTTGCAATCTCAATAATGATCTACTGTTCGTTGGCAGATGACATGATACAAGTGAAGCGATCAGCCAAAGCCACCTTTCCTGTCTCCGCCTCATACAGTACTACACAGCCTAATATCCAGGCCATCAACCTCACTACTAGAAAGTATTGGATGTTAAATGGTAAACTCAAATGTAGGTGAAAGCAACAGCAGTTGGGTATGGACTCCCATTAAGACAAAGGGGTGAAATTAAAGGGCAATAGCGAATCGGCAGCCATTTTACACCCCACGCGATTTTCTGCCGATTCTCTTATTGCCCGTCTTGCGCTACCGCCAAAGACTAATTTCATCCCCAAATTCATAGAATCATAGAAACTGACAGCACAGAAGGAGGCCATTCGGCCCGTCATGCTGGTGCTGGCTCTTTGAAAGAGCAGTTCTGCTCAGTCCCACATCCCCGCTTTTTGTCCGTCACCCTGTCAGTTCCTCATCCTCCAGTACCCATCCAACTCACTTTTAAATTATTTATGGAATCAGCTTCCACCACCTTTTCCGGTCGAGCGTTCCAGATCCTGACAACTGAGTGAAAAACTTCTCCTCATCTCCCCGCTAGATCTTTTGCCAATGATTTAAACCTATGACCTCTGGTTATTGACCCACTCACCAGAGGGAATAGTTTTTCTCGATCTACTCCATCAAAACCTCTCATCATCTTGAAAACCTCTATCAGGTCACCTCTTAACCATCTCTGTTCCAAGGAGAACAGTCCTAACTTTTCCAACCTCTCCTCATAACTGAAGTCCCTCATCCCTGGTAACATCCTGGTCAACCTCCTCTGTACCCTTTCTAAGGCCTTTACATCCTTCCTGAAGTGTGGGGCCCAGAATTGCCCACAATACTCCAGCTGAGGCCTAACCAGTGATTTATAAAGTTCTAGCACAATCTCCGTGCTTTTGTTTTTATAAATTGCCTGAAAAATAATGATGTGGATGGAGTTTAAAGAGACCATTACAATTCTGAACTTTAGTACATTCATGTTTCAAAATTACTGCTTTTCTTTTCATTTAGCGTTCAGACAAGGGGTCAAACCAATAGTCTAAAATGGATAAAGGTCTGTGCCTCCTTATTAAAGACTGTCCACGAAGAATGTCTGATAATCTAAACTTTACCAACTGCATGCAGATATATTCTGCTGTTAAAAGACCGAAGGAAAAGTTACTGTTAACGGTGTTCAGCTGCATGATCAGCATGTTAGATCTTCAAAACCTTAGATTGGATTGCTTAAGTTTAAAAGTTATTTCTGGTTAAACGATCAATTTGTTTGAATTATAAAGAAGAGAATCTGCAATCTGAAAGTACTAATTACAAACCTGGGTGTGAATGAAGGGACTGCTCAGTAGATCGACGCACATTGTGCAGAAAGGTTTAAAGCGTAGACAAGCTTTAAGAATAAGATATAATGGACGTTATTGGGGATAACTATTAATTAGTGCAAACTTTACTGATTTTGTTCTCTTTGGATCTTTTCCCTCATTTGTTGCTATTTGCATCGTCTTAGCACCAACCATTCTCCTTGAAGTTGAAAGGGGGTGGCAAAAGAGGGGGCAAAAAGCTGTGGAATAGCCCACTTTCACAATGGGCCAGTAATTCCAGTCCCAACGCGTGAGTACGGACGGGGTACTCACGCGTGGGCCCGTTGGAAGTGCCGGATTTCAGCATGCACAGCGCATGCGCGGGAAACCGGCATTCCCTCCAAGGGGTTCAGAGGTCCAACGCGTGCGCGCAGGACTCTGAACGCACGCGTTGAACTTCCTTCTTTTTGACAGGTTTGCCCGTGTGCAAGGGCCTGAACTTTTTACACATATAAAAAGGAGGCGTAAGGACTGGATTCTTGAAGGTAAGTGGTCTATTATTTAAAATTATAACATTTTTTCCACAGCTTTATTGTTTTTAAGGACTTTACAGTAAGGTAAGCTTATTTTTAGACCCGATTTCTTAAAAAATTATTTTTTGCAAAAATTTGATTGTTTAAAATAGTTTTTTTAAAGTTATTTATAGTTTATTTAATTATTGGGATGTTTTTTTAAATTTTATTTAAAGTTAAACTCGTCTTTTGGGCGCCCGTACTTTTCATGAGTTTGACAGTTCTTACTATCAAACTCATGAATGAAGTTTCCCCTCCCCTGATTGGCTGCACAGTGCTCACCTGATCCCAGCCGGCACATCGCACTAACTACGCCACTGGATCAGGCAAGCACATCGCGCCAACATCTGAACCGGGCCAGTGACAGGAATTCCAAGCAGGCCCAGGCTTCAGATGTCGGCGCGCTGGGTGAGTGCACATCGGGGGCTTGCACGCGTGGCAAGCCCCCGATCCTAATTTCTGGCCCATTATGTTGGTTTTCTTTTCCCATAGGAACCAACAGGTAGTAACAACGCGCCATTATGAAGCACCTGCAGTCCCAGTGATTAGCAAAGCGTATTGCCGTTGCCATGTAGTGATTGCCCAACACAATTATGTTATTTGTGCAGTATAGCTGAGATTATGTCACCCTAACTCCATCATCGACGCCTTGCCTCCCTCCATGTGGCATACATTAACTTGGCTGGCTACTTTCCCAACTCGGCCAATTGACTTAGAAGGCTTCAGGTCAATGGAAGTCAGTGACCTGGTTGAAGGAAATATTCTACTTGTGTGGATGTTTGGCCCACAGGAAATCTTTGTCTTGATGTAAAATCTGCAATAATGCCGTTTAATATAATTTTTCCTATGGGAATCATATCACAAGTTAATTGAATTTTGGCTTAGTTCATTGGACATGCTTAACTGTGTCACTCCAGTTCTCCAAGGACCTACATTTAGAAGTGTCATAAATATTTTAAGACCATAGATCAAAATGTTTTTATTTTAAATAAATACTTAAGAAATTAAGGGATGGGCAATAAATGCTGGTCTTGCCAGCGACGCCCAGATCCCATAAGCAAATAAAAAAAAAAATTGCTTATCTTGAGATATGCCCGAATCTGCCAATAGTTTAAAACAATAACAACAACTTGTATTTACATGGCACCTTTAACATGGCTAAGGTGCTTCACAGGAGCATTATCAAACAAAATTTGACACCAAGCCACACAAGGAGGTATATGGGCAGCTTGGTCAAAGAGGTAGGTTTTAAGGAGCATCTTAAAGCAGGATAGAGTGGTAGAGAGGCAGAGAGGTTTAAGGAGGGAGTTCCAGAGCTTAGGGCCAAGGCAGCTGAAAGCATGGCCACCAATGGTGGAGCAATCAAAATTAAAATCGGGGATGCGCAAGAGACCAGTATCATGGCTAATCTGTATCTTAACTCCATCTGTCGGAGCGGGGGAGCTGCTAAATTGTAAAGGGAGAAAATGGGGGAGGTAAATTCAAACAATTTATGTTTAGTTAAAAAATGAAGTGAAATAGCCAGAAGACAGTGTAGCAAGACATGTTCATTATAACTACAGAAGGATATTTGATGCCGATGCATTTTGCGCAGTTACTCTTTCTGCATATTTTGCCCATGATTGTATTGAGCAGTCCCTTGTAAAACGCAGCTAACGGAATTATGGCACTGCAGCTTAAAGTGTTGAGAGCTTCACAGAGCTAACGGGCTGTGGTCAGGTCTCTTTGGAGACCAGTTATACCTGCATGTTACTCGTGATTATCACTTCAGGCATTCAGTGTCAAAAGAACAATCCTGTCAACCTTGGTACTTCAGAGTGTGGGATTTGCAAGAAATTTACAAGAGTAATACACAAATGGAAGAAATTTATTTGGTAAGATACGTGTCTCATGCTCGGCACACGAGGAGAAGTTTTATTTGCACCGAACACAAACGTCTCAAAAGCAAGGTGCCCAACCCTACACGAATAGTTTTAGACTCACTAATGTAATGTTCCCTCGTACATTCTTTGTCCTATTTTAAGCTTGGTTGATTGCGCCAGAATCTGTGACTGACATCATTTTCTGATGACTCTGATTAAAAGAAAATTCGCAGAATTCTCAAGTGACATGGGTTCTGATTGTCTGAGCTAGAAGTTCTTATTTAATGAGTAAGTCCGAGCAAGCTAAGATACCAAGTTGCCTTATGACTTCAAGTCATGGCTCCTGGGTGGGTGGGGGGACCTTATTCAAGTTATCAGCTGCTTAAGATGCTGGAAACCCATTTATGAATTGATCCTAACCCTTTGAAAGCCGAGGTAGGGAGATTCGGAGCTAAATTCCAGGCAATTTTGTGGCATTGAGTAACATACAGACAGAGCTAAGCCTCCCAAAACTCAAGTCACTTGTGATCGCCACCAGACCTTCATGGATTCCTGTGATGCCAAACTGAAGTGTTCTGCAGATCTGAACTACAAGAGATGGATGCTTTTCGGTTTTCTGCAGGTTGCTTTTGACACTGAATAAATACTGGAGTTATTCTGGCAGGAAATTAGCTCAATTATGCGTGGCAAAATAACAACGATAAGAAAATGTCATGGTTTTGAAACCTAAATATTTTTTGTTTAATGTATTGTCTCCATTTAGAAGCACAGTGTAAACCTTATTACTCTGACTATTCTCCTGCTCGACTTTTCATCCACAAAATGTGCACAAGCCATTACTTGGATTTGTTCATCACTGTAGTGATTGGGCTGAATGTAATCACCATGGCAATGGAACATTATCAGCAACCAAAGGTAAGTGAGATTATTTTATAATCAAACTAGAAACAGAAAAATTGTGTTGGTCACAGTTCTGAAGCTGACCACCTCCAGCTTCCTAACACTGACTACTTTCAAAAAGCAAGTAAGAGTTGGCAGGAGATATGACCAGAGCCAACAAGTGACAACTCATCTCGTACATCAGGACTTCTTCAGGACTGAAGGGCCTGAAAAGTCCTGTTGCTTGCTTGATGACGTCTGTAGGTGATGCATCCAATCCTGCTGAAAGAGATTGTGGAACGTAACAGGCCAATAGTATTGGACTGCTGCATTGCTACTAGATACCTCTGGCAAAGCGACCACTGATATGAGTGGGTGAAGTCTATGTCCAATGCTGGTCTCTCACTTCTACAGTAGGATGCTGAACAGTAGAGAGCTGATTGATTGGAAAACTGAAGAACAGAGGGATGCCACATTTGTTGAACATCTACATTGGCATCTCTCTTTCTGACTGGCAACACAAACACAACTCTTGGCCACTGACATTGTAAACTAACAGAATTCCGATGTAAATATTAGAAGTTATTCTGGAGGAATCTATTGAAGCGGTAAGACTCTAAAGGGGTACCTACTAAATAATACAATATTGACTACTTTAAAAAACACCATTATTGGCTGCTTCTCCACCCACCCCCTACCCAGATGTGGACTCCGTGACTACCAGCTCCTGCTGTTTTCCGAATGAATGTTCTTCTCCCAACGCAGTAATCCTGGATGGCAGGGATGATTTAACAACCCCACCTTCCCACGGTTCCAGATCATTAGGGATAACAGTTTCAGTGGCTTCTCATTAATGTACCAATCCCCTCTTTGTCCCAGCAGCTCCAGCATTTCTCTTTATTAAAAAACAACCGGGGGAAGCCAGTATTTCTGTGAATAAAGTCCCGAACCTGAGTTCATACCAGAAACATGTTGCAGCTTAAAGCAAAAATCCCTGCTAGATCAAGTAGCCAATACTCCCTAGTCATAATAAGTGTAACAATGAGACCTAGCGATGCAGGTACATAAATTGTTAGTTGTGGGATGACAAGTAGAAAAAGCCATAAAAAGGCAAATGGGCTTCTGGATTTCTTACTCAGGGCAGTGAATTTAAAGCAAGGAAGTGATATTAAATTTGTACAAGACATTCATTAGGCCATCATTTGAAAGGAAATTGGATAAGTGTTTGAAAAGGAAGAATGTAGAAGGGTATGGGGGAAAGGCAGAGAAATGGGACTCGAAGAGATAGCTCTAGTTGAAGAGCTAGCACCAATAAACACGATGACCTTACGGTCTGGTCTTTCTCTGCATCGGAAAGCCTGGGAATTAGTGTCAGCAATATTGGTGGACAGCTACCGAACCTGTTCACACGACATTCCTCTGTTGGCTATTTTAATGGAGGTGTTGACCCGCTTATTTTTAAAATACCAGGGAGAGGAATGTGTTAAGCTTTTTCCACTAATATCCACAACAATCATTTCTAGCCTCCGATAATTAACTTGCCCTTATTTGTCTTCAGGTGAATCTTACCTGCTGCTCTCTGATTCATGATGTTGCATTGTAACTAAAGCTGTGGAAGAAAGATGGAGATGCTTCAATAGAACAAACTGCAGAAATCTGCCAGTATGTTGATGATGCAATAGGGCGAAGGTCAAGAAATCTCTGCTTAGATCAGATATTTCCCAGTGCCAGACTCCACCAGGGAAGGAAGTAGTTGCTTCATTTCAGACCCTTTGGATTGGATGGGTTTAACGAACTTTGGGTCCAACCAATTCAATGTTCTGATGCTATGTACTCAATCCCAGTCATTGATGTGATACACCAGTATCGTGAGGCTGAGAGCTTCATGGATAGCACGTTTCAGGAGGTGGTCACCCCACAGATAAAGAGTGCACAGGCAGAAAGGGAATGGGTGACCACCAGACCGAAGAGGAGGACCAGGCAGCTAATGCAGGAGTCCCCCGAGTGCATCTCGCTCTCCAACCAGTATTCTGTTCTGAGTACTGGTGAGGACGATGGCTCCTCTGGGGAGTATAGCCAGAGCCAAGTCTGCGGCACCACGGGTGACTCAGCTGTACGGGGGGGGGGGGGTGGAGAAAGAAGAGTGGGAAAGCAATAGTGGTAGGGAATTTGTTAGTTAGGGGAGCAGACAGATGTTTCTGCAGTTGCAGACGTGACTCCAGGATGGTATGTTGCCTCCCTGGTGCCAGGGTCAATGATGTCACCGAGCGGCTGCAGAACATTCTGACGGTGAACAGCCACAGGTCGTGGTCCATATCGGTACCAACGACATAGATAGAAACAGGATGAAGTCCTGCAAGTAGATTTCAGGGAGCTAGGAAAGTGATTAAAAAGCAGGACCTCAAAGCTAGTAATCTCCGGATTACTCCCGGTGCCACGCACAAGTGAGTATAGAAATAGAAGGATAGAGCAGATGAATGTGTGGCTGGAGAAATAGTAGATGATTTAGATTCCTGGGTCCTGGGGTATTGGGACTAGTTCTGGGGAGGTGGGATCTGTACAGGCCGTACGGGTTGCACCTCAACAGGGCCAGAACCAATATCCTCGTGGGGAGGTTTGCTAGTGCTGTTGGGGAGGGTTTAAACTAATTTGGCAGGGGAATGGGCACCAGGATGTAACATTAGAAAGGGGAAATAAAGTGCTCAAAAGATTGGGAGAGGCAGACAGCACTAAAGTAAGAAATAGTAAGGTGGGGTCGAACTAAGAGAGAATGTAGGATGGGTTTACAGTGTATGTATTTGAACGCATGAAGCGTAGTAAACAAGGTACGTGAGCTGCAGGCACAAATAGCCACATGGGAATATGATGTTGTGGCGATAACGGAGACCTGACTGAAAAAAGGGCAGGGTAGGGTATTAATTATTCCTGGTTATAAAGTGTTCAGGAAAAATAGGGAAGGAAGGATAGTAGGTGTTGTGGCAGTATTGGTCAAGGAGAATGTTACAGTGCTGGAGAGGGAGAATGTCCTGGAGGGGTCAAGGACAGAATCTATATGGCTAGAGTTAAGAAATAATAGAGCTGCCATTACACTACTAGCTCTATTCTATAGGCCACCAACTAGTGGGAAAAATATGGAGGAGCAAATTTGCAGAAAAATTACAGAAAGGGGCAAGAACTATAGAGTAGTAATAATGGGGGACTTCAACTATCCTAATATAGACTAGGATCGTAATAGTGTTAAGGGCAGAGAAGGGGAAGAATTTCTGAAGTGTGTTCAGGAGAACTTTCTTGATTAGTACGTTTCTGGCCTGACCAGGGAGGAAGCATTGCTGGATCTGGTTCTGGGAAATGAGGTGGGTCAAGTGGAGCAAGTGTCAGTAAGTGAACATTTAGGGAACAGTGATCATAGTATCATAAGGTTTAGATTAGCTATGGAAAAGGACAGGGAGCAATCTAGAGTAAAAATGTTTAACTGGGGGAAGGCCAATTTCAGTGGGATGAGAATGGATCTTGCCTGGCCTGGCCTGGCGGACATGTGGCATATGAAATTTAATGCAGAAAAGTGTGAAGTGTTACATTTTGGTAGAAAGAACGAGAAGAGGCAATATAAACTAAATGGTACAATCCTAAAGGGGGTGCATGAACAGAGAGACCTGGGGGTATGTGTGCACAAATCATTGAAGATGGCAAGGCAGGTTGAGAAAGCAGTTAAAAAGCTTACAGGATCCTGGGCTTCATAAATAGAGGTATAGAGTACAAAAGTGTGGAAATTATGATGAACCTGTATAAAACGCTGGGTCGGCCCCAACTGGAGTACTGTGTCCAATTCTGGGCACCACACGTTAGGAAGGATGTGAAGGTCTTAGAGAGGGTGCAGAAAAGATTTACGAGAATGATTCCAGGAATGAGGGACTTCAGTTACGTGGATAGACTGGAGAAGCTGGGGTTGTTCTCCATAGAGCAGAGAAGATTGAGAGGAGATTATTTAGAGGTGTTCAAAATCATGAGGGGTCTGGACAGAGTAGATAGAGAGAAACTGTTCCCATTGGCAGAAGGGTCAAGAACCAGAGGACACAGGTTTAAGGTGATTGGTGAAAGAACCAAAGGCAACGTCAGAAAAAACTTTTTTACTCAGCGATTGGTTAAGATCTGGAATGCACTGCCTGAAAGGGCCGTGGAGGCAGATTCAATCACGGCTTTCCAAAGGGAGTTGGATAAGTATCTGAAGGAAAGAAATTTGCAGGGCTACGGGGAAAGGGCGGGGGAGTGGGACTAGCTGAGGGGCTGTTGCAGAGAGCTGGCACGGGTTTGATGGGCCGAATGGCCTTCTTCCGTGCTGTAACCATTCTATGATCTTAAAACACAGCAGTGCCATTCTAATTAAGCTGTTTTTATCCCAGCTTGTGAAATAGAAATGACTCAGATAGAAATAAAAGCTTTTTTACAACATGTTAAAAGCACCTTTCATGACCTCAGGACGTCCGACAGCGCTTTACAGCCAATGAAGTACTTTTTTGAAGTGTTGTCACTGTTGTAATGTAGGAAAACAAGGCATCCAGGACACTGGGGAGAAATCCCCAGCTCTTATTCTAAATAGTGCCGTGAGAGCTTTTACATCCACCTGAGAGGGCAGACAGGACCTCGGTTTAAAGTCTCATCTGAAAGACGGCACCTCCGACAGTGCAGCACTCCCTCAGTACTGCACTGGAGTGCCAGCCTAGATGTTGTGCTCGAGTGTCTAGAATGGGTCTTGAATCCATGACCTTCTGAGTCAAAGGTGAGAGAGCTACCCACTGAGCCACAGCTGACACCTGGCATTGTGGAACATCATGGTTATCAATATATCTTGGTCATTAACATAATATATTATTTATTATATTGGATCAAATGTGCAGATTCCAACTGGAAATTCATCATGAAATAAATCAGCGCGAGATATTATTAAGTAACCAGGTTGTTCATAGTTAGGTAAATTTGGAGGAGACGGGACAGTAACCAGAGGGCACAGATTTAAGGTGATTGCCAGAAGAACCAGAGATGACATGAGGAAACATTTTTTTAGACAGCGAGCTGTTGTGATCTGGAACTCGCTGCCTGAAAGGGCAGTGGAAGCAGATTCAATAGTAACTTTCAAAAGAGAAATGGATAAATACTTGAAGGGAAAAAATTTACAGGGCTGTGGGGCAAGAACAGGGGAGTGGGATTAATTGGATTGCTCTACCAAAGAGCCGGCACAGGCACGATGGGCCAAATGGCCACCTTCTGTGCTGCATCATTCTATGATTCTATATCAAATATAAATTAGTATCTAAAGGAGGACAAATCTGTAATTGTTCTAACAAAATGCTTTACCTTTAATCTTAATCTCTCATGTTCTCAGGTCCTTGACGAAGCCCTGAAGATCTGCAACTACATCTTCACAATTATCTTTGTCCTGGAGAGTGTATTCAAACTAGTTGCCTTTGGTTTTCGCCGGTTCTTCAAGGATAGGTAAAATACTGCAGCACTGATGAAGTCGGGGGAAGCAATGCTTGTTTCATTGTGTGCACGGTTTGTTTTGGTTTTTGCTGGCACAGAGAGATAAGGAGATTGTCCCTCGTCATCTTTCAGACCTTGTTTACATGGAGCAGCCATCGCGAAAACACTTTCACGTTGTCCAGAGACACAATAATCTGACAATGGAACTGTTTTCTGTGTCACGTTCCTCTGCTGATTGCTCCATTCATTTTCTAGTCTGAGTCACGGAGTGCATTGCGGCAGATACTCAATGTGTTCAGTTTACAAGGAAATAAAAAGCGAGTTAAACTGTTGTGCGAAAAATTAACAATTTGCATCTATTTTGCCATTTAGCATTCCAGTTTCACGTCATCACGGGGGCCAAGTCAGGAGCAGTTTAACTTCCCAAAGCCGGTGTTAATGGGGTGACAACGGCCTCGGAATGGGGTCGGTAGACTGACCGCCGTTAACACCGCTGCTCCGCTCTTTGCCGCTTTTACAGGGGCCTACCGCTGGCAGTAGGTCCCCTTTAAATAAGCAAACTTGGGTCCCAATACGTACATTGGACCCAGATTGCCATTTTAGGACAGAACTGGTCGGAGAGTGCACGGCGAGAGAACCGAACAGGCGCTGAAAGGGGGCATGCTTTCAATTATTTGGCGGAGCTAGAAGGAGGAGGAGTGCTCGACCAGGCCCCACAGAAATAATCTGGGCCACTGCCGCCCTGAGCTTCCCCCCCACCCCCACACGATTGTGACCCCCATCCTCGGACTCACCTTACTGGTGGGCCCGGCCGGCTGCTTGACCACACGCTATTTACGCCAGCCTGAATCCGGCAAACTGCATCGGGATGCCCATTTGGGACGGTCAGCTCGCCGGTTCCACTTAACTGGGACCCGGGCCTTGGAAAGCCTCCGAACCCTTCGCTGCCGAAACGGACGGGTTTGCTGGCCGCGCTCCGCCAGTCCAAAAGTTAAGATCGCCCCACCGTAAGTCTTGCAATGCACCACTTTCAATGCAGCATTTAAAAGCCTGAAAGTGTCCACGCTCACTCACAATAAGGAGTTGGTATTGCTGCTATTACAGTTTCACACTGATGTAACTTTGCGAGTGCGAAAAGGCTTGCATTACCAAAAGACCTCCTCGACGCTGGGATCCTACGACATGTATTAAGTCATTAAAAACCAATATGGCAGCTCATTCAAGTGGCTTGTACCGCACTTGCTTGAAACCTTCAAGTTTCGAGGAGACATTACCTTGTGTGGGTTGTGATGTACTGTACGGCCTTTGTCTCTGCGATAACCCTTAACCATCTAAAACATCAGGCCTAGCAAAGCCATACAGTTGACCAATTTAATATTGCATGTGCAAATTGGACAACAATTGAAATTATTATCACTGAAATAAAATCCCTTTCGCCCTCAACACTATATTACTAAGTTTGAAGATTGAAAAAGTCCACCCTCAACATTATAATACCTGGGAGACATGTGCCTCACAACAACCAAGGAAATGTTCGTTGCCTTTCATTGATTTCTATTGGCACTGACCAATGACGTCAAGCCTCCAGGTGCCCGGTACCATAATGCACCCTCACCATCAGCTTCAGAAATATAAACGCAAGGCTTTAACATACTAATTTCTTCATTTAAATGTTAAAATAAAAACAGAGCTTCGATGTGCCCTTGTGTTTAGCTGCGGCTCTCTGGGTTCCCAACACATGTTGGTTGTTGAGTCAGCTGCTATGTTTTGAGGGTTGCTTGTGATGCCTCCTGTGTGGTTTAACTCCAGATGGAACCAGCTGGACCTCGCTATTGTACTGCTGTCCATTATGGGGATCACCCTTGAAGAGATTGAGGTGAATGCTTCCTTGCCAATCAACCCCACAATCATTAGAATCATGAGAGTCCTCCGGATTGCTAGAGGTCAGTAAAACTCGAACTTGCTATTCACTGCAGTGTATTTAAAACTCCTCTCGGATACTAGAAGTCATGTCCCTTTTTAGAGTTACTGCTAGCTGATAGTGTGTGTGTGTGTTTTTCGATACTGGTGAGAACCAGAGGGGGAGATGAGAATTTTTTTACGCAACGAGTTGTTGTGATCTGGAAGGCGCTGCCTGAAAGGGCGGTGGAAGCAGATTCAATAGTAACTTTCAAAAGGGAATTGGATAAATACTTGAAAAGGAGAAATTTGCAGGGCTACGGGAAAGAGCAGGGGGGAGTGGGACTAATTGAATCGCTCTTTCAAAGAGCCAGCACAGGCACGATGGGATGAATGGCCTCCTTCTGTGCGGTATGATTCTAGGTCAGGGTCAGTGATGCCCCACATGGTCTAATAGCCCAAGGACACTGCCAAAGCTCACACATGAAGGTCGGTCATTTCATCAAGGTACCGCAGGGCGAATCATTCTCTTGGAACTGTAGCACAGAATGAGTAGGCATAATAGATATTAATACTACATATGAAGGCCCAACAATGCGGGAGGGCCCACTCTACCAGGGATAGTACTCCACCAGGGACTTCTGTCTACCTTTGCCGCTGACCCTTCCAAATCCCAGAGGTAGGGTCACTTAAAAATTTGGGACGGGCACCTGTGCCAGGGATGGCACTGTTGGGGAACCCGTCCTGCAGGTCCAGCAGGATTTGGGAGCATTGCCTTGCAAGGCAAAAATATTAATCGATCATTAACCCCTCACTGGTCGGCCATTCTCCAAACGGCAATCAATGTTTCCTAAACCGATGGCCATTTGGATTTGGTATTGTGGGGCTCACTTACAGCACTCGTACATCATGTGTACTATAGGTGGAACCGGTGGGATTGCCAGGGATCCCGTCAGTCCTGTCTCCAATAGTGACATCATGACGGGCAGGTCAGAGTGGAAGAATCTGCAGCACCGCTCCCCCCCCCCCCCCGCCACCGCACCCCAGTCAGAATTCCTCAGTGACCCCACAAAGGGGTGTAAACCCACCAGAACTCTAGTCCTGCCTCAAAATCCTCCCCTCAACTCCGCCCAGATTTCAGGCCCTTGTCTCGATTTGAGTTTTTCCCACTGAAGGGAAAATTAATCATTTTGTTAGAAGTGAGTGGCCGGCACAAGGGAAAATCACAGCCCTAGTTCCTTCTTATCTTGAGGGGGCTGGAATACAAGAGGGAGGAAGTTATGTTTCATTTGTATAGAGCCTTGGTTAGACCCCATCTGGAGTATTGCCTTCAGTTTTGGACACCGCACCTCAGGAAGGGTATACTGCCGTTGGAGGGAGTACAGCGCAGATTCACCAGAATAATACCATGGCTAAAAGGGTTAAATGAAGAGAATGATTTCCTAAGTTTGGCTTATATTCCCTTGAATATGGGAGATTGAGAGGTGATCTGATCGAGGTGTTTCAACTGTTAAAAGGATTCGATATGGTAGATATGGAGAAACTATTTCCTCTGGTGGGAGATTCAAGAACAAGGGGGCATCATCTTAAAATTAGAGCTAGGCCGTTCAGGGGCAAAATCAGGAAACACTTCTTCCACACAAAGGGTAGCAGAAATCTGGAACTCTCACCATCTCCTGCCCCCTGCCCCGCAAAAGCTGTGGATGCTGGGGGTTAATTGGAGCTTTCAAGACTGAAATCAACAATTTTTGTTGGGTTAGGCTGTCAAGAGATAGTGAGCAAAGGCGGGACAATGGAGTTGAGTTACAGATCAACCATGATCGAATTGTGAGAAGTCACACAACACCAGGTTATAGTCCAACAGCTTTATTTGAAATCACAAGCTTTCGGAGCGCTGCTCCTTCTTCACCTGACGAAGGAGCAGCACTCCGAAAGCTTGTGATTTCAAATAAAGCTGTTGGACTATAACCTGGTGTTGTGTGACTTCTCACATTTGTCCACCCCAGTCCAACCGACCGGCATCTCCACATCATGATCGAATTGAATGGCAGAGCACTTCCGAGGTGCTGAATTACCTACTCCTGCTCATAAGGTTTGTATGTTCTGTAAAAAAAAACCCATATAAAACTCTCACTGGCTGCTCAAGAGAGCTGAATGGACTTTACAATCCTGCCTGTTAATTTTGAACTACGTTGCGCACCGATTGAAAATTCGATGAGAATAGAATTCCTTATAAGGCTGGTACCAGATGGATTTGAAGGAGCAGCTATTTTGTCCTGAATGGTAGAAGAATGTCATTAACCTTATCCAGGGATCTTGGCATTTGGATCAAGCGAGGCTTAGTAACCGAATTATTTAAAATAGAACATTATTAGATGATGCATTGTGTTGCTTGGCAGGAAACATTTGGTGTCTGTGGCATTTACAACCTTTGCTTATGTCCCCAAAAAGTCCTCAAGCTCTTGAAGATGGCGGTGGGGATGAGAGCCTTGCTGAACACCGTAATCCAGGCTCTACCACAGGTGAGCGCATTGCTGTAACTTCACAATAGCAGGTGTGGTCGTGTCAGGGGATCTTGCACGTTGTGTAGAATCTGTTTATAGCTCTGGAGTTCACTACCTCGTCCTGTTTTATGGCCCTGGTGTGAGAACCTGTTCAGTGCAACAGCTCAACATTGTCACAATATCGTGGGAAACAAAAGTTTTCACTGTCACATCTGTGCAGCGCTAACAGCCCAGGCCGCTATGCCATCACCCCGGCTCAGTTGGTGGAGTCGCCTCTCTGTCCGAAGGCTTCAGTTCAGGCACCACATTGGGAGTTGGAGCACGTAATCTCGGCAGTGGCTAGCACTCCATTGCAGTACTGCGGAGGTGCTTCACTGTCAGAGGTGACACCCTTTGTCGAGGATACTAAACCAAGTTTGGTCCGTTCTGGTGGTTCAGCTGGATGTAAGATATGGAAGTACAAAAAGGAATACTCCCCTCAACTCAGCACTGATGTTCCACTCAATACTGACACCCCGCGCTGACACTCAATGTAGGCATGCTGATCTAACACTCAGGGTTAACACTCAGGGCTTAAACTCAGCCCTAGCCTTTAGAATGAACACTCTGAACTGGCAGTCAGCACTAACACTCACCAGATCAGGGATAGACACAGCTTTGGGTCCTGCTCCACTTAGTTCCTGATTTGAGTTACATCTAGTGGGGGGAGGTGGTAATTGGAGATTGGAGTGCTGAGCTGAGTCTGCAGTGTCTCCCAGTTGCACAATGCTGAGCAGAGACTGCAACAGCCCACAGTCAAGGGAGGTTCAGCGGAACAGCAGTGTCCAAAAAAGAGCCACCAAATTTTGGAATCACCTACAAATGAGCAACCCCCAATGCTATCACTACGACGCCCTGAAATGCCAAGAGCTGACCATAAAGAAAAATACCCTCAGTCAACTAGTCCTGGGACTCAGTGAAGTAACTACTAACAACACTAACAATAACCAGTCCCAGGACAGTGACAGGGTAACACAAAGAATTCGACCCAACACAATCGTCGCTAAGCAAAAGGAAAAATATTTGACATATTGGGCAGAAACAACAAAAACCCAAAGCAAACTCAATTGCTACTTGGCCCTAAACAGACAATACAACATAGCTGATTACCTGACCATGGTAAAGGATAACAAACTGAGAAGAACCTTGACAAGGTACAGACTTAGCGAACACGGCCTAGCGATCGAAAAAGGCAGACACAGGCAAACCAGGCTGCCAAGAGAAGACAGGATATGCTCTCACTGCAGTCTGGGAGTAGTTGAGACAGAGATGCACTTCCTCACAGCCTGTGGAAAATATCAGGACATCAGGGAGAATTTCTACCAAAAATTCTCCCAAATATGCCCTGAATTCAGAAATCTGAATGACAACCAAAAACTCCCTTTCCTACTGGGGGAGGAGAGAAGCTGTGTAACACTGGCGGCACACTATGTTACAGCTTGCCATGAACAGAGGGACAACCAGTAAACTAAGACAAGAATATATACAAACAAGGCGAATGTATATTTATAAACTGTATGAATAGAACCGCGTTTATGTGTTCAACCATAAATGTATTTTGATGCTTTGGCAACATAAGATGTACCTTATCATGCCAATAAAGCGATTTGAATTGTGAATTGTAAATTGTCTCCCAGTGGTGAACTGCTGAGTGGAGACTATATCAGAGCAGAGACTGAACCAGACTGTTCACAATCTCGGCGTCCTATTTGACCCAGAGCTGGGCTTCTGACCCTATCACAGATACCGCCGACACCCATCTCCATAACAATGCCCGCCTCCGTCCCTGCCTCAGTCCTTCTGCTGCTGAAACTCTGAGCTATGCCTTTGTCACCTCCAGACACAATGGCCCCAATAATTATGGCGAGCTGGGTGTGGTTGTGGGGGGAATGGTTGCGGTGGCGGGGGGGGGGCGGATCCTGGGAACATGGAGATCTTGCCAAATTTAACAACAGGATCTCATTATCATTTTTTAAATTCCATTTCCCACCCAGCTGCCAGCCAGATTGACAGGCTGGCCGGCTGCCGGCCAGGAAAGCCTGCGGTAGAACATCGCAGTTGGCCCCGGTAATCGGAAAAGATCGGGGCGTGATGGGGAGGGGTGGGTGCGGTGGGGGCTCTGAGATCGGCAATCAGAATGGAAGGGAGGGAGGGATCGCGGAGCAGAAGGGAGGGGTCGGACAGCAATCGGGAGGGAGGATCTGGGAATCATGGGCACGGGGTCCTACTGTCGCCCAGCCACAATAGCACACGGTGGGTATAAGAGCGGCAGAGGTAATGCTAGGATATGGAGGTTAGAGGTGTGGAGAATAAAAATGCTGATAAGCATAGAAGGCAAACCAAAATATGCAATTAAATTCACAAATGAATGCAAAGACATGGAGGGGGATTTTTGACTGTTGGGAGCCCATTTCTCACCTGAAAATCAGGTGACCGGCGGAAGAACATCTAGTGGTGATTTTGATCACCACTTTCTCCGCCTGGTTCGTTTTTCAGGCCAGCCTGTAACTGGGCACCCTGTACGCCTTGTAAAACAGGCGGGCGGCTGTTTAAATATGCAAATTGAGGACTTGTACTGATTGTAGGACCCCCGGTGCAATTTCCGTAGAGCAATGAGCTGAGCAAGCAGAGTATATACTTGTCTCAGGTTCTCCAGACCTTGAGCAACCTAGCCAGCAGTCCTTAAAGGGACAACCATTGCAGGCTGTTCAGAAAAGATATGTTTTTTGCTCTTTTTTTTTTTAAGATTCATGCTCCTCCTCGCCCCACAAAAATCTTCTCCCCCCGCTGCCGTGGCCTTGGGCAGGCGCCAGAGGGGCACCGCCAAATATTGCGCCCGTTTCAGGCCCAACTTGAAAATCTCACCCCCCTCTCCCCTTCCCCCCACCTCCCACCCTATTCAATTTGCAGACCATTCTCTGGAGTGCTCCCAGGTCAGTTGCCATAGGCTTGTGCTGGCTGCAGTTCTGCACTCTCTCTGTTGTAGCAGTGGACTTCAATCCCCTTTCCTCAGAAGAGAATCTTCACGGTAACAAGATGACTTGTTCCATTTCTCATGCCAACCGTCCTAACGCTTGCCCGAGTGAGATTGTCACATCAGTGCAGATGTCAAATTCCCTACATTATAGGTTGAGGCCTCAACTGATTTTACTTAGGGCCCTCAAGAGCCATCGGAAAGAGAAGACTTTAATTCTATCCGAGCTCAGATTGAAACTCAGGTCTGGGAAGAGTCCTAATGCAATGTGACACCTAGATCTATGCAAGAGAAGTCTTCATTCCTTGCTGCCTGGGTCCAATTGCCAAAGGGGAAAGGACAGTATTCCACCCAAATTGGTGTCATAGGTTTGGAAGTTCATGTAGTTCATGAAAATGAGAGACTGAAAATTTGCAGTACATTCAGAAGAATTGTATAGTAATTAAACAATTTTTGAAATGTTCTCCAATTTAAAGAAAAACGAACCACCTCTGAGGATTGAAAGGTCTGAGATTTGCATTGTGGCTTGCTGCCCTGAATCGAGCACAAGTCAGTGAGAATTACATCAATAAAATAACTCATTCGCAAAGTACTGCAATAAACTGGGAAATCAGAAGCAGTTTCATGGCTTTAACATTTAATTCCACATGTTCCCTTCCTCCGACAACTAGGGCAAGTGATTTGTTGTGGTAATTGGTCTGTTGTCACTCAGATCCACTTAGAAATGAACACTTTCACTGCCTCCGGGACCTGTTCTGCTAAATTGTGGAACTCGAATTGCGTTCCCTATTGTTGGGGTAAGAATTTGCAGGATTCATCCCCGCTGTGATTCTCTGCACCAACATCTTTGTGGCCTTCTGCACACGTGCACCCGATCCCCTTCGCCACATGCGCACTGTTTATCGAAGCCGCGCATGCACAGTGCCCAACAGTTGCGGCCTGCTCCGTGGGCCACCCCGCTTTCCTCGGCTCCGTAAGGAGAAGGTCACTGGATCCGTTGGAGTCCAGGGGGCGGGGGGGGGGGAAGAGAGAGAGAGAGAGAGGAGGGAATTGGAGGGAGAGAGAGGAGGGAATTGGAGGGGGAGAGAGAGGAGGGAATTGGAGGGGGGAGAGAGACAGGGTGAGAGAGGAGGGAATTTGAGGGGGAAAAGAGAAAGGATGGGGAGAGAGACTGGGTGAGAGAGGAGGGAATCGGAGGGGGGTGAGAGAGGGAATTGGGAGGAGAGAGAGGATGGGGAGAGGGTGAGAAGAGGGAATCGGAGGGGGGAGAGACGGTGAGAGAGAGAGGAGGGAATTGGAGGGGGAAGAGAGAGAGAGACGGAATTGGAGGGAGGGGAGAGAGAGGAGGGGGAGAAAGGAAGGGGAGAGAGAGAGAGGATCGAGGGGGAAGAGGGGAGAGGAGGTCAGAAATTCAGGGGAAGAGTAACCCAAGCTTAAATCTACCTAAGCAATACCCCTTGATCTATCTCATCTTCTACACTTTTCTACCTCAGTGACATTCTGCACATTGAGCTTTGTCCATTCACTTGCGTCTCTTAGTTTTAAACAAAAATAGAAAGAACCTGCATTTATATATAGTGCCCTTCACTATTTCAGGACGCCCTAAAGCGTTTCACAGTGTTTTATAAGTGTAGTCACTGTTGTAATGTAGAAAAACACAGCAGCCATTTGTGCACAGCAAGCTCCTACCCACAGCAATTAGATAATGGCCAGGTAAACTGTTTTAGCGATGTTGATTGAGCGATGAATATTGGCCAGGACACCGGGGATAACTCCCCTGCTCTGCTTCAAAATAGTGCCATGGGCTCTTTTATATCCATCTGAGAGGGGCGAAGGGGCCTCAGTCTAATGTCTCACCTCAAAAACAATGTAAATCTTTTCATCTGTCTCCTCTCCATTACCTCAATCTTGATGAAACCATGAAATGATTGAGTTTGTGTTACTGCAGTAACATTTGATGTACGTTAATGATCCTCTCATTGTTGGCAGCTAGATAAAATATTTATTTCAGACTGTAATAATAAATATAAATCTAGAAGTTACCATTCGCGATATTGGTCTATGAATAGTTAACTGTTATTTTAAACAGGTTAATGCCTCCTTTAAAATGAAAAAGCAATGTCATATGAACACTTTGAATATCTGTATGCTAATATTACAATCAGAAATTCCTAGTCTACAGTTTCAACTTGAGCCCTCCATAATCAACGTGTACCTATCATAATTGATTCTGGAAGCTTCTCTGAGATGCTAGTTGAAAGTTATTCAGAGGAGACGCTTCCAGCATCAATTAACCAAAAATAAAAATTTACATCTATTTGAATAATCCAAGGTTGGTGGTCAGAAGACAGAAGATGAGCTAGCTATTTTAAGCCATCCTTTGTACGAGACCTACACATTCAGCAATGGAGGAATCCTTCATGGTCTTTATCTCTCTTGCAGGTCGGGAATCTTGGTCTCTTGTTCATGCTGCTGTTCTTCATATTTGCAGCTCTTGGAGTTGAACTTTTCGGGGACCTAGGTAAGATACTGCAGGCACAAGTACATTATCTTTGGCTAATATTCCTTTGCACTACTTAAAACCCATTCCTAGACCTGCTTTCTTCATTTTAATATGGCTCATGTAACTTGGCTCATCATAGGAACATAATGGAGTTGTTGACTAATCATAACAATCCATCTCTATCAATTAGTCTACAACCGACCCAGACACGAGGCGAGGAAACCCCCAATGGTGGAGAGCTTTGGGAACCATAGGTCCAAAGTCACCTGTTCTCCCCAAGCGTGCTACACTCACCACATGTCATATCTCAAGTTACTCATATACTGTTTCCCAAAATGTTATTTTCATAAATCATAATATGGCCAGAGGCTTGAGAACGTATCAGTGAAACCTCTTGCATAGATTCATTGCCACTAAATCTAGAGAATATACCACCATTCTTTTTAGTTCTTTGAACAAGGCTGGCTTAAGATAGTTTCTGGCTGCTAACTTAACAATAGAAAGTTCTAACAGAGATTTATCTTTGTTCATCTCTGATTATTTGCAGGACCTGTAATTTATTGGGTCTTCAATTACTATAATCCTAACTGCAGCAAAGAAATAGAATATAGGATGTGTCCTAAACCCACATTAGCCTTGTATTAACATTGGAGGTCCTCCAAATGGAAAATTTCAGTTTGAAATCTAATAAGTGTCCTGAATTTCATATGCCTGTAGGTGATTCTTGTTACATCAGCTTCTACATGTGTGTGCAATAATAGGCAGCACTTGGGAGATTTCCTTATGGGGTTTATGTTTAGTTTAGTGATATGAATATTCTGAGATTTGTATTTCTTGTGACAGATTATTTCAGTTTTGAATGAAAATGCTAATATAATGTTGGAAGCAGAGCTTACCAGCAAAGATGCTTTGGGCAGGATTTTCATTGGGCCGTGGAGGCGGGATTGGAGGCGTGTGGGGGGTTAAAATTCCGAAATCGGGGGTCCCGACACCATCCCGCCCCCAACCCACCTCCATGCCAATTTCAAAGGAGGCGGGTACCTGCCCCGCACTGGGACCCACCTCCTGAGGCGGGAAGGGGATTAGTGCCAATTAACTGCCTGTTAACAGGTAGTTAACAGGCAGTTTTTAGCCTAATCCCTATTTTAAAGGTTGAAGTGTGGGATTCCCGATGGCTCCAAACCACGCCAAGTTAGAGGAGGCGGACCATTGGGATGATGGGCTTGGAGGGGTTGAGATGTCCGGTGTTCAGGTGAGTGATGGGTGTATGAGTGCAAAGGTAAGTGTGTTTGGTGTGTTTAAAGAAGTTTTACATACTTACTTTTACAGCCTTCCTTCCTTCAGGTCTCGGGAGTCCCTCATCTCACCGGCACAGAAAGCAGAATGGCTGCGAGCTATCAAAAATTGCAGCATTCAGCTTTCTGTTCCAGGGAGATCTCTAAATCATCCTGACAGGAAGGAATTAACTTGGAGTACAGATTGTCAGTGTTTGACAGCTTCAAACAGCTGTGAAACGCTGATATTTCATTTGTCAAAAGGTCTTGAGAGATGAAATTTCAATCTGTGACGTCACCTGTTGCCAGGTGGCCCTTAATTGGCCTGCTGAGCCCGCTGGGCAGGCTCAACAAGGTCAATCAAGTCAAAATCACGTGGGTTGGCTAGAACTCGATGGAGGCGGGACTACAACCCCGAAAGTTGTAGTCCCGCCTCCAACCTGACTCCTCAATGAAAATCCAGCCCTTTGTGTTGGCCACATTGATACACTTAACAGTCTAGTTGGGATGGAGATTCGGAATTCAGCTTCAATGACACAACATGGTCCAAAGCCAAACCTTTGGTACAGGAAACTTTCAATTGACCGGCCCCTAAATAACCGGAAATGTCGATTAACCGGCAAAATTCAGGAGTAGGTTCAGGTAACTTTTATTACTTTTTTTACTCCATTTGTTGCTGTGCAAGGGTATAGCTGCAGCTGTTGCTAAGCTACAGAGACGCTTGCAACTTGTGCCCATTGTTCTGAAGCTGCAACAGGGTTTGTTGCTTTATACGGAGCTCTCAGCTCCGTATCTTTTACTATAGCGTTCGGTTATCCGGAATTGTTGATTAACCGGCACCACGTCGGTCCCATCCGTGCCGGATACCAGAAAGTTTCCTGTATTCCTTGAGTATATTGTATATTGAGTATATTAAATTGTATTCCCTTGAGTATAGAAGATTAAGGGGTGATTGAATTGAGATGTTTAAGATGATTAAAGGAGTTGATAGGGTAGATAGAGAGAAACTATTTCCTCTGGTGGGGGAGTTCAAAACAAGGGGGCGTAAGCTTAAAATTAGAGCTAGGCCGTTCAGGCGGTGACGTCTGGAAGCATTTCTTCACACAAAGGGTCGTGGAAATTTGGAACTCTCCCCAAAAAAGTTGTTGATGCCAGGGGGGGCAATTGAAAATTTCAAAACTGAGATTGATAGACTTTTGTTAGGCAAGGGAAGGGTTATGGAACCAAGGTGGGTAGATGGTATTAAGCTACAGATCAGCCATGATCTAATTGAATGACAGAACAGGTTTCAGGGGTTGAATGGCCTACTTCTATTCCTTTGTTTTGTTGATTAACTCTCTAATTCCAAAGTATGGTCCATCAGAAACCGTCCCCGCCCAGTTACCATATAGTTCATTATTGCAACAAAAACAGAATATGTGTCCCCTATCCTCTGAGGATTATTTGTTTAAATAAATGTGATTTTTATTTTGAATATCTTAAATGTAGAATGTGACGACTATCATCCCTGTGAGGGGTTGGGGCGACATGCCACCTTCAGAAATTTTGGGATGGCTTTCCTCACCTTGTTCCGAGTATCAACTGGAGACAACTGGAATGGAATAATGAAGGTGAGCTTTTTCCTCCTTTAGCAACATTCCCAAAGCCCCAGGGGAACATTGCTGCTCCAAGTGTAACAACTGGACATTGGGTGCCTGACACGTTACAGAGCAAGTCTTTAGCAACCAAGATGCCTAAAGCCATCGAGGGAGAAATTCATCTTGGGCGCCAACGCTAAACAGGCAATATCGCTTTGGCCGGCCGTTATACGCTCCGCCTGATAGTCAGTTCCATTGAAGTATATAACAAGCAGCCGATGCAATACGGCCCGTTCTGCACTGCTGCCCAAGACCAATCTCTACCCCATAGAATTTTACAGGACAGGAGGCTAGAGTAATCTAAAGCTAATGCCATTGCTCTGCTCTCTCCCCATATCCCTGTATCTTCCTCTACTTCAAAGATGCAATAGTCTCTACCTCAACTATTCCCTGCAGCAAAGCATTCCATGCTCTAACAATTCTGTGTAAAGAAATTTCACCTAATCTCTCTTCTCCCTTACTTCTTAAATAGATTAAATCGATGATTTAAACCGACTGCCCAATCTTTCTCTAGTCACTCCATCAAATCCCTTCATAATTTTAACGACCTTTATTAAATCTCTTAGCCTTCCCTGCTCTTGTGGAAATAATCCCAATAGCTCCTCATGACTTTGGTTTCCCATCTCTAGTATCATCTTGGTGAATCTTCACTGTATGCTCTCAATGGCTTTAACGTACAGACTATCCTTTATCCGAAAACCTTGGGACCAGCCGTGTTTTGGTTTTTGGAAAATTTTGGATTTCAGAAGGTACTACGGGGCAGCACCCCGTAAGCCACCACTTTCGGTTTTCAGAGGTTTTCTGTTTTCGGAAGTGCGGATAAAGGCTGGTACACTATCCCTTATCCGAAAGGGTGGGGGTCGGCGGGGGGTCGGGGGTCGGGGGGGGGAGAAAAGAATATCAGACAGGCCGCTGCAGCTATCGGACGGGCCGCTGTATTGTTGGGTTCACTCTCCCGGTATACCTCCTTCACACTGCCCGGCTCGGCCTGCAATCTCCTACCCAGGAGGGAACTCAGTGACCCTCTGCCCTGCTCAGCGTAAGTCGTGCGCCACTCTGGTCATGTCGTGCGCACGACTTACGCTGAACGAAAAAACTTTCGGTTTTTAGAGGGTTTCGGTTTTCGGAAGTTCGGATAAAGGATAGTCTACCTGTACTTTCTAAATGGGAGCACCAAATAACTTTAATTTTGCAAGGTTTTTCAGTTCTTCATTAAATTGAAAGTAACTGTTTTAATTGAGCCAAGTGTCCATTACACTAGGGGGACAGTTTACTGACAGGACAGCTTGACGTACATTAAAATTCAATTCTAAGCATGAAGAAGCTATTCGTTTAACTTCTGCCTTCTTCATCTTGTAATCATATTTTCTCACTACAAACACCTACTTAATTCACTCTGTTATTTGTTTCATTTTGTTTTTAACTTTTTTTTTACTCATTGGCAGGATACTTTACGAGACTGTAACCAAGAGGGCACCTGTTATAACACAGTGGTGTCCCCAATCTACTTTGTCTCGTTTGTGCTGACAGCGCAGTTTGTGCTGGTCAACGTAGTCATCGCGGTGTTGATGAAACACCTGGAGGAGAGCAACAAGGAGGCGAAAGAGGAAGCAGAACTCGAGGCAGAGCTGGAACTTGAATTAAAAATGTTAAATACCAATCAAGGGAATGTGGACGGTGTGACCTGGGGAGGCAGTGAAGGAGGAGATGCAGGCGACAGCCCAGGGAGTCCATCTGAGTCACTCCAAGTCAAAGTGGATTCTCCGTTTTCTTTAGAACCACCACTGGTAAGAAACAGAATTTTAGGCCGACTGCTTCTCATCACAGAGTTTTAATGGAAAATTCATTGCACTGTATGGTATTTGTAGGTACAAAGGAATAGGGTACCAAGAATAGAATAATCTTGATTTACTAGAAGACTCCTTTTATTTTACTCCTCAATCCATTGGCACTCTTTGTGTCAGGTGTCAATAAAAAATTATTATTTGTAATACATTATTCAAACCAGGTTGATCCCATTAGTTGTGGGCCAATCAATATCTCGAGATGCCTTTGTATTACGTAGAACTCAGTCCATTGGGGCCTTCAGTATAATAGGTCTCTTCATATTTAAAGGTTCCCTTCACAATGCCCTATTTTATTTCTAGAGGTTCAGTGTATTCATTATTGATGTCTTCATAATCTTCCATTTTAAGAAGACATCTGGAAGTCAAAGTGCTAAAGGGAGCAGGAAGAAAGATCAAATTTGCATTTATATAGCACTTTTCATGACCTCAGGAAGTCCCGAAGTGCTTTACAGCCAATGAAGTACTTGTGAAGTGTTTTAATATAGGGAAATGTGGCAGCCAATTTCTGCACAGCAAGTTCCCACAAACAGCAATGAAATAAATGACCAGATAATGTTTTAGGTGTTGGTTCAGAGATAAATGTTGGCCAGGAGAACACCACTGATCTTCTTTGAATGGTACCATGGGATCTTTTACGTCCACCTGAGGGTAGATGGGGCCTCAGTTTAACGTTTAATCGAAAGACAACACCTCCCACAGTGCAGCACTCCCTCAGTACTGCACTCTTCTAAACTCATTCTTCTAAACTTCTAAAATCTTCAGGCTAAAAATTCGTTATAGCCAAGGAATTGGCGGTGTTAGGACAAAAGATGGTGAATTTGGTGGCGATTTTGTCAATGGATGCCGCTTGGGAGCGGGTCAGGTGATTTCCAGGTTCCAGTCCTGCCCCCAACTGCATCTGGCCCACGGGCGTGATTTTACGTTGATTGACCTTGTTAAGCCCGCCCTGCAGGCTTGCCGGCCAATTAAGAGGAAGCCGGTCAGATGACGCCATTTGATGACGCATCATCTGGTTTTCTTAAAGGGACCACGCACAATTTTTTTTGACAACTGATTTTACAGTGCTTGCCAGCATTGAGGTGCTGCAAACACTGACAATCACTGTACAAAGGTGAGCTCTTGCACCCAGGCTCTCCAATGACTCCCTCCATAGGTTGGAATAGATGGCAGCTGCAGGTGAGGTTACAGAAGCGATTTGTCACTGCTGAGAGAGGTTCTCCCAATGAGGTGGCACTAGACATTGATTTCAAAACTTGTTCCCTAAAGAAATGTGTAAGTGCATTAAAAATGAATTTCCCAACATTTTCTTACCTCTGAAACTCACCAGTGCACCATTGTATCCTTCACACCACTTCTGCAACTGTCATCAATGCAGAAACATTACAGCAGACACACACAACACGCCACACTTATCTGTCATGGTGTCCAGACGTCGGGAAACCTGAGACAGAAGCGGCAAAGTTAAAAAAATAGCCTGTCAACTACCTGTTAGCAGGCAGTTAATTGGCTTTAATCCTCTTCCCGCCGCTAGGTGTCGGATCCAAATCGGGGGCCCGACACTTGGGAAAATTGTTTGGAGGCGAGTTGACGGCGGGATTGGACCCCGCCGTCAATCAAAACAATTTTACCCTTTGACCCGCCTCCAAACCTGCCCTCTCAGTGCCGATAAAATCACGGCCATCGTGCCAGACAAAAATGCTCTAGACTGCACACAAAATTCGTCCTCACTGCTCAATAAAATTATTGGAGTCTTAAATCAAGTCTAAAAGTACAAGCTCATTTGCATTGCACTTAAAGGCTGGACCAATATCAGGTGTAGTCTAATCGCAACTCATGATTGCCACAGGCTTTTTTCACTACTTAAAGGGGAGGTTCATTGATGCTGCAACACCTCATTCTCAGCATTGTTGGCTGTGCAACTGCCTCAACAACCATAAGAAGAAGGACAAGGAGAAGGAGCACTTATTTACAAATCCTCATGGCAGATTGCCACCCCAGGGAGAAAGCCCGCAGGTTTTCCCATGAAGCTTTGGAAGCGTTAGTTTTAGCGCTGGAGAGAAGGCGGGCAGTTCTGTACCCACCAACTGGCAGGAGGCCCTCACCACAAGTCTGCCGCACTATGTGGAGGGAGGTGGCACACCACATCACAGACCGCCCATCCGGAAGTCCGATTGTCCAACTGCCTCCTCCCTCCCTCCCTCCTGGTCTTCGTCTTCTTCCTCCTCGTCTTCTTCCTCCTCTCTCTGTGAACATGTTCCCGTCTCTCTTGCTGCCGTAGATCCTGGAGGGCGAGGTGGCATGCCAGTACAGCCCCCATTAATCTTACCAAGTGTTGCAGTTTGAATCTTTGAAGAATAACTGTAGCTACTTTGTACTTGCCACAAGACTCCTGATACAAAAGAACCTTGAAATTACTCAATGAAACTGTTGCAGTAGCTGAAGCTAACAAAAAACCACAGAAACTGCACTAACCTGACAAGTGCGAGTGATTGCTGATGATCCCTTTAAATAACGTCCCTGCAGCCGGCTTCCTGGTGCTGCTTGCCAGCTCTCCCTGTCAGTGTTTGCTCCAGGCGGTGAGGTAAGTGGCTAAAAAGCAATTTGGGAAATCGGGCGTTCAGTGAGTGTTGCAACCTCACTGACATCACGATCTCTCTGGTGTTGAGGTCCCCGGCGATAGCTGTTACCGGCAGTGCTATGGGGGGGTCCCGATTTGGCATGCGCCGCCGGATTCACCTCGCCCTGTCAGTACTGGTCTCAATACTGCATTAGAACAGGCGGCGCTAAGGGCACGAATTTTTCCCCCATTATATCTTGGAGCCAGCAAGGAGCAGACAATAGTTGATTTTATGATAGTTATGAACCAGAAATAGTAATCAGGTAGTAAGTAAGCACCTTGGGAACAACGACCATAGTATGGTTGGATTCACGATTGACTTGCCAAAGTTTTGGACTTGCACAAGACTAACTTTCAGGATGAGGAGGGAATTAACTACAACCGAGTGGGAGAAGTTGTTAGTTGGCAAATCAACAGATCAACAGCAAACTCATTCAAGGAGTTAATTAGTGGATTACAGGAGAGAGGGTTTTAAGCCCTGGATGAGCAACCATGCTGTATGCGAGTGATTAGAACCAATATTAAACAAAATAAGAAAGCTTATGTAGAGGCAAAGAATGGTGGCAAGTATGAGTAGAACAAGAATTACAGAAAGCAACAAAAGTAGACCAAGAGAATAATGAGTGCCAAGATAGAATATGACAGAACACCCTTGCAGATGGTATCAAGATAAATGGAAAATATTTTTATGTGCATCAAGAAAGGACGGGTTTAGGTATGACAATAGCAGAACATAAGGACATAACTGCGTGGGTAGAAGCTAGCAGACGTAGTGCAACATATTCCATCTGCCATTCTTACATTCAACGTAAAGTTTGGATACAAGAATGGCAGATGGGAATACAATATAAATGGGGGAGCACTGAGGGTGTAATTTAGGGGCTCAGGTATAAAAGTCATTAGAAGCTAGAGTGCAGGCTAGAGGTGACTGAAAAGGCGAAAGGGACGGTGGGCGTCCTCACGAGGCAAAAGTAAGGAAGTGCAGCTGCAGTTATACAGTGTGTTGGTCAGAACCCATTTGGTGTATTGTGCTCAGTTTTGGCCACCTCACCTTCGGAAGGATATAGTTGCCTTGGAGTTCAGTGACGATTCACAAGAATAATATCTGGGATGAAGGCACTGAGCTATGATGAGAGGCTGGGTGAATTTGGGTTTTAGCCCAAGAGATGAGGGGATTAAGAGGCAGTCTGATTGAGGTGTTTAAAATAATGAAGGGAATTTAAAAACCTTAATCGATTCTGCATCTATCAGCTCCTGGGGCAGTGTATTCAACAACTTCCTAAGGAAGTTTATACTGATTTACTTTTAACTGATTAATTTCTAATTGCGAAATTATGTTCCCTTGTTCTGGATTCCCAACTAAAGACCCATTCAAGGAGATAATTAGTGGATTACAAGACAGATTTTTACCCCTGGTTCACAAGGGGATTTTCTTTTTTTCCACCCGTTAACACCACTTCTCAGACTGCCATGGGGAAGGTGTCAGTAGCCCCAGAAAGTAGTGGTAAAGGCCCAGAGTTCCCCTAGTGGAGGTAGAGAGCATTGCTGATCACCAAATTTCTTTTTCTGGCTCCCCTGCTAGCTACTCTCCACAGGTACTGTCTCCCTCCCATTCAAAACTCTCATCATCACTCCCTCCTCAAAAAAAATACCATCAACCCCTCCGTCCTTGCAAATTACTGCCTCATCTCCAACCCCTCTTTCCTCTCCAAAGTCCTTGAACGTGTTGTCACGTCCCAAACCCATGCCCATCTTTTCCACAATGCCATGTATGAATTTCTCCAGTCAGGTTTCCACCTCAGCCGCAGCACTGAAACAGCCCTTATCAAAGTCACAAATGACATCCTCTGTGACTGTGACCACGGGGGATTATCCTCCCTCATCCTCCTCAACCTCTGCAGCCTTTGACACAGTCGACCACACCATCCTCCTCCAAAGCCTCTCCTGCATTGTTCAGCTCAGTGAGACTGCTCTTGCTTGGTTCCATTCTTACCAAACCAATCATAGCCAAAGCAACAGCTTCTCTACCCGCTCCCATATCATTATCTGTGGAATCCCTCAAGGATCTATCCTTGGCCCACTCATCTCCATGCTGCCCCTTGGGGACATCACTTGTAGACATGAGATCAGCTTCCACATGTACACTGACGACATCCATCTCTGCCACCTCTCTCAACGGGGTAGATTTTCCCGAACTTGTCGGGAAGAAGGCGGGACTTCCCCTTTCGGGTTTTTGACCCGCCTACTTCGACGTCCGGCCAATCCGTGCGATTTTCCCTTGATTGACCTTGTTGAGCCCGCCCAGCGGGCTCAGCAGGCCAATTAAGGGCCACCCGGCAACAGGTGACATCACAGACTGAAATTTCATCTGTCAAGCGTTCTTGGCAGATGAAATATCAGTGTCTCACAGCTGTTTGAAGCTGTGAGACACCGACACTCTGAGTTCTAAGCTGAGTCATTCTGCACAGACTCAGTTAGAACTCTCACCGGCACTCAAAGCTGAAGGCTGTCACTTTTGACAGATCGCAGCCGTTCAGCTTTCAGTTCCGGCTGAGTGGTGCGCTCCCGACGGCTACAGGAAGAAAGGCTGTTAAGGTAAGTACAGGTAAGTGAAAGTTCTTTACACACTTTAGACACACCAAACACACTTACCTTTGCACTCATGCACCCATCACTCACCTGAGCGCCGACATCGTGACCCCTCCAACTCATTCAACCCGACGGCCCGCCTGCTCTAACCTGGCGTGGTTTGGAGCCGTCAGGAAACCTAAACGAAACCCCTCAAAATAGGGATTAGGCTAAAAACTGCCTGTTAACAGGCAGTTAATTGGCACTAATCCCTTCCCGCCTGGTTTCGGCGGGTCCCAGTGCGGGGCGGGTACCCGCCGCCCCTGAAACTTACATGGGGCGGGGTTTTGGGCGGGATGGTGTCGGGACCCCCAAATTCGGGGTTCCCCCACACACACACCTGAAACCCCGCCTGACGGCTCCCCGAAAATCAACATCTCCACTGCCTCTGCGTTGCCAGATTGCTGTCTGACATCCAGTCTTGGATTACCCACAACCTCTTCCACTTAAATATTGGAAAGACCAAAGTCATCATCTTTGTCCCCTGCCACAAACTCTTGCCAGTAATTGCATCCTACTCTCTTGCTACTGTCTCGGGTTAAACCAGATTGTTTGAAACCTCAGCATTCTATTTGACCCAGAGCTGAAACTCCCACCTCATATCCTCTTCATCACAAAGATCATTAATTCCACCTCCGTCACATTGCCCAGCAGTTGCCTCCGCCCCAGCCTCAACTTATCTGCTGCTGAAGCCTTCAACTATGCTTTTGTCACCTTCAGACCCCAATGATCTCCTGGCCAGCCTCCCGTCCTCCATATAAACTGCTCTGTAAACTCCAGCTCATCTAAAACTCTGTTGCCCGTATCCTATTCCACGCCAAGTCCCACTCACCCGTCAACCCTGACCTTGCTGATTCAAATTGGCTCCCCCAACACCTCAAATTTACAATTCTGATGCTTATGTTAAATTATTTCATGGTCTTGCCCCTCCCTATGTCCAGTCCTACATCTCCACCACCCCCCCCAAACTCTCCACTCCTCTGACTCTAGCCTCTGGTGCATCCCTCCTTCCTTTGCCCCAGCTCTTTACCCCAGCATTGGCAGTTGTTCCTACTTGAAATACGTTTGGGCAGTCTAAACCCGGCTTTTAGCATCCATAAGCTCACAACACAATAAAACTCCAAATTCACCACTAAACTGGCAAGTTCATGCAGAGACACCAAAAGATGGCTGGTTTGGGAAGTGTAAAAATAACCCTTTGGTGACATGAGGAGTGTTCTTCTGAAGTTGGAGTTAAGACCCACTGTTTGGCCAAAGTAGAGAGACCTTTACTCTGCATCTGACCTGGGAATACTTGTTGGTGACACTGGGTGGCTGAACTGAAAAGTGTGCAATGTCCCAGCGCAAACCCTTTATGTTGAAGAGCATAATAAATAAACTTAATTCTAATGAATGGGGGTTTGTGTATTCCGTGTCTCCATGCAGACTGCAAGTTTCCCTTATCTGCAGGTGTACCAGTGGCCACAGGCATCAGGAGGTACAAGTTCCCCTGTTGTTCTGTTTTTTGATCCCTCCCTCCTTTTGCCCCACCATTGCCGGCCGTACTTTCAATCGTCTAGTCCCCAAACCCTGGAATTCTCTCTCTAAACCTCTCCATTTCTCTACCTCTCTCTCCTCCTTTAAGACCCTCCTTAAAACCCACCTCTTTTGACCAAGCTTTTGGTCACCCCCTCCCAATATCTCCTTTTTTGGCTCTTGTCTGATTACAGCTCTGTGAAGCCCATTGGGTTGTTTTTCTACATGAAAGGCACTATATAAATGCTTGTTGTTGTTGTTGCCATAAGGTTCATTGAGAAAATCAGCGCACTAGGTTCCAACTATCAGATGGTGCCTGTTTTTAAATAATTCCTCAGGTTGCACTTTGAGATCAGACAGGCTGAGGTTTCCAACCCTTAGTCAACAGGATCCAATCAAAACATGCTGCCTGGTTGAATATTTGTAACATGTGCTACAGAGCAAAAATGTTTCTTATGTTTTCCTCCATGGTGCTTATATGGTACTCAGGTGAGATAAATCCCTCAGGTGCACTCCTAGCAAAGCTGCCTTTTTTGCTGCCCTGTCATCGGGGCGCAATGACCATTTCCCCCAAACGGAGGACCCATGCCGCAGTCTAATGGGGACAAGCCTGGTTAAACAAAGCTCACTCTAGTAGCTAGACATCAAAACCACCCTCCATACCCCAGACTGGTCTGTAAGACATTGTGTAAAGAACTGTGTGTAAACTGATTAAGCCCGACATGCAAATGTGTGCAAAAACCATTCAATTCGGTAATGGCTGATCTAAATCTTAACTCCATCTACCCGCCTTGGTTCCATATCCTTTAACACCCTTGCCTAACAAAAATCTTATCAATCTCGGTTTTGAAATTTTCCATTGACCCCCAGCCTCATCTGTTGAATTCTCTGCCCCAGCGAGCCGTGGAGGCTGGGTCATTAAATACATTTAAGGTGGAGATAGACAGATTTTTGCAAGATAAGGGAGTGAAGGGTTATGGGGAGCGGGCGGGGAAGTGGCTTTGAGCCCAAGATCAGCCATGATCTTATTGAATGGCGGAGCAGGCTCAAGGGGTCAAGTGGCCTATATTTGCTCCTATTTCTTATGTTCTTATGTAGCAGCTTGTTAGGGGAGAGAGTTCCAGATTTCCACTACCCTTTTTGTGAAGAAGTGCTTCCTGACATCACCCCTGAACGGCCTAGCTCTAATGTTAAGGATATGCCCACTTGTTCTGGACTCCCACCACCAGAGGAAACAGTTTCTATCCACCCTATTGAATCCTTTAATCACCTTAAACACTTCAATTAGATCACCCCTTAATCTTCTATGTTCAAAAGAATATATGCACTTAAAAAGAAAGCTAGATAAACACATGAGGGATAAAGAAACAGAAGGTTACACTGATAGAGTTAGATGAAGAGAGGTGCGAGGAGGCTTGTGTGGAGCATAAATACCGGCACAAACCAGTTGGACCAAAAGGCTGTAAATTATATGTAATGTAATTCTATGTAACCCAAAAAGATAAATAAATATATTACTGAATCTTAAACTTAAATAAAGCCAATTACATAGGTATGACGGGCGAGTTGGCTAAGGTAGATTGGGAAATTAGATTAAAAGGTATGACGGTAGATACGCAATGTCAAACATTTAAAGAAATATTTCATAATTTTCAACAAATATACATTCTATTGCGAAATAAAAACTCCATGGGAAAAGTGATCCATCTGTGGCTAACTAAAGAGATTAAGGATAGTATTAGATTAAAAGGTTAGATTAAAATGCTGGAATCCATTATTAAGGAAGTGGTAACAGGGAACTTAGAAAATCATAATGTGATCAGGCAGAGTCAGCATGGTTTTATGAAAGAGAAATCGTGTTTGACAAATCTGTTAGAGTTTTTTTGAGGATGTAACAACAGTAATAGATAGTCTGATGAGTATTTCCAGCATTTTCTGTTTTTGGTTTCAGATAGTCTATTATCAGGGTTGGGGTCAAAATATCATTCAATCAAGGTTGGGGTCACATGATTTCTTGCCTCCAACAACCCCAGGCGCCCACTCCCACCATTGTTCACCTGACACATCCACCCTCGTGACACAGCACCTTCCCATCCCAAGTGTAAAGCAGACATAAGAACATAAAAACATAAGAAATAAGAGCAGGAGTAGGCCACCTGGCCCCTCGAGCCTGCTCCGCCATTCAATAAGATCATGGCTGATCTTGGGTTCAAAGCCACTTCCCTGCCCACTCCCCATAACCCTTCACTCCCTTATCTTGCAAAAACCTGTCTATCTCCACCTTAAATGTATTTAATGACCCAGCCTCCATGGCTCTCTGGGGCAGAGAATTCCACAGATTTACGACCCTCTGAGAAGAAATGCCTCCTCATCTCAGTTCTAAAAGGGCAACCCTTTATTCTGAGACTGTGCTCCCGAGTTCTAGATTTCCCCATGAGGGGAAACATCCTCTCTGCATCTACCTTGTCGAGCCCCCTCAGTATCTTATATGTTTCAATAAGATCACCTCGCATTCTTCTAAATTCCAATGAGTATAGGCCCAACCTTTCTTCATAAGTCAACCCCCTCATCTCTGGAATTAACCTAGTGAATCATCTCTGAACTGCCTCCAATGCAAGTATATCCTTCCTTAAATAAGGAGACCAAAACTGTACACAGTACTCAAGGTGTGGCCTCACCAATACCCTGTACAGTTGTAGCAGGACTTCCCTGATTTTATACTCCAACCCCCTTGAAATAAAGACCAACATTCCATTTGCCTTTTTGATTACTTGCTGTACCTGCATGCTAACTTTTTGTGTTTCATGCACAAAAGACTTTGTTATTCGAGTGGATGATTCTTGACTGTCAGTCAAACAACTAATTTTCCCAACTAATAAATGAAAGTGCTCAAAAAAAATGAAAAAAAAACATACAATTTTCTTTTAATGCTCCCTATTGACCCCCCCCAGCCTCAACAGCTTTTTGAGGGAGAGTTTTCCAGATTTCCACTCCCCTTTGTGTGAAGAAGTGCTTCCTGACATCACACCTGAACGGCCTAGCTCTAATTTTAAGGATATGCCCCCTTGTTCTGGACTCCCCACACCAGAGGCAATAGTGTCCTGGAGGTTAATCTTTAATTCCTGGAGGGCTGGTAACCTAATCAGGGTTGGAGTCCAAACAGTTTGTACCTCACCGAAACCAGACCAAATGTCTGTCTGAAGGTGGCTGGCCTTTGTGGGTTTCCTTCCTTCCCCTGCCTCACTCTGATTGAATCGTTTGCTGCAGGAATGGGGAAGGTTATATTATAAGGTATTTATGAAGACAGGAAAATGTATTTATGATTCACCAGACTGAGAAATCACAGAGTAGGCGATAAGAACTGTTAATGGCTTTTAATCTTGTTCTGTCTCAGACATGTTGGTATAAATCAGGTAATTATTTAATACTTCATGCCAACAAAAGTTATGCAAAACAAATAGGTGTCTGCAAGTCGGATAACTTCACATCAGCAGCCAGCTCACCTCATGAAAAAACAACCATTTCTTACAATGTACAGCTTCAGAGTAGAATTAATCAGTTTGTATTTCGATGTTGTGCACCAATGCTATCACTGTTACTAAAGTGTGGATTTTGTTTATTGGCATGTTCTTTTCTCCTTCTATCTCCTACCCACACCTTGTTCTGTATTGATGTAACCCTTCCCCTTCCACCATTCCCCTCCCCTGTTAACCCCTCCTCCCCGTTCACCCTTTCCTCCTGCATGCCTTGCACACACAGGACAAGCAATTCTTTGACAACGTCTCCCTGCTGATCCAAGGTTCACTGGAAGGAGAATTAACCCTCATGGACAACCTCTCGGGTTCTGTCTGCCACAACTACGCCATCTCACAGCAAAACAAATGCTGTGCTGAGAAACAGGTTAATAATTCTAGCTTCTCTGCCAACGTCCTGTGTTCAGATCTGTATCCTAAGAATGGCTCAAAAGACCAAGGCTAAATGAGGCAAAGGGAATGCATTGACGAGGATATATTAGGGGCCTTTCAATAGTGTTACTTTTGGCCAATGTAGTATGAGGGTCATGTTTCACCAATGCAATCAGTGTTGTTCTGTAGGAGTGGACATTGATAGAAAATACTGCACATAAGTTAATATGGTTTATATTTACATTTCCAGGTTTTTTATAACTCTTTCGGAAGTGTTTCACCTTCTGAAGGAAATGAAAGAATGCACCCATCAAGGGCGAGCTGCCTTCTACTTTGGCATGTTAACAACCCTTAAAGAAAGAAAGACTTGCATTTTTACAGCGATTTTCACCTCAGGATGTCCCAAAGTGCTTTACAGCCAATGAAGTACTCACTGTTGTAAGGAAACGCGGCAGCAAATTGCTCACAGCAAGCTCCCAAAATATTTGCTAGGAGACCCGGGAGAACTCCCCTGCTCTTCTTCAAAACAGTGGTACGGGATCTTTTACATAAACCTGAGAGGGCAGACGGGGCCTCGGTTTAATGTCTTATCTGAAAGACGGCATCTCAGACTGTGCAGCACTCCCCTCAGTACTGCACTGGAGTGTCAGCATAGATTTTGTGCTCACGTCTCTGGGGTGTAGCTTGAACCCACAACCTTCTGACTCAGAGACAGGAGTGCTACCCACTGAGCCACGGCTGACACCTGTAGAGAGACACATGGACGTGCCAGAGAGAGAAAGGTTGGAGGCTGAATTTGAGAGAAGGGCCACCTATTAACTTTTCCTATATTCTATCCAATCGTGCGAGGCGATTGTTATAAGAGCTCCTGTACACATGGCAGCAGTATTCAAGTCTTGGACAGACTGAGCTTGCCAGATGTCAGAGCTGTGTTCCAGTCTTGGACAGGCTAAGCCTCTCCAGATGGATGGGCAATATTCAGGTGTTGGACAGACTCCACTTCGCAGCTGTGTGAGCAGTATTCAAGTCTTGGACAGCTTTGGACTTTGTAGAGAATTGCAGGATCAGCAAATGATGTTTTAGTGTTATGCTTGAATTGAAAATCCTGAACTGTGGACATGGAAGGGAGGTGGTTGATGCCTTGAAATTCTATTGTACATAATCAGTGAGCCTCAAAGCTAATTGCAATGACATTTGGTCATGTTCCTGCCTTTTAGGAGATTATAGGGCCCATTTTCTGAATATATTCTGCCAACAAGAAACCTCATCTACTGGCTACGTATATTGTGCCTGCGATACCCTGCTATGCATTGGCCCGTTGGTGAGATTCCCTGCTAGCAGTGCAAACTCAGTAAGCCAGCTCTTAACCAGTTCAGTATTGGAGGTGTGAGAATGGAGGAATATTCTGGAGTTCTGACGCTTGATTGCCTTGGGAGATCAGGCAATATTTATGCAGAACTTTCCTACTGGGAATTAAGTAGATGGATAGAGTCCACGATGAGGCAGGTTGTACATGATCTGTGCAAGGAGCAGGCTTGATGGGCCAAATGCCATGACACTGACTTTCTCACTTTGTTGCAAATGTAGTTTAACTAAATTTAATTAGAAGCAGTCTGAGATGCAAACTTGGAGTCCTACACTTGTAAGCCACCAAGTTCTAAGTAGCAAGGACCTTAAAAGAAGAACTTGCATTTATATAGCGCCTTTCACAACCTCAGGACCGTTCCAAAGCGTTTTACAGCCAATTAAGTACTTTTGAAGTGTAGTCACTGTTGTAATGTAGGAAAGGACAGAGCAATACACCCCCTGGTGTAGTACTAATCCACACAGGTTAGGGCGGTTCTAGGTTCAATCCTCGAACTGAGTGGATCTCGCTGGGCAGCAACAGAATGACTTCAGTCCGTAATTGCACCCTTACGTGATGGGAATGGAAACTCACCTTGGATTCCTGCCCTGATTGCTGTCCAGTGATCCCCACTGTGAAATGGGTGTTGGGTGAGTATAGGATTGGGCAAAACTAGAACACCCCTGCCCCGTGATAAAATAGCCTGCAGACACTCATTGTCTAGGCTCACACATGAAGACGTCTGCTGCCTCAGCAATGGCCTGCACCCTCGTGAGAGAGGCAGACAAAAGGAGAACATTGAAAAAGATTCTCTAGACTATCTCAGTCTTGTTACTTTTCAGCTATTTCGGTGTCAGTGTGTTTTAATTCGGCCTGCCGGCACAGGCTCGACAAGCTGAATAGCCTCCTTCTGTGCTGTAACCATTCTATGATTCTAATACTCTTTTGCTTCCTCTCCCTTACCTTTATTAAGAGATAATGGATCATTTTACTGATTTGGAAGTTACAATGCGGGGAAGGGTAATCAAAAGGAAATTCTGAGTTTCAAAGGCAATGGGTTCTAGGTTAAGGAAGCCTATGCATTTCAAGTTTGCAAATCCTAGGCCTGTCATAAAGCTTGCCCATTCCAGGCCTTTCAGGTCTTGTCTTAAGGTTAGGCTGAGGTTCCTGGTCTGGAGACGGGACTGTTTGCTTTGCATTGTGTGTCAATGTAATTCTCTTTCCTTTTCCCTTTGGCTGGGGTCAGTGTTCACTTTAGGGGTTGTCAGAAAGCTTGTGGACTGGTGCCAACTTACTGCAATCAATTTAATACTTTCGGTTCTCACAGGGCCCAGATCATGATGCATCCAAGTCAGTTGGAATACTTTGCATTGCACACACCATGAAACCAGACCTGAATGATCATAGTTTCTCAGACAGAACTAACCTGGAAAAGGCCCTACTCTGAGGACTGTGGGAGCCATTGGAAAGATTTTCTTTCCCCCGCCTCTCCCATACTCCCCATGGCATGGACCATTCATGATTGAAGGTAGGCAGATGACTTGCTCCCAGGTTTCTGTAATGAACCTCCTCCCAGGCCTTTGCCAATAACCTGCTCCCAGGCCCCGACCAGTAACCTGCTCCCAGGCCCCTACCAGTAACCTGCTCCCAGGCCTCTACCGATAACCTGCTCCCAGGCCTCTACCGATAACCTGCTCCCAGGCCTCTACCGATAACCTGCTCCCAGGCCTCTACCGATAACCTGCTCCCAGGCCTCTACCGATAACCTGCTCCCAGGCCTCTACCGATAACCTGCTCCCAGGCCTCTACCGGTAACCTGCTCCCAGGTCTCTACCGGTAACCTGCTCCCAGGCCTCTACCGGTAACCTGCTCCCAGGCCCCTACCGGTAACCTGCTCCCAGGCCCCTACCGGTAACCTGCTCCCAGGCCCCTACCGGTAACCTGCTCCCAGGCCCCTACCGGTAACCTGCTCCCAGGCCCCTACCGATAACCTGCTCCCAGGCCCCTACCGGTAACCTGCTCCCAGGCCCCTACCGGTAACCTGCTCCCAGGCCCCTACCGGTAACCTGCTCCCAGGCCCCTACCGGTAACCTGCTCCCAGGCCCCTACCGGTAACCTGCTCCCAGGCCCCTACCGGTAACCTGCTCCCAGGCCCCTACCGGTAACCTGCTCCCAGGCCACTACCGGTAACCTGCTCCCAGGCCCCTACCGGTAACCTGCTCCCAGGCCCCTACCGGTAACCTGCTCCCAGGCCCCTACCGGTAACCTGCTCCCAGGCCCCTACCGGTAACCTGCTCCCAGGCCCCTACCGGTAACCTGCTCCCAGGCCCCTACCGGTAACCTGCTCCCAGGCCCCTACCGGTAACCTGCTCCCAGGCCTCTCTGACAGTGCTCCTCTACAACTGGTCAAAAGAGTTGCATGACTATGGAAGCAACAAGAAAAAGTAAACGATTTCAGTGAAAACATTTAAAGAAAATATGTCTTAGTGTGCATATGGAGCAAATGAATGTGCTCGAGAATTCTGATCGATCCCCTTTTGTCACTTCCTGCTCACTGTTACCTCATTTTAGTCGGTGGGGTTTTTCCATTCCTCGCAGAACATGTTGCCTTGAAGTGAACACTGCCAGAAACAGCACTGGGTAATGTAATGATCTTTGTTCAGTACCAGCACATCCGGGCATCCCTGAACCTTGACATAACGTGCACAACACAGCTTTCAATGCTGTCTCGGTTTTAGGGAGACGGGGCGGGGGGGTGGGTAATTTTGACTTTGTGCGACAGTGTAAAACAGGTGATGGCGAATCGCCAGCCTGTTTTACATCTCCCCCGATGGAAGTTGAACAGCAATCGGGAGTGGGGGCCCTAACTGATTTTCCTCTCTCTAACCCACTGAGGTTAACTTTCGTACCCCACCGCTCTGTCTGAGATCAGCCAGCAGCGCATACCATGGACTGCTCCTGGGATCTTCCTGATCTGTGAGATTCAGCTACTCGCTCAATAACCATGCTCACCCTATGAGAAAGCAGCATGGTTTAATACTTCACATTATAACAGCGATAGATTTTTATCCATTCAGCTCCTGGGGATGTGACGGATTATCATAGAATCATACTGCACACAAGAAGGGCATTCGGCCCATCGTGCCTGTGCCGGCTCTTTGAAAGAGCCGTCCAATTAGTCCCACTCCTCGGCTCTTTCCCCATTGCCCTGCACATTTCTCCTTTTCAAGTATTTATCCAATTCCCTTTTGAAAGTTACTGGTGAATCTGCTTCCACCGCCCCTTCAGACAATGCATTCCAGATTAATTGATTTATTGATAGTATTGTAGCAAGTCGTAACAATGGAAGCCAATAGTAAGAACTGTAATTGTATTGTTAAAAATTTACTTACGATATCCAAGCTTCGATCCTGATGGCCCACCATGTCTTCCTGCCTCATAGAGGTAACAAGGTCGAGTACATATCCCTACACCTGGTTAGCTGCTGGCAGGTTACATCTGGGACTATTTTATCGCTCTCATCCATTTTTTTTTAACTCCAATCCTTATGGGCATGGTTATTTACCAGAGAAGATGATGGCGCCTCTTGCCCATACAGATTAACACTGCACGCAGGAAACAGGAAGTGAGACTGGGAAGTAGCACTGTAATGTAGGAACGTGGCTGTGCTGGTACTGATGCCAAGCCAATAAATGGGCGGGAAAAAACGTGACATTTAAAATGATACAGTGGAAGCTCATTTATATATAAGAACTTGATTCAAACAAATTGAAATGTCTTGTTTTCCCCCATCATCGTAACTGTTTAAATGACAGGAGGCAGTTTGATCATGAATTTAATTCAGACCTATTCCATTCTCCATTCGGTTTCCTACCACTGAGTTCACTGTGCTGTGGCCTTGTCGATCTTGACTGTGACAGTGGCTACCTTGTGGGGGGTTTTTTTAACCTCTGTGCAAATGGTTTTGTTAGTTTATTGGCTGTTCCGCTCACCCTAAGACTACTGGATTCTGGGTTCAGTGATTGCTCATATGGTACAGCGCATTCCCCACTGTGCAACTGTACCATACGGACCAGGAATGGTTTCCGTTTTCATCCTGGGTCTGAACTGAGTCAGCTAATCTCAAGCAAGGCACCAATGGGCACGCTCCAATTGGCCTCTGCAACACTGAGTTAGGGAGGGGGGAAATCTGCCCCTGATCACTGACTCCTGCTGGACAGGGCGTAAGTGTGATTACCAATGAGAACACGATCGATAATGCCCACTGCCTAGGGCCACATGTAAAGAATGGCCACTTAGGTGAGGTAACTAGAAGCCTACAAACATTTGTGGAGCTGTATCCCAGCAAGAGCCGGAGACAAGGGGAGAAAATTACTCAACAAAAATAAACCATTTGAGCTGCACTTTTGTGCAGAAAACGGGCCTCACAATATGAAAACAATTTCTTAGTGAACAAATGACTGCGTCCCAGCTGATTGTTAACAGTGAGATGAGCCTGTCTATGTATATCGAGTGTGATTATATATATATATATAAGTGATATTCCACTCAGCGGTGTTAATGATCTCTCTTCCTTTACTGACTTACTTTTCTCTCTGCATGCCGAATCAGAGTGGTATGGTAATAGTTTGCTAGCAGCACGTTTGGTAAGGAGCACTGCTTTAAGTCTGACATTTCTTCAGCATGTTACTGTTTAAGTGAGGTGTTTAAATAGACGAGCACCAGGAGACAGCAGCCTCTCACTAAAGTGCAGCAACTCCCCGCAAAGGGGGCGCAAGTTGATCTGGTTATTCCGTTTCACCTAGCTGCGATATAATTCCAGAATAAACCAATGTTCACTTCAGTTCCAACAGTTCAGAGCCGTAGATGGATTAACTTGCTATTTTCAGCTACAGGTAAACTTATTGCTGATAGGTTGTAGGAGGAACTGGTACTGAAAGATTCACTCGCAGTTCAGTATCTGAGGTTATTGTTCCATGTTTTCACTTGTGGGACGACAGTGTTGGGAGATCAGAGCATTATTCTAACAGCTCCAGACAGGCTCAAATATGATGTAGAACATTCCCTTGCATTGTGCTGACAAGATCTTCAAGGACCACCTCTTGCTGCACCACAGTGAGGCTTCCTTAATTAAACTATGGGGTGTGGGGGGGAAGGGTTCATCTTCACCTTGACCTCTTAGGCAGTGAACTGGTGGAGCCGCCCGTTAGGAACCCGCCCAGTTTTCATGTCCACGACAGGAGTCCTCTAAAGCAGAGATATGGATTATTAATGTAGATCAGACCTATGCTACTCTCCATTTTGTTTCCTGCCAACCAAACGTTGCCGTAATGCTCGCTTGTTTTATTTTCTATCTTGAAGTGCAGGTGTTGACCATAATGTAATTGTCTTTGGGTAAAAGTCAGTGATTGCTGTGATTATACAGCATGCCTGATTCCTATGTGACATTTGGAGGAACTCTCAGTATTAAACGCTTGCAATTCTGGAAATCATAAAGTGCAAAAGATCTCACAAACAGGAATCCACAGTGAGCACTCATTAAAAACACCAACAACAATGCATTTATTATTTATTCTGCACTACAGTATATTTTCAAGACACATATTTGGATGGAACAGGTAGTTTTCCCCCTTAACCAAGCCCTATCCCTGCTATGACAGGCTCCTCTTTTCCTCCCAGTCTATACACATTTGAGGAAGATTAGAAGCCATCAGATGTTGATGTACCATTGCATTTGGCTAAACTTCTCCTCAAGCTTGAGGTGCCCAGCACTGATTGGGGATAGATTCAACTACCCTGCCTTCATTCCCCAGCAATGACACATGTCGCATCAGCCTCCGTAGATTTATTTTCTGAAGCACCGTCGCATCCATTTTGCAAAAATATCCAGGCATTGTGGTCAAGTTAATAAATTGAGATTCAACCAGGAAGAGGCCGGTCGGGTTAACTTTCAGCAGGTCCATCAGAGAATCACTTGCTGGTTGGCTGAACGAACTTGCACGGTGTCTCTGGTAATCGCTCAGTGGCTGGACCCTTTGTTTTGACTAATGGAAATACGTTTCGAAGATTGGGTTCAGTGACATAATGAGTCGCTAAATATCTTTGCTGTATTGTGTCTGTTTGGCATTAGATGTGAGCTGCCTTCACCAATAGGACACTGAAAGTTATAAATAATGGTACAAGGAAGGTTAACCTCCAACCCTCCGTCTGCATTCCCCTCCCTCCACCACTGATAGGTTAAGAGTTCACATCCCAGTGAGATAATCGCTTAGCCTTAACTATCCTCTTTGGGAGAGTTTGACCAATCGCTGGCTAAGTGGACCTCTACCGTATGTCGACGGGCTGGACTGGGGAGAGAGGGAGAAGAGATAAAAATCTGTCAGAAGCCCTGGTCTTCTGATCATAGAGCGAATGACCATAAAGAGAGGCGATAGTCCGGACCATCATGCCCCTGGTGATGGGGGTGGTGTGGAGACATATCTTACCTCAGGAAGTGGAGCCCAGACCATTCAAGTAGAGAAAACAAAGCTAGAAATAGAAGAGGTCAAAGCCCTTCACTGAAATAGTTGTCAGCAAGAGCTCCAGGGACTGGAAGGCTGCCTCCTGTTTCTAATGTTACTATGTAGGAAATGTGCAACCAGACTGAGCGAGCGTGCATTTGTACTTTTTTCACACCTTCAGACTGTCGTCTGTTCTTTCAGAGAGCGTTGCCTGGATGTTCAGGCAGTGGACGGACCCCCCTAAATGGGCTTTCAAAACAACAACAAAAAGTTTGGGTCTCACCGATAGAATTAAATTAAACCCAGGAAATAACTCGCAATGATTGCAGTCAACTAAACGAGGACAGTCCCGGTCAGAGCACGCCTATGATGATGCCCCCGTGAGTTGAACAGCCCTCAGACACTCATTGGGATGAGGCATGGAGAAGGGTGAGATACCAGAGGGCTGCTGTCATAAGTGGAACTATACCCCAACATGAGTCAGTGTCTCCGGCAGAGAATGTGGTGGTGGTGGTGGGGGAGCGAGGAAGGAAATTGCGGAGGGGGGTGGGAGAGAGAAAAAAGAATGAATGTACAGTAGCTGTAGCGACCCTGTACACAAGTGTCTGCCAGCAGTTTTAAGAGAGTTCTGGTAAGTGAGCGTGCAAGTCTGTTGAGGTGTAAAGTCCATCTGTGAACTGTTGTCCTAGTTTCTCACAACTGGTCGTCTCTCCCCTGTTTAGATCCCTCTAGCTGAGATGGAGGCTGTTTCTCTGACGTCTGATATTCAGTCTGAGAAATCGTGGTCGTTAGCACTGACAGATGACTCTTTGCCCGATGATGCTAACGTATTCTTACTAAATACGCTGGAAAGCAATGTACATACTCCACGCCTGTATTCCGCTTATAACAGGGCTCGAAATACTCATCCGTTTTACTTTATTTTATCTATTTATAATACGAGCAAAAGGACAGGTCTGCACCGAATCCTGATTGACCTCCACCTCTGTACTTGGCGATTCTAGGGATTGAAGCAATTAGCACATCGTTCTCAAGCTGTTTGAAGTCAGCTCCAGAAACATACGAGACACAGCACATGGTTAAAAGCTGTCTCCTTTGAAAAGTTTTACCCGACAACATTTAAAATCACCAGCTCAAATTCTAATCGTGTTGTAATTCTATTTTGTAAATTCCAGATTATGTGGTCGCTGTCAGCGATTTTTTTTTATTCCTTCATGGGATGTGGGACTCGCTGGCTAGGCCAGCACTTATTGCCCATCCCTAATTGCCTTTTGAGTGGCTCGCTAGGCCATTTCAGAGGGCAGTTAAGAGTCAACCACATTGCTGTGGGTCTGGAGTCATTATATAGGCCAGACCGGGTAAGGACGGCAGATTTCCTTTCCTAAAGGACATTAGTGAACCAGGTGGGTTTTTATGACAATCCGGTAGTTTCATGGTCACCATTACTGATACTAGTAATTATTCCAGATTTATTTAATGAACTGAATTTATAAATTCGCCAGCTGCCGTGGTGGGATTTTAATTCATGTCCCTGGATCACTTGTCCAGGCCTCTGGATTACTAGTCCAGTAACATAACCACTCTGCCACCATTCCCAGGAAACAGGACTCAAAGCAGGCCGAGTATAGAGAGTTTATTCTCTGGCCATCTGCTACGTCCTGTAGGCGCCTATGGAGGACAAAGGGATACAAACATCTTTATAGGTGTCTTTATTTCTGATGACATGTCTGTTATCTCACCATCAGGATGCCCCTTCAGATAACCACGACATAACTCTATAGGAATCCCACCCACCTGACCAGTTATGCTCTGAAGATGGAATGGTTAGAAGTTTCTTCAGGATTCACTAGTTGATATATTTGCCCGTTTTGGAGCTCGCTCAAGCACTGACTGAGTTGGTGTGACTGATCTTTTATCCCCACAGTTGATGAGCACAGTGATTCACGTACAAAAACACCGTCCAATGTAAAACTGGCTGAGCTCCGACAATTGGTTCAGTTATTGCACCGTGCGTGTCTGTGGCACTGAAGGTACACAGACCTGGATAGTCCCGGATTGATTGCTGCTCTGAAGGGATTCCAGCTCTAGTTGGACCTATTCCTGGAGATTTCATCACAAGGCCTCTTCACCTCCAACCACCCTGCAGAGTCCAGCAGCCTGGTTTTTTTTAACCCATTTCCAGTATTTTTATAACCAATAAACAAAAGTTTTCAAATAAAATGAAAAAAAAAACCCCACACACTGTTTTTTCACGTCCCATTGATTTGTCTGCCCGTTTGCTCACAGCAGTGTCTGGGAAATTAATCTTTGATTCATGGAGACATCAAAGCAATCCTGGAAGAGTTGGCCCACCCTGCTGCTCTGTGTTGAATTGTTAAGCTCAGCACTGTGGGCACGATCATTGGACTCAGCGTCCCAGAGCCAAGTGGGGAGCGGAAGGGTAGCTTCCGCTCCTGATCCCGTTCACTGGTCCCATACTCGTTAGGGACAGCATTGGATTGGTCTGTGATGCCCCACCAGTTGCAGAACAGGCCGACGCTTATTGTACAGGCTTGCACATGAGGAACAAGACCGATCCCACCCAGCACCTGTGGGACAGTCCAGTGCCTTCAGCAGTGGGAGGGAGACCATTGAGGGAGAGGGAAGGATTCAGGTGAGGAGAATAAAGGATTGTTCTCGGTGTTAGCTCACTGAGCTGGGGAGAGCAGCAAAGAAAGATAAATTGATTCTTCTTGGAAAAATAAGACTAACGAGAGTCTGGTGTAGGTTTAAAACCAATAAAAGGAATCAAGTAGCTACAGAAAGGTATACAAGGGACGTGACTATGAATTGAGTCATGCATGATTTAATTTAAGAAGTGGCTTCTCAACACTATGGAGATTTCCTCTCATAGCAAATCGTAAATGTGTTTACAATTTTAATACACAAAGGAATTCTTTCCCCTCAGAGTTGTTAACTTTTTGAGTGGACTGCAGTTAACACTAGCCCAGTGAAGTGTTCAGGAGGAAAGGTAAGAGACTTTATTCATTGAGAGCAGCTATGGTTGGCGAAAGATTAAATGTGAATAAATCTGATCCTGAAAGCAGTCCTTCGAGAGACAGTGAACTTGATGCGATAAAAAGCCTTTTCTTCTACCTGCACCCATACCATAGTAACATAGCATGAGTCACATGATGTGACATCACTTCATTTGAGATGTGACAGTTCAGTGACAGCCTATGTTGCCATGCAAAGTGTGGTCGATGCTTGCTACCTCCAATCAGATCCCACTGACCATTAAGCTCCTCTGACAGTTCTCCACCCTCAACAGCAGAGAGTACGTTGTTAAAAAGAAAAAAGAATCGCAAAGTTTTCTCCCCTCCCCTCCTTTCTTGGAGGTGGTGACTCCTTGCTGGGTTCTGGTTCCACAGGTGCTGGTCGCCCTCCATCACATCACCCAAATGATCATCATTCATCCTTGAGCCATGGCAACGAGTATCAGCCAGCAGGGGGCATCAAAACTAAGCCCAATCCTGTCCTCATTCAACGCCCACACAAGGCAAGACTTCCAGACAGAAGTCACTGAACAGCAATCAGGAGGAAGAACCCTTTCAAAGGTCCAGCGGCCAGTTATAACGGCCATACCGTGCCCCCTAGCTGAGATCAGCAAACCTCGCCCAGGTCAAGAGTCGAGGATTTTCCTGGTTCAGCTACTGACCAGATAAACTGACTGCGAGGTATTGTGGGACCCAGCAACACACGATACTTAAAACACTTATTCCAAGAAATATGTAACTTTTTTTTAAAATCCCGAGGCTGAAATTCACCGAATTGTTCACATGATGTTAATCAACAACAGAAAAAACAAAGTTTAAAAGGTTGATGACAACATCTGAACTCCTCAATTTGTGTCAGCCTGGATGGGATGACAAGGCCCTGATTATACTCTACACTTGGAGACACCATTGTGTCAGAAGTTGACTAATGTCCTAACGTTACAAGATCACAATGGAGGGTAAGGAATTCCGCGTTGCAAAACCATCGACAGCTAACATGACTCTGGACGTTTCAAACTAAAGACAAAATATTACGGGAGACGATCTGCGGGTATCAGATTCTATTAGTGTGATAGTATACATTTAATTTGGTGGGAAATTCACAAAGGAAGAGTATTTCTAGCCCTGATTTATATATAAAACCATCTGCTCCTCTCCGCTGCCCAAGCATTCGACATTTCCAGGCTGATGTGTAGACTAATGCTTTCATCTGTCGCGCAACAGATCCTTTTTCTCAAGCCAACATTTCTGGATCTTGTATTTGTCTTCCGTTAGATCTGGCTGTGCTTCTTGTTGGTGTCATTCCATCATTGACTATGTCTCCTGTGGTAGAGTGGTACAGAAATGCTGTCATGCTATGTTGTAGCTGTTGCCGATGACAATGAGTACTATTCCCATCATGCCTCATGCAAAGAGCATGTGATTAATGGACGATGTTGGTGCCAGTAGCCGATTTGTCCTGAATTAATGGGCTGCGTTAAGCAGAGAAATGGTCCCTGTGTACAGATGCAATTCTTCTTGATGGTCCCATGGCACAGATGTGCAACAATAGGTGCAGGTCAGCGAAAATAACACTGCCTATGGTTGCAAGTATTTAGAATTTATGCACTGCTTCCTCCAAACTTGGGATGGCAACTCAACGGAATGCATTCTTCTAGTTCCTGTGTATTTTCTGTTTTTGCTAATTTTTAAAACAATATTCTAGGTTAAAGCTTCTCAGCCTGGGCTGAAAGGGGAGCAAGCAATTTTTTGAAAAGGTGGGAGAAGCTAATGCCACCTCTGGTGTCCTGCTCTTAGACCTTCTCACCCATCCTCCCTAATGTGCTGCAGCTTCAGTTTGTCGCTGAGCTATAATGCTGCAACAGAAGGTTTCATTTGTGCACCTGGTGGGAGTAGATATGTGTGGACAGTGGGTAAGGCTTGGTTGTGATGGCTCCCTGTGGTCAGATAGCCTATCTCTGTCCAGGTTGATACATGGACATTTGGGTGAATCTGATACTGGAGGACAGCCAGTGTCTGTGAAACTGTACCCCAGCAAGGAGTCACACCTTGAGGATTGGAGAGAATTGGCAGAGAAAAACTACAATCATAAGTGGAAAATTGTTCATTTTGGACAAAGTGTTGCAGAATATATCCCAGAATAAGGTCACACAGATGGAACATGACTTGATAACAGAAGGGAAGCTTTAGAAGTGGATAATCAACTGGTTAAGTTGAGGATGCACGGGGTAGCTGTTACAGGAGCAGTGTCTATATGGAAAGAAATAGCATGTGGCTTACCCCTGGAGTTGGTTTTGGGACCAAGAGGTAGCATGAAGTAACACCATCTATCTATTGGATATATATGTAGGGTGAGGTAACACATTCTAATGGATATATATATATAGGGTGGGGTAACACATTCTAATGGATATATATAGGGTGAGGTAACACATTCTAATGGATATATATATAGGATGAGGTAACACCACCTAACGTATAGGGTGAGGTCACACCGCCTAACATATAGGATGAGATCACACTGCCTAACATATAGGATGAGGCAGCACCATCTAACATTTAGAGTGAGGTCACACTGCCTAACGTAGAGGGTGAGATTAGCACCATCTAATGTATAGAGTGAGGTAGCACCATCTAACGCATAGGGTGAAGTAACACCAACGAATGGAAGTCAAGCTGAATTTCATCCTTTAAGTAGTTGGATATATAACCAGTTTGCCAGTTCATTTCTGACTGGTCTTTCTGTGCAGAGCCAGAATCGGGCGTTTTGCTGACAGTTTACTTGGACTTCTCCAAGATGCCACTGGCTCCAGCAGATTCCAAGACCCCAGCTCATTCAATCCCCCAACTTTCTCTTTCCCCACCCCTTTCTAGGCGGAGCTGGATATGTGGAGAGTAGATGAGTTGGGGTATAAAATATTCACGTCTTCACCTAAACCATTTGATTAGATTCCAGCCTGCACTTCAGTCCTTGACTTCCACTCATGCAGTTCTAGTTTTTTTTTAAAGTGACACTAATAAAAAAAGGAAGGGCGCAGATGGGATAAAGATTTGTCTTGGGTGGCAGCGCAAAGCGGGTGGTACAGCCTCGGCCGCCATCGACTTCAATGGACTGAACATTGGGCGGGGCCTATAACGGGCAAGACAAACTTCTACCCCATAGTTTTTAATTCGAGTTTTAATTTTTTTTCCGGATTTTCATTTTTGCTCCATTTTTAATAATTCCCCTTTGCTGTTAAGCATACCTTTCCCAATTTGTGTAAGAGCTAACTAGTTTGCGTTAGTAACCTTAACAGATTACCAGTAAAATGGCTAGTAGCTTCAAGCCATCATTCATCTGAAGACGCTGTCTTCCATAATGAAGAAGATTGCACGTGGGCAGAGAGGTTGAGAGGTTGCATGAAGCAGCTGACTGATGGAATTGGCATTGTCATGGTTTGTGTACTGTACAGAGTGCCCAGTATTGTGACACACCACTGTGTCTGTTGCGTTGCAGTGTAACTATATTGTGATCCATCGCCTTATAGCAAATTGATGTAACATGTCCTGCTCAAATGTTTTGAACTTCCTCTTTTCTTTGCGTTTCTGTTGCTGTTACTGTAGGATGTTTTTGTGCCATCGATGGACCTTCTGCATGACTGTGTTTTACATTATCAGCAGCTCAGCTTCCTTCAGTTATCATCCTTGCCCGTGCCCCATGAATCTAATGTTGCCTTTTCTCTCCTTGCAGGCTGAGTACACTCAAGAACATGAGGTTAAGGAGGAGATCCCAGAAAAGAACCTTCTCACTGTGAGGAAGCCTTTTGTTGGCCGGACACACTCGCTGCCCAATGACAGCTACATGTTTCAGCCTGTCGACCCTGCTCCTTTGCCGGGTCTGCAGAGGTCAGAGAGCAATCATAAGTTACAGTCAGGTATGCCTCATCCGCGAGTTCAGATTGAAAGAGTTTGGGTTAGAGATCAACCGGTATTTTGATCTACTCAATGCAGCAACTCTCTGCTGTCATTATTTCTGACCAAGAGAATTCAAGTTGAAAAACAAATCCATTTTCTGTTTCCATCCAAACTAACTCCCCCCGAGCACAAAGTCCCATTTTGTCATGATGGGAATTAGAACATAAGAACTAGGAGCAGGAGTAGGCCATTTGGGCCTGCTCTGCCATTCAATAAGATCATGGCTGATCTTCTACCTCAACTCCACTTTCCCGCACTATCCCCATATTCCTTGATATCCAAAAATCTATCGATCACTGCCTTGAATATACTCATCGACTGAGCAACCACAGCTCTCTGGAGTAGGGAATTCCAAAGATTCACCACCCTCTGAAGAAATTACTCCTCATCTCAGTCCTAAATGGCCGACCCCTTATTCTGAGACTGTGACCCCTGGTTCTAGTCTCCCCAGCCAGGGGACACATCCTCCCAACACCTGCCCTGTCAAGCCCCTTAAGAGTTGTATAGAAAGAAAGACTTGCATTTATAGAGCACCAGACATCTCAAAGCACTTTACAATCAATGAAGTACTTTTGAAGTGGAGTCACTGTTGTAATGTGGGAAAAACGGCAGCCAATTTGCACACAGCAAGCTCCCACAAACAGCAATGTGATAATGACCAGTTTTTGTTATGTTGGTTGAGGGATAAATATTGACCAGGACACCAGGGATAACTCCCCTACTCTTCTTTGAAATAGTGCCATGGGATCTTTTACGTCCACCTGAGAAAGCAGACGGGGGCCTCGGTTTAACGTCTCATCTGAAAGATGGCACCTCCAACAGTGCAGCACTCCTCAGCACTGCACTGGAGTGTCAGCCTAGCTTTATGTGCTCAAGTCTCTGGAGTGGGACTTGAACCCACAACCTTCTGACTCAGAGGCGAGGGTGCTGCCCACTGAGCCACAGCTGACACTCAATTGTTATTGAAGGGAGAAGGAATTGTCCCCTGGTTAAATTTGTCTTTATCTCCAGACAAATATGACTGGTTTGTGTTCGATTTCTGCCCTTTAATGGCACCATGAGCCAACTGTAATCACCTGGGCCTCTTCACTGCTGTGATTACAGCACAGTTAATAATCGATCAGTATCTTGCGTTGACTACAGCTACTTGTAGGAAAATCCGCATCGGAGCAATGGGAGGCTTTCAGAAGGGAGATTGAGAACATACAATGGCAACATGTTCCCGTAAAGGTCAAGGGTGGTTCCAAAAACCACAGGGAACCTTGGATGTCAGGGGATATACGGGAATGGATTAGGAAAAAAAGGAGGGCTTTTGGTAGATACAAAAGGCTAAAGACGGAGGAAGCCCTAGAGGAGTACAAAAAGTGCAGGGGGATACTTAAAAAAGAAATTAGGAGATCAAGGAGGGGCCATGAAATAACACTGGCAAGCAAAATAAAGGAAAATCCGAAGATGTTTTATAAGTATATTAAGGGTAAGAGGATAACTAGGGAAAGAATAGGGCCCATTAGGGACAAAAGTGGCAATCTGTGTGTGGAGCCGGAAGATGTAGGAGGGGTTCTGAATGAATTTTTTGCGTCTGTTTTCACTATGGAGAAGGACGATGTAGACATAGAAATAGGGCGGGGGGACTGTGATATGCTCGAACATATTAACATCGAGCGGGGGGAGGTATTGGCGGTTTTAACTGGCCTAAAAATGGATAAATCCCCAGGCCCGGATGAAATGTATCCCAGGCTGCTGTGTGAGGCAAAGGAGGAGATTGCGGGGGCTCTAACACATATATTCAGGACCTCTCTGGCCACAGGGGATGTGCCAGAGGACTGGAGAACCGCTAATGTAGTACCATTATTCAAGAAGGGTAGTAGGGAAAAACCGGGGAACTACAGGCCAGTGAGCCTAACATCAGTGGTAGGAAAATTATTGGAAAAAATCCTGAGGGACAAAATGTGTCTCCACTTGGAGAGGCAAGGATTAATCAGGGATAGTCAACATGGCTTTGTCAAGGGAAGATCATGTCTGACTAATTTGATTGAATTTTTTGAGGGGGTGACTAGGTGTGTGGATGAGGGTAACGCAGTGGATGTGGTATACATGGATTTCAGTAAGGCCTTCGATAAAGTCCCGCACAGGAGACTGGTCAAGAAGGTAAGAGCCCATGGAATCCAGGGTGCCTTGGCACATTGGATACAAAACTGGCTTAGTGGCAGAAGGCAGAGGGTGATGGTCGAAGGTTGTTTTTGTGACTGGAAGCCTGTGGCCAGTGGGGTACCACAGGGATCGGTGCTGGGTCCCTTGCTGTTTGTGGTCTACATTAATGACTTGGATATGAATGTAAAGGGTATGATCAGTAAGTTCGCGGATGATACAAAAATTGGTAGGGTGGTAAATAGCGAGGAGGGTAGCCTCAGTCTGCAGGACGATATAGATGGGTTGGTCAGATGGGCGGAACAGTGGCAAATGGAATTTAACCCGGAAAAGTGCGAGGTGATGCACTTTGGGGGGACTAACAAGGCAAAGGAATACACAATGAATGGAAAGACCCTAGGCAAGACGGAGGGTCAGAGGGATCTGGGTGTGCAAGTACACAGATCCCTGAAGGCGGCGGAACAGGTGGATAAGGTGGTAAAAAAGGCATATGGGATACTTGCCTTCATTAGCCGAGGCATTGAATATAAGAGCAAGGAGGTTATGATGGAGCTGTATAAAACACTGGTTAGGCCACAGCTGGAATATTGTGTGCAGTTCTGGTCGCCACACTACAGGAAGGATGTGATCGCGTTAGAGAGGGTGCAGAGGAGGTTCACCAGGATGTTACCAGGGCTGGAGCGCTTCAGCTATGAAGAGAGACTGGGCAGGTTGGGTTTGTTTTCCTTGGAGCTGAGGAGGCTGAGGGGGGACATGATTGAGGTGTACAAAATTATGAGGGGCATAGATAGGATGGATGCTGAGGAGCTTTTTCCCTTAGTAGAGGGGTCGATAACTAGGGGGCATAGATTCAAGGTAAAGGGCGGGAGGTTTAGAGGGGATTTGAGAAAGAACTTTTTCACCCAGAGGGTGGTTGGAGTCTGGAACTCACTGCCTGAAAGGGTTGTGGAGGCAGAAACCCTCACAACATTTAAGAAGCATTTGGATGTGCACTTGAAATGCCATAGCATACAAGGCTACGGGCCAAATGCTGGAATATGGGATTAGATTAGACAGGGCTTGATGGCCGGCGCGGACACGATGGGCCGAAGGGCCTCTATCCGTGCTGTATTACTCTATGACTCTATGACTCTACACAGGTTCTGCTGATGTCCACCGTGGCAGTTCTCACCAAGAGCTTCCCAATATCGATTAGGCAACAAATGAATACAAGGGAGTGGCTGCAAACTTACAATTCATCTCGGGTCGGGGCTCAGATTGCCGTTCCGAACTCTTTGTTTATGATGACGTCTGAACTACTTGATTAGATTCCAGGCTGCCCTGGTTCTATCCTTCTTTACACAAACCATGGAAACTCTTCAATTGGTTTCCAGCCTGTAACTCACTCCTGGGCGCCCATTATGGGCCAGAAATTCGTGACCAAAGGCGTGAGTACGGTCGGGGTACTCACGCATCTGGCCGTTGGAAATGCCGGCGTTCAGCATGAACAGCGCATGCGGGGAACGCCGGCATTTCCAGACCTCGGAACGAAGGGGTTCATAGGCACAGCGCGTGCGACTGCACAGGCAGCGCTTGCGCAGTGAACTTCGTAGATTTCATTCATGGATTCAGTGAGGGTAAGTCCTTACAAGTTACACTTGAAAAAAGCAGGTGTAAAGTTGTTCCAAGGCTGCGGAGGAAGATATATTTTATCGTGGAGCTTCTGAAAGGCAATATTTTTGTTTGGGAAAGGGAGGGAAGTTATTTTAAGAAATTTTAAGTAAGTTTTAAAGTTTAAATTTTTTTTTTTAAACGGGTTTTCAGAACGGTAGGTAGAAGGAGCAATTGTGGCTGTGTGAATGGAATGTGAAAATGAGTGTTCTAAAATGAGTAATGTAACATTTCCAGCACTTTTAAGAAAGAAACTTTTCATCAGTAATAAGTAATTGTATGTCTGCATATATTCCTTTACGTATATGTATGTATGTTTTATATTCCTTTACTAATGTGTATGAATGTATGTTTTTAATTATGATTTTCCAATAAGTTACTTTCTCTGAAAGTCATAATTAAATAATACATTCATACACATAAGTAAAGGAATATATACATAACACGCAAAGGAATATATACAGACATAGATACTTTCAGAAGCTCCACGATAAGAAATATCTTCCTCCGCAGCCTCTGGAGCAACTGTACCCATGCTTTTTTCATGTGTAAGTTGTAAGGACTTGACCTCACTGAAATCATGAATGAAAGCGGCGAATTTTACTGCGCACACGTTTTGCCTCTGAACCCCTTCGTTCAGAGGACAGGAAATGCCAGTTTTCCCCGCATGCGCTGTGCATGCTGAAAACTGGCATTTCCTCCGGCCAGACGCGTAAGTACCCCGACCGTACTCGCGCATTTGGAAGGGAATTACTGGGCCAACATTTTACATGTAAAAAAAATGAAAAATTTAACAATTGCACGATTTGCCCCCTCGCATCTGCGACTGAGGGTCCAAGGAGGTGCATTGCGCAAGAGGTCATCGTCGTACATATCCTCACACTGTTCCCTTTCGGGAACTGTATGAAGTGGTGGAAGGATTTATGGCCGTGATTAACGCTCATTCTGTGACCGTAACCATCTTTGAACCAGCCATTAGGGTGGTTAGTCCTATGGCGTGAGGGCTTTACGGGCTCCCACAACCCATCTGAGGGGGGGGGGGGCACCCACACCCACGGACGCAAGTATCCCGCTGGATGTCCACCCAGAATTTATAGTTGGAGCTCCGACTCCACTTGCCGGGACTGTCTGGAGTGGGGTTCGAAACCCTACTCCTTCTGGCCCAGCGGCGGGGATGCTTACTGCTACGCAAAAGGCCCACTCCGCACAAAAGGTGACACCCATACGTTTCCTGCGCCTTTTCCCTCCCCGTGACTGGAGCCCTATGCTGCCACTTGAAAGACCAAGCTATCATCTGCCCTTTTTGCGGCGCCTTTGACTTCTCATTACCAATGATGAGCAGGCGCTGCGCCTCCACCTCCTTGAGGAGATTGCTGAGGTCATCATCAGTTCAATTGTGAGTTCTTTTAATGCCGTGAATTGTGCTCATTCCAGCCATTTCACGTTGCTAATCGGATTGGGCCTTTGGCATAGCGGTAGGATCCCCGCCGCTGGGCCAGATCAGGGTAGGGTTTCGAACCCCGCTCCAGACAGTCCCGGCAAGTGGAGTCGGAGCTCCGGCTCTAAATTCTGGGTTGACATCCAGTGGGATATTTGCGTCCGTGGGTGTGGGTGGCCCCCCCTCCTTGTATAGCTTGTGGGAGCCCGTAAAACCCTCCCGCCATAGGACTAACCGCCCTAATGGCTGGTTCAAAGATGGTTACGGTCACGGAATGAGCGTTAATCATGGCCATAAATCCTTCCACCACTTCATACAGTTCCCCAAAGGGAACAGTGTGAAGACACGTATGACGACGACATTGCTAAATAAATACATGGAATTAAAAAAATTCTTTTAGGGCTTTTAAAAGTCTTTAAATTGCTTTAATTCTGTTTAAAACTACTTCAGATTCTTCAAAATAATGTAAACGTTTTTAAAATTTTATAAAAGTTCACAAAACATTCATAAAATAGCAGATAACTTACTTTCCCTGCAGCTGTGTAACTACAAAGTCCTCTGCAGCTGCTTGGAGAGATTGGGGGCGTGTCCTACTACAATGAGACCTTAAGGGGCGTGTCTCACTTGCACTGCACGCTCCAGGCTTCGCGCTGGCTGCACTCCTGGGCGGCGTGACGTCATACGCTGCCCGGGATTCTTCTTTTTGAAACACCAATTCCAGGCGTCCCTGGAGGTGATCGGCAGGAGCGTCGGGTAAGTGCATATATGGGGCTTGCACGCGCGGCAAGCCCCATTCACGAATTTCTGGCCCTATATTTTTCTACATATAAGCCATCTGGGCCTTCAGATTATATTGCAGCCTTTAGCTTGCTTTCATGGTTATCATTATTCCACATAACTGAATCCCTTGATTAAATTCCAGTCGGTAATTCTTTCCCTCTGCATCAGAAGGTTGTGGGTTCAAGCTCCACTCCAGGACTTGAGCACGTAAAGTGGTCTAACACTTAAGTGCAGTACCGAGGGAGTGCTGCGCTGTTGTAGGTGCTGTTTCTTGGATGAGACGTTAAACTCTCACAGGTGGATATAAAAGATCCCATGGCACTATTCGAAGAAGAGCAGGAGAGTTCTTTTGGTGTACTCACCAATATTTATCCCTCAAAAACAGACTAACTGGTTATTTATCGGATTGCTGGTTGTGGGATCTTGCTGTACACAAATTTGCTGCCACATTTATTTACAAAATAATAATGACTACAGTTCAAAAGTAATTAATTGGCTGTGAAGCACTTTAGAAGGTCCTGAGGATGTGTAAGGTGCTATATAAATGCAAGTTCTTTTGTTCTTTAATTTGAGGGAAAAGCCAGAAAAATGTCTTGACTTGCGCAAGTAAACTTGGTAAACAACTTGTTTATTAGTTAGAAACTTGGTAAATAACATTTTATTGGTTAGAAACTTGGTAAATAACTGGTTATCGATCAGAAACTTGATAAATAACTGTTTATTGGTTAGAAACTTGGTAAATAATTGGTTATCGGTTAAAAACTTGGTAAAGAATTGTTTATCGGTTAAAAACTTGGCAAATAACTGTTACTGCAAATTGTTCCCCAGGTTCAACCACATCGGTTCAATCTCAGCCTACAGGCACCGGTGGCCACCTCCAGATTCCTATCGAGCTGTTCCTCCCAGTCAGCCGTCAGAACAGTTTTGATTCTGAAAATATCCCGAAGATTCCTCCCCCCAGGAGATCGCTGAGTGCCCACAGAATGCTGCGTAGGCAGGTAGGTGTCAGCGTCTGCGGACCCAAGCTCCCTGTACCAGTCTCGGCACAAGGCCTCCATTTGCCAATTCCCTTTCAGGGCGTTTTCTATCTGCAGGGTTTGCTTCCTGCAACACGCCCATGCCTTTAAGCCAACGATTATTCGTACTGTTTTTGTCGGTGCTTTCATTCTGAAGTGTACAACTAAAACAGAATGGCTCTGACTGGCTAATAATGATTTACTCTAAGGTGGAGAAATTGAGTATCGCCCCGATAACTTCAGCGGTAACGGAAAAGTAGCGCCGGGCGCTGCGCCAGTGAATACGACACAAACTTCAGGTTTAGCGCTCCAGAAAGGAAGTGGCGCGCTAAATCAAACGCTACCACTTCCCTTGGAGCGCTAAGGTTCAGCAAGAGGGGTGGTAGCTGTGCAGCGCTGCCCAATATCGAGGGCAGCGCTGCCGGGAACGGAAGCTCCTTCCCTCCCTTAAAGGGAAGGGCCGTTGCTGCAGGCTCTGCATTAAATCGATGTCCCTCATCGCTGATGGCAGCCGCGATCCGCGACGATCAGCCCCTAACAGAGTGCAGGGCCAATCAATCGCGGCACAGGAAAAAGTTGAAAAAAACAACCGAAGGGGTGAAAACAAATTTTTTATTGACGCAAGCAGCCTTACCTTTAAATGCCGCTCCCCAAACGCCCGGCCTCCCTAACAACGCCTCCTGCAGCTGTCGGTGTTATCGCCCGGCGATGCTGCGGGGGGCGGAACCGAAGTTCGGATCTGGGGCGCTGCACAGCCGGATGACGTCACGATCTCTGGACGCAGGAGATCATGGCGCTAGGAGTTACCGCTGCCGCAAACCTCCACGTCAATTTTGCGGACATCGGTACTATCGCCGCGCCCGGTCGCAAAGGCAGTAGCACCACCTTAATGCCCCCGGAGGCGCTAACGGGAGGCGCAAAGAGGGCCAATTTCTCCCCCTAAGTTTGCATTTATCACTTGCCCTCTAGCTGGTGCTGTGAATCAATCTCACAACTCTCTATAGAAAGTCTATGCCGCACTCTGGGATCTATGACTGACCTTTCAGTGTCTCTGTCATCCACGCATCACGTTCCCTTTGCTGATATTATGTACCCTTCCCATCCTGTGTACTGTTAGCATGTACTCGTCCTGTCCTGTGTATTCTATCATGTACCCACCTTGTCCTGTGTATTCTATCATGTTCCTGTCCTGTGTATTCTATCATGTACCCATCCTGTCCTGTGTATTCTATCATGTACCCGTCCTGTCCTGTGTATTCTATCATGTACCCGTCCTGTGTATTCTATCATGTACCCGTCCTGTCCTGTGTATTCTATCATGTACCCGTCCTGTCCTGTGTATTCTATCATGTACCCGTCCTGTCCTGTGTATTCTATCATGTACCCGTCCTGTCCTGTGTATTCTATCATGTACCCGTCCTGTCCTGTGTATTCTATCATGTACCCGTCCTGTCCTGTGTATTCTATCATGTACCCGTCCTGTCCTGTGTATTCTATCATGTACCCGTCCTGTCCTGTGTATTCTATCATGTACCCGTCCTGTCCTGTGTATTCTATCATGTGCTGTTTGGAATGACACAGCTTGTGGGGCAAGCACCAGAACCAGACAGGGGAGAGCCAGAGGGGTGGGATTGTTTTACTTGATTTCTAATATTAGTTTGCAGGTGAAGAACATTCATTGGAAACTTTAATAACTAATGCTTCCACATCGCGAGGCACAGAAAAAAAAACCTCTTTCCGTCCTTGATTGTGGTTGTATATTCAGCAACACTTCGCTGTAGCCCAATCTCCAGGTGTCATGGCCCCCCGTTGGGAGAGCACGATTGCTGAATTGATCCTACTGTTTCTCCTGCCGGTACACGTCCCATCGAGGAGAACACACGGGCAGCAAGGGCCGCCGTGCGACCTTGGTCATCTTCCGAGCGCCGTCAAAATGGTCCGAGCCTGCAAATGGACTAACTGTAGGATCACCGTGAACACAGCATGAGGCAAAGAATTCACCTCAAATGATCCTGCCATTTCTCAACAGCTGCGCTTTATAGCAAACTCGGTGATCATGCTGTCCCAACAATCCTTCATTGATTTAAACGACTCTATTCTGACATTTCTTTATATTTACTTTTTTCTGTTAACCCTTTGCTCACACCTCAGATCATGCCGGGCCCGGTTTACCAGTGATTCTAATACAAAAGCAAAATACTGCGGATGCTGGAAATCTGAATTAAAAACAGAAAATGCTGGAAAAAATACTCAGCAGGTCAGGCAGCGTCTGTGGAGAGAGAATCAGAGTTAACGTTTCAGGTTGATGACCCTTCGAAAAAGCTGGAGATGGAACAGGTTTTTAAGCAAGTGCAGGGGCAGGGAAAGGGGCGGAGGGGGGGGAAGAACAAAAGGGAAGGTTTGTGAGATACCTGATCAAACAGGAGAAGGGAGACAGAAAGCAATGAAGATGAACAAGGTAAAAGAGACAAACAGAAATCCCGTCAGAGAGAAGAGCAGAACTTCTTCAAGGTGGGCATTCTTAGAAGAGAAGTGGCAGTGAATTAAACACTAATACAAAAGCATAATACTACAGATGCTGGAAATCTGAAATAATGCTGGAAATACTCAGCAGGTCTCTGTCTGCATTTTCTATTTTTATACCAGTGATTCTAGTTGGACCCTCTTCCAATTCGTTCATTCATATCCAGACCTGTTCCCACACTGCAGTTTTGCTGCTAAACCCAGCCCCACACCCACACACACACCCCCCACCCCCCAGCCCCGCCACTATCCTGCCTGGAGTTGACGCAGCTGAAATCGTAGCTGCTATCCTTCCTGCAAGTTTCTTCACTCTCCTTTCTAGTTCCGCCACCATTCATCCCACAACTACCTGAGGCAAGGCTTGCTGCTGTCCTCGCATACAAGCGCAGTTGGTGTCCAACATTCACACACGGCCAGCCTGCGATTTTTTTCTGTCCGTTAAAGTTAATGGTTGGAAACCTGTAGGCTGGGAGTTGCAATCAGGGGCAGGCGCACTGGAATCTTCACCCCATAGTTACACGTATCCCCTGTGAGCTCCTGTCCACGCATTGATAACGGTAAAATTAGTCACCGCGTATTTCATTCACTGTCTCAACTCCACTCTTTCTTGCTTGATCGTGTCGCAAGCTGCAGCGTGTTGTAAATCAGAAGATAAAAAGCAGAGTTCCTGAGAGTTCTTGGTCTGCATTGAATTAGTTGAACTCGGTGGGGGTAACAGTTGGGGCATTGATGTTGGTTTTAGTGCCCCTGGGCTAGGGAGGAGGAAAATCATCCAGGATTCCCACTTCTGATCAACATCCAGTGAATCCTACTAGAAAATGCTCTTGTGGAATATAAACAGAAAATGCTGGAAATACTCAGCGGGTCAGGCATCATCTGTGGAGAGAGAAACAGAGTTAACGTTTCAGGTCGATGACCTTTCATCAGAACTGACAAGCCTCAGCTTCCTCCCCTTACGCCCCCACCTCAATGAATTTCAAGATTAGCACGACGCTAAGCTCTTCTTCCGTTGCCGCCTTCTCCGTGCCCACTTCTTTGGCCAGGAGTCTTCCCTCTCTCTCCCCCCCACCCCCCCCCACCCCCCGCTTTCTGCCGTCTTCAGAACTATCGGACCACCTGGACCCCTCCCACTGGCCTCTAGATCTTTTCATTGGGAACTGCTGGTGTGACATCGACCAGCTCAATGTCTCTGCTCCCTCACTCACTTTAACCTACCTCCCTCTGAACTTGCAGCACTCCGTTCTCTGAGATCCAACCCTAACCTTGTCATTAAACCTGCTGACAAGGGTGGCGCTGTTGTTGTTTGGCGAACTGGCCTCTACCTAGCGGAGGCTGAACGCCAACTCTCTGACACCTCCTCCTACCTCCCCCTGGACCATGACCCCACCACCGAACATCAAGCTCTTGCAGCATCTGCAGTATTTTGCTTTTGTATTAATGCTCTTGTGGATGTCGTCTGAGAATGGGAGAAGGCTGTTAACCTCCTAACTCTATCTAGGCTTACACGTGAAGGCTGACGCATGTTGAATCATATCACAGCAAGAGTCAGCAGCTTCAGGAGAGAAAATAGTCAAGAATAAAAGTTCTGCATGGGGTAGGTTAGTGCCAGAACAAGATCTTATTCTGAGGGTGGGATTGGACATTAGCATCTTGTGTTGTCTTATTAGTTCTAAGCAGAATCAACTGAGAATCATGAGCTGAAAGTCTCCTTTGCTGACTTTTAAGATGTCTTGAGTGAATTGGATTGGACAGGTCTGTGACACGGAGCTGATCAAAATCTGGCACAAATTGGCAACCTTGCTCAGAGAGGCCACAAAATTGAGAGATGTAGAGAATTGAAGTGTCACACTGAAGGGCGGTCTTCTGCAGTTGAGAGGCAATCGAGGACAGGGGGACAGAGAACTTTACTCGGCATCTAACTGTGCCATGCCTGACCTGGGAAAACTAGATGCCGACACCGAATGCCAAAAATGGAAAGTGTCTCATTTTGCAGTACCGACACCCCTTACCTTGATGAGCACAAAAAAATTCAAGGGAAGAGGACATTGAAGAGGCTGTCGAGTTCAGTATTGGGATTGGTCTAATGGAACCTGAGGTCACCAGTAGCATTATCCAAGAAGGTGATAGGCTGCCCACTTTCCCCAGCAATTCTAATTTAAGTTTATAGAGTGAAATCTGATGTAGAAGCCGATGTATGAACATCAGACTGTTTCACCCCTTCAGAGCTAGTGTTACTCACCATATAGTGCCTGACTTGCAGTGTCCGGCTATATAGAATGGCACTGGGGCCAGTTCCATGATAGACAGGAACATTTGGTTTATGATCTAAAAATTCTGAATGAAAACTGGCTGACGTAATAAAACTCACTACGCACTTGGTTTGAGTATAAAGCAAGGCTTTAATCAACTTGTTTCAGAACATGGAGGTCTAGTTGTACTTCACTAGTTCCTGTCTTACAAAATGTCCCTGGGCAAGCTGGGCCCACGCCCGAGTATTTATACTCCTGGGACAGCGCCACCAGCTGGCCGTCCAGTGTTATTTCATGAGTCGTTTCTTCACGGATCATAAGATTCATAACACTGGCCTTTTGTAAAAGATCACTTATTACAATCGAACTGCAGTGGCATTTTTAGAAAGAAAGAAAGAACATTTTCAGTACATAGTACATTTGAAGGAACTCCCGTTACATTTTGTATTATTTGCTGTATTCTTACTGATTTTATTTTCATTTCTGTCTGATTTCCACCACCACCCCCCCCCCCCGCCTTTTATGTTTTGACAACACGTAGTTGAGTTTTTTTCATCCCAGGTCTCATGGTAATAACCCTGTCCATCACAGAAACTCTTGTTGCTAATCCATCCCTCACCGACTCCCTCCCTCACTCCCAGGTTGGCGACCATACTGCCGTCATGCACACATCGTTAACTAAAGTGTGTTCACAATGAATCTGTTGACGCGTGGAGCCTGTTTCCCTCGTGTGCGGAAGCTGTGTTTCCTGCAGCTCAAACTAACACTGATCTTTCCTTTTCTTCAGTACAATGGTTACACGTATGATGTTTGACAGGCTTACCACCGGAGCTTTATTTGCTTTTTAGACTAGTAGGCTCAGATCTTCATGCAAAAAAAAAGTCTATCTTTGAAAATATATTTTTTAAATAATTAACGTGTGATTGTTGTCAAAACAAAACCATTTGCATGCAAACGCTCTAATTCTGTTGAATAAAGGAAGCACCGCTGACAAGCATCGGAGAAAATTGAGCAATGTGCCATTAAAAGTTTAGAAAGAATGAGGGTAATTCTGACTTTGTGCGATAGTGTAAAATGGGCGATATTGATTCAGAAGCTCGTTGTACTTCTCTCCCAATTTCCATTGTCTTCAACTGGAGAGATGTATAACGGGCTGCTGAACGCATGTCATCCATTTTACACGACTGCCCAAAGTTAAAGTTACTCCTCAGCGATCTTCATGTCGAAACTTCTCATTTAAAGGGCTGCTGGCAAGTTATTACAGAGCTATCCGGCGAGCTTGGTCCTGCATAATTAGGAGTCTGAGGCTGAGCTCTCCTGCTAACTAAGTGGGTTGACGCACTGCCCATTTGGCACTAAGGCGTGCACAACGGGAAGGTCTGGTGTTGGAGTCCCAGTCCGTGCTGAGTTAGTTGACCTCAGTTGGGATGTTGGCAAGGGTGACACACGAGGCCTCAAAGCCCCGCGATAGAGAGAGGGAGATAAAATTCAGTCAGGGTTACCAAACCTGACCACAACCCATTGACCCATGCTGAAAAGTGTGTTTGGACATTATGTGAGGACAAGCTTGCACTTGGCTGCATTTTCATCTCTTCCCACCCAGGCTATTGCCTGCCAATACTCACAACTCGATTTCTCACATGAAGAATGGTCTCTTGAGTGATGTGCTGAAGGATTGTTAAATCTTAGTCCATAAAGAGCATCTTCAGGAGAGGCTGAAGGGAAATTGGAGAAGAAGAAAAACAGTGACATAGATTGAAAATTGATAGGGACAGGCATGCTTGCTATCTTGGTAATGTCCTCATACCGTCGTTACACACCTCTCAATTAAAAAAAAAAAAAATCCGGTCAGAAAATTTAGGGCATTCCCTTCCACCTCTATGCTGGCCACACCCAAAGCGCATGCTTCTTGACCTCACCTGAACCCGCCGGAATTCTGTGTCCAGGTTGGTAGTTTAGACTGGACACACGCCAGCACAGGCTTGCCCACGGCAAGGTCTTGCACTTGGAAACAGTGGGACTTAAATCCAGCCCGAGAGGCCTGCAGCAGCAGTAATAGCTGCCCAAAACAGCAACCAGAATGGCCGCCACACCTGAGGATGATGGCCAGTACCTAATAAAGAAAGCTTTTTCCAGCTTCCATCTTTTTCTTGTCTTCCCTTCCTAGATCCTCAACTCTGGGCACGGGGTCTACAGTCTTCTGGGCGCCCCTCAAAATGGGCACCCCTTCAGTGTTGGGTGAGGAAAATGAGGCCGATGGGGAAGTTATGGCCCCTTCCACCTCATTACATGATGGAACTTGTTGGAGTGTAAGCGCTCTGCACACCCTTAGCGATCCCCTGGAAATCCCTGGCTAACGTACAAGAGTGAAGACTCATTGTAACAGGCCCTTGTCTCTTCTTCCCCATTTTGGAACTGAGTGCTCCACGGCTGCATAGAAAAGGAAAATCAGCCCTTTTACCTTCACAGCCCTGCCCCTTCAGAATTTTAATTTGGAGGCGTTGGAGGACCAGAAGCCAATATAAGTCAGCAAGGACAGGAGTGCTGGATCAACGGGACTTGTTGCGGCATAAAATATAGGCAGCACAGGTTTTTTAATGGGCTGAAGTTTACACGGCATAGAGGATGGGAAGCCTGCCAGGGGAGCACTGGAATTTTTTGGTCTGGAGGTGACAAAGGCATGGATGAGAGTTTCATCCACCAATGTGCTGAAGCAGAGGTGGAGGCGGGCGATGTTACAGAGGTGGGGGCGGGCGATGTTACAGAGGTGGAGGCGGGCGATGTTACAGAGGTGGAGGGAGGCGGTTCTTAGGATGGAGTGTATATGGAGTCAGAAGCTCAGCTTGGGGTTGAATAAGACACTGAGGTTTTGACCAGTCTGCTTTAACTTGAGGGGGTGGCCAGGCAGGGGAATGGTTGTATTGGTACAGAGTTTGTGGCGGGGGCTGAAGGTGATGGCTTTGGGAACGAGTCCAAGGGAGCTGGGCCTCATGGACAAGATGAGCTTGGCGAGGTCATGAGGTGAGATAGAAGAGAAACTAGAAAAAAGATGCGGGACCAGGACTAGGGCAGAGGGGAGTCTGGGGAGGAGGTTTGGCTTGGTGGGCAAAAGGAAAGGAGGGATGCAGCAGAGGCAGCTGAATGGATGGTCTCAATCTTATTGATGGATGGTCTCAATCTTATTGATGGATGGTCTCAATCTTATTGATGGATGGTCTCAATCTTATTGATGGATGGTCTCAATCTTACTGGCAGAGGTCCATGAGCTCCTCGCACTTGTTGGATGCGAGAGGAGTTTAAAGTTGGTAGTAGAGAAAAGAAGTCTAGGATTATCATTGCTCTCTCGGATTATTCTGGGACAGTGGGTGGCTCTGGCCCAATAATGCTTGATATGGCCCAGCCAAATATGGTGATGGATGGCTAAACCAGTTTTGCACAAGATACATAGGAACAGGAGTAGACCATTCAGCCCCCTCGAGCCTGTTCTGCCATTCAATGAGATCATGGCTGATCTGTGACCAAACTCCCGATACTCACCTTTGGCCCATATCCCTTAATACCTTTGGTTAACAGAAATCTATCAATCTCAGATGTAATATTAACAATTGATCTAGCATCAACTGCTGTTTGCGGAAGGGAGTTCCAAACTTCTACCACCCTTTGTGTGTAGAAGTGTTTCCTAACTTCACTCCTGAACGGTCTGGTTCTAATTTTTAGGCTATGTCCCCTAGTCCTAGACTCCTCAACCAGCGGAAACAGTTTCTCTCTATCTACCCTATCTGTTCCCCTTAATATCTTGATACGCTCAAGTCTATGTCGCTTGGACTTGGAAGGAGCGAAGATGGAGGCCAGACCAGGCAGAACAACGAGGATGGGAGAGAGTAAAGATTTTATTTGGGACAAGGCCATCAAAGGTGGAGGTAAGGGAGATGAGGTTGAGTAGATCAAAGGCTGCAGAAGTATCATGGCGAATGGAAGGCCAAAGACTAGGCAGTTGAGAGTTTAAAAGTGCAATTGTAAATGACTTGGGAGAGATTTTTATCCGGGGCAGGTAGTTGGAAGAAGGTAGAGGGATACAGGTGAGGAATACAAGGAAGTTATTGGAGATTGCCTTGTCAACTATTGAGACCAATGGAGTAGAGAGGCCACGTGAAATGACAGTTCATCGAGCGGTACCTGCTATCAGTGACAGTATGCATGGCGATGATTTGTTACTATGCATTTATCATGCATTCCAGTAGTCAGTTTGATTTGGAGATTTTCTGATGATTGAAAGTAAAAGTTGATATACCTATCAATTCATTCCATGAAAAGCGACGAGTTAAGATAGTAACTATAGGTTTTTATTGGCTAAATAACAGAGCCCACCCTCGTGGGTGATCGGTTCCAACAAGGAAGAATACTAGCCAAGCGGTCACCTTTATACCTGGGCAAGCAGGCGGAGCCATGGGCGGAGTCAGCTGAGGTATGCCTAGGTATAACAGCGTGCGTGGCAAGAGGTAACCTTGTGTAGTGATAACAACAGTGTAAACAGTGATAACAACAGTGTAACAATAGTGAACGGTTGTGAACGGTAACAGTGGTTTACCACATTCACCCCTTGTTTAAATTGAGTCCGGCGGGGTGAAGTGTACTACCAGTTCATGTATGTCAGTCTCTCAGGAGGCCTCGTAAGCCTTTCTGATCGGCGCAGCAGCGGCGGCGGTGGTGCAGTATCCGATGTTAATGCTGGTGTCTGCGTGGTCGACGAAGGCTCCTGGGGTTCCGGCATGCCGTCTACAGGAGCTGGATTTGGGGGAGTGGTGGGGGGTAACGGTGGTATCTCAGGGGTGCCCGAGGGTGCGAGGTCTCGCAAGGAGACAGTGTCCTCCCGCCCGTCTGGGTATGCCACATAGGCGTACTGGGGGTTGGCGTGCAGGAGGTCCACCCTCTCGACCAGGGGGTCCATTTTATGGGCCCTCACGTGCTTCCGCAGCAAGACGGGCCCCGGAGAGGTCAGCCATGTTGGTAGCGAGGTTCCCGTAGTCGACTTCCTGGGGAAAACAAACATTCGTTCATGGGGGGTGGCGTTAATGGCAGTGCAAAGCAGTGACTGGATGGAATGGAGTGCTGCCGGGAGGACTTCCTGCCAGCGAGAGATTGGGAGGCCCTTAGACTTTAGGGCTAAGAGGACGGCCTTCCAAACTGTCGCGTTTTATCTTTCCACCTGGCCGCTCCCCCGGAGGTTGTAGCTGGTGGTCCTGCTCGCAGCAATACCTCTCGCGAGCAGGAACTGGCGAAGTTCCTCGCTCATGAAGGATGCGCCCCGGTCGCTATGTATATAGTTCGGGAACCCGAACAAGGCGAAGAGGTCATTCGGGCATTTGATGACCGTGGTACTAGTCATGTCTGGGCAGGGGATGGCAAAGGGGAAACGGGAGTACTCGTCAATAATGTTGAGGAAGTACACATTACGGTCAGAGGACGGGAGGGGCCCCTTAAAATCGATGCTCAAGCGCTCGAAGGGGCGGGTGGCCTTGATCAGGCTTGCTCTGTCCGGCCTATAGAAATGCGGTTTGCATTCGGCACAGGTTTGGCAGTTCCTGGTCATGGTCCTGACCTCCTCGATGGAGTATGGCAGGTTGTGGGCCTTAATGAAGTGGTAAAGTCTGGTGACCCCGGGGTGGCAGAGGTCGTTGTGGAGGGTCCGTAGTCTATCAACTTGCGCGTTTGCGCAAGTACTTCGTGATAGAGCATCCGGGGGGTCATTGAGTTTACCAGGCCGGTACAAGATATCGTAATCGTAGGTGGAGAGCTCAATTCTCCACCTTAAGATCTTGTCGTTCTTGATTTTGCCCTTCAGCTTGTTATTAAACATAAAAGCAATCGAACGCTGGTCGGTGAGGAGGGTAAATCGTTTGCCTGCCAGGTAATGCCTCCAGCGTCGTACCGCCTCCACAATCGCCTGGGCCTCCTTCTCGACAGATGAGTGTTGGATCTCAGGGCCCTGGAGGGTCCTTGAGAAGAAGGCCACAGGTCTCCCCGCCTGGTTAAGGGTTGCCGCTAGGGCGAAGTCGGAGGCATCGCTCTCCACTTGGAAAGGGATGGACTCATCCACAGCGTGCATTGTGGCCTTCGCAATGTCTCCTTTTATGAGGGAGAAGGCTGCGCCTGCTTCTGCTGTCAGGGGGAAGGAGGTGGACTTCATGAGGGGTCTGGCTTTGTCCGCATAATTCGGCACCCATTGGGCATAGTAAGCGAAGAGCCCCAGGGTTCTCTTCAGCGCCTTTGGACAGTGGGGGAGGGGAAGCTCCATGAGGGGGCGCATTCTTTCGGGGTCGGGGCCGATGACTCCGTTCTCTACTACGCAGCCAAGGATGGCCAGGCGCGAGGTATTAAATACACATTTATCCTTATTGTAAGTGAGATTCAGCCGTTGGGCCGTACGGAGGAATTTCTCCAGATTAACATCATGGTCCTGCTGGTCGCGGCCGCAGATGGTGACGTTATCTAGATAAGGGAACGTGGCCTGAAGCGCGTTCTGGTCTCCCTTTGGAAGACCGAGACTCCGTTGGTGACGCCGAAGGGAACCCTAAGGAAGTGGTAGAGGCGGCCGTTCGCCTCGAAGGCGGTACACTGGCGGTCCTCAGGGCGGATAGGGAGTTGGTGATAGGCTGACTTGAGGTCGATGGTGGAGAATACCCGGTACTGTGCAATCTGGTTGACTATATCAGATATGCGGGGAAGGGGGTATGCGTCCAGCTGGGTGTACCGGTTTATGGTTTGGCTGTAGTCGATGACCAGGCGGTGTTTATCGCCGGTCTTAACGACTACGACCTGGGCACGCCAGGGGCTGGTGCTCCCCTCGATGATGCCCTCCTTCAGGAGTCACTGCACCTCAGAGCTAATAAAAGCTCTGCCCCCGGCGCTGTACCGCCTGCTCTTGGTAGTGACGGGTTTACAGTCACGGGTGAGGTTAGCGAACAAGGAGGGGGGCGGGACTTTGAGGGTGGAGAGGCCGCAGGTGGTACGCGGTGGGCGGTTTAAAATTTGCTGGTTGTAGACTGTGAGTGGGGGGAGGGGTCCACCGTAAGCCAAAGTGACACTTTGAAGGTGGCATTGGAAATCCAGCCCTAGTAGGACAGCAGCGCAGAGCTGGGGCAGGACGAGAAGTTTAAAATTTTTATATTCCGTGCCCCTAACCAACAGGGTCACTACACAGTAGCCGCTAATGTCTGTTGAATGGGACTTCGCCGCCATCGAGATCCGATGGCGTGCTGGCCGGACAGTGAGGGAGTAGCAGCTCACCGTGTCTGGATGAATAAAACTCTCCGTGCTTCCGCTGTCGAACAGGCAGGACATGGCGTGGCTGTTTACTTCGATGTCCATCATGGACTTGGACAGATGATGCGGGAGAGCTTGGTCAAGCGTGACGGAGGCCAGTGTATGGCTGAGCGAGCTGCTGTAGTCTGCAGGCGAGGCGGTGGTCAGGTCTGGAGACAAAACGGCGGCCGAGTGCGGCGAACAAAATGGCGGCGCCCATGACGCGGGTCCCCACGAAGTTGGACAAAATGGCGGAGAAGATGGCCGCCCCCACAACTCACATGAGGCACTGCTGGCGTCTGTGGCCTTGATCAAAGATGGCTGCCCCCATGACCCACCTGAGGCAATGCTGGCGTCTGTGGCCTTGATCAAAGATGGCCGCCCCCACAACTCACATGAGGCAATGCTGGCGTCTGTGGCTTTCCCCCTGCAGGCGTTTACAAAGTGGCCTTTCTTTTTGCAGCCGGAGCAGGTCGCGTTCCTTGCAGGGCAGCGCGCCCTTTGATGTCTCGCCTGGCCACAGAAGAAGCAGCTGGCAGCCCGATCGCGGAGGTCCGCTGCCACAGCGGGTCCCGGGGGTGGCGGTCCCGATCGATTCCGGGACACCGACGCCGTGGTGGGTCCCGGGGGCGGCGGTGCGAGGGGAATTGCAGCCGGAGTCGGGCCCGAGTCCCAGGGTCGCGCAGCACAGTACCTGGAGTACGCCTCGAGGTCCCGATGGGCCACTTCCAGAGAGCGAGCGAGGGCTGCAGTTGTATTCAAGTCGAGGTCCTTTGATTCGAGCAGTCTTTGCCGTGAGTAGTCGGACCGAAGGCCTTTCACGAAGGCATCGCGGATATTTCCTTCAGTATTTTCTGCAGCCGTTACAGCTTTAAAGTCATAGTCCCTGCCGAGTGTTTGTAGCGCCCGTAAAAATTCATCTACAGACTCTCCTGGCTGTTGCGAGCGGGATCTTAGGAGATGTCTGGCATACATAGAATTTACAGGGCTCCGGTACTGCTCTTTTAGCAGGTTGAGGGCGTCCTCGTATGTAGCAAGGTCCCGGATGAATGCAAATACTTTAGGGCTCACCTGGGCGGTCAGAACTCTTAGTTTGGATCCCGGAGGCACGCCGGATTCTCCCAGGTAGGATTCGAAACAGCTCAGCCAGTGTTCGAAGTCGAGGGCTGAGTTCGCTGCCTGTGGGTTTAGATCCAGGTACGGCGGTCGGAGGGCTCGCAGCCAGGCCGGCTGCTGTGGCTGTTGTAGCTGGCCGTTTGGCTGGTCGTTTGGCTGCTCCGATCCACTCATTTCAAAATTTAGCCAATAAAATTGATATACAGGTAGACTATCCTTTATCCGAAAACCTCGGGACCAGCCGAGTTTCGGATAAAGGAGAATTTCGGATTTCGGAAGGTGGGTCGGCGGGGGTCGGCGGGGGGTCGTGCGCACGACTTACGCTGACGCTCAGCGTAAGTCAGTCGGGGTCGGCGGGGGTCCATTGGGTGAGTTCAATTGCTCATCAGCCTTAAGGTCACAACACTGGCTTTCTTTCTCTAAATATGAATCGGTAAGTCCACTGAGACGTTAGGATATTGTGGCTCCTGTGTTATTTTCATGCTCTTTCTGAAGCGGGGGGGTCGGCAGTTGTCGGGGCTGGCGGGGTCGGCGGTTGTCGGGGCCGGCGGGGTCTGCGGGGGGGTCGGCGGTTGTCGGGGCCGGCGGGGTCTGCGGGGCGGTCGGCGGTTGTCGGGGCTGGCGGGGTCGGCGGTTGTCGGGGCCGGCGGGGTCTGCGGGGGGGTCGGCGGTTGTCGGGGCCGGCGGGGTCGGCGGGGGGTCGTGCGCACGACTTACCCTTTATCCGAACTTCCGAAACCGGAACCCTCTAAAAACCGAAGGTTTTTTCATTCGTACGCACGACTTACGCTGAACGAAAAAACCTTCGGTTTTTAGAGGGTTTCGGTTTTCGGAAGTCCGGATAAAGGGTAGTCTACCTGTACCTATCAATTCATTCCATGAAAAGCGACGAGTTAAGATAGTAACTATAGGTTTTTATTGGCTAAATAACAGAGCCCACCCTCGTGGGTGATCGGTTCCAACAAGGAAGAATACTAGCCAAGCGGTCACCTTTATACCTGGGCAAGCAGGCGGAGCCATGGGCGGAGTCAGCTGAGGTATGCCTAGGTATAACAGCGTGCGTGGCAAGAGGTAACCTTGTGTAGTGATAACAACAGTGTAACAATAGTGAACGGTTGTGAACGGTAACAGTGGTTTACCACAAAAGTAATGCGAGAATAGATAGGCTGTCAGATAGAAAACAGAGAGTTGGAATAAACGGCTCATTTTCTGAATGGCAGGCAGTAACAAGTGGGGTACCACAGGGATCTGTCCTGGGCCCCCAGCTGTTCACAATTTACATTAATGACCTGGATCAGGGAGTCGGATGCAGCATTTCCAAATTTGCAGACGACACTAAACTAGGAGGGGGGGTGGGCTCAGAGGAAGAGACCAGGAAGCTCCAGAGCGATTTGGACAGACTGGGCGATTGGGCGGATAAATGGCAGATGCACTATAATGTGGACAAGTGCGAAGTTATCCACCTTGGGTGCAGGAACGGGAGGGCAAATTATTATTTAAATGGCAATAGATTGGGAGAGGGGGAAGTACAGAGAGACCTGGGTGTTCTTGTACACCAGTCACTGAAGGCGAGCATGCAGGTGCAACAGGCGGTCAAGAAGGCAAACGGTATGCTGGCCTTCATAGCAAAAGGGTTAGAATACAGGAACAGGGATACCTTGCTGCAGCTGTACAGGGCACTGGTGAGACCACACCTCGAGTACTGTGTACAGTTTTGGTCGCCTCATCTGAGGAAGGATGTTCTTGCCATGGAGGGGGTGCAGCGGCGATTCACCAGGCTGATACCAGGAATGGCGGGAATGACCTATGAGGAGAGACTATGTAGTTTAGGGATGTACACACTGGAGTTTAGAAGATTGAGAGGGGACCTCATAGAAGTGTATAAAATTCTGACAGGTCTAGACAGACTGGATGCAGAAGGAATGTTTCCCTTGGCGGGTGAGAACAGAACTAGAGGACATAATTTAAGGATAAGGGCTAAACCATTTAGGACAGAGATGAGGGGGAATTTCTTCACTCAGAGAGTGGTGAACCTGTGGAACTCATTGCCACAGAGGGCAGTGTATGCCAGCTCATTAAATATATTTAAGAGGGAATTAGATATATTTCTACGGGCAAAAGGGGTTAAGGGTTACGGAGAGAAGGCGGGGACGGGATACTGAATTAAAGGATCAGCCATGATCTCATTAAATGGCGGAGCAGGCACGAAGGGCCGAATGGCCTACTCCTGCTCCTATCTTCTATGTATCTATGTATCTATGTATAGTACCTGAAGCTACATTGAGTTTCAGACCCTGTATCAGAGAACTCTAGTATTACCTGCAGTTAGTATATCACACAATTCGTGAAACCCAGCAGTTACAGCAAGACAGGGACTGCTGGATCCAGGAGGTAAGTGCCTTTATACCTACCTCCTGGATCCAGGGTCCCTGACTAGCCCACCCACTGCGATCGGCGACCCATCTACAGGGCCTCTGATCACCCCCACAGGCCCCCCCCCCCAGCCTCTGATCACCCCCACAGCCCACCCCCCCCCCCCCCCCGGCCTCTGATCACTCCCACAGGCCTCCCTCCCCACCCCACCCCCCGGGCCTTCTCCCCCCAACGATGATGCTGAGGCCAGCCACGATCCTCCGGTGACCAGCCCCAATCTTCTCTCACCCGCCCCCCACCCTGCCAATGGTTCCCCTGACCTGATCCCCGATCCTCTCGCCCTCCCCCATCTCTGCCCGACTACCAGCCCGATCCTTTTAACGGCACAGCCCGATCGCTGGCCTCACCCCCCCACGATCCTTTCCTCTCTCCACTCCTCCAGAAAATTCCGGCCCATATGTTTTCATCTTGTCAGCCAGGACCATTAGCAGCGCAGACGATGGGTCATGAAAAGTTCAGGCCTATCATCCATTGTGGTGGACACTATGATACCAGTGACCCTTGTACATCTCATTACGGACGACACCAAGTTGGGGGCTGTAGTTAATACAGTGGAGGACTGCGACAAAATACAGGAAGACATTAATAAATTTGCAGATCAAAGTTAGACCAACAATGCTTGAGCTATCGAGCGTGATCCTTTTCAGCTCTACTCGGAGAGCTAGTTTTCTTCCTGTCAGCCTAGACAGTGAGTGTCAGCAAGCTACTTAAACATGAGGTGCAACCCAGCTCAGGCCATTGTCTCCTCACCTAATGTTCACGCACACAGCCTTGGAAAATTAAGACTGGAAAACCCTGGGAATGGCACGGACTCGACAAAACCCAAGAAAATTGGAGGCCATTGCTACAATAACACTGGGTGGCAGAGAACGTTGTGGAAGCTGGGGTAGGCGGTAGCTTAATGAGTTAGCCTCTCTAATTGCACTGAATGCAAATTCTCAGGCCCAAAAGGTTTCAGGAAAGCATTGATTTATTGTGCAAGTATGCTGTTCTGTTCAATCTTGCATCCTCAGTGAAAGGTGATGGAGGGTAATTTTCACCTTCACCCTCGGTCACTAAAATGGCGGCACGGATTGCCCGCCCTTCATAGAACCTGCCGGAAAATCGGGAAAGCCACTCCGCCAGTCTTCCGCCCAAACGGGAAGGTGGAAATTACCCCCGGCATCACTACAGGAAGTGGCCACTGAATCTGGCACTCCTCCCGCAGCCCACGTGCAATCTACCTGCCCTCTTACAGCCTCATTTAATCCCCTATAGGGAAAGTTCTATATAAAATCTCACTGGCTGTGAGGAGAAATATATTACAACAGCATAAATACCAAATTAAAGTTACTCTACTTTTCAAACATTAGAAAGTTCAAAATCCCTCAATTCTAGTCAGTTTTGTCGGAGGTACCTTCATTATAGAATTGTATACTGCCTGTATTTAATCATTACTGGCTCATTTAGTGCATTAACCAGTACTGACAAGCACAAGTTAAATTAGATACGGCTGTGTTATGCATTGAATCTTCTGCTCTTGTTATGATTTTTGCACAAAAAGCATATTTTTTAATTATTTACCACAGCACCAAAGAGATCTAACAATTGTAATCATACTAACCTTCCTTTGGCCTGTTCTGTTCCTCCCACTCCCCACACTTTAACACCCAACTTAGGTCGCTGTAACAAATGACTCTCTGGATCCACTGTGTATGGAGTCTAAGGAAAATTTGCAGATACAGCCTAACGAACCATCATCCTTGAATGTGTCTGTGTCCCATCTGTCTGTTGTGCAACCATCTGTGATGTTAGTGCCTGCCTCACCCAACGCACCGACCAGGCACAGTGTCCATATCCAACAGCACAGCCGTAACCAATGCAACATTACTAACTATGTGACAACTTCACCACGTCACGTTCGGAACCCCTTCAGGGAACTCCCTGACTCGGCCGACCAGGAAGTCTCTCAGATCAACAGCGGCAACAAGAGAGCCTCCAAACCTCCCCTGTGCCCTCCGCTACCCGCGAAAATCTGCAGCAGCACAGGAAACCTCACGATGAGAGACATCAAAAAGTTCTACAGTGTGGACACTCAAGGATTCTTGGCCAAGCCCACCTCGTGGTTAGATGACCCTCGGAGACATTCAATTGAAATCTGCTCATCCGTTGAAGCGAGCCCGCAGCAACGTTTCTCTTCGTCGTCCTGTTGTGCCATCGGCCAGGCAGTGACAGAACTGGACAGTCTACAGACAGCACGGCAAAAGCAGAAAATGAGCCCCCCCTGCATTTCAATAGACCCGCCAGAGGACCACCACAGCACGATGCAAGGTGCTCACGGGCAAATGTCCTCTAGTGACAACATGTGTTTGAGAAGACGTGCTCCATCCTGTGACTCAACCCCTCACAAGGACTCTGTGGACCTTGCGGACCCACTGCTTCCTGAAAGCACGCCCACCTCTCCTTCTCCGGCGAGGGATTTACTGACTCTTCCCAGTTTTTCCTTGGAGCAGGCCGAGGCGGACCACTGAACTAGAATGTTTTATTTGTTTATGTTGCCAAAAAGACAAATTTTTTTTTCATCCTTTCCTGACAGTATCGAAGGATTCTGCATTCTGACTGGCACTGGAGGTCAAGCCCCCCCGACTAACCCCCACCCCCCTCCCCCTATTCAATCTGTAACCAAGGTTACTGGAGCCCTCATAATGCGGCTCTGCCTTGCCCTCAAGCAGGTGGCTGACTGACCATTGATCCAGGTAGTCCAGAACAGTGGAGCGTCACTTTTTTTTTAACGTGAAAGGTTTTCTCTTTTGAAATTGGGAGGGAATATGCCGAGTGGTAATATTTCCTCAACAAAATACCAGGATTTGCTTTGTAACTCAGTTTGGGGCAACTAGGGATGGGCAATAAATGGCAGCTGTGCCAGCGATGCCCACATCCTGAGAATTTATTATTTTTTAAACAAAATGTTAATTAAATAATATTAATCGACACCCATTTTATCAGAATTCACTTGAGTTGGTCTGGACATTTTCTTTATTCTCCAAAAGCCACAAAGCAAAGATCCAGCCATTAATATATTTAGAAAAAATAATATTTATAAATAAAATAAATGGCAATATTTACTCAATCTGTGTGGTTAACTGAAATTATTGGTTGCCTGGTATCGAAAAATGGCACTCCACTGTAACCGTGACTCTGTAAGGTCACCTCAATTTCTAAAAAATGGCGTAACCAAGACACGATTTTAATACCGTAGCTGTTGTATGGGTTACACTGTTGCCGGGTACTGCTGTTTCTGATGTTTATTTCCTGATCTGTTATCTTTACTTATTTATTTTTATTTTTCAATTGGTTTGCTCCTTGGGACATTGGTCGAACTATAACTACTCACATCAGTTAGGTTTGGTGAATTGGTCCCATTTTCATTATATTTTTAAATTCCCAACGACCCGTGACTTCTGAAACTATATCAGCTGCAGGCAACTCCCTAGGTTCTGAGGAATAATTCTGCAAACGCTGTCCGAACTGAATGTTGCTCTCTAGCTGTTTAACTGGACGCGGTTCATTTCAGTTCATATAGACTTTATTGTGAAGTAATATATGTTTGTAACAAGAGTCCAGGGATGGTGCCATGATGTGGCCAAAGATAAATGACAGCTAGAACTTGTGTTAAATATATTGAAAGATTCCAGTCAGTTAATCACTGCAAAATGTCACAACCCCATACGCTTAAGCAAAGGTTTTTTTTAAAGTTTCAAATAGTCATCCCGAATCAATAAATTACCTGACCTGGCATCTTCTGCACACTGGAAACTGTATTACCAGTTACCATGCATCATTACATTTTGCTATTTTCCATGTCCAGGGTTGTTATAGCAACACAATAATAAAGGAGGGGAAGGGCGGGTGGTGGGTCGGGGGGGTGGGGGGGTAGTGGAATCCCAAAGCTTAATGTTTGTCAGGGACAACCATGGCTGGTTGCTCCTTAAAAATCCCCACCACTTTAAAAAAAGACGTTATTTCTTGAATTCAACCTTCTGTTCCTCTTGTTAGGCATGGTACTGTTCTATAATACTGTAGGAAATGGCATCTCTTTCAGGCAACTCTTCCCACATATCTCCAGATGTGATGGAACCCTGAATATTTACCATCTTTCCAATATCAAATCGGATTTTTACTGCTTTCTGTCAAAACTTGGACCCGTGCTGATTGGTCATCCAATTAATTCCAGACAGGGAATCAACCTTTTTGATGAAGATCATTTCTTTTGCCCAATTTAAGAAAGCATCCAATAATTACCATTCTTTTTGTAAGTGATCTATATAGTACCAGATATATGGTCCCTGACTCTGAATCTCTCAGAGAAATACATTGCTGGATACTTTCCCACAGCAAATTCAGCCACACTGTACATGCCCTGCAGGGAGTCTAAGGTTAAACGTTGAAGCCATCAGTGGAAGTCAGGCAAAAATTCTTCTAAATGGTGGGACAAGGGGAATGGAAATCCAAAGGCCTTTAATATTGACAGCTTAGGCCACATTGACTGCACCTGTCAAGGTCTTAAGTTCTGGGTCATCTCATCAAAAGCAGACGAGGCCATATTGAAATGATACCATGCATTTTGTAGGAGTGTTAATGAATCCTGATACTACAGATGGCAAAGAGCAAATTGTTCTACTGATGTCCAATATATGGAGCAGTATTTAAGTCCCTTACTTTCTTTGGGGCACATACCCAGCCATGGGCGTTCCAGTGCTATAAGTGTGCAAGATCTTTGTTCGAGAACATTCTGCATTGTACCCTCGTAGTTCAATCACATTGATTCGGTTAGTTCAAAGCACACCAGCACTTTAACATTGCAGATTACTGTATGCAGACAGTCTGAGCATTACAGTGATCTCTACCATTGCTAGTTTGTGCGTGCGCGGGTGGGTGTGATGTATGTGAGTAAGTGTGTAAGCGTTTGTCAGAATACTGTAGGTTATCCATCTACAGCCATTGCACATACTTTATAGGACCACTCTCATTAAGATCTTACCAGCTAGAAATTATGTTTATTTAAATGTAAGTATTTGTAACACGTTCCTTGGGCTTGAGTAGAATTCACTCCAGCACAAGGGGAAAGTTATCGACAATGTAAAACTTCAGAGGTTTAAAAAATAGCCACTGCTGCAACCTGTTTCTTCCTATCCTGCTATCTTCCATACAGAATACATTGCAGAGAAAATACTGATCAAAGTAGACACAGTGCAGTGCAATGTTAATATTTATGTAGTATATATTATAGAGAAATTGTATTTAATAGTTGTTAAATTCTATGCTGTATTCAGGTATTTTTTTGGACCGTATAGTGGGTCTGTGCGATCAGGGCAACAACATTGGTGGCTCTTTAATGAGAAACTAAATTAAGGTAAATGGATTCTTAGAGCAGAGATTCTTCTGAGTTAAGTTCGGGATCACCGAGACATTCAGAAACGTGACGTTTGCAATTTTGTTGATCTCATTATTGCTCCTTTTGGATGCATTGATTGATAGTTGTAAAGTGCTTCCCAAAGACCTGGCACTGAGGATTGCCATCACAATTGAATACCTGGATAGGTTACAAAAACAGTGTAACAGTTTAAAGTTTTATAGTTCAGCCTAAATTATCAGAGTCCCTCACCTGCTTTCAGCACCTATTTGAAAAGCAATTTTCTGTCTGTTGATTTCAATCTCAATACACAAGCAGGATGTTGAATTTGAGCCTGGTCACAGGATTGGAGTCACCAGGCCAACATCATCAAGCACCTGCTGAAATAAGCCCTCTGCTGCCCAAGGGCAGATAGAGAGAAACTATTTCCTCAGTTGGGTGAGTCCAGAACAAGGGGGCATAACCTTAAAATTGGAGCCAGGCCGTTCAGGGGTGATGTCAGGAAGCACTTCTTCACACAAAGGGTAGTGGAAATCTGGAACTCCCCCAAAAAGCTGTTGAGACTGGGGGTCAATTGATAATTTTCAAAACTGAGATCGATAGATTTTTGTTAGGCAAGGGTATTAAGGGATATAGAACCAAGGCGGGTAAATGGAGATAAGACACAGATCAGCCACGATTTAATTGAATGATGGAACAGCCTCGAGGGGCTGAATGGCCTAAGGTGATCATTTTGGCAAGAAAAGTATGAAGTAAGATCAAACTTAGGAACCTCAAAGAAAAATAAATGGTGGTCCTACCGATCCACATTTTAGTTACACCAAATTGTCACTCTGCTCAGCCCAGCCTTTCAACATTATTATTACTTCAATTGGCTGAAGACTTTTTTTGCAGCTAAAAAGCTTCATGTTCACCAAATAGCAGTTGTATTAATAATACAACAGGTTCCTGAAATCTTGAAAGCAGGGCTTTCATTTTTAATGTACTTCACATTTCACCATTCGAGAAATAGGAGTGTTGCGGGTCTCAGACAGTACGGGCCCTTTCCTCTACGCTCAATGCATCTAAAATCATTTAATTTGCTCCATTCCAATACCTCCATGGTTAAAAAAATGTCTCATACAGTCACCCTTATATTTTTTTTAAATGGAGAATTCGATAATTGGCCCAATTCTAAAGTGTTGCTCGCTGATGGTTGCTGACAATTCTCAAGCAAACAGTTCTTTATAAAGGTACATGTTGAACACTCCCAGTAGAGTCCCACTTAAAGAAGCATGAAGGATCTCCTGATTTTTCTTTTTATAGGTACATATTAATAGATTTTGCCAAAGATAGATTTACATTTGAATAAAGTCCAGTGCAAAAAGCACTGTTGGTTATAACGCAGATAGATGAATGAATTAATGAATGAGTGAGTGAATGATGACTTTAAGCACTGTCTATTTTTTTTTCCACCAAGACTGCCCTCGAAAATATTACAGTTCTGTTTTTTTTTAACAATACTTTGTTCATTATTAAAACACACACACACACACACACAAAAAGAAAGCAAATCTGCATTCGTTTTTTAACCTTTCAAAATTTATACTGGGGGAAAAGCTGAAGAGGACAGGCAAAGAAATCAAACCCAGGGAAGATGGCACTCTGCTCTAAGATTTGTACATCTGTTTAAAAATAAACACTTTTGAAAATTGCTGTAAGACTATTGAAGCTGCAAAGAGACTATTTTTGCAAAAAAAAAAGAAAAAAATGAAAAAGTTACTTCATGACAGAGCTGTTTTATTTTCCAAAAAAATTGCTTCCAGGTCACAGGAAGGTCATTCAGAGGTAATAATTCTGATTTCAGGCATCTATTTACGATCAGACATTAAAATAACTGATGATGTCATTGGGGTTTCAAGTCAAATGCATACTGCTATATATATTGAAAATAGTATTTTACCAAAAAGTGAGGAATGCGAATTGTGATGAAATTGCATTCCTTTATCAGCCAGCAGGGACAAGTTTGATTTAGAATATCCAGCACCTTTCTCGTGCTCACAAGCCGTGTGATATTCAGGTCACAGTTAGGTTTTATTTTTGGGAAGAAGGGAGTTTAAAACTTGCAACAACAAAAAAAAAGTATTACCTTTCAAAATGACAGTGTTATATTAGTCTAACATTACCTGACTGCTGGAGTTCATTGTGGGTTTGATAATTATAATCATTATCTAGTAAGAGATAGATTGTTCAGCCTAGCCCTCCCCCGCCCCATAGTTGTCGAAACTCAGTAACCTTTTTCTAATTGGTTCAAGTTTCCTTTATCAATTAAAATCTGTAGGGATCAATGTCACCAATCTCCTGTAAATTCCATTTCTGTACAGGGAATAGTATCTAGTCTGATGTACATCTCTTTAGTCAAGTACATTCTGGAAAATTGAACATATTTAACAATATATATTTATATACTTGTCGTTACCAACATGAACTGAATCCTCTCAATAGTCAATGTGCAACGTTTAAGATGAAACAATAAACACACTTACGCAGAAGAAGATATGATGTTTTTTGTATGATAGCCAATACAGGATAATGGTATAAAGTATCACTCTCTACTCCTTCTGTTCCTGCTGGCTTGTAAGCGGGGGAGATCTCCAGCTTTTGCGGCATCTGAAGATCACTGTCTGAAAACAATGTCTGAAAATGTCCAAATTCTCTCTGAATGGACCAGCATCCAATGGCTTCACTGTTTTTTCACAGCAGTTTTGAAAGAGATGAGGGAACCTCCAATAGCAAAGCAGAGAGGATGTATGTCTAGTGGCAAACATGTCTTGTATTACCACATTTTTGCTCCATATTCTTGTGCAAAACGTTGGTTCCTTTTAGATAAACTGTGTCCTGATTTTCTCAAATGTTTATGCAGTAGCCCTACTTTTATGTAGATGAAAATGAATTTTAAATTATGCTTTAAAATAAATAGAGAAGATTCTCAGTGTGTCGGTGGTGCCTTCATTTGCTGTGTCTTTTGATTTGAAAAATAATGAGATTGAGTCTTCGACTCTTGACCTGATCTTCACAGTTAGGCTCCTTCCAGGCGGTGAGTTTTCCTAGTCTCAGCCAGGTTCCAAGTTAACGGGGTGAAGGGAAATAAAAGGCAAACAGAGTTCTTGTTACCCAATTGCAGTTTCTGTGCCTCAATCAGGAATCCATGCGTTTCCTTTCTGGATACTTCACTTGAGTGGCAACATAATGTACTTGACCGCAGACTATTCCATTTGTGAACAACTCCAAGTAAAGACATACAGTAGTAACATCACAGTTTCAGACAGGAGAAGATCGTAGGCCCATCTAGCCCACCTATTCACACCTTGGTGCATTTCTAAATAGCCCTGAATCCCATTAGTAAATAGAAAAAAATGGAAAGGACTTGTATTTATATAACGCTTTTCATGATCTCAGGACGTCCCAAAGCGCTTTACGGCCACTTAAATACTTTTGAAGTTTACTCATTGTTGTAATGTAGGGAAACACGGCAGTTAATTTGCGCACAGCAAGGTCCCACAAACTGCAATGAGATACATGATCAGATAATGTTTTTAATTACGTTGGTTGAGGGATAAATATTGGCCAGGACACCGGGGAGAACTCCCCTGCTCTTCTTCGAAATAGTGCCATGGATCTTTTATGTCCACCTGAGATGGCTGACGGGGCCTCGGTTTAACATCTCTTCCGAAAGGCGGCACCTCCGATAGTGCAGTACTACCACTGAGCCAAGGCTAGCACCTCAGGAACTTGTCTCCTGTCTTGAAACACGTTAAGGTTTCTTGTTCCATCCACTGTATCGATGATCTGTTCCACATATTCACCACCTTTTAGTAAAAAGGTTCCTCCTGCATTTTCTATTTTCTTTTGTTGCCCTTAATTTGTGAATATAAGATTTCTACTTTAAATGAAATTTAAGGTTGTGATTTCCTAAACTCATACTCACGGCTGAAACACCAAACGACACCTACATTATTAATTCCATTATTTCAGAAACTTGGATCGTATTCCTACTCCAATGAGAACAGGTTCCGACTCCTCCACCTTTTCACAGCTCCATGGTCTAAAACCTGGAGCCAGCTTCACTGTTTCTGATCAGCTCTACTCTCTATATCCAGCCACAACAGTTTCAGAATTGCTTGAAGTAGCTTCCTTGGACCTGGTCTGGTCATGACCCCAATATATTATTGGAACTTGGGAAACAATTTGTTTGGGTGGTTCATCCCTGCGAGTCATAAAATCAGTTCTCTGAAGATTTGGCATGGTCCTTTTGTAAACCTTCCCTCCCCTATCCGAGTTGCAGCATTAGCTATAATGAGCACGAGAACAGCCTCGTGTAAATACAAGATTTAATGTGGCATCTATGTCATGCCTCCCAATATTCCCTCCCTCCAGTTGTTATATTTTTTGGATCTTTTCTACCTTTCTTACTCTATGGCCTCGATTTTAACTGACCCATGGAGTCGGGATTGGAGGTGTGCGGGGGGTTAAAGTCCCGAATTCGGGGGTCCCGACACCATGTAAGTTTCAAAGGAGGCAGATACCCGCCCCGCACTGGGACCCGCCAACCCGAGGCGGGAAGGGATTAGTGACAATTAACTGCTTGTTAACAGGCAGTTTTTAGCCTGATCCCTATTTTAAAGCTTGAAGTGTGGGATTCCCAACGGCTCCAAACCACGCCAAGTTAGAGGAGTCGGGCCGTCGGGTTGAAGGACTTGGAGGGGTTGAGATGTCAGTGTTCAGGTGAGTGATGGGTGCATGAGTGCAAAGGTAAGTGTGTTTGGTGTGTGTAAAGAAGTTTAAATTACCTGTACTTAACTTTTTAGCCTTCCTTCCTCTAGGTTTCGGGAGTCCAGCATCTAACCGGCACAGAAAGCAGAACGGCTGCGAACTGTCAAAAGTGACAGCCTGCAGCTTTCTGTGCCGGAGAGATTTCTAACTGAGTCAGTGTAGAAGGACTCAGGTTAGAAGTAAGACCATCAGTGTTTGACAGCTTCAAACAGCTGTGAAACGCTGATATTTCATCTGTCAAAAAGTCTTGACAGATGAAATTTCAGTCTGTGACGTCACCTGTTGCTGGATGGCCCTTAATTGGCCTGCTGAATCCGCTGGGCGGGCTCAACAAGGTCAATCAAGTTAAAATCGCGTGAATTGGCCGCACCTCGATGGAGGCGGGACTACAACCCCGAAAGTTGTAGTCCCGACGTCTGAGTGAAAATCACCCCCTATTAGTTTTTTTGGCCTCTGTGCTTTAACTTCAATTTTTATTTTATTTGTCACATAACCAAATACAACAAGTGAAATCCAGTCAGTGAAATGCTTTTTTCTTAATGAGCCGAGCGCACCAAGCAGCAAAGGACACTTAGCTGCCTGGTACGCACAGACCGTGAGTGACTGACAAACGACCCATAGGCCAAATCTGACCCACAAGCTCTTTTCATTTGGCCCATACTTACGCCCAAAGCCAGTTTCAACTGCAGTTGGTTTCATCGGGAGCTGTAGCTAACGGTACTTGAAATCAGTGTTGCATACTTAATATGAGAAGACGTGCAGGTTGGATGAACTGTTCAGCTGCAGCTCTTCAATTCACCAGGCTTGGAGGACCAGAGCAGGTAGTTCACTGATTCGTGGATTTAGACCAATCAGGGAGCAGCCTTTTTTGCATCAATCAGTCCTCCAGCCAAGGATGTTTTAGTGAACTGAAGCTGAATCTATGTAGTTTTCAAGCTTTGGGAGAGGGAAAGGACAAGAGTGAGGACAGGGGGAGAGAAGGATGGCGGTGAGAACAGGGGAGAGAAGGATAATGGTGAGGACGGGGAGGGAAAGATGGTGGTGAGGATGGGGAGAGAAGGATAGTGGGAAGGACAGGGGAGAGAAGGATAGTGGTGAGGACAGGGGGAGAGAAGGAGGGTGGTGAGGACAGGGGGAGAGAAGGATGGTGGTGAGGATGGGGAGAGAAGGATGGTGGTGAGGATGGGGAGAGAAGGATGGTGGTGAGGACAGGGGGAGAGAAGGATGGTGGTGAGGACAGGGGGAGAGAAGGATGGTGGTGAGGACAGGGGGAGAGAAGGATGGTGGTGAGGATGGGGAGAGAAGGATGGTGGTGAGGATGGGGAGAGAAGGATGGTGGTGAGGACAGGGGGAGAGAAGGATGGTGGTGAGGATGGGGAGAGAAGGATGGTGGTGAGGACAGGGGGAGAGAAGGATGGTGGTGAGGACAGGGGGAGAGAAGGATGGTGGTGAGGACAGGGGGAGAGAAGGATGGTGGTGAGGACAGGGGGAGAGAAGGAGGGTGGTGAGGATGGGGAGAGAAGGATGGTGGTGAGGATGGGGAGAGAAAGATGGTGGTGAGGACAGGGGGAGAGAAGGATGGTGGTGAGGATGGGGAGAGAAGGATGGTGGTGAGGATGGGGAGAGAAGGATGGTGGTGAGGACAGGGGGAGAGAAGGATGGTGGTGAGGACGGGGAGAGAAGGATGGTGGTGAGGACAGGGGGAGAGAAGGATGGTGGTGAGGATGGGGAGAGAAGGATGGTGGTGAGGACAGGGGGAGAGAAGGATGGTGGTGAGGACGGGGAGAGAAGGATGGTGGTGAGGACGGGGAGAGAAGGATGGTGGTGAGGATGGGGAGAGAAGGATGGTGGTGAGGATGGGGAGAGAAGGATAGTGGTAAGGACAGGGGGAGAGAAGGATGGTGGTGAGGATGGGGAGAGAAGGATGGTGGTGAGGATGGGGAGAGAAGGATGGTGGTGAGGATGGGGAGAGAAGGATAGTGGTAAGGACAGGGGGAGAGAAGGATGGTGGTGAGGATGGGGAGAGAAGGATGGTGGTGAGGATGGGGAGAGAAGGATGGTGGTGAGGATGGGGAGAGAAGGATGGTGGTGAGGATGGGAGAGAAGGATGGTGGTGAGGACGGGGAGAGAAGGATGGTGGTGAGGATGGGGAGAGAAGGATGGTGGTGAGGACAGGGGGAGAGAAGGATGGTGGTGAGGACGGGGAGGGAAAGATGGTGGTGAGGATGGGGAGAGTTGGATAGTGGTAAGGATGGGGAGAGAAGGATAGTGGTGAGGACAGGGGAGAGAAGGATGGTGGTGAGGATGGGGAGAGAAGGATGGTGGTGAGGATGGGAGAGAAGGATGGTGGTGAGGATGGGGAGAGAAGGATGGTGGTGAGGATGGGAGAGAAGGATGGTGGTGAGGATGGGAGAGAAGGATGGTGGTGAGGACAGGGGGAGAGAAGGATGGTGGTGAGGACAGGGGGAGAGAAGGATGGTGGTGAGGACAGGGGGAGAGAAGGATGGTGGTGAGGATGGGAGAGAAGGATGGTGGTGAGGACAGGGGGAGAGAAGGATGGTGGTGAGGACAGGGGGAGAGAAGGATGGTGGTGAGGACAGGGGGAGAGAAGGATGGTGGTGAGGATGGGAGAGAAGGATGGTGGTGAGGACAGGGGGAGAGAAGGATGGTGGTGAGGATGGGGAGAGAAGGATGGTGGTGAGGACGTGGAGAGAAGGATGGTGGTGAGGACAGGGGGAGAGAAGAATGGTGGTGAGGACAGGGGAGAAGGATGGTGGTGAGGACAGGGGGAGAGAAGGATGGTGGTGAGGATGGGGAGAGAAGGATGGTGGTGAGGACAGGGGGAGAGAAGGATGGTGGTGAGGACAGGGGGAGAGAAGGATGGTGGTGAGGATGGGGAGAGAAGGATGGTGGTGAGGATGGGAAGAGAAGGATGGTGGTGAGATCGGGGAGGGAAGGATGATGATTTAAATGGTGTGAAGAGGAGAAGGGTGTAGATATTTTTGTACAAGATTCTTGGAATTTTTGTGCATGGGAAACTTTTTTTGTGTCAGGAGTCTGGCTTTTAGTGTGTAATGGGGTTTGGCTTTTTTATGTATTATTAATGATAAGCCAATGCTCAAGCGTAGAAATTGTTTTCTGGACTTGCGCCTAGATGTGTTTATTATGGTTTATTAGTATGAAAATGATCTCTCAACTCAATATATTCCAATTCCAAGGGAAATGAAGTGAGACAACATTATAAGATAAAGACATCCTAAGAAACATGAAACCCAGACATGGTTTATTGATCACAAACTCTAGTGGAATTAATGTCAATGGTTTAATTGTTCTCCACATCATTTCTGAAGGCAAGAATGAAGCTGGATCAGAAGAGTTTAATGGACTGGATGAAGGTCCCATGGCAGTGTGAGAGATGATGCTGGACTACATGTTCTGGAAGATAAAGGGGTATTATCTGTTAATGGGGAGATAGAATCCATCTCTAGGTAGAGTACATACTCTTGAGTTGTATCGCTTAACCATGCACTTAATTTGATGGATAAGTTTATCAAAACCCCAGAAACCATTTAAAATCCATTTGTTTGGGTGAATGTGGAGGAATCTTCTCAAGCAATCAGCCATTATATTGTTTACTGCTGCTTGGTATAGAGGTGTTGGCTCCATAACTGCACAGTTTTCAGGGCACTCGTGCTCTCTGTGAATCATAAATAAGCTCTCACCCTTTGTTTAAAAATGCCACCAAAGTAGTGTTACCTGTTCAGAAATACTTACGGGATGTTATATTTGTGGAAAAATTGCGATACATGACAAGGGATCCAGATTTGTTGATGTATCACTTGGACTTGGAAGGTATCCCATAGACTGTGTGCCTGTTTTGAAGGTGTGTATCTCACCTAGTTGTGATGCGTTTCACACCTGAACCAATAATATGGATGTGAATTTCAGCTTTAATCCACATATAGTTGTTGTGAAGGAACACTAGTGGTGATGGGGTGTTGCAGAGTTCTCATTCAGCCTCGTTGAGACAAAGTTCACTAAGATAAAAACAGAAAATGCTGGAAATACTCAGCAGGTCAGGCAGCATCTGTGAAGTGAGAAACAGAGTTAATGTTTCAGGTCGATGGCCCTTCATCAGACGAAACAGGGAGAGAAGGATGGTGGTGAGGTTAGGGGAGAGAAGGATGGCGGTGAGGATGGGAGAGAAGGATGGCAATGAGGACAGGGGACATCCTGTTCTGACAATAGGTCATCGACCTGAAAAGTTAACTCTGTTTCTCTCTCCACAGATGCTGCCTGACCTGCTGAGTATTTCCAGCATTTTCTGTTTTTATTTTAGATTTCCAGCATCTGCTGTATTTTGCTTTTGTAAAGGTCACTAAGAATTTGACTTAAAATCTTGTGTATATTGATTTGGTCATATTTAAATTCCCTGGATAAAGTTAAATCCTACATTAGAGTGGCATTATGCAGGAGTCCTGGGAGAAAGACAGTTTTCCTAGTGACATCTGAAATTATGCTTCTATGAATGGCAGACCTTGTTTTGAGTCTCTTTTGGACTTGTTGCAGTTGACAATCAATCTCATCTTATAGAGACAGAGTACCTGTAGCTGATAGATTCCTGACTGGCAGCACGTGGGAACCTCTTGTCCAAGTATGGATAGACATTATGATTTCAGAACCATGATGCGGCTGTTGTGACTGACAGTCGCTTTAAGATCTTGGGGAATAAAGTGGGTCTTGGTAATTCTAGCCGTTGACATTGAATGTCAGAAATGGACTGCCTGATGGCAATCTGGAAATAACTATCTGTGAGGACTCTGGCAGCAAGCTCATCTCATGTCAGCTTGACTCAGTTAGTAGCCTCTGAGTCAGAAGGTTATGGGTTCAAGCTCTGCCACAGGACCCGATCACATAATCTAGGCTGGCACGTCAGTGCAGTACTGAGGGAGTGCTGCATTGTTGGAGGTGGTTTCTTGCAAATGAAATGCTCTGTCTGTCAATTCAGGTGGATCTAAAACATCCCAGGGCACCATTCCAAGAAGAACAAGGAATTCTCTTGGTGTCCAGGTCAAGATTCCTCCCTCGAGCAAGTTCTTTCTTTCTGTAAGTAATATGACCATTTAAACTCAACTTGAAGAATCCATTTTTCCTGAGGGCATAAATAAATCTTTGATTCATCCATTTTTGGCAGCTACAATTTGATCAGATATATGCTATTATTAAAAGCATGTCCATCATGCAAGCAGATTGTGTATTTGAGATGATGGGGTCTGGTGGAACTGGGGGCCACCCACACAAGTTGAGGAAGCTGGAGATAAGGTGGGGGGTCCCGATTCCCTGTGGAACATAATTCGGGAGAAGGTAGTGGAGACTGATTCCCTACAGTCCTTCAAGAAGGTATTAGATGGATTTTTGGAACACAAGATGGCATATGAAAGAAAGAAAGACTTGCATTCATATAGCACCTTTCACAACCTCAGGACATCCCAAAATCACATTACAGCCAATAAAGCACTTTTGAAGTGTCATCATTGTTGTAATGTTGGAAACGCAGAGCCAATTTGTGCACAGCAAAGTCCCACAAACAGCAATGAGATAATGACCAGATAACCTGTTTTAAGGATGTTTAAGGTTGAGAGATAAATATTGGCCAGGACAAGGGTCCTTGCTCCTAAGTTTTCTTCACGGATGGAGCACCAAACACATGGGCCATAATTTTCAACTTGCCACCTGGGCGCAAAGCTGGCGTTGCAGATCGGCCGCCCATTATAAAAACCGCCTGATTTTCATTGACATTGACTTCAGCTCTGCATTGTGTTGGTGGCCAGCTCTGGAGCACATTTGTGTTGGCTCGATCAGCAGATTGCCAATTCTGAAACTGAGGGAAAAAGCCAGCTCACAAGGAGTGCGCAAACCCAACTGTACGTTGTGACATCTTTCAGTGTTGCGTTGGATGGGAGCATGCACTGGGCAGCGATCCAAGCAGGGGCAGGAAAGTCAAGTCAGGGCCTCGGATTGGTGCTAGGCCTCACCACCCAATTTTGCCCATTTTTTGGCCAATTTTTGTGGAATTAGCAGAAGAAAATCCAACTCATAATCTGCAGGTCCTTTAAATCAAATAGCGCACAAGCTATAACATTGTCAATGTTAGAAATAGCAAGTAAAGTTGGTGGTACATATTTCCTACATGTGTTTTAGAACATAACTTCTCACTACCTGGCCACCAGCAAGTTACAATCTGAGAAAAACAAAGTAATTTGACAATTTGTGCATAACCTGAGTGTAGCATCGACATGTTTAATCCATCCAATTCTAATCCTTAACCATCATTTCTTACCCTGTATTTTGCTGTAGCTGATCCATTGGAGTCTGCCTACTGCAGATTCCCATCAGGTTTGTATTATTTGGAAATAATTTGTGTTGTGTCCGTCAGTAGTAAGACACAGACTGCAGGAGAACGGTACAACAGGTGTTTACTCAACGTGGCTCACTCTGGAACTGAACTGTACAGGTTACTACTCAGTGCTATATACAGGTGTGGTCACTGCCGGTACTACAGTATACATGAGCTGTAAAAAGTAGTTCCCCCCTTAAAGGTATATACATTACAATTTGGTCATCTGCATATAGTCCAGGAAATATTTTCACTGAGCGAAGAGTCACTTTATGCTAATTGTTTTTTAAAGTCCCACTTAACAAATATTGAGTGTCTGTTCAGCCTGATATCTCAGCTACTTCCAAACACTTAAAGTGCAGCTTGAGGCAAATTCTGGGATTTTTTTCCACATCAACAACAAACAACTTGCATTTATATGGCGCCTTTAATGTATAAAAAATGTCCCAAGGCGCTATGCTGAGGGAAAAATAAAATGAAATAGACCTTGAGTCGTGGTGGGAGCTAGAGGAGGTGACAGGAAGCTTAGGAACAGGAGGAGGCCATTCAGCCCCTTGGGCCTGCTCCGCCCTTCAATTAGGTCACGGCTGATCTGCGCTTCGATTCCATTTACCTGCCTTTGCTCCATATCCCTTGATACCCTGACCAAACAAAAATCTATCGATCTCAGTCTTGGTTCAAAAGATGGGGTTTAAGAAGGTCAACAGAGGAGAGGTGGGTGGAGGGTTTAGGGAGGGAGTCCCAGAGAGCTGGCCTGAGGAAGCAGAAGATTCTGCCATCAAAGGTGAGGCAAAGGGAAGGAAGGGGATAGCAGTATATATTTTTTCAACTGCATGCTTCTCAATTCTTCAATTTTGCCAAAATATTTGCATTTGTGCAACAGAAGACACAAATCAACCTCCAATTAGGCAGCAGATGTCAGATAGTGGGGATTGGTTGGAATTTGGTACAGTAATAGGATCATGTGGCACAACTCAAAGTGAGAAGCATTAAGGAAAAATATGGTCTGTTGGCACAGAGATGAGTTTCAACCCTTTTTGTTCCAAAATCAAAACATGAATTAGTAATTCTACTTTCCATATTACTATAGCAACCTTTGTAATTTCTGTTGGGGGAGAAATTCAGTATTGCCCCATTTGGGGCGCAATTATTGGCCGGGCGCAAAGTTTAGCGCCTGGCGCTAATTATCGCCTCTGACTGCAAACTTGGCTTCTATCACCCCTGGAGGTGATTGGAGCGCTAAATTAGGTGCTACACACCTCTCTTAAGGCACTAATGCCGAGGAGCGAGGTGCTACCTCAGAGCGCTGGCGAAGCTCATGTGATGTCAGTCAGCAATGGAACACAGACACACGGGCGCCGGCCAGTTCTTAAAGGGGTCGACCTTGCTCTCCATCCTCACCCTGCTCATTGCAGCCTTGAGTCTCGGTCTGGAAAGACCTGTACATCAAATCTGCTGGAAAGAACAATGGAGAGGCCCAGGGAAAGAGCTCAGAGTGCAGCCCCCATAATCTCTTCTAAATCGATGCAAGGAAGGTCAAATCAAAATGAGCCTGCAAAGTGCTGCTCAGTGCCCAAAACTCCTTCACACAGCGTTGAATCTCTCCAGAAGTCTCTCTCTGTCTCTCTCAGAATGCGTGGTGCAAAAATGTCGCCGACAAAAAAAGGCAGGAAGCGGTCACCTTTAAAATGGTAAAGGGATTGGATAGGGTAGATACAATTAAATTATTTCCTCTGGTGGGGAATCCAGGTTATAATCTTACAATAAGAGCTAAGCGTAAAGATAGGAAGCATTTTTTCATGCAAAGGACAGTGGAAATCTGAAATCCTCTCCTCCAAAAAAAGCTGTGGATTCTCGGACAATTGAAATTTTCAAGACAGAGATCGCTAGATTTTGTTGGATAAGGGTATAAAGGGATATGGAACAAAGGCAGGTAAATGGAGTTGAGTTACAGGTCAGCCGTGATCTAATTGAATGGCAGTACAGGCTCGAGGCCCTACTCGAGGTCCTATGCTTCTGTTAAGATGCCATCAGACCTGCTGTAGATTTCCAGAATTTGCAGTTTTTAAAATAGAACCTGCATGGCTGTTGTTTTCGTATCTTCACATTCTTCCCTCGGAGAACAGTGAAGTGGTGGAAGGGTTTGCAGGCTGTTGACAGTCTGACAGGCAGCGATGTGACTGCGTCTTCCATGGCCGTAACCATCTTATACCAGCCGATAGGGTGGTTAGTCCTATACGGTGGGAGGGTTTTATGGGCTCCTCATCCTATACGATGAGTGGAAGGGGGCCACTCACACCCACTGGATGCGAGGATCCTGCTTGGACGTCAACACAGAACTTAAAGATGGAACTCCACTCGCAGGGACTGTCCGGAGTGGGGTTCAAACCCGGCACCTTCTGACTCAGAGGCGGGAATCCTAGAGGCAGCAATGCTATCACTAAGCCAAAGACTCGCTTCAGACCTGCCAGTGAGAAGGTTGTTTGAATAAGTAGTTATTTGAAAGACATCGAAAAATGGTTTCGAATATTTCTAGAGTTTGTATCACTGAGCTTCCCTGGAATATTGTGTTTTCTGGGCAGAAACCTGAGGATCTTTATCACTCTTAACATGAATAATATTTGGGCTGTATTTTACTTTACAATTAATAGACTATTCTATACATTACTACCAAAATTCATATCAATCACTTTAGGAATAAAAATGAACACCTGCGGTATGTCCAACCTTACTATTGTCCTGGCAAATAAGAACATAAGAAATAGGAGCTGGAGTAGGCCATTTGGCTCTTCGAGCCTGCTCCGCCATTCAATAAGATCATGGCTGATCTTCGACCTCATCTCCACTTTCCTGAACTAGCCCCATATCCCTTGATTCCCTTAATATTCAAAAATCTATCAATCTCTGTCTTGAATATACTCAACGACTGAGCCTCCACAGCCCTCTGGGGTAGAGAATTCCAAAGATTCACCACCCTCTGAGTGAAGAAATTTCTCCTCATCTCAGTCCAAAATGGCCGACCCCTTATTCTGAAACTGTGACCCCTGGTTCTAGACTCCCCAGCCAGGGGAAACACCCACCCTGTATGTGTTTCACGGTTAATACACAGAAGATGATCCATAAGTGTCAGCTTGACTCAGTGGTAGCACTCTTGTTTCCAAGGCTGTGTGTTCAAGGCCCACTCCAGCATAGAAGCTGGACTGACATTTCAGTATGGTACTAAGGCTGCATTGTGGGGGATGCTGTCTTTCAGACTGATATGTTAAACTGAGGCCCCATTTGCCTGTTCAGGCAGATGCAAAAAAATCATGTGGCACTATTTGAAGAGGAGCTGGGGGTTCTTCCAGTGTGGCCAATATTCCTCTCTCAACCAACACCTAAAAACAGACTGATCATTTATCTCATTTGCAGCGTTTGCCCAGAAAACAGTGACTACACTTCAAAAGTAATTAATTGGCTGTGAAACATATTGGCCCAGAAATTAAGGTCGGGGGCTTGCCGCGGGTGCAAGCCCCCGATCTACACTTACCTAGCGCACCGGCCGTTGTGCTCTCGGCGCGCGTGGAATTCCATTTTATTGAGGAGCATTCCCGGGCAGCGTCTGACGTCACGCCGCCCATGAGTGCAGCCAGCGCAAAGCGTCCAGCGCGGAGTGTAAGGGAGACCCGCCCTGTGAGGTTGCATTAGCATAGGACACGCCCCCAATCTTTTTCACAAGCTCCAAAGCCTTGGTACATGCAGAAACAGCCTGGTAAGTTGGTTCTTTGTATTTTTATGAATCTTTTGGTAACTTTTATAAACTTTTACATGAATTGGAAGAATCTTAAATAGTTTTAAAGAGATTTGAAGCAATTTAAAGAGTTTTAAAAGCCCTGAAAGCATTTTTTTCATTCATTTTATTTAATTAGCAAATTATATTTGTGACTGAAAGTATATGTAACCTTTTCATTTAAAAAGTACAGCCTGTAATCAGTTTGAAAAAAAATTCAACTTTTATTTTAGCAAAAATATTTTTACAACTGTTTGAAATTTAGAAAATAGCTAGTTTCCATCTTGAATGTCTTTATTGCACTAAGAAACCAAAAAAAGTTACTTTAAACTGTTTACAAAGTTTTTTCCAAACTATTCATGTTTACGAATCTTTGAAAAGTAGAAAATAGCTAGATAACATTTAAAAGTTATAAACTAGCTACACGTGTTTGCGTGGGTTTCCTCCGGGTGCTCCGGTTTCCTCCCACAGTCCAAAGATGTGCGGGTTAGGTTGATTGGCTATGATAAATTGACACTTAGTGTTAGGGGGATTAAATACGTGGGGTTACGGGGATAGGGTGGGATATGTGTTGGTGTAGGGGTTACGGGGATCGGGTGGGATATGTGTCGGTGCAGGCTCGATGGGCCGAAATGGCCTCTATCTGCATTGTGGGGTTTCTGTGATTCTGCGATTCTGTGAAAACTGAACCTCAAAAGTCTTTGATGCTGCAATAAAAGTTCGCTGTTTCACTTTAAAATGTGTCTGCTCCTTTCTTTGCCTTGCTGGGGGGAGGGGGAGGTACAAGGCGACACTACCTCGTGAAGGTGTTGGCTACTAGCAGTTCCCGAGCAGCCTTACTTTCAGCAGCACTTGGCTCCTCCCCATCAGGCCTGGCCACAGGCACATTGGCAGCGCTTATGTCCTCCATTTCAGCAGGGATCTCCTCTGCAGTGTTAAGGGTCAGTCCTTCCTGCAGGGCAAAGTTATGCAAAGCACAACAGGCCATCACAATCCTTGCCACTTTCTGGTGAGAATACTGCAAGGTCCCCCCTGACCTATCCAGGCACCGGAAGCGTGATTTCAGAACTACGATTGCCCTCTCCACCACTTGATGTATGGACACGTGTGCCTGGTTGTATCTCTCCTGAGCCTCATTATTGGTCTTGCGGTAGGGAGTCATCAGCCATGGTCTTGGCGGGTAGCCCCTGTCGCCCAATATCCATACGGATCCTGGAGGCAATTTGCTGAGGGCGTCATATAAGTTCGAGTTACGGAGGACAAAGGAGTCATGTTTACTTCCCCGGTGCGCTGCATTCACGTTTAGGATCCTGAGGTGCGCATCACATACTATCATTACATTCAATGAATGATACCCCTTCCTGTTGATGTGCGTCACAGGTGCATCCACTAGTCCCTTCAATGCAATATGGGTTCCATCGACGGCCCCAATCACTTTGGGGAATCCAGCAGTGCGATGAAATGCAGGGGCCATCTCCTTTTGATGTCCAGTGGACAAGTCAAACTTAATGAACTCTGAAAGCCTAAGGAAAATGGCATCTGTGACCTGGTGAATGCAGACCCTCGCAGAATTCTTGGAGATATTGCTTATGTCACCAGTGCTTGCTTGAAATGACCCGCTTGCAAAGAGGTTCAATGCTGTGGTTACCTTCATGTTCACTGACAAGGCAGTGCGGGTCTTCGCGCGTGTTTGAAGGTCCTCCTTCAACATGTCACATAGTCGGCCACTTGCCTCTTTACTGAAGCGCAGCCTCCTCACACACAACTCCTCCCGACAGCATCTCAAATGATCGCCTCTCCCTGTACACTCTCTGGGGTGGGTAGTAGTTCCTCCTGATCAGGAGACGGTTATGGTTCCTCACTCTTCTATGTTGTTCCCTGGCGTTTCGAATTCTCTGAAGCAAAATCGCACCGAGGATCAGGACACCATTCTCAAAGGGCATGTTTCTCCCTCACAGGCTTCCTCTTGAAACAGAAGTCCTTGTAAGGAAAAAATGGAAAGAGTTGTTAAAGTAATTTTAATAAAGTGAGTGGCTAGAAAATTACCTCGCGCTATGGCAGGAAACGTGCGTTATTGGCTTGTGAACACGTCATACCCCCCTGATGAATATCACAGCCCGAGATGATTTTCCAATAACTAACATTTTCTGAAAGTCATACATTCATACATACATAGATACTGAAAGGAATATATACATACATACACATTCGGAAAGGAATATATACATACATACACATTCTGAAAGGAATATATACATACATACACATACTTAAAGGAATATATATATACATACACATTCTGAAAGGAATATATACATACATACATACTTAAAAGAATATATATTACTGATGATAATTTTCTTTTTTTAAACTTTTGTAAATGTTAAATTATTCATTTTTAAACAGTCACTTTCACATTTAATTAAAAAATCAAATTCAGTTAGGCCTTGCACACAGCAAGAGTTGCTCCTTATAACTACAGTACTCAAAACCGTTTTTAAAAAATTTTTAAAGTTGGAAACTTACCTCAGACTTTGTTAAAATAACTTTGCTCCTTTTCACAATTAAAAATGTTCCGTTTAGTAGCCCCACTGCTGAAGGAGTTCTTCTTCCTGATCGTTACAGAGCTTCTGCCAGGGCTTTACTCCTGCTTTTTACATGTGCAAATGCTGGGGACTTACCCGCACTGCACCAATTGAGAAAAACTCCGAAGTTCCATGCGCATGCGCTGCCTCATACGTCGCACGCGGTCGACCTCTTAACCCCTTCGTTCAGGGGAACGGACGTGCCGGTTTCCCGCGCATGCGGGAATCCGGCACTTCCATCGGCCTTACGGGTGAGTACCCCGTGCGTACTCACCCGTGGAGACCCTAATTTCTGGGACATTGGGACATCCTGAGGATGAGAAAGTTGTTATGTAAATGCAAGCTCTTTATTTCAATCATTTTACCTCTCACTAAATTAAGCAATGGTACTTACTCACCAATAACCTGCTCATCGATTCTCAGTTTTTGTTCCGCCAGGTCCACTTGGCTCTTGATCTCAGCACAGCCTTGGTCCACAACATGAACTTGGTCCTAACAAGAGCTGAATTCCAGAGGTGAGATGGGATTGACTGCCTTTGACATCAAGGCAGCATTTGACCATGTGTGACACTTGACCAAGTGTGACACCAAGGAGCCCTAGTAAAACTGAAGTCAATGGGGAATCAGGGGGAAAACTCTCCACTGGCTGGAGTCATACCTAGCACAATGGAAGATAGCTGTGGTTATTAAAGGCCAACATCCAGGGCTGAGCTGATAAGTGACAAGTGAAATTCACGCCACACAAGTGCCAGGCAATGACCATCTCCAATGAGAGAGTCGAACCACCTGCACTTGACATTCAACGGCATTACCATTGCCGAATCCCCCACCAACAACATCCTGGGGGTCACTAGAAACTTAAATGGACCATCCACATAAGTGCCGTGGCTACAAGAACAGGTCAGAGGTTGATTATTCTGTAGCGAGTGGCTCACCTCCTGACTCCCCAAAGCCTTTTCACCATCTACAAGGCACAAGTCAGGAGTGTAATGGAATACTCAGCTGCAACACTCAAGAAGCTCAAAACCATCCAGGACAAAGCAGTGCTGATTGATCAGCACTCCATCCACCACCTTAAACATTCACTCCCTCCACCACTGGCGCACCGTGGCTGCAGTGTGTACCATCTACAAGATACACTGCAGCAACTTGCCAAGACTTTTTCGACAGCACCTCCCAAACTCGCGACCTCTACCACCTAGAAAGACAAGGGCAGCAGATGCATGGGAACACCATCATCTCCAAGTTCCCCTCCAAGTCACACACCATCCTGGCTTAATAAAAACATAAGAAATAGGAGCAGGTGTAGGCCATACGGCCCATCGAGCCTGCTCCGCCATTCAGTAAGATCAAGGCTGAACTTCTACCTCAACTCCACTTTCCTGCCCTATCCCCATATCCCTTGATTCTCTTAGTGCCCAAAAATCAATCGATCTCTGTCTTGAATATACTCAACGACTGAGCCTCCACAGCCCTCTGGGGTAGAGAATTCTAAAGATTCACCACCCTCCGAGTGAAGAAATTTCTCCTCATCTCAGTCCTATATGGCCAACGACTTATCCTGAGACTGTGACCCCTGGCTCTAGGCTCTCCAGCCAGGGGAAACAACCTCTCAGCGTCTACCCTGTCAAACCCTCTAGGAATTTTGTACATTTAAATGAGATCAACTCTCATTTTTCTAAACTCCAGACAATATAGGCCCAATCTAAGAACATAATAATTTAAGAATTCAATAAGATCGTGGCTGATCTTTGATCCCAACTCCACTTTTCCGCCTGAACTCCATATTCCTTGATGCTACTCAATCTCTCCTCATAGGACAACCCTCTCATCCCAGGAATCAATCTAGTGAACCTTTGTTGCACCCCCTCTAAGCCAAGTATATCCTTCCTTAGGCAATAAGACCAAAACTGTACACAGTACTCCAGGTGTGGTCTCACCAAGGCCCTGTACAATTGTAACAAGACTTCCTTACTCTTACACTCCAACCCCTTGTAATAAAGGCTAACATACCATTTGCCTTCCTAATTGCTTGCTGTACCTGCATGTTAACTTTCTGTGAATCGTGTACAAGGACATCCAAATCCCTCTGAATACCAACTTGGACATACACCACCGTTCCTTCATCGTCACTGGGTCACAATCCTGGGACTCCCCACCTAGTAGCATTGTAGGAGCACCTCCACGACACTGACCGCAGCGGTTCAAGAAGGTGGCTCAGGACCACCTTCTCGAGGGCAATTAGGAATGGGCAACAAATGCTGGCCGTGCCAGATTTCACCATATCCCGAGAATGAAAAACAAATTGGGCTGGTCTCAGGCAAGCCCATCATTCCATAACTGTCTGTCACTGTCAATCAGTTATATCTTGAAACTATATATGTAGTGACAGACGAATAGAAACATAGAAGCTAGGAGCAGGAGTAGGCCATTCGGCCCCTCGAGCCTGTTCCGCCATTTAATGAGATCCTGGCTGATCTTCCAAATTCAGGAACTGCTTTCTCCTCATAACCCTTGATCCCTTTAGCCTTAAGAAATATATCTAACTCCTTCTTGAATATATTTAATAAGTTGGCCTCAACTGCCTTGTGTGGTAGAGAATTCCATAGGTTCACCACTCTCTGGGTGAAGAAATTCCTCCTCATCTCAGTCCTAAATGGCTTACCCCTTATCCTTAGACTGTGACCTCTGGTTCTGGACTCCCCGCCATCGGAAACATCCTTCCTGCATCTAGTCTGTCTAGTCCTGTTAGAATTTTATAAGTTTCAATGAGATCCCCTCTCATTCTTCTAAACTCTAGCGAATATAAGCCTAATTGACCCAATCGCTCTTCATACGTCATTCCTGCCATCCCAGGTGTCAGTCTGGTGAATCTTCGCTGCACTTCCTCCATGGTAAGAACATCCTTCCTCAGATAAGGCGACCAAAACTGCACACAATACTCAAGGTGTGGTCTCACCAAGGCCCTGTACAACTGCAGCAAGACATCCTTGCTCCTGTACTCGAATCCTCTCACTATGAAAGCCAACAAAGCATTTGCCTTCTTAACCGCCTGCTGCACCTGCATGCTTACCTTCAGCGACTGGTGCACAAGTACATCCAGGTCTCATTGCACTTCCCCTTTTCCCAATCTATTGCCATTCAGATAATAATCTGACTTCCTGTTTTTGCCACCAAAGTGGATAACCTCGCATTTATCCACATTATACTGCATTTGCCATGCATCTACCCAATCACCCAACCTGTCCAAATCATACTGGAGTTTCTCTGCATCCTCCTCACAGCACACACGCCCACCCAGCTTTGTGTCATCTGCAAACTTGGAGATATTACATCTAGTTCCCTTGCCTAGATCATTAATATATATTGTGAATAGCTGGGGTCCTAGCACCGATCCCTGCGGTACCCCACTAGTCACTGTCTGCCACTCGGAAAAAGACCCGTTTATTACAACTCTTTGCTTCCTGTCTGCCAACCAGTTCTCTATCCAAGTCAGTACCTTACCCCCAATCCCATGTGCTTTAACTTTGCACGCCAATCTCTTATGCGGGACCTTATCGAAAGCCTTCTAAAAGTCCAAATACACCACATCCACTGTGTTGTATCCGTGTGTTAATAGAGACACTGAAGGCAGGAGTTGGTTTCACAGGTGTTTACTGAACAAAGTCTGGAGGTGAACTAACTGATACAACACAATATACAGGCTTATATAGCCCGAGCGGCCATTACCGGCATTACAGTACACAGGGGGCTCTTAAAGGCACATACACTACAATTCCTCCCCTTTTAGCCAACCAGTACATAATATTTTAAGTAATCATTAATTACATGTTACAAGAACAATAATCTACACATTGCTGCAGTTAATCAATTATAAGTCAGTCTCTCTGGAGGCTTCCTGACTCGGCCCGGATAACGCCTCGGTGGTGTAGTAGTTTCTGGTGATGTAGTAGGTTCTTTTGGCAAGGCTGATTCGGCTTGAATGCCAGTGTCGGGTTCATCTGGTTCCAGTATCACCGGATCGGAGGTAGATACTATGGGTATCTCTACTTCATCATTAGGCGTATAGAGTTGTGGTGTAGGTTGTCCCTTTTCAGATGACTCTATGATCTGGTCAGCATGGCACCTTATTATGCTTTCTCCAATGTCCACGGTATACATCAGCGGTCCTAGTCGTGTGCAAATAGTTCCAGGCTGCCATTTCTCGGTACGGTAGTTCCGGGCCAAAACTTGTTGACCTATCTGGAAGGTTCTAGTTGGCCTTTCATTCATGCCTTGAAATTGCCGGTTCTCCACGTCCCTTCTGATGTTTAGCTTGATCAAATCCAACCGGCATCTTAGGCTTCTATTGAAGAACATCATGGCGGGAGTTTGGTTTGTAACCATATGTGTTGCATTCCTGTATGCAAACAAGAAGTTATCTACCTTATGCTGAAGTTTTATGTCTTCATTACCCATGGCCTTTATGGCCTTCTTGAAGGTCTGGACAAACCTTTCAGCCAATCCATTGGTGGCGGGATGGTATGGGGCGGACGTGTAGTGCTTAACCCCATTGTTTTTTTAAGAACTTCCTGAATTCTTCGGACACAAATTACGGTCCATTATCAGAACAGATCTGTTCAGGCAGCCCATTCCTGGCAAATATGGTCCTTAATACTATTATGGTTTTTTCCGTGGTGGTGGAGGACATCTTTATTACCTCCGGCCACTTGGAGTGTGCATCAACCACGATTAAGAACATTGAGTCCATAAATGGACCAGCAAAGTCGATGTGTACCCTTTGCCATGGAGATGAGGGCCACTCCCATGGATGTAGAGGGGCTTGTGGTGGAGCGTTTTGGACCTTCTGGCATCCTAGGCAGCTGTTGGTCATTTCTTCGATGTCTCCATCGATACCTGGCCACCATACAAACGCCCTGGCTAGGTTCTTCATTTTCACTCCACCCAGATGCCCCTCGTGAAGCTCCTTTAGCACTTTATCCTGGAGTTTGGGTGGAATCACCACTCTGGATCCACACATCAAGGTTCCTCGGCACACTGACAGCTGTTCTCTTCTTTGCGAGAATGCTGGCAACAGTGGTTCGCCATGTGCTGGCCATCCCTTCACTGTTAAATCGTAGACTCGTGAGAGAGTCGGGTCATTTCTCGTTTCCCTTTCAATGGCAGAATTTGTTACTGGTAGACATTCCACTATGGTAGAGTGGAACATCTCCACTGGGTCTACTGTAGGTGCCTCTTCTACCGTTGGCAACGGTAGGCGCGATAAACCATCAGCATTCCCATGCTGTTTTGATCCTTTGTATTCTATGTTGTATTGGTGTGCCCCTAGAAAAAGGGACCACCTCTGCAGCCTTTGCGCTGTCATAATGGGAACACCCTTTTTAGGGTTGAATATGGAGATGAGGGGTTGATGGTCAGTCAACAAGGTAAATTTTTGTCCGTGTAGGTAATGGTTGAATTTCTTCACTCCCCATACCAGGCTGAGTACTTCCCTGTCGATTTGGGCATAGTTACGCTCAGCTGAGTTCAATGAGCGTGACGCAAAAGCTATCGGCTGCTCCGAGCCATCAGGGAATCTATGCGATAATACCGCTCCTACGCTGTAAGGGGATGCATCGTACGCCAGTCTGATTGGCAGTGATGGGTTGTAATGAGCCAAAACTTCCTTGGACGTGATTAAGTATTTGCATTTATGAAAGGCACGTTTACAGTCTTCGCTCCATTTCCAAATTACTCCTGTTTGTAGCAGTTCATTAAGAGGGTGCAGAAGAGTTGATAAGTTCGGTAAAAATTTATGATCGTAATTTATCAATCCCAGGAACGACCTTAATTGTGAAACATTTTCAGGTGCTGGGGCTTTTATGACCGCTTCAATTTTTTCAGGTGACTTATGCAACCCTTCCTTATTAATTATGTGGCCACAATATGATATTTGTTTCTGGAAAAATTCGCACTTGGGGCGATTTGCTCGTAGGCCCCGTTCTCTCAGCCTAGTGAGCACCTGCTCCAAATTGGCAAGGTGCTCGTTGTCGTTTTCTCCTGTTACAAGGATGTCGTCTAGGTAGCATTGAGTCCCCGGAATCCCTTGCAGGACTTGCTCCATAGCTCTTTGCCAGATAGCTGGAGCTGATGCTACTCCGAAAACCAGTCGATTGTACTGGTACAGGCCTTTGTGTGTATTTATCGTGAGATACTTTTTAGAGGCCTCTTCAACCTCCATCTGTAGATATGCCTGTGCCAAGTCAATTTTGGTGAAACGTTCCCCTCCGGATAGTGAGGCGAAAATACCTTCTATCCTCGGAAGAGGATACTGTACCGTGTGAAGGACCGGGTTTACAGTCACCTTGAAGTCTCCACAGATGCGAATTTTTCTCTGTTCTTCAGATTTATCATTGTTTAACGTTTTCTTCATGACCGGGACGATGGGTGTTGCCCACTCGCTCCAATCTATCTTGGATAATACGCCTGCCTTTTCCAAATTCTCCAGCTCTGCCTCGACTGCTGGACGAATTGCGTATGGCACCGGCCTTGCCTTAAAAAACTTGGGAATTGCCGCATCTTCCACTTTTATTGAGGCGGTGATGCCTTTCAAGGTTCCTAGTTTCTCTTGAAACACTTCCTTGGCGTTGGCCAAGATGTCTTTTAATCGTTCAGGTATGACGTCATCATCATTTTTTTTCTTACTGGTCACCGTCAGTGCCTGAATGAAGTGCCAGTCTAAACGTATCTTCCTGATCCATTCACGTCCCAACAGCGGTGGACCACCATCTTGTAGAACGTATAAATACAACTTCTGTATTTCCTTGCCGTTGTATACAACAGGCACACTTATTTTTCCTTTGGGGTATACTTTCTGTCCCGTATATGTTTTCAAGATAATGGATGTGCCTTTTAAAAGTATATGCGGAAATAGCCACTCGTAATCCCATCGATTTATGACGGTCAGAGCTGATCCTGTATCTAGCTCCATTTTAACTGGGGACCCTGCTATCGTGAGGGTAACCCAAATGGTCTGGTAATCTTCTTTGGCAATTACATTATGTAATTTGAGACAGCTTAGTCTCTTGTTTCCGGAGTCGCTATCGCTCTTCTGGTTTTCGGAGCTACTGTCCATCATCATTTGTACCTTTCTGTACTTTTCTTTATTGATTTTTTTCCTGTCCGTGGATTTTTTTTGTCCAGATCGGCATACCCGTGCAATGTGTCCAATCTTTCCGCATTGCCTGCATGCTTTGTCCTTGAACCAGCAGTCCCTCTGGTCATGGGTGGATCTGCCGCAGCGATAACATCTCTCGAAACCCTGTGTCATTTCATGGGTGCCGAAGTCCTGTGTCTTTTGCTGTATCTCTGCAGCTCCTCTTGTGGCTGCTTCGTATGATACAGCCATACTGAAAGCCTTGTCCAGTGTCAAATCTTTCTCAGAAAGCAGCCTTTTCTGTGTTCCTTCACTTAGGAGACCGCAGACGAATTTGTCTCGAAGAGAATCTGCCAGTCCTGCCCCGAATTGGCAGTGCTTTGATAGCTTTCTTAATTCGGTGAGGTAATCAGCGTTACTTTCATTCTTGTGCTGATTCCTCTTGAAGAATTTGAATCGTTCCGCTATCAGCAGCGGTGTTGGGTTTCAGTGCTCCTGTAGGGTATCAACAATTTCCTTAAAATTCTTGTCCTTTGGTTTGGCTGGAGTGGTTTGGCTGGAGTGATTAAGTTTCGTAACAGCCCGTATGTCTTTGCGCCCATTAGATTTAGAAGTACTGGCGCCTTTTTATCATTTTCTATTCCATTTGCTGTGCAATATACCTCCACTCTTTCCACATATGTGGTCCAATCCTCTATATCGTTATAGAAAGCATCAATATTGCCAGCCTTAGGCATCCTGGAAAAAAATGGCGCTTCCTGCGCTTTCCTTTCTTTCCTGCAGAACAAAAAATGGCGCTTCCCGCGCTTTCCCGCCGCTGCTGCTGCTGACAACACTGTTTTCCGCGTTTTTAAAATTTATTTATTTATTTACAGGTGGAGACTCGTTCCCGCCGGACTCTCTGGGACTTTTCCCCCCCTCTGCTAGGTCCGAACGCCGACCTGCTTTGCAGCGCCGGCCGTCTCCCGAGTGCTCCCCCCCGTCTGTTTCTGTTTGCCTCCGCCTTCGCTGCTTAGCCTCGCTGCAGAGCCAGCCGATGGAGCCCCAGCCCGCTGCCCAGGAAGGATTATTGCAGTACCTGCCACCAGCTCGGCTAGCTGGTGAAACCACAGTTTTGTTTTTTTTTTCTTGCTTTTCTTCGACTTTGGACGTCTGAGGAATCAATGTCCTTGAGGTGCTGCCGAATTGCAGGTAAGTCCGTTTCCAATTCGTCGCCACTGTTGTATCCGTGTGTTAATAGAGACACTGAAGGCAGGAGTTGGTTTCACAGGTGTTTACTGAACAAAGTCTGGAGGTGAACTAACTGATACAACACAATATACAGGCTTATATAGCCCGAGTGGCCATTACCGGCATTACAGTACACAGGGGGCTCTTAAAGGCACATACACTACACACTGGTTCTCCCTTATCTATTCTACCAGTTACATCCTCAAAAAATTCCAGTAGATTAGTCAAGCATGATTTACCTTTTGTAAATCCATGTTGACTTTGTCCGATCCTGTCAGTTTTCCAAGTGCTCTGCTATTACATCTTTTATAATGGACTCTAGCATTTTCCCCACTATCGATGTCAGGCTTACCGGTCTATAATTCCCCGTTTTCTCTCTACCACCTTTTTTTAAATAGTGGGGTTACATTTGCTACCCTCCAATCCATGGGAACTATTCCAGAGTCTATAGAATTTTGGAAGATGACCAGCAATGCATCTACTATTTCTAGGGCCACTTCCTTAAGTACCCTAGGATGTAGATTATCAGGCCCTGGGGATTTATCGGCCTTCAATGCCGTCAATGTCCCTAACGCCATTTCCCTACAAATACTGATTTAATTCAATTCCTCCCTCTCATTAGACCCTATGTTCCCCGACATCTCTGGGAGGTTATTTGTGTCCTCCTTTGTGAAGACAGAACCAAAGTATGTATTTAATTGGTCTGCCATTTCTTTGTTCATGAATATGTACAGTGGTAGATGAATAGGTACACACAGGGCGTTGTGGATGAGTCGATAGTTCTGCAATTGCCATTATATCATTTAACAGAATATTGTCTGTGTCACAGCTGTATTAAACATTGTTTAACGTTTGTACCTGCTCAAGAAATGTTAAAGGATCATTGGGATTGGGAGGGGGGGGAAGAGCTGTGTGTGAATTGTGTCACAAGTGCACCACGGTGAAGTGAGGCAATTTGATCTGATTTGCGTCGCTGTGTCATGACTCCAAAAACAAGATATATAAAAATGTTTGCCAAACACATTTTATCGGAATGGCAGTGCCCCTTTAATGATAGTGTTAGTGAGCTAACAGCGCCATCTTGTGAGGGAAGGCATGTTTCTCATGTGTGAGAGTGAGAGAAAAAAAAGTGAGACACCTATAAAATCGAGTTGTTCTTGTAGCATTCAAGTTAATGTTGACGTTGTAAACTGTGGTAGTAAATTACATAGAATTAAATAGAATATACAGCACACAAACAGGTTATTCAGTAAACCAGTCCATGCCAGCGTTTATGCTCCACACAAGCCTCCTCCCATCCTTCCTCATCTAACTATCAGCATAACCCTCTATTCCCTTCTCATATGCTTATCTAGCTTCTCCTTAAATGCATCTACGCTATTCGCCTCAACCACTCCCTGTGGTAGCGAGTTCCACATTCTCACCACCCTCTGGGTAAAGAAGTTTCTTCTGAATTCCCTATTGGATTTCTTGGTGACTATCTTTTCTTGATGGCCTCTAGTTTTACTCTTCCCCACAAGTGGAAACACTCGCTCTGTATCCACTCTATCAAAACTGTTGTGTTTGTACCGCTATACACAGCTACATCTATCTATCTATATATATCTTCTCATCTTATATCTTATATATATATATATATATATATATAGATATAAAAAAATCAATCTGTCTGTCTGTCTGTCTGTCTGTCCTCACGTGTGCGTTTGTCCGGCTATGCGCTCGAAAGTTATAGAGCGTACCTACGCGCGCGTTACCTCCAAAGAAAGCTTACGCTTCCGGGACAGTCGTAAGCATATTTACTTTTCGGTCGGACGAAAATTGTTCGCGCCTTATGCAAAAAACCTTCAAAATTAAACACATTATCTGCTACTTAGCATTGATTGACTGACATCAAGGTTCGACCAATCCTGTGCCGTCACGATTGACCAATCCTACAGTACAGTCCCCTGATGGTTGGTCAATCGGTGTGTGTGTGTGGGCGGGACTAATCGTTTTCATCTCAGGGATGTGCCAGCCATTGTTTCACTGCTTCCAGCTCAAACTACTCTCCTTATCCAGCTTTGAAAAAGTTAGTATCTCTTTTAAAAATAACATAACATTTACCAAAAACATTTTATAAGTGCTTTCACTTTCATCTTTCAAGGTATTAAAAGGTAGAAATGTTGCCCGGCAGCAGATTGAGAGAGGGACACAGACAGGGCCCAAAAGCCTGGGACTCCATTTAAACCGCCCGGCCCAAAACAGCCCTGGCAATGCCGGGCTCCCCCCAGCTAGTTTTATATATATAAAACGGTTGGTCTGTCTGTCTTTCTGTCTGTTTGTCTGTCTGTCCGGCTATACAATCAAAAGTTATAGAGCGTACCTACACATATGTTATATCAAAAGAAAGCTTATCATTAGGGGAGTCTAATAGGCATATTTACTTTTTGGTCAGACAAAAATTGTTCAGACAGTATACAAAAAAGGTTCAAAAAACGGCAACATTCCGCTCATTAGCGTTGAGTGACGTGATGGTTGACCAATCGTACAGGGGATTAACCTGATAGTTGACCAATCGGTGCGTCACGGGGGGCATTTCATTGGGTGTGTGGGCGGGCCTAATCCTTCTGAGCTGAGGTGAGTGGCCGCCATCTTGATTCCTAACTATTGATTTCTTTTTCCCACTTTCTGCGTGTAAATATAGATTTCCAGCAAAAAAAAAGTTGCTTTTAAAAGAAAAAGAAATCCTTTTGCAAAGGGGACTTGGGCTTTCCCCCCCTCGGCGGTGGATGAGCTGCCTGCAGGCCTCAGGCCTCAAAGCCTCGGCCTCTCCTCGCCAGCCACGCCCGAGCTAGGCACTGCCCGTCCCGCCCCGCGATCGCCGCCATCTTGGTAAATGCTGGCGGCGCGGGACTGAGCCAAGCGTAGCCATCGCTGCCATCTTAGTAAAGGCTGGCGGGGCGGGAGTCAGCGCGCGCGTCAACGTTGGCCCGGAGCGCGACCTGAGCTAAGGTGAGTCCGGCCGGGCCTCGCGCTAGGCCGCGCACCGGCCGGCCCTGAGGCGCTGATCTGCACACGGAGGCTTCAGCTCACCGCGTCCGGGCTCTGAGGAAAGGCAGAGAGAGAGGGGGAGGGAGGGACTGAGAGGAAATCAGGGAGAGACGGGGAGGGAGAGGAGAGGGGGAGGGGAGAGGGAGGGAGAGGAGAGGGGGAGGGGAGAGGAGAGGAGAGAGGGGGAGGGGAGAGGGGAAAGGGGAGAGGGGAGAGGGGAGAGGGAGGGGGAGGGAGGGGAGAGGAGAGGGGGGAGAGGAGGGGAGAGGGGAGAGGAGGGGAGAGGGGGGGAGAGGGGGGAGAGGAGAGGAGAGGGAGAGGAGAGGGGGAGGGAGAGGAGAGGGAGAGGAGAGGGGGAGGGAGAGGAGGAGAGGGAGGGGAGAGGAGAGGGGGTAGAGGAGAGGGGGGAGGGAGGGGAGAGGAGAGGGGGGAGGGAGGGGAGAGGAGAGGGGGGAGGGAGGGGAGAGGAGAGGGGGGAGGGAGGGGAGAGGAGAGGGGGGGAGGGAGGGGAGAGGAGAGGGGGAGGGAGGGGAGAGGAGAGGGGGAGGGAGGGGAGAGGAGAGGGGGGGAGGGAGGGGAGAGGAGAGGGGGGAGGAGGGGGGGAGGGAGGGGAGAGGGGGAGAGGAGGGGGGAGAGGAGGAGTGAGAGGAGAGGAGGGGGGAGTGAGAGGAGAGGAGGGGGAGGAGGAGAGGAGGGGGGAGGGAGAGAGGAGAGGAGGGGAGGGAGAGGAGAGGAGGGGGGAGGAGAGAGGAGAGGAGGGGGGAGGAGAGGAGGGGGGAGGGAGAGGAGAGGAGGGGGGGAGGAGAGGAGAGTGGGAGGGAGAGGAGAGGAGGGGGGAGGAGAGGAGAGGGGGGGGGAGGGAGAGGAGAGGAGGGGGGGAGGGGAGAGGAGAGAGGGGGGAGGAGTGGAGAGGAGGGGGAGGGAGGGAGGAGGAGGGGGAGGGAGGGGGAGGAGAGGAGGGGGGGAGGAGAAGGAGAGGAGGGGGGAGAGGAGAGGAGGGGGGAGGGAGAGGAGGGGGGGAGGGAGAGGAGAGAGGGGGAGGGGAGAGGAGAGGAGGGGGAGGGAGAGGAGAGGAGGGGGAGGGAGAGGAGAGGAGGGGGAGGGAGAGGAGAGGAGGGGGGGAGGGAGAGGAGAGGAGGGGGGAGGGAGAGGAGAGGAGGGGGGAGGGAGGGAGGAGAGGAGGGGGGAGGGAGAGGAGAGGAGGGGGGAGGGTGAGGAGAGGAGGAGGAGAGGAGAGGAGGGGGGAGGGAGAGGGGGAGGGAGGGGGAGGGAGAGGGGGAGGGGAGGGAGAGGGAGAGGAGGAGGGGAGGGAGGGGGGAGGGAGGGAGAGAGAGTAAAGCAGGGAGAGACAGGGGCAGGGAGAGAGGGTGAGGGAGGGCGAAGAGTCGGAGGGGGTGGGCCAGGGAGGGACGAGCCTCGCCTTCATGCTTCTCCTTCCTACAGGGGTCGATCGGGCCAGGGCCTGAGGCGCTCCTTCCCCCCCCGTCTCTCTCTCTCTCTTCCCCCCCCAAGTCGCTCTCTCTCTTCCCCCCCCAGTCGCGCTCTCTCTTCCCCCCCAGTCGCTCTCTCTCTTCCCCCCCCCCAGTCGCTCTCTTCTCTTCCCCCCCAGTCGCTCTCTCTCTTCCCCCCCAGTCGCTCTCTCTCTTTCCCCCCAGTCGCTCTCTCTCTTCCCCCCAGTCGCTCTCTCTCTCTCTTCTCTCCAACAACAACATGCCCTCGAAAAAGCCTCGGCACCGCCGGGCACTCCAGCTAGTATATATATATATAAAAAAGAGTTTGTCTCTCTGTCTGTTTGTCTGTCTGTCCGGCTATACAATCAAAAGTTATAGAGCGTACCTACACGCATGTTATATCAAAACAAAGCTTATCATTAGGGGAGTCTCATAGGCATATTTACTTTTTGGTCACACAAAAATTCTTCGGACAGTATACAAAAAACGTTCAAAAATCCTCAAAACTCCGCTCATTAGCGGTTGACCAATCCTACCTCTCATTAGCGTTGAGTGACGTGCTGATTGACCAATCCTACAGTTCAGTGACCTGATGGTTGACCAATCGCTGCGTCACAGCGGGTGAGGGAGCGGCAGCGGCCGGCCGTCAACTGCGCCACCCGCGGGGGAGCTCAGCTGGGGTCCGTCTCGGCCCGAGAGCCTGGCCGGGCCTGAAGCGCTAGGCCCCGCACGGCCGGTATCACAACGGCACCGGGCCTCATGCACTAGGCAGCGACAGGGGAGGGAGGGACAGAGAGAGGGGGAGGGAGGGGAGGGAGGGAGAGGAGAGGGGGAGAGGGAGGGACAGAGAGAGGGGACAGACAGTGGCAGGGAGACCGCACGGCCCAAAATTGCCCTGGCAACGCCAGGCACCCCCAGCTAGTAAAATAATAAAGCAGCAGAGACTGAGTGTAACTTCAAGTGATCTTTACTGGTTAACTGGAACTTTGGCACTGACTATACAAATCGATACGCGTCTGTTATATATGCTCGCAATTAAGGATGTACATCCGCAAAACAAAGTAGTCCCTTCAATGTTGTATACATTACACTTCCTCCCCCTTTAGTTTAATAGTATATTAATGCAAAATTTCTATAATTAACATACAGAGCCTGTCTTTGCAGTAACCTTTTTGTTTTCTTAAAAGTAACAGAATTCAAATTCCAACATAACATTTTATTTTGTCAACAGCCCTTTTACAAGTCAAGTCTCTGGGGAGGCCTCCTCTGCCTCTCTGGGTAATGTCTCTCCAGACTCTTTTGCTTTGGGGAATGAGACTGTACAGGTACAGGTGCATCAGGTGAGCTATCAGCACAGGTAGAGTTCTCAGCTGTGGATGAAGCTGGTGCTGATGCTGATGAATCAGGAGTGTCTGTTTCCATGTCAGGTGAGTCTGGGCGAGGTATAGGGGTGTTTTCCACCTGAACATCCAGAATTTGGTCCACATGACGTCTCAAAACGTTCTCTCCCACATCCACAGTATACATCAGTGGTCCCTCTCTTGTGGATATTGTCCCTGGTTGCCACTTTTCCGTCCGGAAATCACGAGCAAGAACTGACTGTCCCACACTGAAGCTTCTTGTTGGCTTAGCATTCAAATGTTTGAACTGTTTGTTCTCTACATCACGACGTACATTCGGTTTAACAAGGTCCATGCGCGATCTTAGGTTCCTGTTCAGAAACATCATCGCTGGAGTCTGATTAGTGGCTGCGTGTACTGCGTTCCGATAAGCAAAGAGGAAATTGTCTATCTTGTGTTGCAGTGGTAGATTCTCGCTGTACATTGCTTTGATGGCCTTCTTGAAAGTCTGTACGAATCTTTCTGCCACGCCATTTGTAGCTGGATGGTACGGGGCAGATGTGTAGTGCTTGATTCCATTTTTCCTCATGAAACCTTGGAATTCATCAGAGACAAATTATCGTCCATTGTCTGTGCAGATTTGTTCTGGTAGGCCATTTCTAGCGAACATGGTCCTCAGAACTGAAATGGTCTTTTCAGATGTGGTTAATTTCATTTTAATGACCTCGGGCCATTTGGAATGTGCATCGACTGCAATCAAGAACATGGAGTCCATGAACGGTCCAGCAAAGTCGATGTGCACACGTTGCCATGGTGATGAGGGCCATTCCCATGGATGGAGAGGGGCTTGTGGTGGTGCGTTCTGGACCTTTTGACATCCTGAGCAGCTCTTTGTCAGGTCCTCGATCTGTTTGTCAATTCCCGGCCACCACACGTAACCACGGGCAAGGCTTTTCATCTTTACCGTACCTAAGTGGCCTTCATGCAGTTCATCTAGCACTCGGTTACAAAGCTTGGGAGGAATCACAACTCGTGAGCCGCACATCAGTGTTCCCCGACACACTGATAACTGCTCCCTCCTAGCTGAGAATGCTGGAAACAATGAGTCACCATGCGCTGGCCATCCCTTCACAGTGATGTCATAAACTTTTGACAATGTAGGGTCATTGCGTGTTTCGCTTTCAATGAGGGAGCTTGCCACTGGTAGCTGCTCAACTATTGTTGTGTGAAATACCTCTGCTGAGTCAACTGTTGTAGTTCTCTCGGAGGTCGGCAGTGGTAAACGTGACAAACCATCGGCATTGCCATGTTGCTTGGTCCCCTTGTATTCAATGTCATACCGGTAAGCCCCTAGGAAGAGTGACCATCGCTGTAGCTGTTGTGCCGTCATCACTGGAACGCCCTTCCTTGGGTTGAAGATTGAAATGAGAGGCTGGTGGTCAGTTAACAGTGTAAACTGTTGACCATACAAGTAGTGGTTGAATTTCTTGACTCCCCACACAAGGCTGAGGGCCTCTCGGTCAATCTGTGCATAATTGCGTTCAGCTGTAGTCAATGATCTTGAGGCAAAGGCTATTGGTCTTTCTGAGCCATCTGGGAACTTATGTGACAACACGGCACCAATGCCATGGGGTGAAGCATCACATGCCAGTCGAATAGGTAAGGATGGGTCAAAGTGAGCTAGCACCTCTTCTGAAGTAATGAGTCTTTTACTCTCTTGAAAAGCTTGTTCACAGCTGTCACTCCACTTCCATTGTGACCCTGTCTGTAGCAGTGCATTTAGTGGATGTAACACTGTGGATAGGTTGGGCAAGAACTTGTGATAGTAGTTCACCAGTCCAAGATATGATCTCAACTGAGACACATTTTCAGGTGTTGGTGCATTAATCACAGCTTCAATCTTGTCTGGAGACTTGTGTAAACCATCCTTGTCAATCGCATGTCCACAGTATGAGATTTCCTTTTTGAAAAACTCACACTTGTCTCGGTTCGCTCGAAGCCCATACTCCCGTAACCTGATGAGCACCTGTTCTAGGTTGGAAAGGTGGTTGTTGTCATTCTTGCCAGTAATGATGATGTCATCAAGATAACACTGAGTACCTGGGATCCCCTGCAGGACTTGGTCCATTGCCCTTTGCCAGATTGCAGGAGCTGATGCTATTCCGAATACCAGCCGATTGTACTGGTAAAGGCCTTTGTGCGTATTTATTGTCAGGTACTTCTTTGATGCATCATCAATTTCCATTTGGAGATAGGCCTGGGCCAAGTCAATCTTTGTGAAGCGTTCCCCTCTTGACAGGGAAGCAAAGATGTCCTCAATGCGAGGCAATGGGTACTGTACTGTGTGGAGGACTGGGTTAACAGTCACTTTAAAGTCTCCACAGATGCGCACTTTTCTTGGCTTTCCTGGTTTTGTGCTGGAGGTTTTCTTCATCACTGGAACTATAAGTGTGGCCCATTCACTCCAATCCACCTTGGACAGGACCCCTAATTGCTCCAAGTTCTCCAGCTCTGCTTCTACTGAAGGGCAAATTGCATAAGGCACTGGTCTGGCCTTGTGGAACTTTGGATTTGCGTTCTCCTCAATCTTAATTTTTGCTTTCATGCCCTTAAGTGTTCCTATTCCCTTCTTGAACACTTCCTGAGAGTCACAGAGTATTTGTGACAGTCTCTCAGGAGTGGCGTTGCTGTCCTCCTTTGCTGACACAAACAGTGCTTGGATGGTGTGCCAATCCAACTGTATTTTCCTGAGCCATTTGCGTCCCAGTAATGGTGGTCCTCCATTTTCCACTACATAGAGGTTCAATTGCGGTATTTTTTTTCTTTGTATGTCACTGTCACTTTTATTTTACCTTTGGGGCACACTCTTTGTCCTGTGTATGTCTTTATCAGTAGTCATGTACAGAGATCACTGTTAAAGCTGAGCCTGTGTCCAACTCCATTTTCAGCCTAACTCCTGCCACTTCTGGAGTAACCCATATTATTCTGTGATCCCCTGTCTCTTTCACACTGTGTAGTTTTAGACAAGCCAGATCCTCTTCCTCTGAGTCTGTGTCACTTTTTTCTTTATATTAACTGTCTCCAGTCACGTGGTGTACCTTCTTGTATCTATCTTTGAAAGGTTTCTTGTTTTCAGTCACTTGATGTACCTTTTTGTTACTCTGTATTGTATCAGTTTTCGGCTTCTTATTTGCTTTGCAGACTCTTTCAATGTGCCCTCGTCTGCCACATTGTCTGCAGTCTTTGTCTTTAAACCAACAGTCATTGTGGTCATGTGACATTTTGTCACAACGATAGCACTTCTTTTCTTGTTTCAGTGACATTTTATTAATTCCAGGGATTTTTGTTGAATTTCTAAAGCGCCATGTGCTGCTGCTTCCATTGATATTGCAATACTCAGCCTTCTCCAATGTGAGGACTTTTTCAGACAGGAGCTTCTTTTGTGTGCTTTCACTTTGCATGCCACACACAAATCTGTCCCTCAATGCGTCTGATAAGCCCACTCCAAATTGGCAATGTTCTGATAATTTGCACAACTTTGCCAAATATTCAGAAATGCTTTCATTTTTGCTCTGGTTCCGTTTATGGAATTTAAATCTTTCAGCTATGAGCAGTGGTTTGGGGCTTAAATGGTCTTGGAGTGTGTCCACTATTTGTTTGAATGTTTTGTTTGCTGGCTTTTCAGAGGTTAATAAACTACGTAGCAGCCCGTATGTCTTTGCACCCATAACACTCAGCAAAACAGTGGCTTTCTTTTCTACCTCCACTCCGTTAGCCTCACAGTACAACTCCACTCTTTCAATGTAAGTTGCCCAGTCTTCAATGCTGCTATCAAATGCTGCAATCGTGCCAATCATCGCCATTTTTTTTTCCAAACCCGTTTTTCTTTCTTTACTAGTTAGCTAGCGTCATGCAAGTCCTGTGCACTTTTCACTTGACTTACGTATCCCCTGCCTAGCTTAGCAAGCGTGCTCCGTTTTCTCTACCTTCTCGCTCCTTTCTTCCAAATTTCGGTGTCCTCTGAATGCAATGCCAGAATAGGAAGACGTAGGTTCATAATTCTCGTCGCCAATTTGTTGTGTTTGTATCGCTATACACAACTACATAAAATAATAAAGCAGCAGAGACTGAGAGTAACTTCAAGTGATCTTTACTGGTTAACTGGAACTTCGGCACTGACTATACAAATCGATACGCGTCTGTTATATACGCTCGCAACTAAGGATGTACATCCGCAAAACAAAGTAGTCCCTTCAATGTTGTATACATTACAGAAACCTTTCAGAATTTTAAATACCTCTATTAGATCACCCCTCAGCCTTCTAATACCCAGCGCTAAACTTACCATTCTGATGGCGTTCGTTCTGGCAGGAGGCCTCAATGTTGTGTGGCCATAGCGTCACTGCAGCAAGAACAGCCTTCTCCTAAAGCAAGGCTCAGAAAGCAGTTTGGCCTCTTAAAGGAGAACTGCCTTCTGAAATGAAAAAAAATTAAAATCACATAAAAATAGGCATTTTTAGCCTTTACAGCTCAACTGCCTTCTGAAAAAAAATTAACATTAAAAACAATTCCCAAATGGGAATCTTCAGCTCTTAAAGCTGAATTCCCTTCCACACCTAAAAAAAAATGGGAAAAGTGCTTCAGCACCAACACGAATGGCTCAACAAGCCAGGGAAGGGGCACCCAGGGTCTTGCACGCACCACTCCAGCTTTGTGCAGGGGGGTCAACACTGCAAGACAGGTCTACCCACAGGGGCCAGGAGGCCCTCCAGAAAGAACAATGTGGGACCAGATCACCGAGGCCGTCACTGCCAGCAGTGTCGCCCCCACCACCTGGCTCCAGTCCCCAAAGAAGCTTCATGACCTCAGACAAGTGGTCAAGGTCAGTGAATCTTCAAAAGCTGTCTCCTACCAACTGCACCACTAGCCTCACACACTGCTCAATGCCCCCCCCCAACAGATCACTCACCTACCAACAATCTGTACCAAACACGAGGCACACCTCCCATTCCTAGTTTCATCTCACCCCCTGGGAGGAGACCATGCTGGCCATTCTTGGCAGTGACATGGCTGAGCCCTTGGCCAGCGGCGGGGCTGAAAGGATACAAGATGCTGGTATCCTCATACGTTATCCTCCTTCTTGCATGCACCTCTTGCTTTCCTGCCCTCCCCTCACCACAACTCTACCCTTGTGCCTTCCTCATTTCACACACCCAAGAAATGCAGGGGAGAGGGGAGAGAGGGGAGAAAAGAGGAGAGAGGGGAGAGGGAGGGGAAGAACCATCACTCAATTTCACACTCCCAGCCATCAACTCCTCAAAGTCGACCAGCAAGGCTATTTGCCATGTCCCCCATTGAAAGTCAGCAGCCTTCCACCAACCATACTGCAGCCACTGGGGTAATACTGCATGACATCAGTAGGATAGGCAAAGGCACACACAAGACAGTCACTAAGGGAATGCCTAAGGACGATGAGTTGATTTCTTGATGTCCTATTGGATGGATAGATGTATAAAGTTGGATTGGAAAGTTTGCTTTGTGGTGGCTTTTATTTCAGCATTGTGGCCAAGAGTACGCTGTGATGGTCAGTAACAGAGGGAAGGCAAGGTGTGGGACAAATGTTGAAAGGGGACTTGGGGTTGTGGTCACTGGAACCACAGGCAGATGATTCCATCCCGGATATCCCGGTCAGAGAGGGGCTGTCTGGATTGCATCCTTCCTTCCGCTTCTTCCTCTTCCCTCTGCGAGCAGATACTGTAAATCTGAAATAGAAGCAGAAACTGCTGGAAATACTCAGCAGGTCAGGCAGCATCTCGACCTGAGACATGAACTCTGTTTTTCTCTCCACAGATGCTGACTGGCCTGCCGAGTATTTCCAGCATTTTCTGTCTTCTCAGAGGCCTTCCTTTACCATCTGTGGCCTTGCAAGCATCCAGCAGCATGCCCTGCACACTTAAAAAAAATTATTATACCAAGCCACTGCTTCAATAAAAAAAATCCAGTCCAAAAGCTTATGCAAACTTACTTGAAAGATGTACGTCCCTTTAAGAAGTGCAGACAGCGGGGTTGATTTTCCTGGAGCCGCCAGGTGGGCTTTCAAGCGTGTGGTGGGGGGGGGGGAAGGAGAAAAAAAACGCAAAAATAGGGGGTCGCGACCCCCCCCCCCCGCCCCGCCTGATTCCCCGCCCCGTCCGACTTTCACCCCGGTGTTTCAATCCGACCCGAATCAGTCCCGCCCACAGCAGGCGGGACTGGTCTTTAGGCAGCCTTATCACCAATAATTGGCATCTATAATGCCATTTTAAGGGGCCCTTGCTATTTTCAGCCTTTTCCCACGCTAAACACGCCTGGTGGGAACCCCGCTGATGAAACCTGGCGTGAACAATATCGGCTTGCTTACTATCAGCTGCAGGTCAATCAGGAAAGAAGAGATTTAATCAGACAACATTTGTAGGTTGCAGGACCTTGTTGTTTCAGGCTTGGGGCAACTTGTTCCAAGCTTAGGCACAGCTGTGTAAGGTTGGAGCCTCACACACTTCTCCAATGTGAGCTCCTGGGAAGCACCTCTCGGCACCCTCACTCAGCGCTTCCTCAACAGAGGCATCTACCAGAAGTATGGGAGGCCTTTTTTCCCTTCCCGTCATGCCATTCGAGGATCTCCAGCAGCAGAGACGTCAGCAGAACCAGGAACAGCAGCATCAGCAGCAGGAGCGCCAGGCTGCTGCTCACTCACCTGAAGCTGCACAGGCCAGAAGGGGCCAGCGCTTGGATGTGGCTTGAGAGCACCTTGCTGCGCATCAGGGGGCCATGGGGACCCATATCTGCACTGGCAGTCCTACTCAGAAGGACTTCCATGAAGGTCTGGTTTCTCTGTTCAATGGATGCCCATCGCTCCTCAAGAGATGTCATTCTATTATGAACACTCACCATGTTTTCCATACCCTGGCAACTTATCTCCTCCATGGAGGGTGCCAACCTTTCCATGGTGATGCGTTCATGCGCCAATGACTACGCAAAGGCTCAGCTCATCTTCGCTATGGACTCCTCCATTCGCTCCACACTCGCAGCAACCCTGGAGACAAAACCTGCCAGAGACTCCTGCATCTGTGCATGGAGATCCATCACCTCTTCTCTTGCGGATGGACCCAGAGGCAGAGGGTCGACATGCAGCTGAGCTGAGCTGGCAGAGTCCTGCGCCTTCCAACGAGGACTCTCCACTGCTGTCCCTATCTCCACAATCTGCTGATGCTCACTTGTGAGCTGTGAAACACCAGGTGACAACACTACTCTATGTCCTGAAGGTCCCCCCGAGGTGTGAGTGTCTGCGCTGGTGCTGGGTGCGCTTACTTCTGCTGACGCTGCGCCCTCAGAGGTTGGAGCTTCCTCTGAGGAGTCTGGCTGCACAGTCTCTTCCTCCTCCACACGGAGGCTCTGGATGGTACTGTGGGGGAGTAAAGGAAGGAGTTAGAGATGTAATGCCAAGGTTCTTCTGGTGACTCCCAGCGAGTTGACATCTGCTGACACCTGCATCTATGCAGCCTTGGTCTCAGTGGGAGGCCTCTTCCTCCCTGACCCAGGGAAGAGGACCTCCCTGTGGGCCCTAACCCCATCCAATAATGCCTGCAGTGAAGCCTCGTCAAATTTGGAGGCAGCTCGGGGTCTAGCACTGGCCACAGCTGCTGTAGGCTCCTCTGCCACCCTGTATGGTTCATTTGGAAGCCTTCACAGGATGCAGCGCTTACTGTGGACCTTGAAAGCACCACAAATGATGACATCATACTGTGGGGCTTTCTGATTGGAAATAGTCAATTAGCAAGGGTTCCCACACACTGGAAATGAATTGTCCAATTGAGGGAAAATTGCATCGATGTGGCAGACCCATTTAGAATCGTGTGGGAACCCCGACATTCGGGGAACCCGACAATTCCCCGCACCTGCGGGAAAATCGACCCCAGCGTCTCTGTCGCTTTTCAGAGCGAGCTTAGGACCCAGCGTTAAGATCGAAGTTCGCAGAGCGTGATATTAAGTCAGCATTGCACGCCGACTGATGTCATGCTCTCCACATTTGCATCTCCAGGACCAGCGTCGAGTCCCGCACCAGAGAAGGGCATTTGAGTGGCGGCCGCCATTTCTCGCCAGGATAGCGGCATAAATGGGTGGCGATAAGGTAGGGGATTTCTCCCCTTGAGCTTTTCAGACTGGAAAGGCGGCATCCGAGAGGCGATCCTATATTGACATATAAAATAGTATAGAAAAGGTTAACATGGAATATTAAACAGAGTAGGACAGGGGACGCAGGTTCAAACTCGTAGAAGGTAACTTTATGACTGCTGTCAGGAGCTTCTTCTCACAGAATGTGATCACCACTTGGATTGAACTCCTGGACAAAGGGATGGAGACAAAAAACCCAGAATCATTTAAGAAACATGCAGCAATGGGGACGATTGTATGGATGAATGAAGTTGGGCTGAATGGCCTTCCTCACCTCGAAGTATCTTGGGATTTAAACCCCAGCATTACATCCCGGACTCAGAATCACTGACGGTAATTATTTATAACATAATGGTTTAGCTGATAGAGCAGTGGTAGATGACATATAAGGATACGGTAGAATAGTGGTTATGTTACTGGACTAGTAATCCAGAGGCTTGGACTAATGATCCGGAATTTAAATTCAGTTAATTAAATGAACCTGGAATCAAAAGTGAGCATCAGTAATGGTGACCATGAGGCTACTGTATTGTCACAAAAGCCCATCTGGCTCACTAATGTCCTTCAGGAAAAGAAATCTGCTGTCCTTATCCAGTCTGGCCTGTATGTGACTCCAGACCCACAGCAATGTGGTTGACTCTTAACTGTCCTCTGCAGTTCGAGAAGGAGGCTCACCACCATCTTCTGAAGGGTAATTTGGGCTGGGCAATAAATACTGGCCTTGCCAGCGATGCCCACATCTTATGAACAAATTTTTTTTTTTTTTTTTTTTAATTGACCTCAGTATCTTGGGACAATAGAGTGGACTGCTATTTCTGATCACTGTCTAGAAGGACCTACATTGGGTCCCAATCCGGCAATGCCTTGATTTTAAAATTCTCATCCTTGTCTTCTAATCCTTCCATGACCTCACCCCTCTCTATTTCTGTAACCTCCTCCAGCCCTATAAGATCTCATGCACTCCTCCAACTCTGGCCTCCTGTGTATCTCTGATTTTCATCGCCCCACCATTGGCGGCCGTGCCTTCAGCTGTCTAGGCCTTAAACTCTGGAATTTTCTCTCTAAACCTCTCTGCCGCTCTCATCTCCGAAGACACTTCTTAAATCCTACCTCTGACCGAGCTTATGGTCACCTACCCTAATATCTCATGTGGCTCGGGGTCAAATTTTGTTTGATAACATTCCTGTGAAGCGCCTTGGGACATTTTACAATGTTAGAGGCATTATATAAATGTTGAGTATATGCACGAGGACAGAATCAGCCTCAGCCAACTTGCTGCCACTCACGATCAAGGATCATACAAGAAAGACTTGCATTTCTATAGCACCTTTCACGACCTCAGGCTGTCGCAATGCACTTTACAGCCAATGAATTACTTTTAAAGTGTAGTCATTGTTGTAATGTAGGAAACATGGCAGCCAAATTGTGCACAGGAAGCTCCCACAAACACCAATGTGATGATGACCAGATAATCTAATTTTAGATGTTGGTTGAGGGATAAATATTGGCCAGGACACAGGGGCAAACTTCCCTGCTCTTAGAAATAGTGCCAGGGGATCTTTTACACCAACCTGAGAGAGCAGGCGGGGCCTCGGTTTAACGTCTCATCCGAAAGACGGCACCTCCGACAGTGCAGCACTCCCTCGTTACTGCAATGAAGTTTCAGCCTAGATGATTGTGCTCAAGTCTCTGGAGTGGGACTTGAACCCACAAGCTTCTGACTCAGAGGCGAGAGCGCTACCCACTGAGCCACGGCGGTCACTCAGTGTCCAGTCGGGTAAGATCCCAGACGGAGGCCAGCAACCATGGAACCATATTACAGGAATAATCTGCATGGTTATGAAAGTGCGGGAGAAAATTAAGAAATTCTAGCTGCCAATATTTTAAAATGCAAGAGTTAGTCAGACTACAGCAGCGGCAGTGTGGGCACTGCCAGTGCCAGGCTGCTCAGGTTCTGCTGAAGGGTTACACCTTCAGTTCCTGACTGATACGCTGTGCGTTCCCAGTATTTTCTGCTGTTTTTTCCTTCCCCCCTCCCGCGCGCCTTGTGGACTTTATGAATTTGGTGGTTGAGGACACTCCAGGGTGCAGTTAGCCTCCTAATGACATTAACGAGCGAGGCTAAAGGAATCCTGGAAGAGCAGCTGAGACTGAAACTATAATGAGTGTGAAACCACAGCAATGTAATGGAAACGAGCAAGAGACTGTGCTCTTGGTTGCCACGTCCAGAGTCAATGGAGTGTAGAGCATGAAAAGAGCAACAGGCAGCAATACGCAGCAGGAACGCTGTTCTAATTAAGTTGCACAATCCCAATTGTTTTTACGAAAGCAGCACTAGTGGCTCCAGATGGCTGCACTACCTGACAAAGATACATACAACTTGCTTCAACCAACATCATCAAAAACAGATTAACTTGTTATTCACACATTTGCTGTTTGCGGGACCTTGCTGTGCACAAATTGGCTGCTGTATTTGCATACATAACCATAGCGATTACAACCCTCTGGGTTGCTTTTGAAGTGTAAAAGTGCATGGGTAGGTCCCAAGGGTGTGAGAAGGCGCTGTATAAACAGAAATTCTTTCTTACAAACCTGCACTGGTGTACTACAATGTAGTCCTATTGCAACATCAGCAACCAGGGACAGTAATGAAGTTAATTGATTTGAGCTCATTTTATTCATACCATTCATTGTTTCTTCTGCAATTCATTTTCAAGCTTTCAATGTCTCTAGGCTCACTTTGGTTTATTATCCTGACAATGTCATGGTTATACTGTAAAATGGCAATGCTCTTCCATGAATTCCTTTCCTTCAGTGTTTACAGGTAGGGAAATGCAATAGTCCCCATCAGTCAATAGCATGGAGTCATAGTCCCCATCAGTCAATAGCATGGAGTCATAGTCCCCATCAGTCAATAGCATGGAGTGGGCAGGGACACAATTCAATTCGCAGCTGACTCAGGTCCTGATGTGAATTTTGGGGCTCAGGAAGGCGAGCACATGGGTTACGAATACTAGGATCAAACCGTAGACACAACTGAGAAAAATACATCTGTTCCCCCACCAAATAGTGTTCCCAGTTCAGATCATGCTCAGTTGCAGATACTGCACTCTGCTCCAACTTACCCAAGCCAAAACCTAGATAGTGAGAAGGGACCAGAGAGTGAGGGGGGAAGGGAACCAGAGTGAGGGGAGGGAACTAGAGAGTCAGGGTGGGCAGAGTGATGGGGATAGAGAGTGATGGAGGATAGAGCACAGGGAATAGAAAAGTAGCTTTACAAATTTGATTTGAGTTTTTTGAGGAAGTCGCTGGAACTGTGGATGAGGGAAATTCAGTAGGCATTGACTTTCAGAAAGCCTTTGAAAAGGTACCCCACACTAGGTTACTTCATAAGATAGTTGTGGTATTAGTGTATTATTTAATATGCTGGATTAGGAATTGGCTCCAATCTCACAGCCAGAAAGTTGTAATTAACAGATGTGGATCAGCCTGGAGGCACGTTACTAGTGGGGACCCGCAGGGATGGGTCTGAGGCCCGCTACTCTTCACTGTCTTTATTAATGACCTGGACAGTGGTGTGGGGAGTAGGGTCAGTAAGTTTGCAGATACCAAAATCTGTGCAGGATTATGTCAGTAGTGCAAATGCAGAGATTTGATGCACTAGGGGAGTGTGCCACATATTGGCAGATAGCATTTAACTTAAATAAATGTAGTGTCATGCATGTTGGAAGGGCCAACACAGAATACAACAACTTTCACTTATATAGCACCTTTAATGTAGTAAAACCTCCCAAAGCGCTTCACAGGAGCGTTACAAGACACCGAGCCACATAAGGAGATATTAGGGCAGATGACCAGAAGCTTGGTCAAAAGAGGTAGGTTTTAAGGAGCATCTTAAAAGGAGAGAGGCGGAGGGGTTTAGGGAGGGAATTCCAGAGCTTAGGGTCTTGGCAGCTGGAAGTACGGCCACCAATGGTGGAGTGATTGAAATGGGGGATGCTCAAGAGGCCAGAATTAGAGGAGCACAGCTATCTCAGAGGGTTGTCGAGCTGGAGGTGATTACAGTGATAGTGATACACCTATCATTTGCAGGGCACAATACTAGTAACCATTCTATGATTCGATAAAGGAGGTTGAGAGAGAGAGATTTAGGTGTTCTTGTGTACAGATTACTGAAGATTCATGACCAATGTAGCGAAGCTGTAGCTAAAGCTAACAGGGTATTGGGATGTATTAATAGAACCATTCAGCACAAATCAAAGGACACTATTCTGTCATTATACAGGTCGCTGGTTAGATCGCATCTGGAGTACTGCGTCCAGTTTTGGTCTTCTCACATGCTCACTTAGCAGATTACATGGCTGCGGGGTGTAGGAAGTGTCTAGGCATGATGCTTCAGCAAGTCATGAGTCTAGGGCAGGCTCAATGGACCAGCTAGTCATTTCCTGCCTGTCATTTTCATGTGCTTGTATCCCACAAACAAAAAGAAGAAATAACCAGTTCATCAATTTTTGGTGGCAATAATGAGTGTGATTCAGGATCCCTGCTTTCCTTCAAATAGTACCATGAAAAGGCAAACAAAGACTGTGGGCTGGATTTTGCTACGGGGGCGGGTTGGAGGTGGGAAACCCACATTCGGGCTTGTTGTCCCGCCTCCATGGAGATGTGGCCAACCCACTGGATTTTCCTCTGATTGACCTTGTTGAGCCCGCCCTGTGGGCTCAGCAGGCCAATTAAGGGCCACCCGGCAACAGGTGACGTCAGAGATTGACATTTCATCTGTCAAAAGCTTTTGGCAGATGAAATATCAGTGTTTAACAGCTGTTTGAAGCTGTCAAGCACTGAAAAACTGCTAATTCAGCCTCAGTCCTTTCTCAGGATAACTTTAAAATCATTTTGCTGCAGAAACCAAGAAGCTGATTTTTTTTTTTAAATCGGAGCTTCTGTGGTTCTTGCAGCCGACTCCCGACACCGGAATGCAGGACTCCTGTAAAGGTAAGTAAAAGTCAGTTAAACTTATTTAAACACTTTAAACACTTGCAAAACACTTACCTTTGCACTCCTGCACCCCTCACTCACCTGAACACTGGGCATCTCGACCCCTCCAAGACCTCAGACCCACGTCCCGCCTCGAAAACTTTTCGTGGTTTGGAGCTGTCGGGAAGCCCACAAACCAGCAATAAAAATCGCGAATAGGCAAAAAACTACTTGTTAACTACCTGTTAACAGGCAGTTTAATTGCCTTTAATCCCTTCCCGCCTCTGGGAGTCGGGTTCCAGCCCTTGTTGGCAACCCAACTCCTATGAAATTGACACGGAGGCGGGTTGGAGGCGGGATGGGGTCGGGACCCCCGGATCTCCGATTTTTATCGCCCGCACGCCTCCAACCCGACTCCAGGGGCTTAGGAAAATCCAACCCTGTGCCTCTGACAATGCTGCAATCCCTCAGTACCACAGTGGAGTTTGAGTCAGCTTTTGTGCTCACATTCTGGAGTGGGGCTTGAACCAATAACCTTCTTACTCAAAAGGCAAGAATACTAATGTGGTGATTATTCCTTGATTAGTAAAAGTATTGTGATTCGTTGTTTGTTAACTGCCTTGGGATATGTGTTGTAATCTCATTGGTAGTTGATGATCACATGATGTGTTGTGGCTACCTTAAATTCAGTCCTTTTCTAGCTTAGTTGGGACTGGATGTGGAAAGATATGCTGCTGATTTTAAAGTTAATAAAGCCTAGCTTTGGAAGGCAAATCTATTCTTTTTCAATTTATTAACTTTTTGTTAGAATGGAGCGATATCTTCAACCAGAACGATTCAAGGCTGACCCCAATTCTGCTGGAGTGGATGATAAATGGAAACATTGGTATTGTACATTTAAAAACTTTTTGGGCGTGTTGGATCAAGAGGCTCTAAATAAGCTGAATATGCTGATCAACTACATTGACCCGGATGTATATAAATATATTTTGCACTGTAAAACTTATGAAGAGGCTATTTCTACATTGGAAAAGATTTTTGTTAAACCAAAGAATTAGGTATTTGCACGTCATCTTCTATCTGCCCGTAGGCAGCAGGTGGGAGAATCTTTGGATACTTATTTACAAGCACTTCGGTGCCTTAGTGTTGACTGTAATTATAAGGCTGTGACGGCTGAAGAACATAAGGATGAATCGGTACGGGATGCTTTTATTAATGGATTACTGTCTAGATCAATTCGTCAGCGGTTGTTAGAAAATAAGACTTTGGATCTTAAAAGTGCTTTTGAGCAAGCTTCTACATTGGATGTGGCTCAGAAGTTCGGATTCTTATGCTCTTTTTAATCGGCCTGCGACTATGGTTTCGGCAGTTTCGGATGAAAAGGAATTATGTGGACTTAGTGGGAGTGGTTTACTAGATTTTGAAACAGTTTCTACTTCGGCGGCTGTTGCCTCTAGGATTCAGAAGTGTTATTTTTGTGGGAATATCCGGCACCCTCGTCTGAAGTGTCCTGCTCGGGAGGCTGTGTGTAGTAAATGCGGCAAGAGAGGTCATTATGCACGTGTGTGCAAATCATCAGGTTCAATTACCTTCCCTTCTCCTGGTGTGGGAGGGTCTTCCTCCACTACCTCTTCTGTGACTATTCAGCCTTTAGATAGGGCGTTTATTGCATCAATTTCTGCTGCATTTGCTCATGGCCTAAACAAAGCTATAGTTACGGCTCAAGTTAATGGGTTGGAAGTGAAGGCCCTTATAGATACGGGCAGTACTGAGAGTTTTATAAGTCTTCAGTTTGCGAAGGAGAAGCATTTGAAAATTTCGCCTGTTACGTATCAGGTGTGTATGGCTCAGACGACCCTTACTTCACAAATAGCTGGTTGTTGCTTTGTGAAAATGGTTCTTCTTGGTAATACGTATACTGATATACGCCTATCTGTTTTGCCTAATCTCTGTGCGGATATTTTGATTGGACATGATGTGCTTCAGTTACACGAGTCTCTTAGTCTTTCATTTGGAGGGACTAAGCCACCTTTATCTATTTGTGGATTAACCTCTTTATCTATTCCTCCATTATCACTTTTTTCCAATTTGATGTCGGATTGTAAGCCAATTGCTACCAAGTCAAGAAGATATAGTAGTCAGGATAGAGAATTTATTAATTCTGAAGTTCAACGTCTCTTATTGGAAGGAATCATTGAACCTAGTTGTTCGCCTTGGCGAGCACAGGTAGTTGTCACGACTAATGAGAGACACAAGAAACGAATGGTGATAGACTATTCCCAAACTATTAATAGGTATACTCAATTAGACGCGTACCCTTTGCCTAAGATTGATGAGCTTATCAATAAAGTATCTCAGTATAAAGTTTTTAGCACTATTGATTTAAAGAGTGCTTATCATCAGATTCCTATTGTTAAGAAGGATCAACCATATACGGCCTTTGAGGCTGGTGGAAAGCTGTATCAGTTTTGCCGAATACCATTTGGTGTTACTAATGGTGTTGCTTGTTTTCAACGGGCAATGGATGCTTTTATAAGTGATAACTCCCTCTCTGACACCTTTTCATACTTAGATGACATCACAGTGTGTGGCAAATCAAGGGTGGAGCATGATTCTAATTTAAAAAGATTCCTTCAAGCTGCGGAAAAAGTTGGTTTAACTTTTAACAAAGAGAAATGTATCTTTTCGACTACGGAGGTAAATCTATTGGGGTATATTATCTCGGGAAACAAGATTAAACCAGATCCAGAACGTCTGCGACCATTGATCGATTTACCTTGTCCTACTAATTCTAAGGCTTTGCAACGAGTTGTTGGACTGTTTTATTATTCTAATTGGATTGCAAATTTTTCACAGAAGATCCGGCCTCTTATTCGGGTTACAACATATCCTCTATCATGGGAGGCCAGGACATGTTTTGAGAATTTTAAAAAGGATATTTTAGGAGCAGTTGTGCATTCCATTGATGAGCAGGTTCCCTTTGTGATTGAGACGGATGCTTCGGATTTTGCAATTGGGGCTACTTTGAACCAAAATGGAAGACCTGTGGCCTTTTTCTCACGTACTTTGAATAATAGTGAAAAAAGGCATTCCTCAATAGAAAAAGAGGCATACGCAATAGTAGAAGCATTGCGTAAATGGAGACATTATTTATCGGGGCGACATTTCACGTTGGTAACTGATCAAAAATCTGTGTCCTTTATGTTTGATGTTAAACATTTTGGAAAGATGATAAAATAATGAGATGGAGGATTGAGTTGGCATGTTACCATTTTGACATAGTTTATCGTCCGGGGAAGGATAATGTTGCTGCTGATGCACTGTCGAGGGCTTATTGTTCTGTGATTCACGGAGATACGCTTATTAATCTTCACAATGCTTTATGTCATCCTGGGGTTACGAGGATGATACACTTTGTACGCAGTAAGAACTTGCCTTTTTCAGTTGAAGACGTCAAGCGGATGACTTCATCATGTTCTATCTGTGCTCGGTGTAAACCGAATTTCTTTAAGCCTCAACGAGCTCATCTTATAAAGGCTACTTCTCCTTTTGAACGTTTGAGTGTTGATTTTAAGGGACCTCTTCCTTCAACTACTCAAAACCGATATATATTTACTGTTGTGGATGAGTTTTCAAGGTTCCCTTTTGCTTTTCCTTGTGCAGATGTATCAGCTGCTACAGTTATTAAATGTTTGACAACTTTTTGTCATCTTTGGCATGCCTGCGTATATCCATTCGGATCAGGGAAGTTCTTTTATGTCTTCCCAGTTGAAGGAATACCTTCAGAGTCGGGGAATTTCTACTAGTAGAACTACCCCGTATAATCCCCAGGGTAATGGACAGTGCGAATGATACAATGGGGTGATCTGGAAGGCAGTTATGTTGGCGTTGACATCCCGGAACCTTAAGAATACACAGTGGGAAATGGTGCTGCCTGATGCCCTGCATTCCATTAGATCATTGCTTTCAACGGCTACTAATGTGACCCCCCCATGAAAGGCTCTTTAACTATCCGCGGAGATCTACTACGGGATATTCGGTACCTTCATGGCTTACTATGCAGGGACCTGTGTTGCTTCGACGTCATGTTAGATTGTCAAAATATGACCCCTTGGTGGAGGAGGTGGAGCTGTTGGAGGCAAATTCCCAATATGCTCATATTCGATTCCAAGATGGGAAAGTACTGTTTCAATTAAAGACTTGGCTCCTTGTGGGGGCCAGCCCTCTTCTGAGAATATTAATAATGGTCATGATTCGGATACTGTGGATGCTGTTACAGATACTACGAATATTTCCAATCCGATTGCAGATAATCATACTTCTATTAGTCAGCCTTTGATAGATGTTTATGACCGTCCTAGTTCATCTTCTGATGGGATTTCTAATCCGGAAACCGTTGAGAATCGGGATATGGATAGCCTTCCTGTTGAAGATACTTCTGTGCCTTCTGGCGTGGGAGGGCAAGGAATTTCACCAAGGTTAAGAAGGTCGACACGAACAAGATATCCGGTCGACCGATTGAAAATGGACTTTTAAATTGATAGTAATGTTTTAAAAATTGTTGAATTATAGTATATTGTTTTAGTTGAGAGATACTTAATACTTATGCGTAATGTTATTATTTGTTGTTCATTTAGTATTGTTATGTAAATAGTTTTATTCTCATGCATAGTTTAGTTGTAAATAATTAATTGTAAATTGTAAAAGTTATTAGGTTAGAGTATATTTTAAAAGGAGGGGTGAATGTGGTGATTATTCCTTGATTAGTAAAAGTATTGTGATTCGTTGTTTGTTAACTGCCTTGGGATATGTGTTGTAATCTCATTGGTAGTTGATGATCACATGATGTGTTGTGGCTACCTTAAATTCAGTCCTTTTCTAGCTTAGTTGGGACTGGATGTGGAAAGATATGCTGCTGATTTTAAAGTTAATAAAGCCTAGCTTTGGAAGGCAAATCTATTCTTTATTTCAACTACCAACTGAGCCAAGCTGACACTGGTTAGCAAGGATCAGCTGCTCATCGACCAATTCCAATTTCTCAAGTCTCCTTACCAAAATCTAATTTAAACTATTCTCAATGTTGGTTTCATGTTCTGAGGCAACAACTTTGTCCACTTGCCCTCAATCTTGGTTACATAGAGAAACTGTCTAGAACCTCCTTGCAGCAAGCAATCATTGTGCAGTATAGACAGGAATCCTTGATAAATTTATAAGCTATGCAATCAAAAAGGAGTCTTTTGGGAAAAGCAATATATCTAACAAATGGCAATTTTCCTAATTTTATTAAATAGCACTTTCATAATATCTTATTTCAAGTATACTTGGAGTCTTAATCAAACTTGTCCAAAAGCATACATTTTCACAGAAAACTATAATGTTCCACACGGTGGCATAGTGGTTAGCACTGTTGCCTCACAGCGCCAGGGACCCGGGTTCGAATCCGGCCTCGGGCGACTGTCTGTGTGGAGTTTGCACATTCTCCCCGTGTTTGCGTGGGTTTCCTCCGGGTGCTCCGGTTTCCTCCCACAGTCCAAAGATGTGCGGGTTAGGTTGATTGGCTATGATAAATTGACCCTTAGTGTTAGGGGGATTAAATGGGAATATGTGTTGGTGTAGGGGTTACGGGGATCGGGTGGGATATGTGTCGGTGCAGGCTCGATGGGCCGAAATGGCCTCTATCTGCACTGTGGGGTTTCTGTGATTCTGTGATTATTATATTATATTTTATACGCCAAACCACTCAAATCTAATGGGATAAAAAGGCACTAAAAATACTAAAAGGCACAGTAAATAGGACTGACAAGTTGCCACTTAAGTCCAGGTTTACAAGTAGTCAAGTCTTTCAGGCAGCTGACTCTAGGCCTGTTTCCATCTTTAATCAGTAGCTGTGGTCCAGCTGACTAATACAAGCTGCAGGGCATGTTGCTGCAAATCCCAGGCCTTAAAATGCAGCCGCCTCATGGTGCAACATCACATAACGACGATGATGCTATCGATTGCTCAGAGCCAACTCATGCAGATCAAAAGGACAGACCGAGGCCAAGTTTACATTAGGCTAACACAACACAATGGAGCCTCGGCAGGGGAAAAGAGCTCACGTACCGATTCAAGGGATCTACCCATTACACATGGGATTTACTCCAGAATCAACAGGGGATCATGCTCACCTGGCACTTCTGGTCTATACTTTTCACAGCACTAGTAGCTAACCTATTTTATCATTTTTCACCCTCACATTAGTTATCCACAAAAACAAAACATTTTGGCAGCAGTATTTCTAGATCGGAAATTCTGTTAAGGTTCCCAGGATCCTGAAGTTAATGCACTTCAGAAGCAGCCAATTAACTTAGTACCACTAAGGTTCTCTCCTGCTCAAGCTGGGCTATGCCAAGAGATGGGCCCACCGTTCTCGAGCATTTTCCAATGCCACAGTTGAACTGCCCAGAAAGTAAGTGTGGCCCAGGCACACACACACTCCCACCGGTTTTATTTCCCTATGCTGTAAAGAAATGTCTTTTAGTCTGTAAACTGCTTGTAATCAGAAACTTGCACAAAGTGGGTAGTAACTTGAATAATTATGATGGGCAATGGATCACTTGCAGGCACCCACTGTCTGCATCAAGCGCTTCAAGATCAAGTAATGCTTGTTACAGAATAAAGCTCCCTTCACGGTTCCAATGATGGTTGCAACCACATCCTCAGAAGAAAATCCCCCACTGTACCAGTGTGACATTTTCCATTTCCCACATCAGGCATTCTGTGCGAGACTGACAAGTTAATGGTGAATTAGGAGCAGTTTTGTGCCGTTGGCTCATACCCACTAGGAATGAACTGAAACTGCCTATTCACACACAGCAGTCAGCAGACACATTCCATCACTTTGGGCTAGTAGGTCCAGGCTCACTGAAAGGGTAATGTCCAACTCACTGTAGCCAGTCCCCCTAGTGTTGGGGGCTTCAATGAGAAACAGCCCGTTCTACAAACACAAAAAGTTAGTGCAGACTGAGCTATTTCTTCAGCAACAGACTGTAGCTGTAAAACTATTTCAAGTGCATAAATATGAATTGCTTTTGTTGTGCAGCTCTGAGCAACGCAGACCAGAATACATGAAAAAATTAGTTATGTATACTGTGGCAGTTAGTACACATTACAGACACAGAGTACTGTGATGAGTGAGCGAGGGACAAACAACCAAAAGGATTGCAAAGTATATGATCAACACAACTCAAAACTTTGAGGAAAATAATGTAAAAACTCAATGTTAAACAGAATGGCTTAACTGCATTAACTAAACTAGCCATATACATACAGCCAGCCTTCAAAGGCCTGACCTTCAGTAGCAGTATTTCTTACTGGAACAATGCACTACCTTTATTCTTAAATCTACGTTGGCCGCTTCTCTTGAGGTTTAACTGGAATGCTATTAACCAGTGAAAGAACTTTTCTGCATTTTAAAATTGCTTTCACATTGGCCTTGGAGGGATGCTTGGGTTCCCAAGGCACAAGTCGTGCGCAAACAGCAGCAACCTCAATGTAACTGAATTTGCCAAGATCAGCTCCCAGGATGACCTGTAGCGATGGTGCAAGAATCCGTCTGAGGCCAATGTAAAAGCTTAAGAGCTGTACTATTGACCTGGAACTTGCTAATCAGGCAATCGCCAATCTTGAGTGCAGTAGTTCCAATTTAAACTTTAAAAAATTGCATTCCGACTGAAAAATATTCAGATGTTTGCAATTGCGAACATTTTAAGCAAATTGTTACATTTGATCCCTACAGGCCTAACTCTAGTAATTACAGGTTTTGCAGAATAACCTTGAGTCAAATAACACAGAACTGAGGGGTAGGTAGCAACACATGTAAATTTATTCCACCATATCTCTACCTGCACAAACAGGTGGATTCAATACCTCAATTGCAGCCTATAAATCTAACTGATGTAATTTAGTCCCAATAAACCAGCACCTTGGATGTTTTTTTTTCTTTACACACAACAGTAACTTGCAAAACTGCTACGGCTTCCCTGCTGTGAGCGAGGTTTCACATTGGCCATGCATACCAAATACAGCAAGATCCACAAATTAGTTGACAATACAGTGCTTGCACTTTAAAAAATATTTCCAATAGGCTGGGATGAGTTAGTTCTCAGTTCTGGTGAGCTGAAAAAGAAACCAGCTCATTGCTATGTCAGAGGTTTGTGCACATTTCGCCTTGGCCAGTTTCCTCCTCCACTTGCTCACTGCTTGAAGTCCTGTGACCTGCTACAGCTTTTCTTGACTCTACTCCTGGTGTCCAACAGAAGGTGCCTACCATTCAATTTCCAGGGTTAAACACTTTCCGGTTTAAGTTATGAGGAAAGACGAGAAAAACTTGAGACTGTTCAGTCTTGAAAGGGGGGACTTTATAAGAAAGATGCAAGATCGTAAGTGGAATAGAAGAAGTTAATCCTGAACACTATTATAAAGGCTTGCTCACCAAGACACGAGGAAAACACTGAAGCCCCAGCCCAGGGACAGTGCAGATTCTCGTGCAAGGTGACAGAGCTATGAGCAGGCCCCACTGATTACTGACAAATGCAAAATATGGGGTCATAGGTACAAAATGGTAAAAGATTAAGTTCGTGACTGATGTCAGGAAGCACTTCTTCACACCAAGTGATTAATACTTGTAATGCTCTTGAGTAAGCGACTGGAGGCGAAAACTCGGGAGCCATTTAACTACTGTGATGGGGAAAACTGTAGGTTCCTATGGAAGGATTAGTGCGTGGGCTGAAAGACCTCGGTCACCTGTAGTGATATTTGTGAAAGCTAAACTGCTGCATTTGATGGCTAAAAAAAACCACGAATGGGGGGGGGGGGGTTGGTGAAGGAGGATGAGACAAAGAAGTACAGACACAAATGTACCCTTTTCAGTGCTGTCTATCAGTGTTGTTCATTTGGAGCTACCCTTCAGACAGGAATACAAAATAAAATGAATCCAACAATAGCAGGACATTTTTTAGTATTTGTTTAAAGGTCGAAGAAAACCAGTGTGCAATTAAATTAAAAAAGGGAGAAGAGCAGAAATCCAGCCTAATTAGGCTTACCAAATTGTGCTTGATAAGAAGGGGGGAGGGGGAAGGGAGAAGAGAAGCGTGCATTGGTATTGGGGCCCCTACTGTTTCTTATTTACATCAATGACTTGGATTCCAACTTAATGCAAACTGGTCAAAGAAGAGGAGAGAGAAAAAAAAGTCAAGTCTGACGAGGCAGCTAAGAACCTGCAAAATGAGCTAGAAAAAATGCTTAGTGGGTGGAACAGCGCCAAATGAAATGGGTAAGTGGAAGGTACAACCTTTGGAAGAAAATGGATGACATACATACTGTTTCAATGGTGTCAAGAGTTACAGGTGAAATTGAAAGATCCAGGGTTGTTCGTAACATGTTCAGTCACTGTGGAGCAGCAATCAACAAAGCAAATGGAATGCTGAACTATGGCACTAAATCAGCAGAGAACAAGTCAGAGGATGTTTTGCTGAAAGTGTACAGCGCTCTACCCAGACCACACCTTAAATGCTGCGCCCAGGTTTTCTCACTAAGACACACAAGGAAAGCATTCAAGCGCCGGGGAAGTGCAGGTTCTAGTTTAAGATGACTGAACTATGGGCAAGCCCCCACTGATTTATGGTGACTGATGAATATAAAAAGAGTTCAATTTTTATTACCCGGTATTCCAGGATTTTTAGGGTTCTCATTCTGAAACTCAGTGCTTTTTATTCTGCGAAAATCATAAATCAGTGGCCTTGATTATGAAGGAAAATTGAAGGAACCTGGGCTCTACAACCTTGAGAGACCTTATAAAAGATGCTCCAGATAATAAGTGGCGCACAGAAAAAGCAAATTAGGGAGAACACTTCAAGGTAAACATGAGTAAGGGGGAAAAGGAGGCAGCGCAGCGCCATACTGGTGAAATTCAAATTTAAGACTGACAATGGAAGTTCTTCCTGCAGACAGTGTTTTTCAGGTTGTGAAGACAAAAACTTAACTCGTTTAAGAATCAGTTGGATGCCGTGATTCGCAGAGAAGGGAACAGTAGGCATTTCTACAAGGAAGACCCAAGAGGGCTCCCTCGTTCATGTTAATCTTAGTGATCCTGCCTCTTTAAACCAGGACGAATGGACGGAGAGATTGTTCTGTATTAAACCAGGCACTGAGAATTGTCTCTGAGGTAGGACACATCCAATCTGTAGAACTTCTCGATCTCAGTGTGGACTTCATCAGGCGGCTTGTTCACTGACTGGCCACCTCTATCATCTCTTGCACACCCAGCAGTTTCTCTCTGGGCTTGCCTGCTTTCTCTCCTTTTGCCACTTCAACGGCATCAATCTTTTCCCATCCAGAAAACGAAACTGGGTGTATACCTAAAGCCAGATTTCAAAACCCAGTTACATACATTCACAAAAATCTTCTTTTTAATCTGTTCAAAATGTAATCTGGAAACAATGTAAAACAACAGCATTGTACTCCTAACTCTATTAAAAAAACAGAACGTTCCACAGGAAGTACAACATGACCTCAGGACGTCTCAAAGCACTTTACAGCCAATGAAGTATTTTTGGAAATAACAACAGAAAATGCTGGAAAAACTCAGCAGGCCAGGCAACATCCGTGGAGAGAGAAACAGAGTCAATGTTTCAGGTCGAAACCCTTCGTCAGGACTGAAAAAACACAGGAAATGAAACAGATTAAAAGGCCAGTTTGGGGGCTGGGAAATGGGGATGAGAGAACAAAAGAGAAGTGAAGAGACATTAAGAGGTATTCAAAACAAGACGAGATGGTGATAGGACTAGTAAAGAGACAAAAGACGGCTCTAGATTAGGTGTGAAATGCGCTGGCAGAATGAGAATGAGAGACAGCTGCCATGTGGGAGAGAAAAAAAGGGGGAAGGGCACAAAACAAAGGTGTGGATAAAAAATAATAGGGGCCGAGGTTACATTTGGCCCCTATTACATTTTTATATATATTTTTTGAATACCTCTTAATGTCTCTTCACTTCTCTTTTGTTCTTTCATCCCCATTTCCCAGCCCCCAAACTGGCCTTTTAATCGGTTTCATTTCCTGTGTTTTTTCAGTCCTGACGAAGGGTTTCGACCTGAAACGTTGATTCTATTTCTCTCTCCACGGATGTTGCCTGGCCTGCTGAGTTTTTCCAGCATTTTCTGTTGTTATTTCGGATTTCCAGCATCCGCAGTATTTTGCTAAAGTACTTTTGGAAGTTCAGTCACTTGTAATGTAGGAATTATTTTAAAGGGCGAATCACTTATACAGGCAAACATGGCTCCAATTTTGCACAGCTATTTGTGGGATCTTACAAAGTGCAATGAATTGAATAACCAATGAGATGTGTTTCTGGTTGACGGGGAAGAACTCCTTGATCTTCAAGTTATCTCATGAACTTCCAACGTCCTCCTGAACCACCAGAACAGAGAGATGGGGCCTCAGTTTCACCTCTCCTTCAAAAGGTAACGTCCTTCCAATGGTGCATCACTCCCTCGGCACTGCACTATACTGTCATCTTAGGTACTCAAATCCTGGAGTGAACCCACAACCTTCTGATTAGAGGCAAGAATGCTATCCTACTAGCATTATGCATTAACTCTGGGCAACTGTGCCTTTAGGAGATAAGCTTTCTCAAATCATGTGGCTTTTCTTTCCCATGTCCCTAGGTGGTACATCCACACTTTTATTCAAAAGATAGCTCAGATTATGTAAAAAAAATCCAGAATTAATCCTCATTAAATTAAGCTTTATCCTCCCCCGATGTGTAGAACTAAAAATTGAGATGATGTCTCAGTGTGTGTGCAGCTGTTCAGTGACTGTGAATTATATAAATCACAGAAAGGAGGCATTTCCGTGGCCTGAGGACACAATTCAATTAGAGGAATATCTTTTGGAATTGCTCAATTCATTTTGTGAAGAACGGGTTTTAGTGTACACACACCTCGGTGTTTAAGCAAAGCCTCGATTACTTGAAATCCTCCTTTTGAAGCAGACACGTCCAGTGATCCTAACCGCACATCCTCCAGCACAGACTCAGCCGTTTCAAAACCATCATTCATCGTGGTTACGATGACCCCTGTTGGCCCCCTTTTTACCCAGCCACTGCAGTAAAGCCCTGAGAAGGTTGGAAGGTTAAAGAAGACGGATTAAGTAATGAAAAACAACAAAATAATGCAACACCCAATGCTTTGAGAATTATTTCACACCCAAACTCATATTTTATAAATATTTAATTTCCAGTCTCTTTCCACAGTCTCAAAAAGCCTTGCTGCTCAACTCAGCAAGTCCGCTCTCGTTAATTTAGAAGAGCTTCCCGGATTCACTGGGTACATTTCCTTCTTCATGAAATCCTATTGAACCAGCATGACCCAATTACATCCAACGTCATTTCCAATTCCAAATACTAACCTGCATAATTTGACCAGTGCCACAGTATTAATTTTATTGTCAATAATTCTCGGGATGCGGGTGTCGCTGGCAATAGCAATGTTTATTGCCCATCCCTAATTGCCCGGAGGTGGTGGGTCACCTTCTTGATACAGCCCGAGAGGTTTGCTAGGTCACTTCAGTGAGCAGTTAAGAGTCAACCACATTGGTTTTGGGCTGGAGTCACATATAAGCTAGACAAGGCAAGGACGGCAGGTTTCCTTCCCTGAAAGGACATCAGTGAGGCAGGTGGGTTTTTACAACAATCCGAAACAGCCACCGTAAGATTTGAACTTGAATAATTCTGATTACTAGCCCAGTAACATAACCACTACACTACTGTACGAAGTTCATTGCACTACAAAGTTTAAACAACATTCGAACGGAAATAAAATGATATTAAGACTGCATTTATCATGCTGCTTGCTGCGAGTGCACTTTAGCTACACTTCCTGCTGCACCATCCTGACTTTATGCCGGAATTTTAAGAATGTTTTCAATATTCTACCAACAACAGCTGCAGCATAAGTTTTAAAGTTGACAAAGTTTATTTAAAAATCAATATGTGCGTTACTTTCTGATGAGATGGACTTAAAAAAAAAAAAAAAAAAAATTCAGTCAATAATATCTAATAAAGATTGCGAACCTGTCAACCTTTGAATGCACAGGAGAAAGTACCTGTACATAAACAAGTTCAAGGTCAGTAGCCTCCTGACTGGCTTCTTGGCGATGCTTGGCCCCTGCTTATTGAGCATACTTCTGCCACATTTTCAAGCACTACAACTTCCTCCAAAGCACAGGTTTTCAAACTGCCACTTGATTAAATTTGTGCCAAAAAAGAAAGTTTATGCTATGAATAACAGGATGAATTTTTCACTTTGCTACTGGTGCAATAGTAAAGTGATCTTCAACCTGGGTCACTGTAAAAACCATTACATTCCCTACATCCCCCTCAGTGCAGTGAGCTGCAAGGTGGTATCCAGGGACATGAATTTTTTTTAAAAGTCAGACCTCACAGGCCTCCGATTACCAAAATGACCTTGATTGTGGAATACAATTAATTCTTTAAGCTAGAGAAATGACAGCAATGTATCCCTTGAGGATATGATTTTCCCTCACAAAAGTACAAGGTGGTTCTGGAGCTGAATTTCTTCACTATAAATCAGAAGTGGGCACGAACACAGTAAGAAACCACAGAGTTTTAGTCTAATTGCAAGCTTGTTCAACATTAATTGAAATGTGCAGTAGCACATTTGGTGCAATAAGTAATGTTATCATGTGTGGAATACATTCTCTGATGCAAAGCATCGATGAAGGGGCTGTGGAAACATTAACACAACATAAAACTTGGGTCACAGCTGCTAAAGCAACCCAACACAATGCAAAGAGGTAGCCCAATTCTTGAGATAGTGAACTGCAAATGCTGAAAATACACACAGGAAACTTTCTGGTATCCGGCACTGACGGGACCGAGCTGGTGCCGTCCCATCAAAACTGCCGTAGAAACCAGCGCTAATGTTAAAACATACGGAGCTTCTGAGCTCCGTGTGAAGCAACAAACCCTGTTGCTTAGCAACAGCTTCAAAACAGTCGGCGTAGCTTGCAAGCGTCTCTGTAGCTAAGCAACAGCTTCAGCTAGACCTTGCAGAGCCACGACTGCAGAAAAAAAGCAACGAAAAGAAAAAAAACTTATCTGAACTGACTCCTGAATTTTGCCGGTGGATAGAGCTTTCCGGACATTTAACCTCTGGATAAACGAAAGTTTCCTGTAGAAGGTCCTTCAGCATCTGAAGAGTAAAGTGGATCGACGTTTCATGTGACATCCTGTCAGAACTCGGGTTCAGACAACAGGTCCACGCCTGAAATGTTAGCCCATCGTTTCTCTCTACAGATGCCGATGGACCGTCACTTAAGATCTTGCTCTTTACAGCTACCAACTAACCTGGTGCATGCAGGACCCGTCCCAAATTATTTGGGATAATCCCTTGCTGCTGATCAAATGGAACCGAAGGGTCAATGGGATAGCTTTTGTAGCCAACGCTGCTCAGCACTAATCCACACTCCAGATCTTCAACATCTTCCGTCTGAACGGCCTTAGCAGACTCTCCTGAACCCTCAGGGAAGAGAAAAGTTCTCCAGTAGTCAAACCAAACACATACAAGCTCAGTAATCTCGTCATCCAGCATAGGAGATGCAAAGTAAAGTACTCATAATTTGTAACATTAATTGTCCAGTTACCAAAAGATCAAACAAAATAGGTAGCATTGAATGAACATTTGATACAACAACTTGCATTTATATAGCGCCTTTAACATAGTAAAACGTCCCAAAGCGCTTTGCAGAAGTGTTATCAGATAAAACTTTACACCAAGCCACATGAGGAGATATTAGGGCAGATGTCCAAAAGCTTGGTCAAAGAGGTAGGTTTTAAGGAGCATCTTAAAGGAGGAGAGATAGAGGAGCAGAGAGGTTTAGGCTGTGAATTCCAAAGCTTGGGGTCTAGGCAACTGAAGGCACAACCACCAATGGTGGGGCAATGGAAATCGGGGATGCGCAAGAGGCCAGAACTGGAGGAACGCAGAGACAGCAGCATGGCATCACTGAATTACAAATCTACCAGCAGTGGCATTTATCTTCACTTCTTCTACCCTCCAACCCCAATACACCAAACAAACTTTGAATCGTAGCCTCACACCTGTTATCTTGGATGCATCACAGATAGGGTTCACACAGAATGCTAAGCACAGTGCCTACCTCGAGTTTGGTAACCGACAGCCGAATCCCAGCCACCCGTTTCCCATCGTTACTCGGTACAATCTCCAAGGGGCTCCGCAGGAACTGAAGGCCCCATTCTCTGGTGGCTGCCGCTCGGCGCTCAGCTTCTTTTCCAGAAGGCTTTTCAAGAGCAGCTTTTATTATGAGCTCAGTTAGCCGCTTCCTTGGCCTTGGCAGGTCTGGAAAGTTACAGATGGCAGAATCTAGCAAACATATTTAGCTTTAATGGTTTCTTAATGGCTAAAAAGAGGCAAAAGCTTTCTCCGCAAGGCAAGGAGCAGTCAGTTTTGGTCTACACAAACTGATCTTTTAACCACCACTTTCTAGGCAGAAGAACTGATTGGAGATGATCAATTATTGCTAGAAATATAATGCATTATTTGGTACTCCCGAGACCATGTTGCCTAAAGTATCTGCCTTTAGACACTGCCAAAGGAAAAACATGAGGAGGTTCTAGGTTTGCAACTGGGTTTCCCCAAAGGAAAGGGTCATTTTAGATCTGATCAAGTTGTTTGTATTGAATTAGAACTAGGATAGGATAACTCAAACCTCTTAGTAACTGCATAGCACATGGTAGGGTCGTTAACTTCTAAGACACAGGTTTTCAAATTAGGGGCTGAGGCCTTAGGGAATCCGTGAGGAGATTCTAACTAGTCCATGAGGTTGAGTTTCTGTCAGCTGGTCATTAGATTTCTGCATTTGTTGGCTTACAACATTATTTCTGAATACAGAAACATTTTCTGCAATGAGAGAACACTTTAATTTGTAGAACACCTTTTAGGATGTCCCATAGATGTGTGACCAGTTAATCTGTTTTGGTGACATTGCTTAAAATATAAATGCTGGACAGGACACTGGGAGAATTCCCCTGCTGCTCTTCGAATTGAGACGTGGGATCTTTTACATCCATCTGAACAGGCAGACGGGGCCTCGGTTTAATGGCTCATCCAAAGACAGATAACCGCTTCACATAACTTTAAGCGCTTTGGGGATTCCCAGGACAGGAAAGGCTTTATATCAACGCAAGTTCTTTTTCATCTCTGGACTGCACTCTTGTCAAAATGGAACATCTGCATTGCAAATCTGCACAAGGTGGATTCTTCATTCTCCTGGAGATCAACAGTAGAGTGAGCTTCAACCTCTGCAGAAGAGGTTGCTGCAGTAACGGCATGGCAGCACGCTGCAGAAAATCACATCAGGACAGAAAAAAGAAATCCAGACCTTATTGGCCTTCTCAAGAAAAAAAAAATGCAGCCTCAACTCTGCAATAATTATAAACAGGCTTTAATAATCTAACCTAAATTTCAGGTCTTGAGGCAATCTCGTTGACCGTGAGAAGAAAAGTTAGTGTTCTGAAGATGAATTCGCCATTACAAAAACAAAAACGTGGCAAAATCACAACACACAACCACTGAAAATATTCTGGTTTTGAATTTTAAACATAGGTTTAGACAACAGAAATGCAAAACCTATTTGGCCTTCCTAAACGAGACTGCAGTCATTTGAAAGTCTATTCCAGGCTTTAATTTAACAAAGTGCTTTTAAAGCAAATTTTTTTATTTATTTAGGGATGTAATGAGATCTCCAGCAAAGCAGCTACTAAACAAGCTACTGTATGCTCACCTTTAACGATCTGTTTGAGCCCCTCAAAGTCACTGGGATTGAGCAATGGACAAGTACCAGGCAAATTAATCATCTCACGCAGCTCCTATTAGAGGGAAATAAGAGAATCAAAATACGTTATACACATCAATCATGTACACACCCACATCGTGAACAACAGTGAAAGATACCTCGGAATGGCAAAATATTTGATTTTTTTAAATGTTGAAATTCTAACAATGTTTGTCTCTCTGTAGCTTTAGAAAAACTCCTGTAAACAGAACTCCTCTCCCATGATCGAGAAACTGCACCTTTTCAGTAGTCAACCCTGCAGTTTTATAACCCTCATAAATGGTTACTTTATTGGTAGCAATCTCCATATTGAATTAAACATCGTCTTGCACTGCAATCACTATCTAAACTGGTAGATTAAAATGTTTGACCGAGGCTCACATTGTTGGTAGCATGTAAGCCTGGTAACTGACAACACTTCACTGGAAAGCCCTTTTGAGAGCGAGTGTGGAGTCCTCATCAAATAAAAATTTAATCTACGGGAACTTTCATTCCCTCGCCCATCCATGATTATTACTGGACACTGTCCAGAAGCAAACGGGAAGCATGTTAATGAACTAGAACGAGATCTGCATCAGCAATAAGTTTGGTTAAGCCTGTTGGTCTGTCAGCATGCAACTTGATCCAGGTCAGATTAAGACTCCAATCCAAACTGGAGATTGACCGCTGTGTGAAAAGACTTTGTGCTTGATGTAGGGAGCTGCTGAACCATCAACTGTTACAACTGGAAAACTTGCACCATGAGAAACAAATCGAGACATTTTGAGCCATCTGTTGACCAGTGTGGAGCACTGCACTGCTCTGGAACTTTTTATTTTTAAAAACGAGTTTGCTTTGCAGCAGGCTGCCTTAACATTACAGTAGGTGCAAATCCCAAATGATGCACCTCCTGGACTGGTCTCACACCCCTTGTCCAAGTGTGTGTCAGGCTTTCAAACCTGGGTTATACTGCACAGTTTGCACTGACAAAGCCAAAGCTGTTTTTACATCAACACAAAACAGCTGGCCTGTTCATGTAAGTGAACGGATTATATTAACACTTGCAACAAAACATAACATAATGGGCCCAGTGTTCAAGATGTTGGGAACTGAAGTGATACAAAAAAGGTGTTACCAGCTCCGGGTAACAGTACACATGTACAAGGCAAAATCGTGGATTTTTACTGTACTGGGACAGGTTGCAACTTTACATAACACCATACCTTTATGGTAAACGCCACCTGGAGAGGTCCTCTTCTCCCAACAAGTAGCACCCGCTTTACCTTACTGGCTGCTATAGCCTCCAAAGCATGTGCAGCAATATCGGTTTTCTGTAAATATATATCCAGCTGTAAGTTAGCGTAAATAGATAATTCTGAAAGGAGATGATATTTATATGAAAGCTTTAGTGATTGCTTTAAAAACTTCTCCCTATTGTCTATATTAAAAATCTTCAATTGCAAACATGCTACAGGAAACTTTGTTATCCGGAGGCTAACTGTCCGGAATGCTCGAGACACCGGCAAAAATCAGGTGCCGTTTTTGTTAGGTTTTTCTTCTTCTCGTAGGTTTTTTTTCTTCTCGTTGCTTTTTTCCTCAACAGTCAAGCTCTGCAAGGTCTGCTGAAGCTGTTGCTAAGCTACAGAGACGCTTGGACTGTTTAGAAGCTGTTAAGCAACAGAGTTTGTTGACAGATACGGAGCTCAGAAGCTTCCGTATCTTTCAACATTAGCGCTGGAGTGTCCGGCAGTTTTGAGGGAACGGCAACAGCTCGGTCCCGTCGGTGCCGGATAGCACAAAGTTTCCTGTATTATGAATTGCTATATTTGCATGCATAATGGAAATGGCCTATATAAATTTGTCAGGTTACAATTTCCTCCTCCCACCAGTGGCGGCACTGTAACCCCTCAGTTTTGCACCTCCCAGCTGCTCAGCCTACACTGCAGAAAAACCTCTTGGCTCCAACCAACTCGAATTCTCTGCTTCCCAAATTACTGTTCAGTTTTAATACTTACATTTTTTATACAAACATACAAAATTGCTGGGTAGGAAAAGATTAGCTTGTCCATCACCATGATGGCTGGAGCACCATGACTAAACACTTCCTTCCTTCCATGTATTTGAGGGTATATTTTGTGCAAAGGAGTTAAAATATTTTCTTTTTAAGACACTGCGTTTCGATGACCATTTTATAGGAATTAACTGCTTAGGAACCAAATGTTGCCCTAATCAGGATAAAGTTTAATACAGGAGTTCACAAACCTTAAGCATGTCAATGGGAGAAAGGAGAATCCTGGCTACATCGAACGCCACATTTCCTTGTCCCAGGATGACCGCCGTCTCACTGCTCAACTCAGGGTTCAGCTGTAAATGAAAATACCACAAGATTTAAGCTTCTTGTACTTGAAAAGTTAACCCATTAAACAATACTCACTCAACATCCAACACTTCAACTGGGAATGTGCAACACTCCTGGCTAAAGACAACTTTGCACAAAGTTAGATTTGTCAAAGCTGCCATTTCCAAATTTTGACTCCCTTTTTATGGCCTTTACTCCGAACATGAACTTATAAAGCAACAGCATCCCTCTTGTACAAGACCATCTCAGAGTCCTTTACAGAGGGGATAGGTAACACTGAACAGGAAGTAAAGAAGTTTGGGGGTCAAAGGAAGGCCAAAAGCAGGGTTGAAAAAATACATTAATGGGAGGCTTTTAGAAGGCAAAGTGGTTTGGGTAGAAGACAGGGGCGTAGTGGTTGAAAAAAAAAATCAACTTCTAGCAATGGATCAGAGAACAAGCAGCAATTCGGAGTCAAAGAAATAGATGTACAGCTGGAGAAAGCACACTCTTCCGCAAACGGCAATCGATGCTAGACCAATTGCTAATTTTAAATCAAGCTTTATGTTAACCAAAGGTCGTAAGGGATATGGGCCAAAGGTGGGCATATGGAGTTAGGTTTAGGGGTACGGTAGCATAGTGGTTAGGTTACTGGACTAGTAATCCAGAGGTCTGGACCAATGATCCAGAAGCGAGAGTTCAAATTCCACCACGGCAGCTGGGGAATTTAAATTCAGTTAATTAAATAAATCTGGAATAAATAATAATAATAATCAACTTTATTGTCATTGTTAGTGCACAAGTGCAGTACAACGAAATGTAGGCTCCCGAGAGTGTACATTTAGATTAAGACATTTAAACATTCAACATTCATTTGGCTTGTAATGCATTAACATAAACATAACCATAATAAAGTGCATTGGCAGATGTGCAGGCTTTAGAGTTTATTTGTGGAGTTCAGTAGGATGACAGCCCTGGAAAAGGAGCTGTTCCTAAATCTGGTCGTTCGGGTGCAAATGCATCTGTAGCGTCTCCCAGATGGCAGGAGGGCGAACAGACTGTGGCTGGGGTGGGTAGGGTCTTTGATGATGGTCCGTGACCTCCGTAAACAGCGTTTCTGGTATATGTGCTCTATGGTCGGTAGCCGGGTGCCGGTAATGCGTTGGGCAGTTTTGACTACCCGCTGCAGGGCTTTCCGGTCATAGTAGCTACAGCTGCCATACCATACTGTGATAGTGCGTCAGGATGCTCTCTATTGTGCAGCGGTAAAAGTTAGAGAGGATCAGTGGTGACAGGTTACATCCCTTCAGCCTCCTTAGGAAATATAGGCGCTGCTGGGCCTTCTTCACCAGAGAGGAGGTATTGAGGGACCAGGAGAGGTCTTCCGTGATGTGGACTCCGAGGAACTTAAAGCTGTCCACCCTTTCCACCACAGCCCCATGGATGTGGATGGGGGTGTGACTTCCGCCTTTAGACTTCCTGAAGTCCACAATGATTTCTTTGGTTTTCTTGATGTTAAGGGCCAGGTTGTTATCGGCGCACCACTTCACGAGATGCTGGACCTCCTCCCTGTAGGCTGACTCATCGTTGTTAGTGATCTGGCCTACTACCGTGGTATCATCCGCAAACTTGATGGTGTTGGAACCATGAACAGCCACACAGTCGTGGGTGAAATGGGAGTAGAGGAGGGGGCTCAGCACACATCCTTGTGGGGCCCCTGTGTTCAGGGTCGGGGGGGGGGGGGGTGGGTGAAGGTGGTTACCTAATTTGACAGACTGGGGTCTGTTTGTTAGGAAGTCCAGGGTCCAGTTGCAGAGGGAAGTGTTCAGGCCAACAGTGTGGAGTTTGGTGGCCAGCTTGTTCGGGACGATAGTGTTGAATGCTGAGCTGTAGTCTATGAACAGCATTCTGATGTAGGTCTCTTTACCATCTAAGTGATTCAGTGCAGAGTGTAGAGCAGTTGTGATTGCATCCTCCGTTGATCTGTTTGCACGATAGGCAAACTGGTGTTGGTCAAGAGAGGCAGGAACACTGGCTAATGCTAATGTCAGTAATTGTCGTAAAAACCCATCTAGTTCACTAATGTCCTTTAGGGAAGGAAATCTGCCGTCCTTACCTGGTCTGGCCTATATGTAACGCCAGACCCACAGCAATGTGGTTGACTCTTAGCTGCCAAACCACTAGGAAGAAGCATGGACTGCAGTGGTTTAAAAAGGCGGCTCACCACCACCTTCTCAAGGGCAATTAGAGATGGCCAATAAAATTAGGGATGGCCAATAAATGCTGGCCTTGCTGCGAATGAATAAAAAAAGTCACAGAGCAGCCATGATCTCGCCTCTCCACCTCTCTGATGCTCCTTAGAACCTACTTCTTTGACTAAGCTTTTGGTCACCAGTCCCAATACCAATTTTAGTCTGAAAACGCTCCTGTGTGACGCGCCTTGGGACGTTTTACTATGTTAAAGGTGCTATATAAATGCAAGTTGCTGCTGTTGAGTAATGTGATGAACCAATCAACAGCCAAAGCGACAGACAGGCAATCGCCCTATCCTCAGTACCTCCCCAGCATACAGCTGATATCAGGAAGTTTCAGCTGCTAGATAATTTTCTAGTACTTAATGGCATCTCAGGCTACAGCATGAATATATTACACTACACGCTTTTTTTTTAAAACTTACCCACCATAAGCTAATCATGACAGGAGGAAAGAGATTTCAACTTTTGTCACAGCTTCACGCTCCAGAAGTGAAGACGGACTAGCAAGATCCTTATAATCTTCACCTGAATTGCTACAATCACATGGGCCCAGAAATTCAGGTCCCAACGCGTGAGTATGCATGGGGTACTCACGCGTAGGCCCAACGAAAGTGCTGGTTTTGTGCATGCACGGGAAACCGGCACTTCCATTCCCCTGAAAGAAGGGGTTCAGTGGGCGAACACGTGCGCCGGAGAGGCAGCGCGTGCGTATTAAACTTACGTTTTTTTTTTTGCAGGTTTCTCCGGGGGCTAAGTCTCCAACAGTTACACTTTTAAAAAGCAGGTGCAAGGCCTGCTTTTAACAAGGTAAGTGGGGAATTAATTAAAATTAAAACATTTTTTCCACAGGTTTATTATTTTTAAATACTTTAAAGAAAGGTAAGTTTATTTTTAGCCCCGTTAGAAAATGTAATTAATTTTTTCAAAAATTTAAATTATTGTTTAAAATAGTTATTTCATGCAATTTATAGTTACTTTAAAAATGTGATTTTTATTTTTTTTAAAAATTTATTTGAAGTTTTAGTGATGTTTTGAGGCTTATAGTATTTATAGGTTTGACAGCTCTTCCTGTCAAACTTATGAATGAAGCATTCCCTACCACCATTGGCTCTCCATGGCCCACGTGATCCCAGGGGACGCATCGAACTAACTGCGCCCCTGGGATACGTGAGCACTGCGCGCCGGCAGTTGGAGGAGGCCCAGGATCGGAATCGCACGCGGGCCCACAGCTCAACAGCCGGCGCGCTAGGTAAGTGCAGGTCGGGGGCTTGCACCCGCGGGAAGCCCCCGACTCGAATTTCTGGGCCATGTTCTCCATCACCAGTATCTAGTGACCACAGAATACGCTATTGGCAGCATACGCTGGAGCAACTCACCAAACTTACTTCAACAGCATTTCCCAGACCTCTACCACCAAGAAGAACAAGAGCAGCTATATCATGGGAGCACCATCATCTCCAAGTTACACCTATTCCTTGGACACGCAGCGCCACTTCTTCACCACTGATGGGTCAAAATCCTGGAGTCCCCTACCTAACCTCATTCCAGCACCAGAAGCGTAGTGGGTCTTCACCTTGAACCACTATCACCTTCTCAGGGCTACCAAGGATGGGCCTTGCCAGTGTCGTCCACATCCTCAGCACAAATAATATCAGCATACTTCAGAGGCCATTCGGAGTACTGTCACTGAATTACTGCCACAGAAGGCAGTAGAGGCCAATTCATTAAATATATTCAAGAAGGAGTTAGATATGTTTCTTAAGGCTAAAGGGATCAAGGGATATGGGGAGAAAGCAGGGACAGGGTACTGAATTTGGATGATCAGCCGTGATCTCATTGAATGGCGGAGCAGGCTCGAGGGACCGAATGGCCTACTCCTGCTCCTATCTTCTATGTTTCTATGTTTAACCCTCACGCAAGATCAGTTACAGATTTTGGTGTAAATTCTCTGTGCAAAGCTTGCCCTTGCTTCATAAACGCGGCTCTCAAGGCTTTTTCTTTCCCTTACTTTTCTTAATGGTTTACTATTAAATATTTACCTGGTATTCTGCAGATACTTATCCTGTATTATGCAGATATTTACCCAGTATTCTGCAAAGAAAATGTAATCCTTCTATATTCTTACAAATGCCAATGGCTCAAAACTGACACGACAATTTTCTTTTGTTAAAGACGGGACTTTTAAACTAAAGGGTAAATCTTCGGATTCCACACTGCCAGCGGGGAGCCTTGCCCACCCGCCACGCCCATTAGGAAGCTGCAGGCACCCTGCTTGCCATCTTCTATCTGTTGAAATCAACAGTCAATTTTTTATTTTTATTTTTATTTTTAAAAATTGCAGGCAGTGTGCCGGAGATTTCCCCAATTCATGCAGCCAGCGGATAAAGCTTCCTACTGGCAGCGTCTAAATGGAAAGCTGCTTGGTCCAGTTTGACCACAAATTGAAGCAGACCAAAACATAAAGTGCACGGCTGGTTGGGGGGGGGGGGGGGGGGGGGCGGCAGAGAAAGAGGAGTCCACAATTGTGGTAGTCATGCATGATATGTGGGTGGAACGAGTCAGATGGCGTTGTTTACTCTAAGCTGCCTTATATTCTTAAGAAGCACTTGCACAGACTAATTTATGGAATGATGGTTGCAGTGGGTTCCCGAGATGGGGCATCTGCAATTAGGGTAAAGACTCGGGCTTCATACTTGTGCGTATTTATAGTTCAATTTAACAGTGCCCACAACTCACTTTTTACTCTCAACAGTCAACAACAGGATATCGATTCTGCAACGTGACTAGGGATCATTAAAGTAAGTTTTCACTGATTTCCAGCACACATTCCCAGGTTTCTTTGGGCTGGTGGATCGGTTAAAAAAAAAATTCCTCCTGACCTGAAAATTAAAATGTTGCCTCCCTGGTTCAAGGGTCAAGGATGTCTCAGAGCGGCTGCAGAACATTTTGGAAGGGGAGGGAGAACAGCCAGTTGTCGTGGTGCATATAGGTACCAACGATATAGATAAAAAACAGGATGAGGTCCTAAAAGCTGAATATAGGGAGTTAGGAGGTAAATTAAAAAATAGGACCTCAAAAGGTAGTAATCTCAGGATTGCTACCAGTGCCACGTGCTAGTCAGAGTAGAAATAGAAGGATATTTCAGATGAATACGTGGCTAGAGGAATGGTGTGAGGGGGAGGGATTCAAATTCCTGGGACATTGGAACCGATTCGGGGGGAGGAGGGACCAGTTCAAGCCGGATGGTTTGCACCTGGGCAGGGCTGGGACCAATGTCCTAGGGGGAGTGTTTGCTAGTGCTCTGGGGAGGGTTTAAACTAAAATGGCAGGGGGTTGGGAACCTGAGCAGGGGGACAGAGGAAAGGGAAACGAGGATAAAAGAAAAAGATAGGAAGGAGAAAAACAAAAGTGGCAGTCAGAGAAATCAACGGTTTAAATCAAACATGGCCACAGTAAATAATAATTCTAATAGGTCTAAGAGCGTTAAAAAAACAAGCCTGAAGGCTTTGTGTCTTAATGCGAGGAGCATTTGTAATAAGGTGGATGAATTAGCTGCGCAAATAGAGGTAAACGATTATGATTTGATTGGGATTACGGAAACATGGCTCCAGGGTGGCCAAGGCTGGGAACTCAACATCCAGGGGTATTCAATATTCAGGAAAGGGAGGTGGGGTAGCATTGCTGGTTAAAGAAGGGATTAACACAATTGTAAGGAAGGATATTAGCTCTGATGATGTGGAATCTGTATGGGTAGAATTGAGAAATACCATGGGACAGAAAACGTTAGTGGGAGTGGTATATAGACCTCCAAACAGTAATGCGGAGGTTGGGGATAGCATTAAAAGGGAAATTAGAGAAGAGTGCAATAAGGGCACAGCAGTCATCATGGGTGACTTTAATCTACATATAGATTGGGCTAACCAAATTAGTAACAATACTGTGGAGGAGGAATGCCTGGAGTGTTTATGGGATGGTTTCCTGGACCAATATGTCGAGGAACCAACCAGAGATCAGGCCATCTTTGACTGGGTATGATGTAACGAAAAAGGATTCATTAACAATCTTGTTGTACGAGGCCCCTTGGGTCGGAGCGATCATAATATGATAGAATTCTTCATTAAGATGGAGAATGAAGTTGTTGACTCAAAGACTAGGGTCCTGAATTTAAACAAAGGAAACTACGATGGTCTGAGGCGCGAGTTGGGTAGGATTGATTGGGGAATGTCACTCAAAGGGTTGACGGTGGATAGGCAATGGCAAACATTCAAAGACCGCATGGATGAACTACAGAATTTGTTCATCCCAGTTTGGCATAAAAATAAAACAAAAAAGGTGACTCAACCGTGGCTAAGGGAAATTAGGGATAGCGTAAGATCCAAGGAGAGGACATATAAATTGGCCAGAAAAAGCAGTAAACCTGAGGATTGAGAGCTGTTTAGGATGCAACAAAGGAGGACAAAGGGATTAATTAAGAAGGGGAAAATAGAATATGAGAGTAAGCTTTCAGGGAACATAAAAACTGACTGTAAAAGCTTTTATAGATATGTGAAGAGAAAAAGATTGGTGAAGTCAAGCATAGGTCCCTTGCAATCAGAATCAGGGGAATTTATAATGGGGAACAAAGAAATGGCAGACCAATTAAAATACATATTTTGGTTCTGTCTTCACAAAGGAGGACACAAATAACCTCCCAGATATGTCAGGGAACATAAGGTCTGATGAAAGGGAGGAACTGAAAGAAATCAGTATTTGTAGGGAAATAGTGTTAAGGAAATTGATGGGATTGAAGGCCGATAAATCCCCTGGGCCTGATAATCTACATCCTAGGGTACTTAAGGAAGTGGCCCTAGAAATAGTAAATGCATTGCTGATCATCTTCCAACATTCGATGGAATCTGGAACAGTGCCCATGGATTGGAGGGTAGCTAATGTTACACCACTATTCAAAAAAGGTGGTAGAGAGAAAACAGGGAATTACAGACTGGTAAGCCTGACATCGGTAGTGGGGAAAATGCTACAGTCCATCATAAAAGATGTAATAGCAGAGCACTTGGAAAACAGTGACAGGATCGGACAAAGTCAACATGGATTTACAAAGGGTGAATCGTGCTTGACTAATCTACTGGAATTTTTTGAGGATGTAACTGGTAAAATAGATAAGGGAGAACCAGTGGAAGTGGTGTATTTGGACTTTCAGGAGGCTTTCGATAAGGTCCCGCGTAAGAGATTAGCGTGTAAAGTTAAGGCACATGGGATTGGGGGCAAGGTACTGACCTGAATAGAGAACTGGTTGGCAGACAGAAAGCAAAGAGTTGGAATAAACGGGTCTTTTTCCGAGTGGCAGGCAGTGACTAGTGGGGTACCGCAGGGATCGGTCCTTGGACCCCAACTATTCACAATATATATTAATGATCTAGACAGGGGAACTAGATGTAATATCTCCAAATTTGCAGACGACACAAAGCTGGGTGGGCATGTGTGCTGTGAGGAGGATGCCGAGAAACTCCAGGATGATTTGGACAGGTTGGGTGATTCGGCAGAAGCATGGCAGATGCAATATAATGTGGATAAATGTGAGGTTATCCACTTTGGTAGCAAAAACAGGAAGGCAGATTATCTGAATGGCAATAGATTGGGAGAAGGGGAAGTGCAACGAGACCTGGGTGTCCTTGTGCACCAGTCGCTGAAGGTAAGCATGCAGGTGCAGCAGGCGGTTAAGAAGGCAAATGGTATGTTGGCCTTCGTAGCGAGAGGGTTCGAGTACAGGAACAAGGATGTCTTGCTGCAGTTGTACAGGGCCTTGGTGAGACCACATCTTGAGTATTGTGTGCAGTTTTGGTTGCCTTATCTGAGGAAGGACGTTCTTGCCATGGAAGGAGTTCAGTGAAGATTCACCAGGCTGATACCTGGGATGGCAAGAATGACGTATGAGGAGAGATTGGGTCGATTGGGCTTGTACTCGCTGGAGTTTAGAAGAATGAGAGGGGATCTCATTGAAACTTATAAAATTCTGACAGGACTGGACAGACTAGATGCAGGAAGAATGTTCCCGATGGTCAGGGAGTCCAGAACCAGGGGTCACAGTCTAAGGATAAAGGGTAGGCCATTTAGGACAGAGATGAGGAGGAATTTCTTTACCCAGAGAGTGGTGAACCTGTGGAATTCTCTACCACAGAAGGCAGTAGAGGCCAATTAAATATATTCAAGAAGGAGTTGGATATATTTCTCAGGGCTAAAGGGATCAAGGGATATGGGGAGAAAGCAGGGACCGGGTACTGAATTTGGATGATCAGCCATGATCGCATTGAATGGCGGAGCAGGCTCGAGGGGCCGAATGGCCTACTCCTGCTCCTATCTTCTAAAATGTCAAATGGTCCATGGTCTTCATGCTACAAAATGGCTCCCCAGATGAGAGTGCATCACACCTGTGATGCCAGCATGAACACTCCATACTGTCCGTGCAGCCCTTCGGTAGAGTGTCTATTGACACCACTGTGTCAGCCAATGAGTTGGAGGCGGGGGTTTATAAGCATAGTCTATTTTACAACAAGGTCCATTTACTCAGCAAACAAAGTTTATTAACAGCGCATTACAGCACTCTATTTACTCAGCAAACAGAGTTTATTTAAAAAGAGTCACCACGAGCTACAGCAAACGGAGCTCATGACTGAAACTACAGCAACATTTCCTGATAAAAACAGGGTGATTTCTCCAGTAAAATGCAGAGAGTGAAGGATAGTTACATAATACAAATTATGTGCATAAAATCAATCCCAGTCATTTTGACGGGGAAATTACCCAATCAGCTCCATTCTGGCCAGCATAGTGGTGTCACTCTAAAGGAAGAAAGTCTTGCATTTCTATAGCGCCTTTCATGACCACCGGCCGTCTCAAAGTGCTTTACAACCAATGAAGTACTTTTAGAGCGTGCAGTCACTATTGTAATGTGGGAAATGCGGCAGCCAATCTGCGCACAGCAAGGTCCTACAAACAGCAATGTGATAATGACCAGATAATCTGTTTTTGTTATGTTGGCTGAGGGATAAATATTGGCCAGGACACCGGGGATAACGTCCCTGCTCTTCTTCGAAATAGCGTCATGGGATCTTTTACGTCCACCTCAGAGAGCAGACAGGGCCTTGGTTTAACGTCTTATCCGAAAGACGGCACCTCCGACAGTGCAGCATTCCCTCAGTACTGCACTGGAGCGTTAGCCTAGCTTTAGATATACACAGCCGCGCTTTAGTCACTAATGCAGCGAGCACATACTGCGGGACCCAACTTTGGGCAGGAAGAGAGGCTTTGGCATCATTCTTTTTTTTTAGATAAGGGGGGGGGGGGGGACCTGGATTTTTTTGGCCTAAATTGTGTAAATTGATGCATCAGGGCCAGAACTAGCAGCTTTAGTTTTTTTTGTTTTTTTTTGGTATTTCTGTTAAATAATTGGATTTATTTTATATAAACCTGCATTTAAAACAGTCTGTGATTTAATTTATTTATGGCCCATAATATCAATGCTCAGTTCTCTCAGGAACTTCCTGCATTTTCCATTGTCTACAGAAAAGGCAATTCTACACGCAAGAGATTCATAAATAGTCTAATTACTTTGTACTTTTCCATTTCCCTAGACAGCACTGTGTGTATCGAGAGGTCCCCGAGCTGTCCGATTAGGGGACTAGTCATCTTTAGAAAACTTTAAATGTAATGAGTACAGGCTGGTGTGTGCTGTTTTTCCTGACCAAATAGCTCAAATATATCTGGTCCATATTAAGCAACTAGCTAAACGGTTATGGTTTCTTTCAAAACTAATAAAATATTTGTATCGGTCTGCTTAAGCCTTCCAGATTCTGGTGCAGTCAAACAGCTGTGTTTGATTGGGTCTTAAAAATTCAGAGAGAGCCAAAGGGGGTACCGACTTAGACCATTAGAATTTTTAGGAATAGGAAAACAGCCATCAAGTCAGTCCCTCTTTAAAGATCAACCACACCTGTCATATTCTCTCAATAATTCCGATTGATGAACCAATGATTTCCCCCCCACCCCCATTGTCCAAGTTTTACTGATGTTCCAAATAAATAGCTTTTTTTTCCAAATACATTTTTTATCCAAATTTATTTTTAAGTACATTTCCTCCGACTATCTACCATTTTTTGCTACTAAAAAAAGGGAGCAGAAAAACACCCCAAAAAAACTTTAAACAATCCTCAAGTGTGAGGGTCGGAGCATCCTAAATTATAATGTAGCTGATGCGCTATCAATAACTCAAAAGACTGAGATTAAGCGAGTAACTAACAGGCTTTTATTAACAAGAGAATGAAGGTGTGCCTCGAGTGGTCGACCGGTCCAGAATACAGAGGGACTGTGGAGCAGTCACCTTTATACCTGGACTCGTGGGAGGAGTCAGCCGAGACATGTACAGGCATGTACACAGTGGAATACAAACAGTAGCTCGACAGTTAACTTACATTTCTGTTCTCAGGTAAACCGTTATACCAGCCTACAAACGTTCTTGCGGAATAGACACCCAGTAGATTCTCCCCAGGAATGCCAAGTATCCGATTAGCTTCAGCTCCATAGGTCTGGGATGACAAAGTTCATTGTAAGCCAGTAACACAATAATGCTTGTCTTTTTATAGTACCACAGATGGTAGAAACATTTCATAACACTTCGTACAATGGATTTCTTCGACAGCACCTCCCAAATTCGCGACCTCGACCGCCTAGAAGGACAAGGGCAGCAGACGCATGGGAACACCACCACCTGCAAGTTCCTCAAGTCACACACCACCCTGGCTTGGAAGCATATCACCGTTCCTTCATCATCACTGGGTCAAAATCCTGGAACTCCCTCCCTAACAGCACCATGGGAGTACCTTCACCACACGGACTGCAGCGGTTCAAGGGGGTGGCTCACCAACACCTTCTTGAGGGCAGTTAGGGATGGGCAATAAATGCTGCCCTTGCCAGTGACGCCCACATCCCATGAATGAATAAAAAAATAACTGAAGTGCAGTGGTTGTCATCTAGAGGAATAAAAGCAAAGGTACACCAAGGATCTAGCTCAGGCCATGAGGGAGAAAACAACGGTCGTCAATTAACACTTTCAATGGAGCTCCTTGGCTCAGAGTGTTGAGGATTAGAATAGCCAAAACATTTCACTTTATACATTTGGAGACTGCCAAATAATCAGCAGGTTAATCATTTCAATTGTTTCTTACCAGTATCAGAGCATGGTATGCCTGTTTCAGCTCCTCTATGCTTAGATCCTTCCCAACAGTAACATTCCCGTAAAATGAGCAGCGGTCATGATGTGCTATCTGGGTGAACGTATTGATGACATTCTGTGGGGTGGAAACATTTGATATCTAAAGGGGTCATTACACAAAAAAAAAAAGATTTCATATAACGTGAGCTAGAGTTAGGTTAGGGTGGCTGATTTGTTTTCTATGTTTGTGCATGTTGGCTTAGACTATGCAAGCACAGAAGTAGGAACGGCAAAAATGTTTAATTGCCACCATATCTACCTCTTCATTAATATCTCAAAAACCCGGTCTTATGTAATGCAGAGGGCACCCCTCCTCCCCTCCCCCCCCCCCCGCCAATCAATCGGGGGCAATTTACTGCACTGTGTATGACAAGTGAATTCTATAAACCTTGAAGTGAAGGGTTTCTAGATTTGTTTTATTACTGACAATGTTATAGGTCAATGTAGACGTCCTCAGACATACAGCCTTGTGGATTACATCTGCAAGGAGCTTCATCAGCTGCAAGCTTTCAGCACAAGACACAACTTCAAGCACTGGACAATATTTCACAGTGGATGATCTGCTGTACCTGTTACTCATTGTAAGTTCAAAAGATACAATGTGCATAGGATATAAACACACTTCTCCTTAAAAAAGGTTTATCCTGCAACATGCCATAAGCAAGACCACGGAACATCCGATACGTATGGAGAGCAGACATATCCAACAATCTACTACAGCCCTCACATGGAGGGATTGTACCTTCCCAAAAATTACAACACCAATAAGAGAACAGCAAGTGTATTCAAGAAACATTAAAATTAAGCTTAATTAAGGACATTGCCACAGTAAAAATGACAAGTTGTGCCAACATCTGCTCTTTGCGACTGTGTTTTTACAGTTAAAAAGTTTAACGGAAGTAGAGACTAACTTAAATTAGATCACCGTCAAATAAATACAAATGGATAGAATCACAGCTGTCAACTTTATTCTATTTGGATGCAGAAACACTTCTCCAATTTATGAAAAATAATTTAGGTTTTGGGCATTTTACATGTCCACTTTTATCTTGTCATTTGATGATCTACATTTAATAGAATATTTGACAATAGGCACTGGTTTGAGTATATACTAATTACAGTTCAATTCTGTAAATGGCTCAGATCTCCCTCCACACCAGCTAAGGTTGGCAGCTGGATTCTGTTCCAACGCTGAGGAGAGACTGGACTAACCTTCACTTCTGGATGGTCAGGAGCAACGCCAAATCTCACAAGGCCAAATGGGACTGGCAGTTTCTCATAGATGTCAACCACAGCCGATTTGTGGTACTGGAACACACAAATAAAACACAGCGAATCAGTTGACATACTGCAAATATCAAGAGTCACTATGTAGGAAAATGACTGGCTATAAATAATGCAGAAAAACAAAGAGTAAACACAATTTTAAATTAAACAGCATCCACCTCTCTACTGCTTATATAAACACAATTCTGATTAAACTAGAAAGCAAAACACTTTTAAAAAGGTATCCAAAGCATGAAGTAAAGACTTAACAGAAATTTCAAAAGTATTTCCTGTTAAGTGTAATTCGATCAAGCTTCAGGGAGGCTTTTTTTGAATATTAAAAGTAACTAACAAGGACTATTAACATCCCTTTGACTCTAACAGGGGAAAGATTCCTCTGTACATTTTGTTTGTGTACAAAACTGTAAGCACATTCTTTATGAACGGGTTTACAATTTTGTTACGCAAACGTAACACAGAGGAATCTTTCCACAATATTATCAGGGAGCTGGTTTGGAGTCACTATACCCAGTGTAAGGGAGCAGAGTTAACATGTACACTTGGAGCCAAAGCACTGGGTTAATAAATACATTTCAGTTCCCCAAAAGTACAAGTCACAGTAACTTCTCCAAACAGTTTCACCCAATGAGGTCATATAATTTTTTTTTTTTTAACAACAGGGAAGAGAGACAATATTAATTAGAATTGTACTTCAATTCATAAAATGGATAATGGAAAGGGGTCCCATTGCCAATAATTCACTTTAATTCTCCGCTTCACTCCCACGCTGATCGCTCTGTCCTCGGCCTCTTACACTGAATCCGATGAAGCTCAACGTAAGCTCGAGGAACAGCACCTCATCTTTCTATTAGGCACTTTACAGCCTTCTGGACTCAACATCGAGTTCAACAATTTCAGACTATAACCCCTGCCCCCATTTTTCAGGCTGTATGATTCTGCCATCCCCATTTGCTGCCTCCTACGCTAGCACAGACTGTTCCTTCAGATCCTCCCCTCCCCCTGCCTCTGCACCTGCTTAATATCCGTTACATCTCCGGCCTTTTCCAGTTCTGAAGAAGGGTCCCAGACCGGAAACGTTAACTCGGTTTCTCTCTCCACGGATGCGGCCTGGCCTGTTGAGTGTTTCCAGCATTTTCTGTTATTTCAGATTTCCAGCATCCGCAGTATTTTGCTATTGTGCCATTGCCAATTTTAATAGTTTGTAAATCTATCCTGATCAAGCCACATTCATTTCAGTTACTCACCACACACTGGACAAAATACAAGCAGGAACAGCCACATTCTCATTTGTCTTGAAAACTATCCTGAACAAAGTACAATTTATTTATTTTTAGAATATTGTCCCCGTCCAATTGTTTATCCTCCTCTTCTCCTAAAGACACTGACACTTGTTGGGTGGGGTACAATTCCACGATTGCCCTCCTGTACCTCTCCGAAGTTTCCGTTCGCTGTGCGTGAGCCGAGACAGCAAATGCCAGCGTGCTAGTTCCCTGGAGCGCTGATCCGGTCCTCCCCCCGACATCCATACACATGAACTTTCCAGCAGGATTCATCAGACTGTAACCAGGAGCTGCAATCCCGGCTCATTTTATTCTCCCTCTTCCCCTGGTTAGGCCTGGGTCACCGAGGCCAATCGTAGCACCTTACTCATTCTTTTTCTTCTTAGGCAGTCCCTTGGAACCGAGGATGACTTGCTTCCACATTAAAAATGAGTTCTCAGGTGACTGATGAGTCCAATGCGGGACCTACAGTCTGTCACAGGTGGGGCAGACGGTGGGTGGGGTGCTTGGGTTGACGTGCGCTCCTTGCCCTGCCTGCGCTTGGCTTCCGCTTGTTCCTGGCGAAGAGACTAGAGGTGTTCGGCGCCTTCCCGGATGCTTCTCCTCCACTTTGTGCAGTCTTGTGCCAGGGATGTTACACTTTTTCAAGGAGGCTTTGCGGGTGTCCTTGAAGCGTTTCCTCTGCCCACCTGGGGCTCTCTTGCCGTGCCGGAGCTCCGAGTAGAGCGCTTGTTTTGGGAGTTTTGTATCGGGCATGCGGACAATGTGACCCGTCGATCGGAGCTGATCAAGCGTGGTCAAAGCCTCAATGTTGGGGATGTCGGCCTGAGCAAGAACACTGATGTTGGTGCGCCTATCCTGCCAATGGATTTGCAGGATCTTGCGGAGGCAGCGTTGGTGGTACCTCTCCAGTGCTTTGAGGTGTCTGCTGTACATGGTCCATGTCTCTGAGGCATACAGCAGGGTGGGCGTCACTGCTGCTCTGTAGACCATGCAGACGACGCTTGACTCTGCGCTCAGTCGGAGGTCAAACTCCAAACCATCGTAAATACCTTCACCGAAGCATACGAGAGCATGGGCCTTACACTAAACATCCGTAAGACAAAGGTCCTCTACCAACCTGCCCCCGCCACACAGTACTGCCCCCCGATTATCAAAATCCACGACAAGGCCTTGGACAACATGGACCACTTTCCATACCTCGGGAGCCTACTGTCAACAAGGGCAGACGTCGATGACGAAGTCCAACACCGCCTTCAGTGTGCCAGTGCAGCCTTCTGTCGCTTGAGGAAGAGTGTTTGAAGACCAGGACCTTAAACCCGGCACTAAGCTAAGCACCTTATTGCCACCCAACTGACATCAGTTAACTCCGCAGATATCGCAGATGAAACCAAGGACCCTTCTGTAGTGTATGTACCTTTAAGGGGAGAACTACTTTTTACAGCTCCTGTATACTGTAGTACCGGCAGTGACCACACCTGTATATAAACCCTGAGTAGGGATCTGTATGTTTAGTTTTAGAGTAACCCTCTGTGGTGATTATTCCTTGTTTAGTAAAAGTATTGTGATTGGTTGTTTGTTAACTGCCTTGGGATATATGTTGTAATCTCATTGGTAGTTGATGTCACATGATGTGTGGTGGCCACCTTAAATTCAGTTCTTTTCCAGCTTTGGTTGGGACTGGATGTGGAAAGATGTGCTGCAGATTTTAAAGTTAATAAAGCCTAGCTTTGGAAGGCAAATCTATTCTTTATCTCAATTTATTAACTTTATGTTAGAATGGAGCGATATCTTCAACCAGGACGATTCAAGGCTGACCCCAATTCTGCTGGAGTGGATGATAAATGGAAACATTGGTATTGTACATTTAAAAACTTTTTGGGCGTGTTGGATCAAGAGTCTCTAAATAAGCTGAATATGCTGATCAACTACATTGCTCCGGATGTATATAAATATATTTTGGACTGTAAAACTTATGAAGTGGCTATTTCTACATTGGAAAAGATTTTTGTTAAACCAAAGAATGAGGTATTTGCACGTCACCTTCTATCTGCCCGTAGGCAGCAGGTGGGAGAATCTTTGGATACTTATTTACAAGCACTTTGGTGCCTTAGTGTTAACTGTAATTATAAGGCCGTGACGGCTGAAGAATATAAGGAAGAATCGGTACGGGGTGCTTTTATTAATGGATTACTGTCTAGATCAATTCGTCAGCGGCTGTTAGAAAATAAGACTTTGGATCTTAAAAGTGCTTTTGAGCAAGCTTCTACATTGGATGTGGCTCAGAGAAGTTCGGATTCTTATGCTCTTTTTAATCGGCCTGCGACTATGGTTTCGGCAGTTTCGGATGAAAAGGAATTATGTGGACTTAATGGGAGTGGTTTACTAGATTCTGAAACAGTTTCTACTTCGGCGGCTGTTGCCTCTAGGATTCAGAAGTGTTATTTTTGTGGGAATATCCGGCACCCTCGTCTGAAGTGTCCTGCTCGGGAGGCTGTGTGTAGTAAATGTGGCAAGAGAGGTCATTATGCACGCGTGTGCAAATCATCAGGTTCAATTACCTCCTCCTCTCCTGGTGTGGGAGGGCCCTCCTCTACCACCTCCTCCTCTGTGATATTCAGCCTTTAGATAGGGCGTTTATTGCATCAATTTCTGCTGCATTTGCTCATGGCCTAAACAAAGCTATAGTTACGGCTCAAGTTAATGGGTTGGAAGTGAAGGCCCTTATAGATACGGGCAGTACTGAGAGTTTTATAAGTCTTCAGTTTGCGAAGGAGAAGCATTTGAAAATTTCGCCCGTTACATATCAGGTGTGTATGGCTCAGACGACCCTTACTTCACAAATAGCTGGTTGTTGCTTTGTGAAAATGATTCTTCTAGGTAATACGTATACTGATATACGCCTATCTGTTTTGCCTAATCTCTGTGCGGATATTTTGATTGGACATGATGTGCTTCAGTTACACGAGTCTCTTAGTCTTTCATTTGGAGGGACTAAGCCACCTTTATCTATTTGTGGATTAACTTCTTTATCCATTTCTCCATTATCACTTTTTTCCAATTTGATGCCGGATTGTAAGCCAATTGCTACCAAGTCAAGAAGATATAGTAGTCAGGATAGAGAATTTATTAATTCTGAAGTTCAACGTCTCTTATTGGAAGGAATCATTGAACCTAGTTGTTCGCCTTGGCGAGCACAGGTAGTGGTCACGACTAACGAGAGACACAAGAAACGAATGGTGATAGACTATTCCCAAACTATTAATAGGTATACTCAATTAGATGCGTACCCTTTGCCTAAGATTGATGAGCTTATCAATAAAGTATCTCAGTATAAGGTTTTTAGCACTATTGACCTAAAAAGAGTGCTTATCATCAGATTCCTATTGTTAAGAAGGATCAACCATATACGGCCTTTGAGGCTGGTGGAAAGCTGTATCAGTTTTGCTGAATACCATTTGGTGTTACTAATGGTGTTGCTTGTTTTCAACGGGCAATGGATGCTTTTATAAGTGATAACTCCCTCTCTGACACCTTTTCATACTTAGATGACATCAGTGTGTGGCAAATCAAGGGTGGAGCATGATTCTAATTTTAAAAGATTCCTTCAAGCTGCGGAAAAAGTTGGTTTAACTTTTAATAAAGAGAAATGTATCTTTTCGACTACTGAGGTAAATCTATTGGGGTATATTATCTCGGGAAACAAGGTTAAACCAGATCCAGAACATCTGCGACCATTGATTGATTTACCTTGTCCTACTAATTCTAAGGCTTTGCAACGAGTTGTTGGACTGTTTTCTTATTATTCTAATTGGATTGCAAATTTTTCACGGAAGATCTGGCCTCTTATTCGGGTTACGACATATGCTCTATCATGGGAGGCCAGGACATGTTTTGAGAATTTTAAAAAGGATATTTTAGGAGCAGTTGTGCATTCTATTGATGAGCAGGTTCCTTTTGTGATCGAGACGGATGCTTCTGATTTTGCAATTGGGGCTACTCTGAACCAAAATGGAAGACCTGTGGCCTTTTTCTCACGTACTTTGAACAATAGTGAAAAAAGACATTCTTCAATAGAGAAAAAGAGGCATACGCAATAGTAGAAGCATTGCGTAAATGGAGACATTATTTATCGGGGCGACATTTCACGTTGGTAACTGATCAAAAATCTGTGTCCTTTATGTTTGATGTTAAACATTTTGGAAAGATCAAAAATGATAAAATAATGAGATGGAGGATTGAGTTGGCATGTTACCATTTTGACATAGTTTATCGTCCGGGGAAGGATAATGTTGCTGCTGATGCACTGTCGAGGGCTTATTGTTCTGTGATTCACGGAGATACGCTTATTAATCTTCACAATGCCTTATGTCATCCTGGGGTTACAAGGATGATACACTTCGTACGCAGTAAGAATTTGCCCTTTTCAGTTGAAGACGTCAAGCGGATGACTTCATCATGTTCTATCTGCGCTCGGTGTAAACCGAATTTCTTTAAGCCTCAACGAGCTCATCTTATAAAGGCTACTTCTCCTTTTGAACGTTTGAGCGTCGATTTTAAGGGGCCTCTTCCTTCAACTACTCAAAACCGATATATTTTTACTGTTGTGGATGAGTTTTCAAGGTTCCCTTTTGCTTTTCCTTGTGCAGATGTATCAGCTGCTACAGTTATCAAATGTCTGACTCAACTTTTTGTCATCTTTGGGATGCCTGCGTATATCCATTCGGATCAGGGAAGTTCTTTTATGTCTTCCCAGTTGAAGGAATACCTTCCGAGTCGGGGAATTTCTACTAGTAGAACTACCCCGTATAATCCCCAGGGTAATGGACAGTGCGAACGATACAATGGGGTGATCTGGAAGGCAGTTATGTTGGCTTTGACATCCCGGAACCTTAAGAATACACAGTGGGAAATGGTACTGCCTGATGCCCTGCATTCCATTAGATCATTGCTTTCAACGGCTACTAATGTGACCTCCCATGAAAGGCTCTTTAACTATCCGCGGAGATCTACTACGGGATATTCGGTACCTTCATGGCTTACTATGCAGGGACCTGTGCTGCTTCGACGCCATGTTAGATTGTCAAAATATGATCCTTTAGTGGAGGAGGTGGAGCTGTTGGAGGCAAATTCCCAATATGCTCATATTCGATTCCAAGATGGGAAAGAAAGTACCGTTTCAATTAAAGACTTGGCTCCTTGTGGTGGCCAGCCCTCTTCTGAGGATATTAACAATAGTCATGATTTAGATAATGTGGATGCTGTTACAGATACTACGAATGTCTCCAATCCGATTGCAGATAATTATACTTCTATTAGTCAGCCCTTGATGGATGTTTATGACCGTCCCAGTTTACCTTCTGATGGGATTTCTAATCCGGAAACCATTGAAAATCGGGATATGGATAGCCTTCCTGCTGAAGATACTTCTGTGCCTTCTGGTGTGGGAGGGCAAGGAATTTCACCAAGGTTAAGAAGGTCGACACGAACAAGATATCCGGTCGACCGATTGAAAATGGACTTTTAAATTGATAGTAATGTTTTAAAATTGTTGAAATATTATATTATATTGTTTTAGTTGAGAGATACTTAATACTTATGTGCAATGTTATTATTTGTTGTTGTCTACTTAGTATTGTGTTATGTAAACAGTTTTACTCTTGTTGTGCATAGTTTTAGTTGTAAATAATTAATTATAAATTGTAAAGGTTATTTAGGTTGGAGTATATTTTAAAAGGAGGGGTGAATGTGGTGATTATTCCTTGTTTAGTAAAAGTATTGTGATTGGTTGTTTGTTAACTGCCTTGGGATATATGTTGTAATCTCATTGGTAGTTGATGTCACATGATGTGTGGTGGCCACCTTAAATTCAGTTCTTTTCCAGCTTTGGTTAGGACTGGATGTGGAAAGATGTGCTGCAGATTTTAAAGTTAATAAAGCCTAGCTTTGGAAGGCAAATCTATTCTTTATCTCACCCTCATCCAGTAAATACCTGTTGATTGTTCCTGCAGTCTCGTGTCTAGTTATTGAAGGACACACTACATCAAAAATACACGGATCTAACAGTGGCGACGAGGCAGATTCGAACCTACCTGCAACTCTGCATTACCTCCCAGGGATTCGCTCCTGGAGAACAGTGGAAGAAAGTTGAGGCCAGAAGCATGGGCGTCGACCACGAGCAACCGCCCAGTCATCCAGCAGAGATTGAGCATCGCAGGGGAGGCTGTTGAGAGCTGGGCTTGGTTCTCCAGTCACGGTGGTCCAGCGAAACGGGCTGGCAACAGGTACGGCGCAGACCCTTCCCGGACAGCGGCGGCTAGAGCCGACCGACGGCACAGAAAAGGCCGAGCAGCGTCGACGGGAGAAGAGAGAGGGTAGAGCGCACAGGACGCAGCCGGTGTTCAGGACCGAGCGGCGTCGACGGGAGAAGAGAGGCGCGAAAGAAAACGCGCAGAGCGCAGCCGGTGTTCAAGGGCCGAGCAGCCACAGCGGAGAAGGAGAGCGCGGGAAACGCCATTTTGAGCCAGTCGAACCACACCCAGGGATGCCGAAGAGTGGCAGTATCACAGCGTTCGACAATGAAGTCGAAGATTGGACGACATATGTCGAACGCATAGAAGTGTACTGCAAGGCAAATGAAGTGCCAGATGAGAGGAAAGCGCTGGTATTGTTGAATTCCATGGGTGCAAAAACATATGGCTTACTGCGAAACCTAGTAACCCGAGAAGCCAGTGGACAAGGATTTTGGAAACATAGAGTCAACCCTACAGAACCACTTGAACCCCACACCGCTGCTGATAGCAGAAAGATTTAAGTTTCACAAAAGGAACCAGCATAAAGACGAAAGTAATGCTGAGTATTTAACGGAACTGCGTAAGCTATCAAAACACTGCCAGTTTGGAGCGGGACTGGCAGATACCTTAAGGGACAAGTTTGTGTGTGGGCTTCAGAGGGAAGGAACCCAGAAACGGCTTTTATCTGAAAAGGACCTTACGCTGGAAAAGGCTTTCAGCATGGCATTATCACACGAAGCCGCCGCACGGGGCACTGCAGATATACAACGGAGACCGCAAGAATATGGCACAAATGAAATGTCATACGGAACAGTGAAGTGTTATCGCTGCGGCAGAACAACACACGACCATAATGATTGCTGGTTTAAGGACAAAGTGTGCTGGTTTAAGGACAAAGTGTGCAGACAGTGTGGAAAAGTAGGACACATAGCAAGTGTCTGCAGGTCGGCAAAGAAAACCAGCAGCAAGAAATCTCCACAGGAGAAGTACAAGAAGGTACATAAGGTGACGGAGAGTAGTTCAGACGAACAGAAAAAAGTGATACAGACTCCGGAAGCAAGGAGCTGGGTTGTCTGAAACTACATAAGGTGATCCAAACGGAGGATCATCAAACTATCTGGGTCACGCTCAAGATAGCTGGAGTCCAAGTGAAAATGGAATTGGACACAGGATCAGCCCTAACAGTCATAAACCGAAGGGACTACAAGCGGCTATTCTCACATATACCCTTGAGAGATACAGAGATTGTCTTGAAGACATACACGGGGCAAAAAGTCTACCCCAAAGGAAAAATAAGGGTGAACGTTGTATATAACGGTAGGGAAACACCAAAAATTGACCTATGTATTGCCAGATGGAGGACCACCACTACTAGGACGTGAATGGATCCGGAAGATACAGCTAGATTGGCATTCCATACAAGCACTGACTGTAGATGCCAAAAAGGATGACGACGCCACACCTGGACGACTGTCAAAAATGCTAACTGACGCACAAGAAGTGTTCCAGGAGGGACTTGGAACACTAAAAGGCATAACAGCGACAATCAAAATAGAGGAAAATGCAAGCCCAAAGTTTTTTTTAAGGCCAGACCGGTGCCTTATGCGATCCGCCCAGCCGTCGAAGCCGAGCTGGAAGGTTTGGAACGTTCAGGAGTACTGTCCAAAGTGGACTGGAGCGAGTGGGCCACACCCATCGTTCCTGTAATGAAGAGGTCGTTGAGTAATACGCCTGGGGAACCAAAGAAAGTTCGCATCTGTGGGGACTTTAAGGTGACAGTGAACCCAGTCCTTCACACGGTACAATATCCGCTTCCGCGGATTGAAGATATTTTCGCCTCGCTATCTGGAGGGAAACACTTCACTAAGGTTGATCTGGCCCAGGCGTACCTGCAAATGGAGGTAGAAGAAGCCTCGAAACAGTACCTCACGATCAACACTCAAAGGTCTCTACCAATACAACCGGCTGGTGTTCGGGGTAGCATCAGCTCCGGCTATTTGGCAAAGGGCAATGGATCAAGTCCTGCAAGGGATTCCAGGGACCCAGTGTTATTTGGACAACATCCTGGTCACGGGCGAAAATGACAGTGCTCACTTTGCCAACCTGGAGCAGGTGCTCACTAGATTGAAGGAATATGGGCTCCGAGCAAATTGCCACAAATGCGAGTTTTTCCAGAAGCAGATCTCGTATTGTGGCCACGTTATTGATGAAGAGGGGTTACATAAGTCCCCTGAAAAGATTGAGGCAGTAGTCAAGGTTCCAGCACCGGAAAATGTGTCACAACTGAGGTCGTTCCTCGGGCTGGTGAACTACTACCATAAGTTCTTGCAGAATTGGTCTACAGTACTACACCCACTGAACACCCTACTGCAAACGGGGGTACCATGGAAGTGGAATGACGAATGTAAACGAGCTTTCCAGAAGTGCAAAGAATTGATCACATCCTACAGAAATGCGACACATGCAGTCACCAACCAGACCCCGGCCATGATGTTCTTTAACCGAAGGTTGAGATCTCGTCTGGATTTGCTCACTCCAAATGTACGAAGAGATGTTGAGAATAAGCAATTCCAGCACATCAATGAGAAGCCGACAAGGAGCTTCAATGTAGGGCAACCAGTCTTGGCCCGCGACTACCGAACAGAGAAATGGCAACCAGGAACGATATGCACACGGCAGGGGCCACTAATGTACACAGTGGATGTTGGGGAGAATATTGAGAGACGCCATGTCGACCAGATCCTAGAGTCACAGGAACGAGTCAACCCCATGTCTCGCGCACCTGGTGATGAACCCGACATACAGGTAGCATCTACCCCAGAAACAGTAGCATCGGAAGCTGATGAACCAACTGACGACAGGGGGCCTCCGCACCAAGAACAAGACACTCAGGAAAGGGGCTATCCAGAAAGGATCAGGAAGCCACCCCAAAGACTGAATTTATAAATGGACTATTTTCAGTTAATGTGCATGTTAAAAGTGTTAATTGTTAAATGAATGTTATGGTACTGTCAATCTAAAAGGGGAGGAATTGTAGTGTATGTACCTTTTAAAAGGGAGAACTACTTTTTACAGCTCCTGTATACTGTAGTACCGGCAGTCTCGTGTCTAGTTATTGAAGGACACACTACATCAAAAATACACAGATCTAACACCTTCTAGTCTGCATGGCCCAGTACCACATTAAGTGGTGCACCAACAACTGAGCCACCGGCACAAGCTTCTGTACAATGTCTTATAACGCAATAAAAATCAGCACACAAATACATAGAACAGGAGGAGGCCGTTCAGCCCCTCAAGCCTGCTCCACCATTCAATTAGATCATGGCTGATCTGTACCTCAACTCCATTTACCCACCTTAGTTCAATATCCCTCAACACCCTTACCTAACAAAAATCTATCAATCTTACTTTTGAGATTTTCAACTGACCCCCTGCCTCAACAACCTTTTGGGGATATGGTGTTGTAACTAGCATGGAACCACATTTCTGTGAAGAAGTCAACGGTAATGTGGTAATTTGGGGAAAACAAAGAAGTTGGATACAATTGTTCAACTTTAATTATTATTTACTTAACCAAGCTGAAAATAGATGCTCGATAGCAGCAGAAATCTTCTGCAGAAAGCTGGTGCACACAAAAGCAGCAATTTATATGCACCACTGGGTTTCCTTTATACAAGATTACCTTGAGCAGGTGCTGTGCAGTGTAGAAACCCGCAGGACCACTGCCGACGATACAAACTTTAAGCTCAGGCTCTGCTAACGAGGAAAACGATCGCACTCCTAAATTGAACACGAGACACACACACATTAGTGCAAGAAGTCGCAGTGAATCCAAGACTGACTTGGACAGCAAGAATTATGGTCCAAGTTGCTCTGTTTAAAAAACATAATTTTCTATACAATTATATGTAATTGTTAATAGCAAAATATGTGCTTTATATTCCTAATGCAAAATTTAATTTAGAAAGGCATCACAGCAGGCAGGATGTCTGACATACATCATTGTACCTTTTATGAATATTTCAGTTCATTGAAACCCACCACCACTGATGTTGCTTGACAATGTGAATTAGAGACTACAGCACTTATCACACCTGATGACTCCAAGTTGAAGCTTTGCATTTTAATCTGCAAGTAGAACAGTATTTCTAGTACACAGCAGCAAAAATTATTGCATAAACATGAAAATTTATCAGAAATCCCCACCCCATACACCAGTTGCATCCAGTGGAATGCCACACTACTTAGAGATAAATTAAAAGACCAGACAGGTTATTGGTAGAAAACACAATGAAATAAAAGAACCTTCAAAGTATTACATAAAGATTTCAGAGTAAACAGCAAAAAATATTCCCATACAAATTACAGACATAGCCCCTCAGTAGAATATTTAAAGAAACTCTACTCATCAGACTCTATACAGACACAGCAACTAGATACACTTCTATAATCCGAATTGGTCCATTCGCAGGGAAGTGACCTCCATGCGCCACTCTCCTGTACAACTGGCACCCGCCTCCCGTAGACTGCTCCGCAAATCAGAATAAAAACAGAAATATGCTGGAAATGCAGCCGGCACATGTAAAGAAAAAAAAGAGCAAGGCAGGCTATGATGTTCTGGTGAGTGGACCCTTCCTTAGGGTACATGTACCACTGCACATGCATCAGTGAGTGAGAAAAGGAGACCGTAATCCAGCAGATAACAAGGTCCATGCAAATGCGGACTGATGCTGCTGGAATTGCTGAATGGGAGTTGGCTTGGTATTGGTTTATATTAGCAAGTGGCTGTCTGCAGTCAATCGCTTATAAATAATTGCTAACTTCTTTCAATTTCCTGGAATGCCTCAGACAAAAATCCCTCATATGAGTTTGTTGTATAGACTAAGTGACAAGAGATTGGTGGCTATTAGTCAACAACACCGTTATCATAGTATCATGCGAGTACCAGGATGTAAACTAGCTGGACCTTGGGTCCTTTTTTCCCCCTCCAGCAATTCTATTGTTCTTAATTGTTTTTTAGTATTGCACCAAGATCAATTTTAGCACCACTAACCCAGATCTTGCAGGCTGAAAGCAGTTGTTTTTTGCGAGCATTGCCTGCAGCCCGGAGGCAGACCTGCAGGGTTCACCAAGGTCTGCCGTCCAAAAAAAGCAAACTGGGATTAAAGAACCACAGTTTGGGGGGGGGGGAAGGGAGTCAAATGTTGCTCCCGGGGTTGTGCGTGCCATGATATCAGAGGGATGGAATGACCCCTGACCTACAGTGTACAGTGCCCGGCCCCCGGACCCTCCGCTCTCGGATCCCAGGCCCCCCGCCACTGGCCCGCGGCACCGCTGTGCACCAAACTAACGCGCGGCTTGTCTCACCGGGAAAGACCTTGCTGCCAGTCGCCCTGCGAGAGATCCGGGCTAGAAGAGCAACGAGCGGCCGAGTGACTCTCATAGTGCCAGCTCTCCTCCGCTCTGCTCCGGGCCCGGCCTCGACAGCTCGCCCATGTCACGCCCCAACGCGAGGTCAAAGAGCAGCCGCTCGGTGACGTCTCCGCGGCGACGCCATGGAAACGGCGAGGAAGTCGGTGCTCTCGCCAATCAGAGTGCGCCGTTCCTGAACCGAGCCCCGCCTCTGCCTGGGTGAATCAGAGCTGTATTTCTATTGGCTATTGGGAAGGGAAGATTATGAATGAGAGATTGTGATTGGTTAGAGCGCTTCTCGAGCAGGTCGAGGACACTCCACTCCCCGCGGCGCCCACCGTTCACGGAAGGCTTCAAGTGTGCCGGCGGACACCGCGTGCTCCATCTCTAGGGCCAGCCGGGCGTGAATATAGCCGCGGAAGAGAGGCAGGGCTGTCCAAGTTTGTTGTCTACTCTTTCTGGTGGGGGTGATTGAACAAATCGACTGTAACTTAAGAAATCATTAAATGAAACTTAACAAATTAAATTAGAATTTTATTGGCTGGGGTGATGATGCACTCCACTCCCCGCGGCGCCCACCGTTCACGGAAGGCTTCAAGTGTGCCGGCGGACACCGCGTGCTCCATCTCCAGGGCCAGCCGGGCGTGAATATAGCCGCAGAAGAGAGGCAGGCAAAGTTTGTTATCTAAGTCTTGGAGCCTGGGTATAGGGGAAGAGAATCATATATAAAGAAAAACAGAAAGAAAGACTTGCATTTATATAGCACCTTTCACGACCACCGGATGTCCCAAAGCGCTTTACAGCCAATGAAGTACCTTTTGAAGTGGAGTCACTGTTGTAATGTGGGAAACGCAGCAGCCAATTTGCGCACAGCAAGCCCCCACAAACAGCAATGTGATAACGACCAGATAATCTGGTTTTGTTATTGATTGAGGGATAAATACTGGCCAGGACACCGGGGATAACTCCCCTGCTCTTCTTCGAAATAGTGCCTAGGATATAAAGCTGATTCGTGTCAACTGCACATGGCTTGAAGTGCAAATACAAACAAACCTTAGTACCCTAGGCCTTATCCACCAATGAGCAGCAATAGCAGCCCTGTCCAGACTCACAAAATTCAAACAGGACAAATCAGCTAGTAAGAAATATTAACAACAACAGGTCAGTTTTCTGGGCATTAAGAGCCTGGTTGCCAGTGCTGGAAAGCCACATGGGACACAGCTTAAATGCCCCTGTACTTGGGTGACTGTTACCAAAATGGGGGTGGGAAATGGCGAGGCTATGGTCAGGACAAATGTGAGGTGTACAGAGAGAGGGAGGATTAACCACTACTCAGTTGCTTTAGACCCTCGTTCCGGCCAATAAATTACTCTCAACAAATAGAAGCTAAAAGGGTCTAGAACTCGAGGGTATCGTCTCAGGATAAGGGGTCGGCCATTTGGGACTGTTGTGATGAGAAATTTCTTCACTCAGAGGGTTGTGAATCTTTGGAATTCTCCACCCCAAAGGGCTGTGGATGCTGAGTCGTTGAGTATATTCAAGGCTGAGATAGATTTTTGGACTCTTGGGGGAACCAAGGGATTTGGGGATCGGGCGGGAAAGTGGAGTTGAGGTTGGATATCAGTCATGATCTTATTGAATGGCTCAAGGGGCCGTATGGCCTACTCCTGCTCCTAATTCTTATGTTCATAGAAACAAATTATTCTCCACCTATATGTGTTGCTCCCACTCAAATCCACCTGACTTTCCTCAGCACCAGCAGCAGTGGCCCTGGGAATCTGACAGAAAACAATAGAAAAAGGCCTGAGATCCTACATTGAATCTGCTTACAATTGACCAGTGAGGTTCAAGTGAGCAGCATTATCCCAACTTTCTAACAGCGCTCTCTTCCAATGATAAGTACAAATGAGGGAGGCCATTCAGCCCATTGTTCTAGGAATACCTACATTGTCACAATTACAATAACAACAACTTGCACCTTTAAACCCAAGGTGTTTCACAGGAGCGATTATTAAACAAAGTTTGACACCGAGCAACATAAGGTGATATTGGGTTAGGTGGCCATAAGCTTGGTCAAAGAAGTAGGTTTTAAGGAGCGCCTTAAAGGGGAAGAGAGAGGTATAGGGGGGGAATTCCAGTACTTGCAATTATGCAACACATTTAATGTAGATAAACATCCCATTCTGCACAGAGGACACTGAGCCAACAAAGGGGATATTAGGTGGGGTGACCAAAAGCTTGGTCAAAGAGCTGGGAGTTAAGGAGGTTATCAAAAAGACTAATGGAATGTTGGCCTTTATCTCAAAGGGATTGGAATTCAAAAGTGTGGAAGTCATGCTTCAGTTGTACAGAGTCTTGGTCAGACCCCATCTGGAGTACTGCATTCAGTTTTGGGCACTGAACTTCAGGAAAGATATATTGACCCTGGGGGGTATAACACAGATTCACCAGAATTATACCATTATGAGGACACGTTGAATAAACTTGGCTTGTATTCCCTTCCGTTTGTACGGTTGAGGGGTGATTTGATTGAGGTATTAAAAATGATTAAGGGATTCGATAGGCTCGATACAGAGAAACTATTTCCTTTGGTTGAGGAAATCCAAAACGAGAGGGCATACTCTTAAGATTAGAGCTAGGCCATTTAGGAGTGAAATCAGTGATGCGCTATCAATTACTCATAAAAGACTGAGAGTTAGAAGAGTAACCAAAGGCTTTTATTAACAAAAGAATGGAGGTCTGCCTCGAGTGGTCGACCGGTCCAGGATACAAAGGGCTGGGGAGCAGTCACCTTTATACTAGGACCTGTGGGAGGAGTCAGCCGAGGCATGTCCAGGCATGTACACAGTGGAATACAAACAGGACAAACAGGAATACAAACAGTGGTTTACCACAATCAGGAAGCACTTTTTCACTCAAAGGGTAATGAAAATCTGCAACTCGCTCCCCCAAAAGGTTGTGGATGCTGGGGGTCAATTTAAATTTTCAAGACTGAGATCGATAGATTTTTGATAAGTAAGGGTATCAAGGGATATGGGTCAAAGGCAGGTAAATGGGGTTGAGGTACAGATCAGCCGTGATCTAATTGAATGGCGGAACAGGCTCAAGGGGCTGAATGGCCTAATCCTATTCTTATGTTTCTATGTATTAAAGGAATAGTGGGAGGTGGCGATGGAGGGGTTTAGGGAGGAAATTCCAGAGCATGGGGCCTTGACGGCTGAAAGAGCAGCCACCAATAGTGGGGTGAAGGGAGAGGAGAATTAAAGAATAGGCCAGAAAATTCTGGCAGGGGGTGACGCTGTAGGACTGGAGGAGATTACAAAGATAAGTAGTGGTGAGGCCATGAAGGGATTTAGGTACAAGGATGAGAATTTTAAATTTATGGGATCAGGAGCTAATGTAGGCCAGCAAGCACAGGGATATAGGGTTAGCAGGACTTGGTGTGGGATAGGATATGGGCAGCAGAGTTGTAGATGACCTGACATTTACGGAGAGTTAAAGGTGGGAGGCTAGCCAGGAGGGCATTGGAATAGTCAAGCCTGGAGGTGACAAAGGCATGGATGAGGGTTTCAAATGCAGATCTGCTGAGGTAGAACTTGAGGCCAGCAATTTTATGGAGATGAAAGTAGGCAGTCATTGTGATGGAGAGGGATTTGGGGTTGGAAGCTCAGCTTGGGGTCAAATAGGACGCTGAGGGTGCAAACAGTTTGGTTCAACCTGAGACCATGGCCATGGAGGGGAATGAAATCGATGGCTGGGGCACAGAGTTTTTAGTAGGAGCCAAAAATAATTGATCCAATGTTTAACTGGAGGAAATCACAGCAACAAACTGCCTCTTGAATGACTGCAGAGTTTTTGCTTCCACCAAACCTTTCAGGCATTAGTCTCTCTGTATGAAGAAGTGATTCTTGACATCAGTCCTGACTTGCCTTTTACCAGTTTGCAATGTGGTTTAACGTGATGGGATGGTAGGCATTGTTTGTATAACTGAGTGGCTTCCTAGACCATTTCACAGGGCAATAAGAGTCAACCATGTGGTGTGGGACAAGAGTCACATGTAGGCCAGACCATCAATGAACCAATTGGGTTTTTGCTACAATCTGGCAGCTTTTGCTGGTCATATTACTCTAATCCCAGCCAGCAAATAATTAGATCTATTGAATTAAATGTCACAACTTGCCATGGTGGGATTTGAACTCATAGGGGGTGATTTTGCCAATGGGGAGCTTTTGGAGGCGGGACTCCCACTTGTCGGGTTTCAGTCCCGCCTCCATCAACTTCTGGCCAACCCACGCTATTTTCCCTTGATTGACCTTGTTAGGCCCGCCCAACGGGCTTAGCAGGCCAATTAAGGGAAAGCTGGTTGCAGAGAACGTCAGCATATGACGTTTCATTTGTCAAAAATTTTTGACAGATGAATTGTCATCATTTGACAGCTCTGTGAAGCTGTCAAACAGTGACATTCTCTGTAGTTTGATGAAGTCTTGAATTCAAGACCTCATCAAACCTCTTTCTTTTGCAGAAATTAGATGGTTGTTGCATTGGAGAATGCAATGGCCATCTGTCATCTCTACCGCGGAGGTGCGAGACTCTCCGCATACCCACCGATTGATGAAGCCTGCAGGAAGAAACAAAGGTAAGTACACTTTTTCTAACACTTTGCACTTACCTCACATACTCACCTCTCCACACTTGCACCCACCACTTACCTTCACAGCACACTTTTGCACCCCTCCGACCCCCGCAGACCCACTACTCGCCTCAGTGACCCTGGCGGGGTTTGGAGCCTTCGGGAAGCCCGCACTTGTGTGGGCAAAATGGTGATAGGCCTATTTTCTGCCTGTTAACTACCTGTTAACAGGCAGTTAAGTGGCTGTAATCCCTTCCCGCCTCCAAGGAGATGGGACCCGACGCGGGACGGCTACCCGCCTCCTGGGAAGATGGCACGGATTCGGGTTGGGCACCCGCCCCCAAATTCTGCCATTTTCCCGGCAGTCCCGCCTCCATACCCGCCTCCCCAGGGCTGGCAAGATCGTGCCCTTAATCTCTGGGGTTCTTGTCCAGTACAATAACCACTACACTGAAAGGAAGTGTATGAGAAAGGATCATAAGGTCTCCTTTTAGAGTTAAAGCTTCTATAACCTTTCTTTAGAGACCAGTTAGCTTAACATTTGTAGTAGGTAAAATTTTGGAATATTGAATTAAAGATGAAATTACTAAATATTTAGATGAAAAGTTAATAATTTGAAGCAGCCAACATGGACTGGTTGGGTGGAACGGCCTGTTTCTGTGTCGCTTCTATGTAACGCAGACCTCTGAGATTAAGGATCAGCCTTGTCGTCCTCGTCTGCACCACAGGGCTTCGGTGGTTACAGTTCCACTTGGTGCCTGGCAGAAGCAAAGGAAGAAAATGCAATGATTGCTCATAAGACCCAAGTTGACTGCTGCCAAAATATAGTCAATCAAGTGCTTTATATTTCTAACTGCAAGAGAGCCAGACATTTACCGTTAGCAGCAGTTTATAAGTGTAAAAAGTCCTTCGGACACCAGATGACAAATCAGATTATCCAGGACAAAGCAGCCCGCTTGATTGGCACCCCATCCACCACCTTAAACATTCACTCCCTCCACCACCGGCATACCGTGGCTGCAGTGTGTACCATCTGCAAGATGCACTGCAGCAACTCGCCAAGGCTTCTTCGGCAGCACCTCCCAAACTCGCGACTTCTTCCACCTAGAAGGACAAGGGCAGCAGATGCATGGGAACACCACCACCTCCAAGTTCCCCTCCAAGTCACACACCATCCTGACTTAGAAGTATATCGCCGTTCCTTCATCGTCGCTGGGTCAAAATCCTAGAACTCCCTCCCTAACAGCACTGTGGGAGTATGTAAGCATCAGCGCAGGCCCCAAGGATTTTTTGTATCGGACATTTTGTATGATTGTTACTGCTGATTGACCAGCAGCCTGTTTGGAGAAGATAGGAGGGACCCAGGTGTTCGTGATAGACAGGAGATTCCAGCCAGGCCTACAAACTGATTACGGGAGAATGTCTGAGCAGACAGAGTTCTCTGGGAAACATGGGCCCGGGTAGGTGACTCATACAGTGACAGGCAGAAGATGGAGGGCCATTGTAAATTAATGGAAAACCACTTAACCCAGGATCGGGTGAGAAGTGCGGCCCATCATCTGCCATTAACACCAGCACCTAGATGAGATAGCCCCGAAAGGCGGGAAACCAGACAAAGAAGGGTGATTAAAAAGACATCACTGCAATACACAGACCTTAATGAACTTTTAGGGTATAAGAGAAGGCAGCTTTGGCCATTCTCGCTCGCTCTCGCTTGCTCTCGCCTTTGCATACCCTCATCTCTGAACCAAGAACCGAGCACTCCGTCCGAGATGGAGAGAAGAAACCACCACGAGCGACAAGAGCCTCGCCTTGCTCTTCGACTGTAGGAACGAACCTCAAAACTGGGACTTGGATACTGCATCGGCGATACGGAATCAGGAGACATGTTCTACACAGGGAAACAGCGAGCAAGAAAATGGACTGTCGGGGTGAGCATTGTCCAAGCCCACGCATCCTTAAGACCACTTGTGAGGGGGTGTTGTGTGTCCCAACCAATCCAGAGGGGCTTAGTGGGGAGGTTCTGTGTGTATTATATAGTGTATGTTCCGGGGTTTGTGGGACAAGTCCTTGTTATACTCTGTATAGCAACACAGTGTGATTTTAGGAATCTTAATTTGAGACAGGGGCTTGTTCGACGGGCCAAGTTGTATTGTTGTGCTGTTTGTTTTACGCCACCAGGCATTTTACGTACTGGAGGCGGGTGTGTGTGTTAACCTTATTAAACACCGTACGGTTAAGTCCGAAAAGCTTGTCTGTGTCCCAGTCCTGTTCACCGTAATTCCTGTCATCTAGAACTAAGTAGGAGAGGTGATTCGAACCACCAAGGCAAACCACCTACAAGTATCTTCACACGGACTGCAGTGGTTCAAGAAGGCGGTTCACCACCACCTTCTCAAGGGCAATTAGGGATGGGCAATAAAGGCTGGCCTTGCCAGCGACACCCCTATCCCATAAAAATGTTTTTAAAAATATGTTTTTTAAATGAGTCTATAATCAGAGGGAGGTGGCAGTGGGTGGGGATGATCGTTGCCCTTGAACAGAAAGAGATGCTCAGACCCACCCACAACAAATACACTGCATGGCAAAAGGGCAGAGTGTCAAAATAAAGCAGTGCATTAGAGTGAAAGAGATCATTTTATTTTAAATAATAAAACAGTAATTCCTTCACATAGAACATGTGCTTACAGACATTGAAATACTAATTATAAAGGGCGGGAAGGATTGACGGTTAGAGACAATATAAGCAGCCAAAAAATGCATCACAGCTTTAACAGACCGAAGAGGCAACAAGAAAGACTGTCAAAGCATTGTCCTGTTTCCATAAATACTGCTGTATTTGGTTATGCTCCATTTGTTACATTTAATTAGAAATAAAAATCTCTGTCACTTTAGCCTGTGGAAAGCTCTGGTCTGCACTTGATATCCCATCAAGTTAAAGAGAGTGGTATCATAGCATGAGACCACAGCTAATCCAGTATGTAAATTACTGCAAATGAGGTAACTTAATTCTACAGGTCAAGCAACTCTGCAAGAGCAGATTGCTGAAAAGGACAGCTATCGAATTGTAGGGGGCTAGATCCATTTACGGGAACTGCTATAAAAACAGTTGAGAGAAAAACAGTTTAATTGAAGAAAGATCTCAAAATTATAACAAGCAGATGCATTTACTGAGGCGGATCAAATATTGAAACCATTACCATTATATAGTCACTATTGTGGTGATTAACCAGATACATAAACAAGACGAAGGTTGCTTTTGAACACAAGGGAACATGTCACGCTATTTCAGTTTAAATTTTGTGAATTTTATTTTCTAGTTTTCAAGCATGAAAAAAATAGAGATATTAGAAGGTGTAAAAATAAGTGTTAATTTTTTCTAGTCGTATGTCATTTCTCCTCCCTCATTAAATCATTCCATGGGTTCGAAAGTATTGTGTCAATAAATAATGAAATTCAAAGGTTAAACCATTTTCGTGTATATAAAGTTTAACTAGTTAAGACAGGTTACAACAACAACTTGCATTTATATAGCGCCTTTAACATAGGAAAATGTACCAAGGCGCTTCACAGGAGCGTAATCAGACAAAAAATTGACACTGAGAAAAATAAGGAGATATTAGGAGGGGTGACTAAAAGCTTGGTCAAAGAGGTAGGCTTTAAGGAGGGTCTTAAAGGAGGAGAAAGAGGTGGAGAGGCAGAAATCAGATCGACCATGATCTAATTGAATGGCGGAACAGGCGCGAGGAGCTGAATGGCCTACTCCTATCTTCCTATAAAGGTTTAGGGAGGATATTCCAGAGCTTAGGACCTAGACAGCTGAAGGTACGGCTGTCAACGGCGGGGTGAAGGGAGTTGTGGATGTGTAAGAGTTGGTGGACTGGGAACCAATGTGGGTCAGACAAAGATGATAGCATACAGAGGAGGCTTGTAGCAACTGTGGAAAGACACTATGCTGTGTAACTATAGAGTGTACACTGAATAAGTATAGAGATTATTAAGTAAGTATAGATACAGTAATTTGTGACTGTGGTTAATGTGTACTAAACATAGCTGCTACTGTAGATACACTGAGTAAATAGACACTGGCAGGTTGAACCATCTGTCTTGTAAGAGGAAGGGAAATGGAGGGTGGGGCTGCAACAGCCAGACATCAAATTTGCAGTTAGTAGTCCTAATTGCTGAAGGGTGGGTGTTGCAGCGGGCGAGACACTTTTCTTCACCTCTGGGAACCTCCAACCCGACCTGTACTGAAAGCCTCCTTTGTCAGTTTGGGTCCGATGTAAAACGCGTCTGTGTAACCTCTATTCATTTCTTGGTGGGTGCCTCTCCACACCACAATACTACTCCTAGTTTGATAATCTCATAGTCTAAAAGAGTTCAAAGTTAGAAGCTGGGAAAAATGGTCATATTCTGTGCCTATTGCTACAGGTACAGGTGTATTGCAATTCTGAAAATCAAGCATGTCTATCTTAATTGAGAAATCCAGTGAAGGGAAAAGGCCTATAGTGTAGAACGTTACCAATGCTGGAAGGAGTAACAGACCAGACAAGGTGCCTCAGAAAGAAGTGACAAGCTTGGGTTGTGAAACATAGAAACATAAAAACATAAAAACATGGAAGATAGGAGCAGGAGTAGGCCATTCGGCCCCTCGAGCCTGCTCCGCCATTCAATGTGATCATGGCTGATCATCCAATTTCAGTACCCGGTCCCTGCTTTCTCCCCATATCCCTTGATCCCTTTAGCCTTAAGAAATATATCCAACTCCTTCTTGAATATATTTAATGAATTGGCCTCTACTGCCTTCTGTGGTAGAGAATTCCACAGGTTCACCACTCTCTGGGTGAAGAAATTCCTCCTCATTTCTGTCCTAAATGGCATACCCTTTATCCTTAGACTGTGACCCCTGGTTCTGGACTCCCCGACCATTGGGAACATCCTTCCTGCATCTAGTCTGTCCAGTCCTGTCAGAATTTTATAAGTTTCAATGAGATCCCCTCTCATTCTTCTAAACTCCAGCGAGTACAAGCCCAATCGACCCAATCTCTCCTCATATGTCATACCTGCCATCCCAGGTATCAACCTGGTGAATCTTCGCTGAACTCCTTCCATGGCAAGAACATCCTTCCTCAGATAAGGCGACCAAAACTGCACACAATACTCAAGATGTGGTCTCACCAAGGCCCTGTACAACTGCAGCAAGACATCCTTGTTCCTGTACTCAAAGCCTCTCGCTACGAAGGCCAACATACCATTTGCCTTCTTAACCGCCTGCTGCACCTGCATGCTTACCTTCAGCGACTGGTGCACAAGGACACCCAGGTCTTGTTGCACTTCCCCTTTGCCCAATCTATTGCCATTCAGATAATAATCTGCCTTCCTGTTTTTGCTACCAAAGTGGATAACCTTGTGATGAAATATTCCATTCATCACTGCCTGTGACTGTGGTTGGTTTCAGGTTTCAGTTCCCTTACCTCAGTTCCATCTCCTCACCATTGTATTGTATATTGTAATGTATTGTGTGTAGGGCTCCGCCCATACCTGGCCCCTATGTAAGCAAGCTCAGTCTGGCCTCATATCCAGTACTGCAGACCTCCAGATGGAAGATACCTCTCTCCACTGCGTGTTACCTTCTAAGCTAATAAAAGCCTTGTTTTGTTTCGCTAACATTGAGTCTCGGAATTATTGAGGCACATCAATTTTATTAACTTATTTTTCAACACAATGGATCAACTCCTAAAACCCGAACGTTTGGATTTGGACCAGCATGCTTCGGACGCATCGGCACGCTTCGGACACTGGTTTATGTGTATGGAATTCTTCCTGGACAATTCCGCAGCCGTCAAAGACGCTACGGACGCTGCGAGTATGAAACTCGGAATTCTGCGGAATTGGGTAAGCCACCGGGTTTACCCCCTCATCCAAGACGCCGACACGTACCTGGCCGCCTGCGACATCTTAAAGGCGCATTACCAGCAGCCTACGAATGAGGTGTATGCTAGGCATCTGCTCGCTACTCGCGCACAGCGACCTGGGGAATCGGTGGAGGAGTTCCTAGGCACACTGAAAATGCTTGGCAAAGACTGCAAGTGCCAAGATGTAAAAGCCGCAGTGTACACTGACGAGCTTGTTCGCGATGCCTTTATCACAGGCCTCAGCTCCACTTACATCCGGCAGAGACTGCTGGAAAAAACGGGATTGGACCTGAAACAGGCTGCGGACACCGCGCGATCCCTGGATGTGGCCCAGAGAAACTCGGATGCCTACTCTTCAGCCCGCGCCGTCCACGCCGCCACGTGTGCACCAAGGGCGCCGCCATCTTGGAAGGCATCTTCCCCGCCCGGCAGCCCGACACCGTCGGGGCCCCGCTCTCCCCCCAGAAGCCCTACGACAGCCGCGACGCATCGGGGACCCAACTGCTACTTCTGCGGGCAGCCAAAGCACACCAGAAACCTGTGCCCGGCGAAAGGCACCACCTGCTTTAAGTGCGGTAAGAAGGGGCACTTCGGGAAGGTGTGCAGAGGGAACCCCGCCGGAAAACCCGCCACCGCCGCGTGTGCGCCGTGGGAGCGGCCATCTTGGATGCCATCTTGCCCGACCTCGTGGGGTCCGCCATCTCATGAGCAGACAGCGTGGACGCCATCTTGTCTCGATCAGGGCCCTACAGTGGCATCGGTCACAGTGGACCAGACCAGGCCGCACCCGCTATCCAAATCAATGGTGGACATCGAGGTAAACGGGTGCCGGGTTAAATGTTTAATTGACAGTGGAAGCACGGAGAGTTTTATCCACCCTGAACTGGCACAACAACTCTCCCTAAAGGTGGTCCCTACTCAGGGTACCATCTCTATGGCTGATAAAACCCAGACATCGACCATTCTGGGTTACTGCACGGTACAATTGTCCGTTAATGGAACTGTATACGATAATTTTAAAGTATTAATCATGAAGAATCTATGTGCGAGCGTGATCTTGGGCCTGGATTTCCAGTGCAACCACCAAAGCATCACGCTCAAGTACGGTGGGTCCCAGCCGCCCCTCACAGTGTGCGGTCTGGCTACCCTGAAGGTAAAGCCGCCTTCGCTATTCGCGAACCTTACCCCTAACTGCCGGCCAATAGCGACCAAAAGCAGGAGGTACAGCTGGGAGGACAGGCGGTTTATCGCGACCGAGGTAGACAGGCTCCTGAAAGAGCGCATTATTGAACGCAGCAACAGCCCGTGGCGCGCCCAAGTGGTAGTGGTAAGGGGTAGCGAGAAGAAATGGATGGTGATCGACTATAGCCAAACGATCAACAGGTACACCCAACTAGACGCCTACCCGCTACCCCGCATATCAGAAATGGTGAACCAAATCGCCCAATACCGGGTGTTCTCCACCATCGACCTCAAGTCAGCGTACCACCAGCTCCCTATCAGACCAGAGGACCGCCTGTACACCGCCTTCGAGGCGAACGGACGCCTCTACCAATTCCTCAGAGTCCCCTTTGGGGTGACGAATGGGGTCTCGGTCTTCCAGAGGGAGATGGACCGCATGGTCGATGACCACCACTTGCAGGCAACCTTCCCCTACCTCGACAACGTCACCATCTGCGGTCACAACCAGCAGGATCACGACTCGAACCTCGAGAGGTTCCTGAAAACCGCACAAAAACTCAACCTCACCTACAACGAGGACAAGTGCGTTTTCAACACCACGCGTCTCTGCATACTAGGCAGCGTGGTGGAGAATGGGGAAATCGGACCAGACCCCGACCGATTGCGCCCCCTACGGGAGCTGCCCCTGCCCAACACTCCCAAAGCCCTGAAAAGGTGCCTGGGGTTATTTTCTTATTATTCCCAATGGGTCCCCAACTACTCCGACAAAGCCCGCCCCCTCTTGAAAGCATCCTCTTTTCCGCTCTCTGCTGAGGCCCACGCCGCCTTCAAAAGCATTAAGCAGGATATTGAGCGGGCCACGCTACAGGCAGTGGACGAGAACACTCCCTTTCAAGTGGAAAGTGATGCGTCTGACTTTGCCTTGGCAGCCACCCTCAAACAGGCGGGGCGGCCCGTAGCTTTCTTCTCGAGGACCCTCCAAGGGCCCGAGATCAGACACTCCTCCGTAGAAAAGGAGGCCCAAGCCATCGTGGAGGCAGTGCGCCACTGGCGCCACTACCTAGCCGGCAAACGCTTCACCCTACTTACCGACCAGCGGTCGGTAGCGTTTATGTTCAATAATAAACAGAGGGGGAAGATTTAAAATGATAAGATTCTTAGGTGGCGGATCGAGCTCTCCACCTTCGAGTATGACATCATTTACCGGCCAGGGGCCCTTAACGAATCCCCTGACGCCCTCTCACGAGGGATGTGTGCCAGCGCCACCGGGGATCGGCTACAGACCCTCCACAACGACCTCTGCCACCCAGGGGTCACGCGGCTGTTCCACTTCATAAAGCCTCGTAACTTACCCTACTCAATTGAGGAAGTTCGGTCTCTGACCAGGAACTGCCGCACTTGCGCTGAGTGCAAGCCTTGGTTCTACCGCCCAGATAGAGCCCACTTAATCAAAGCTACACGGCCCTTTGAGCGGCTCAGCTTAGATTTCAAGGGCCCCCTCCCGTCAGTCGACCGCAATGTTTACTTCCTGAACATTGTGGACGAATACTCCCGTTTCCCATTCGCCTTCCCCTGCCCAGACATGACCAGCGCCACGGTCATTAAATGCCTCAACAGCCTGTTCTGCCTGTTCGGTATGCCGAGCTACATCCATATGGATAGGGGGGCGTCCTTCATGAGTGAAGAGCTACGCCAGTACATGCTGTCCAGGGGGATCGCCACGAGCCGTACCACCAGCTACAACCCCCGGGGTAACGGTCAAGTGGAGCGAGAGAACGGGACAGTATGGAAAGCAGTCACTCTAGCTCTAAGGACCAAGGGCCTCCCTATCTCCCGCTGGCAGGAAGTCCTCTCAGATGTGCTCCATTCGATACGGTCGCTATTGTGTACTGCCACTAATGCCACGCCTCATGAACGAATGTTTGTCTTTCCCCGGAAATCCACCTCAGGCGTATCCATGCCGTCATGGCTCTCCACCCCAGGTCCGGTATTCGTGCGAAGGCATGTGAGGGGCCACAAGACGGACCCTCTCGTGGAGTCAGTGCACCTACTCCACGCCAACCCCCAATACGCGTATGTCCGGCACGCCGACGGAAGGGAGGACACCGTGTCCATAAAAGACGTCGCCCCAGCCGGTAACGACAACAACCACGACAACAGCAGCAACAACGACCACAGCAACTCTTACCCACCCACTACTCTTTCATCACCCCCGGAAGAACATCGACCAACGGCACCCCCACCAACTACCCCTTCAACAACCCTGGTGGCACCCCCGGCAGAGACCCAGGAGGCCACAGGGGACACCCAGCCGACACCCGCGACACCACAACAGCCACGTCGGTCGCAGAGGACTATCAAACCCCCGAGCAGACTAAATCTATAGAAGGGGTGAATGTGATGAAATATTCCATTCATCACTGCCTGTGACTGTGGTTGGTTTCAGGTTTCAGTTCCCTTACCTCAGTTCCGTCTCCTCACCATTGTATTGTATATTGTAATGTATTGTGTGTAGGGCTCCGCCCATACCTGGCCCCTATGTAAGCAAGCTCAGTCTGGCCTCATATCCAGTACTGCAGACCTCCAGATGGAAGATACCTCTCTCCACTGCGTGTTACCTTCTAAGTTAATAAAAGCCTTGTTTTGTTTCGCTAACATCGAGTCTCGGAATTATTGAGGCACATCAAACCTCACATTTATCCACGTTATATTGCATCTGCCATGCTTCTGCCCAATCACCCAACCTGTCCAAATCATCCTGGAGTTTCTCGGCATCCTCCTCACAGCACACACGCCCACCCAGCTTTGAGTCGTCTGCAAATTTGGAGATATTACATCTAGTTCCCTCGTCTAGATCATTAATATATATTGTGAATAGCTGGGGTCCAAGGACCGATCCCTGCGGTACCCCACTAGTCACTGCCTGCCACTCGGGAAAAGACCCGTTTACTCCAACTCTTTGCTTTCTGTCTGCCAACCAGTTTTCTATCCAAGTCAATCCCTTGCCCCCAATCCCATGTGCCTTAACTTTACACGCTAACCTCTTATGCGGGACCTTATCGAAAGCCTTCTGAAAGTCCAAATATACCACATCCACTGGTTCTCCCTTATCTATTTTACCAGTTACATCCTCAAAAAATTCCAGTAGATTCGTCAAGCACAATTTACCTTTTGTAAATCCATGTTGACTTTGTCTGATCCTGTCACTGTTTTCCAAGTGCTCAGCTATTACATCCTTTATAATGGACTCTAGCATTTTCCCCACTACTGATGTCAGGCTTACCGGTCTGTAATTCCCTGTTTTCTCCCTACCACCTGTAGCGGACCTGATTGGAGCGAGGCAACACCGGAGGTAAATAAAAGCGGCAGCGAGGCTCGATAGGCCCCATAGCGGACCTGATTGGAGCGAGGCAGCACCGGAGGTAAATAAAAGCGGCAGCGAGGCTCGAGAGGCCCCATAGCGGACCTGATTGGAGCGAGGCAGCACCGGAGGTAAATAAAAGCGGCAGCGAGGCTCGAGAGGCCCCATAGCGGACCTGATTGGAGCGAGGCAGCACCGGAGGTAAATAAAAGCGGCAGCGAGGCTCGAGAGGCATACCAGTCTCCGAGCTCAGAGGGACGGAAGTAAAAAGTAATCAAAGTGTGACGTCACCAGGAAGCAGGTAAGTGATTGGTTGGTGAGTATTTCTCTGTTTTTAAACTTTAACTCTGTGGTTTATAGTTTTTAAGGTCTCTGTGGTGTAGCGGGGACTGTTGGTAAACCAGGCCCCTTAAGTATATCATTTAACTGTAGTGTAATTGGTGGGATTGATTTGATTTAATTTAATTTCAATTAATTAAAGGGTAAGTCATGGCAGGAGAGCTCGGCCTCATGGCATGCTCCTCCTACGCTATGTGGGAACTCAGGAACACTTCCTGTGTCCCTGACAACCATGTGTGCGGGAAGTGTATCCAGCTGCAGCTACTGGCAGACCGCATTGCGGTGCTGGAGCTGCGATTGGATACATACTGCACCATTCACGATGCTGAGGAAGCGGGTCTTTTTCCGAGTGGCAGGCAGTGACTAGTGGGGTACCGCAGGGATCGGTCCTAGGACCCCAGCTATTCACAACAATCACTGAACTTCAATGTAATTACTGTATATGAAGTGCATTTGAGAGGTTTCGCAGTGTTGTATATAAATGCACATTTTGTTAACTATCAATATGCTCCTCTAAATGTTTCTTGTTCCTCTAAGCTCTTAAGATGCCATCCTATATGCGCTTTCTCCTTCCGACATTCCCAGTCTATTAAAATCAAGACTCGTTGTACAGTTTCCTACTCTAACTCCTTCTTTCCTAGGTCCTTAAAAACTGTGGGAACTCCTTACTTCCTTTGGTCTTGCCTTCTTCCTACAATCAGCAGCTGTTGGAGAGGTAGGAAGTCACCAGTTAATGCTTCTTTTCATTAAAGATGTATTTAATAACTTTACTGATGGATTTACTGGTAGGGATAAAGTTGACTTGGGATGCGTCAAACCGAGTAAGATGCCTAGTGCAATAGACAGATTCTTTTCAAGAGCAAGAGCAGGACAGTGGGACTAATTGGATAGCTCTTTCAAAAAGCCTGCACAGGCACGACGGGCCGAACGGCCTCCTTCTCTGCTATATGATTCTATGAACAACAGGCATGTCCGACCCAAGACGTAACACCAGGTCTGGTAGAGAGGAAGAATTATTTTTTAATCAGTTCCCTCCAATTGTCTCCTCTCTCCTATAGGTACTGACTTTTACTGCAGTACTGTTCCACAGTTGCTGGATGCCCTCTGTTACTTTGCCCCAATGATACCTTATTCACATCCGAACACAATGAGTGCCAGCAAGTTGTTTGACCTTGGGTGTGAGGTATTACAATCAAGCCGAATCCTGATCTTAACCGACATCCACACACTTGCAGTTTCAGCAGGGGTTACTGGATAGGAGTCAGGAGCAAGAGCCCGAGTGAATTTCCCCCGACCTATCTCAGGAGCAATTGTAGCACTCCTAACATCGCCATAGCTGAGATCAGCCACCTCAGCACATAACACGGATCAAATCTGGGACATTCTCAGTCTCTATAACTCAAATACACTCTTGATAAACTCACTGGACTATTGGGAAGCCAAGTATGATGCAAGAAACCTTTCATGCCAGCTAAAATAATGACCCATATGAGAAAATTCTGGTCAAACATATGAGACCATACAAACAGATTGTGGTATGTATTATCTTTCTAATGCAGTGGTTTTAAACTTTACTTTGGAGGGAAACGATTGCAAATATTGATGAGTGGTTAGGATCTGGAATGCACTGCCTGAGAGGGTGGTGGAGGCAGATTGAATCGTGGCTTTCAAAATGGAAATGGATAAGTACCTAAAGGAAAAAAATTTGCAGGGCTATGGGGAAAGGCGGGGGAGTGGGACTAGCTGAAGTGCTCTTGCAGAGAGCCGGCACGGGCTCAACGGGCCAAATGGCCTCCTTCTGAGCTGTAACCATTCTATGATTCTATATTCCCAAGGATGCCCCCCGTCCTAAATTCTGGCATGCGGTGTTTATTACCAAAAGTGAAACAGGGCTATCATTGCAGAAAGTATTTTTTCATTAGTATACAACAACAGAAATTCAGCCCTTTGATACTGGGGATCAGCTTCATGCCTCTTCTTTCCACCTCTTCTGATGCTTGAGTGTCACCCTTGTCTCAGTGATCAGAACTGGGCACAGTACTCAAGCTATGGTCTGACCAGAGCACTGTACAGTTTGGTCATGACGTCGCCTGACTTGTATTCCATTGTTCTGGCTATGCGGTTCAGTAGTCCGTTGGCTTCATTGATTGCTGATCTGCATCAGTTGGACATGTTGAGTGTTGAGCCTCCTAAAAGAGACTTCTATGTCTCTTTCAGTTTTGTCCTTGGCATGTTTCCAGTCTACCAATACCTCCCCAGTGTCCATTTGCTCCCTCATAATAATTGTCAGCACTTCACAGATCTCCTCCTTAGTCTCTCTGAGCACTCTGGGATAAATGTCATATATTTTTGGGGAGATTTATTTGTTTTTGAGCCCTTTTAATCGGTTCTAGGACTTCTATCTCATTAATATAAAAATCTTCATTTTTGCTTACGTTAACTCCCATCTGGGAGTGCTATGTTGCTCAAGTCTTCCCTTGTGAATTCTTGGAGCAATGTTCCCTTTAAGCTATGCGGGTGTGCTGCCGCACAGCGCTCCAGGGGTTCAGCGCAGCCAGTGAGCCGGCTTTTAAATTGAAAAAACTGCTCAGGCGCGGAATGTTGAATGGGCCATTCGCGGCCCGTTAAAGGGGCCTCGTGGCCCCAAAAAATTACAGGGAACATTGCTTGGAGAAAGTAGTTATTCAAAATATTTACTTTTAGAAACATAGAAACATAGAAGATAGGAGCAGGAGTAGGCCATTCAGCCCCTCGAGCCTGCTCCGCCATTCAGTGAGATCATGGCTGATCATCCAAACTCAGTACCCTATCCCTGCCTTCTCCCCATATACCTTGATCCCTTTAGCATTTAGAAACATATCTAACTCCTTCTTGAATATATTTAATGAATTGGCCTCAACTGCCTTCTGTGGTAGAGAATTCCACAGGTTCACCACACTCTGGGTGAAGAAATTCCTCCTCATCTCTGTCCTAAATGGCTTACCCCTTATCTTTAGACTGTGACCCCTGGTTCTGGACTCCCCCGCCATCGGAAACATCCTTCCTGCATCTAGTCTGCCTAGTCCTGTTAGAATTTTATAAGTTTCAATGAGATCCCCTCTCATTCTTCTAAACTCCAGCAAGTATAAGCCCAATCGACCCAATCTCTCCTCATACGTCATTCCTGCCATCCCAGGTATCAGTCTGGTGAATCTTCGCTATACTCCCTCTCCCTCAGATACATCACGCATCATCAGTTTCAAGCCTGTTTTACATCTTTTAAGGTTTTCACCTCTTCTCTGATTGCCCTCTTATTGTTGTAGTACTGAAAGATTTTTTCAAATTATTATTGTGTTTAGCCCCTGCCGCTATGTTTTTTTCTAGGTCCCCTTTTGCCCCTCTGATCACACTTTTAACATCTATCATATTTTCTTATATTTATCCCAGTGATCAACTTCCCCTTTCTCCCCATAGGAGTTGTAGAGGTATTTTTTCTTCTTTATTTCACTTTTAATTTGTTCACATGATTTTGTCTGCACAAATTTTAATTTGGCGTTCTTGAAAATTCGCAACTTATTTGAAAATTCTGAACATTTTATTAAATCAGCCTATAAAAATAATTTGGTTATGGATAAATGATTTTATTTGTGTTGTAACAGTTACTTCTTGTAATGCTTAAGCATATTATTAACATCATTGTTAATAATTACCAATTTGGCACAGTCAAGCATTAAGTCACCGATCTTTGTAGGTCTTTTTACAATTTCACTGAAAGTATCCTAAGCCATACAGTATTTTTTAAATCCTCAAACACTGTTTGCATAAAATTAGCAAAGGCAGACCTTGGTAGTGTTCTACAGCACTGATCTTGGCCCTTCACCTAAGTTTGTCAATCAAGAACTGTGAAGATAATAGATTATCTGCATTCTGCTGTCTTCCTCATCCTTGAATCTAGTTTCCTTATTCGGTGTGACACGCATTTCAGTTTAAAATATAATTGTATTTTGATCAGGTCACTCCTAAATAAAAACCCTTAGCTTCATATATGTTTTTTGTGGTGTATGTAACCTGTTCCACCTTAAGAGAACTTAAGCCTGTTCCACCTTAAGAGAGGCATTACTTTCTCTGGCTGCTGTATACGTAATACCGGTGGTGACCACCGGTATATAAGCACTGTGTAGTAATATTGTATTTAGTATAGTCCTGACCTCCAACCAGTAAAGACCTGTTGAACTTTAATCTTGTAGTCTGTGTTAGTAATTACAACTAGAACACACAGACTTAACAGTGGCGACGAGTCCGATTCTTACTCTGCGGCAGTTTATATCCACGGCGGCTTCGTCCACAGAACGGACGTCGAAGAGAGGCTTCCACCCTCATCACCCTGCTGGAAGACACGTCGCGCGGCAGACATCGAGAAACCAGAGTGCAGAAGACATCCTGAACTCGAAGCCTCCATCAGCGGCTGTCAGCTATCTTCTTTCTACCTCGGTGGTGGGTAAGCCGGGCAGCGACGCGACCAGAAAGTCGGCCACGTTGGCTGTACAGACGGGGAGGGAAGACGGAGGAATAAGGGCGGTGAGATCGATCGCGACCGGAGATAAGGGCCGGGCCGCATTCGGGCCGAAAGGCGCAGCGCGGGGACATCGATCGCGGCTGGTGATAAGGGCCGGGCCGCATTCGGGCTAAAAAGGCGCAGCGTCTGGGGCAACTGAAGGCGCGAGAGCCGCGGTGAAGCGGAGACAGCGTCGGGGGACGGGTGAAGACCGCCAAGCGCGGGAAAACCGCCATTTTGTAGGCGGAGGACGAAGACAAGAGCGGGAAGCCGCCATCTTGGATAAAAATAAAAATAAATTAAATTGCAACGATGCCTAAACATGGGAACATTAATACCTTTGATAGCGACATCGAAGATTGGGCCATGTATGTAGAACGCATACAAAATTATTGTAAAGCAAATAAAATCCCAGATGAAGAGAAAGCACTAACATTATTAAACTTAATGGGTGCGAAGACATACGGGCAATTGAAACACCTTTTATCACCAGATGAACCGGCGGCTAAGACGTTCGAGGAGATTGTTACTGTCCTGAAAAATCATCTAAACCCCACGCCGCTGATGCTAGCGGAACGATTTAAATTTTACAGCAGAAGGCAGCTGAAGGATGAAAGCAATGCTGAATATTTAATGGAATTGCGTAAGCTAGCAAAGTACTGTCAGTTTGGAACGAGACTGACAGAGGCGCTACGAGATAAATTTGTGTGTGGTTTATTAAAAGAAGATACACAAAAGCGACTGCTCGAGGAGAATGAGCTGACGCTTGAGAAAGCGGTCACTATGGCAGCAGCACACGAAGCCGCAGCGAGAGGCATGGCAGTAATGCAGCTACGGTCACTGGAACTCAGTACAAATAAATTGGGTTTGAGTACTGTAAAATGTTATCGTTGTGGAAAGACAACGCACGATCAGAACCAGTGTTGGTTTAAAAACCAAGAATGCAGAACGTGTGGCAGGCTTGGCCACATAGCTAAAGTATGCCGGTCAGGAAAGAAGACCAGCAACAAAAAGTCACCACAAGGAAAATACATAAAGGTACACAAGGTGACAAAGAACAGTTCGACCGAACAGAAGTCAGATTCAGACGCTAGCAGTAATGAACTGGGTAGCTTAAGAGTACACAACGTTGGTAAGGATGCAGATCTCCAGACAATTTGGGTCACCCTTCAGATAGCAGGAGTCCAAGTAAAGATGGAATTGGACACTGGATCGGCATTGACGGTCATGAATAAGAAAGATTACAAAAGGTTATTCCAACATATTCCCCTACGGAATACGGAGATTATATTGAAAACATACACGGGGCAAAGAGTGTACCCCATCGGAAAGATAGAGGTAAAAGTGGTACACAAGGGCGAAGAAAGCCAAGTAATGGACTTATATGTGCTAACTGAAGGAGGTCCACCACTACTGGGACGGGAGTGGATTAGGAAAATGAATATGCACTGGCACTCCTTGAAGGCACTAACGGTAGATTCCGGGGAAACCGATGTCAAACCTAAACGATTGTCCAAAATATTGGATGATGCTAAAGAGGTGTTCCAGCAGGGACTGGGAACACTGAGAGGAATTACGGCAAACATCAAGATTGATGAACATGCACACCCAAAATTTTTTAAAGCCAGACCGGTACCCTATGCAATACGACCTACTGTAGAAGCGGAACTGGAAGCGCTAGAACGTTCAGGTGTACTGTCTAAGGTAGATTGGAGTGAGTGGGCTACGCCCATTGTTCCCGTTATGAAACGTCCTTCGAGCAACAAGCCAGGAGAACCAGGGAAGGTTCGCATCTGTGGAGATTTCAAAATCACCGTTAATCCGGTGCTTCACGCGGTGCAGTATCCGCTTCCGCGGATTGAGGATATTTTTGCTTCATTGTCTGGCGGGAAACACTTCACCAAGATAGACCTGGCGCAGGCGTACTTGCAGATGGAGGTTGAAGAAGAGTCACGCCAATACCTCACGATCAACACGCATCGAGGTTTGTACCGGTACAATAGGCTGGTTTTTGGAGTGGCATCGGCTCCAGCAATTTGGCAGAGGGCCATGGAGCAGGTATTACAGGGAATTCCAGGCACACAATGTTACCTGGACGATATTCTGATTACAGGTGATGGTGATGAAGAACACCTCGCAAACTTGGAACTGGTGCTCAACAGACTGAAAGAGTATGGACTTAGAGTTAATCGGCAGAAATGTGAGTTCTTCCAGAAGCGGATCTCGTACTGTGGTCATGTCATTGACCGGGAGGGGCTTCATAAGTCTCCTGACAAGATAGAGGCAGTTGTAAAGGCTCCCGCTCCGGATAATGTCTCTCAGTTGAGGTCGTTTCTAGGATTGATTAACTATTACCATAAATTTCTACCAAATCTATCCACGGTACTGCACCCGCTAAATGCTCTTTTACAGAAGGGGGTACCATGGGAATGGAGCGAAAACTGTAAGAAGGCATTTCGCAAAAGCAAAGAATTGATCACCTCAGAGGAAGTGTTGGCTCACTTCAACCCGACACTGCCTATTCGGTTGGCTTGTGATGCTTCTCCATATGGTATTGGGGCAGTACTCTCACACAAGTTGCCAAATGGCACGGAAAGGCCAGTCGCGTTTGCATCCAGATCATTGACCTCCGCTGAGCGCAACTATGCGCAGATCGATAGGGAGGCTCTCAGCCTTGTATGGGGAGTGAAGAAGTTTAATCATTACCTGCAGGGCCAAAAATTCACACTTCTGACAGACCATCAGCCGTTGGTATCCATTTTTAACCCTAAGAAGGGTGTTTCAGTGATGACAGCACAGCGTCTCCAGAGATGGTCCCTTTTCCTAGGGGCACATCAATATCAAATAGAATTCAAAGGTACGAAGCAGCATGGCAATGCTGATGGGCTGTCGCGCCTGCCACTACCTGAAGAAGAAGAAACGACGAAAGTTGACCCTGTTGAGTTATTTCATTCGACCATCATCGAGTGTTTACCAGTCACCAATGCAAGTATTGAAAGAGAAACCAGGAACGACCCGACACTGTCCAGAGTCTACGAGGCGACAGTGAAAGGATGGCCAACACGTGGTGATCCTCTGTTACCGGCATTCTCGGCAAGGCGAGACCAGCTGTCCGTCTGCCATGGTACTTTGATGTACGGGACAAGAGTGATTATTCCTCCCAAGTTAAGGGAAAGAGTTCAAAAAGAACTGCATGAAGGTCATCTGGGGGGAGTTAAGATGAAAAGTCTTGCTAGGGCTTATGTATGGTGGCCGGGTATTGACCAACAGATAGAGGAGTTGACGAAAAGCTGCGCTGGGTGCCAAAAAGTGCAAAATGCACCTCCGATCGCACCACTACACCCATGGGAATGGCCTTCAGCCCCATGGCAACGCGTACATATTGACTTTGTTGGTCCATTCATGGACTCCATGTTCCTAATTGCGGTGGACGCACATTCCAAATGGCCAGAAGTGATCAAGATGAATACCACTACTTCAGAAAAGACAATTGCGGTGTTAAGAACAATATTCGCAAGGAACGGATTGCCAGAACAGATCTGTTCGGACAACGGACCACAGTTCGTGTCAGAAGAATTCCAAAAATTCTTAAAGAAGAATGGGGTGAAACGTTATACCTCTGCCCCATATCATCCGGCGACAAACGGGTTGGCCGAGAGATTTGTCCAAACATTCAAAAAGGCAATAAAGGCCATGAACGATGATCAGATTCCGCTACAGCACAAGGTGGACAATTTCCTAATGGCATATCGAAACGCCGCTCATGCAGTGACTAACCAAAGTCCTGCCATGATGTTTTATAACAGGAGGTTGCGGTCCAGGTTGGACTTGTTCAAACCAAATGTGCGGAGGGAAGTGGAAAACAAACAGTTCCGGCATATTAATAACAAGACCACCCGAAGTTTCGACGTAGGACAACCAGTGTTGGCAAGGGGCTATGGAAACGAAAAATGGCAGTCCGGAACAATTCGGGCCAGACAAGGACCTCTGATGTACACAGTAGATATTGGTAACAATGTGATAAGGCATCATGTGGATCAACTGGTAGAATCGAGAGCAAGGGTCGAACCCATGGTTGCGACAGAGACAACTGTGGAAGACGTTAATGAACCTGAAGCATCTACCTCGGCAGGGAATGATGATGATAACACCCAATGCATGGGAGACCAACTAGAGGAGTCACCTCAGCAACAGGAATCAGAGACCACTGAAAGGCGTTATCCAAACCGAATCAGAAGGCCTCCTGAGAGACTGAACCTTTGAACTGTTTATACCTGAAGTTATATATGTTATTATGTTATGTTAAATGGGGATATGACTGTTAAGCTAAAAAGGGAGGATTGTGGTGTATGTAACCTGTTCCACCTTAAGAGAACTTAAGCCTGTTCCACCTTAAGAGAGGCACTACTTTCTCTGGCTGCTGTATACGTAATACCGGTGGTGACCACCGGTATATAAGCACTGTGTAGTAATATTGTATTTAGTATAGTCCCGACCTCCAACCAGTAAAGACCTGTGTGCTTTTCTGGCTGTCTCAAGCAGCAAGAGGAGAAGGAGCTGCCAAAACAAGAGAGTGGAGAGTGGTGGTCTCCTGACCAGGAAGAGGAGTAGCTGAAAGATAGTTCACCACCTCCACCTCCTCCAACATCTTCAAACAACTGAGGTGCCTGGAGAGATTGGGCAGAGGAGGAGAAGGAGAAAGGAGGCCTATATCAACATCAACCGGGGAGAGGCCTTTTCTATCACTGCCTCCCCAAATTGGCCTCCACTTCAGGAGAGAGGGGAGAGAAACATCGGGAAAAAAACCACCAACTGTTTGGAAGGAGGGAAGATTCATCTCGTTGAAACATCTACAGGTGGGTGTTATTTGGGGCACTCTCCCAAGACTTTGTATTTTAGGTGGGGGGAGAAAAGAAGAAGCAAGGCCGGACCATCAAGGGGTGTAGTGTGTGTCTCTTGTTAAAAGCTAGGCCACACACACCACTAATTAGCACCCCTACTATTGCCTGTCCTGGGAGAGCTGGAGCTGACCAGGTGAAGTCTCTAATTTCATTAATTACATCATTAAGACCTGTTGCAGGACTGAGCCTGGGCTTCTCCAGCTTTTCCAGGTGAAGACATCTTCTCTCCCTGCCAGAAGACCATCACCAAAGACTTTTAAACTACATCAGAGAGTGCCCCCCTGCCAACACCCACCCACCATCCTGAGTGGCAACACTGCCCTTGTGGTCTCCCTCCTTCCTACCCCCCTCCCTCTCTCTCTCTATCTCTCTCTGCCTGTCTTTCTAAGGCACCTCTGTCCCATCACCTTTTATTAATTGCCTATTGAGCAGAGGGGCGAGGGCCCCTCCCCCAATTTCATTCAGTAAGGGGAGAGGTGTGTCCTCATTTTAATCAGCTCCCTCTGCTCAATAGAGGACAAAAAATATATATATTACCTGAGGCCATTAACACCTTCAGGCCTGTGACTTGGGGTGAGTGTAGCCCTTAAAGCACCCCAGAATGGCGACTACATCATCGCCGGTGGCGGGGCAAGCCAAGACTTATGCGGGGGCGGCAGCCACAGCCACAGCTGCTCCCGCTGCTTCTGCTGCCCCGTCACCATTTAAACTGATAACGAAAAAGCTTGGGGTGAAGAGCTACACTCACCCCACTATGACCAGCGAGGCCTGCGTCAAAGCCATGGCTGGGGTTGTCGGCCCCTCAGCCATCGTCGCGGCCTCGAAAATGTACGGGAAGGCTGTGTTCTTCCTGGGGTCGGAGCGGGCGGTGTCCCTGGCCGTCACCAAGGGGCTCACCGTGGGCGGGACCTTCCTGCCGGTGGATCCTCTCGAGGCCACCGCGCAGAGGATTGTCATCTCTAACGTCCCGCCCTATGTTCCCGGTGAGCTCCTCCTTCCCCATTTGCGTCAGCTTGGGGAGGTGAGGTCGGGGATCACGCCTATCCCGCTCGGCTTCCGGGAGGCCAGCCTTCGCCACGTCTTCTCCTTCCGGCGCCAGCTGTTTATCCAGCTGGCGCGGGAGGAGGACACTGACGGAGCGTTCGTCGTCCTCCATGAGGGGACCGCCTATTGCGTCTTTTGGACGTCGGACGGTGTGCGGTGCCACGCCTGCAAGGAGGTGGGGCATATCAGGAGGAACTGCCCTGCCTCCAAGGCCGCCGGATCATCTCGTGCGGCCGAGGCTGGCGCCGCCGCTGCTCCTCCCCCCAGGTCTGCCCGCGCGTCAAGTACGTCTGATGCACGGTTGACGTCGGGGGCCGATGCCACCAAGGCCTCCGGCGGGGGGGAGGGAGCGTGTCCGGCCGGAAAAAGGGCGCGGGGAAAGAAAAAACACCTTAGGGCGGGTCCCCCCGTGGATGGCGAGCCCTTGCCCCTTGAGCCCCTTACACCTGCGCTCCTCGCGGAGTTGACCGGGGCAGATGCGAGCGGGAGGGGCCTCGTGCCCGAGCCTGTGGCCGCAACCGCCGCAGCGGTATTGCCATTACCTGCGGCCGGGCTCGGGCCCGAGGAACCCGACAAACCTGCTCCGCCGGAGGGAGTTGAGGAGGAGGCCTTTGCAGACATGGAGGTCTCCCTCGCTCCCTCCGCGCTAAAAAGAAGGCGCGACACCCTGGATGAGGAGGAGGACCGGGAGGAGGAGGAGGGTCCCTCCGAACAGGGGGAGTCGTCGCCCGCCGCGGGTGCTGCGCCCCCCCCACCGCTGCCACCATCACCGGCGATCGGCAGGGGTCGCCTGTCCCTCGGGAGGCTGAGGCAGATGTGTCTGTGCAGCACGTGCCTCCCGGGGATGAGGACGAGGCCCTGCCCGTGGGGGGGGTCGCGGATCAACCCGCGGCTGAAATAGACTATTTATCGGTGTCGTTACCCCTCGACGGGTCGGGCGGCCTGGGGTCTGGGTCGGGCGAGTTCGAAGATAGTGAGCTCGCCTAAAGCGGCCCGGTCATTTCCCAGGGGCTGCTCGACCTGGTCGAGGATTTAGCCAAAGACGTCCCATCTGCCGGGTCAGAGGCCGGTGGCGCGGAAGAGGAAGGCCCTCTGGCTGTGTCTCGGGCGCCGGACGTCCTGGGGGAGTTCGGATTTGTGTTCTCCCCGATTTCTCCGTTCGATCTGGCGTCTGGGGCGGAGGGGGGCTCCGAACCGCCGCCGCCGTCTTCTGGCCCGGCGCCCCCGGAGGAGCCCAGGGAGAATTCCTCCGCCACCGATCCTGGGGGTGGGATCCGGGCGGAGGCGGGGCCGGCTGTTGCGGCCGAGCCGTCCGCTGCGCACTGCGCGGTGGGCGGGTCGGCCGCTGGTGACGACCCCCTGGAGGAGGATGGGGACTCGGTGATGGGCACGGAGGACGAGTCGGACTCCGGCGCCGACGAGGCGGTGGACGACCTCGTGCCCCTTGCCAAGTCTCCCCTCATTCCCGCAAGGGAACTCCGGGATTTTATGGCCACGTGCCTGGGTCGGCGCGGGAAGGTCCGGCTGGCCCTCGACAGGTGGTCGGAGCTGGCGCTGCTCATTGATTCCGTCCGCGCCGCCGTTAAGACCATGGACGCGGACGAGGGTGTGAACCCACTTGAGCTGCGTCGGCTCAGAACACTTCTCACTGGGCTGCTGAGGAGGTGGCGGCTGACTAGCGGCCGCGCTTCCTCCCCCCGTTAGTTGTAGGTAGAGGTTGCACTATGCTTCTGACATGAAGATAACCATAGCCAGCCTCAACATCAACGGCAGCGGGGAGGCGCGCCGCAGATTCAATAACTTCTCGGTCCTTCGGGACAGGAAGTATGCGGTGTGCTTCCTGCAAGAAACCCACACTGTTCCGGGAGACGAAGCCACGTGGCTCCTGGAGTGGCAAGGAGGGGTCAGCATGAGTCACCTCTCCAATAATTCCAGCGGGGTGGCTATCTTGCTGGCCCCGCATTTTCAGCCGGAGATCTTGGGGGTCAAGGAGCACGTGCCGGGCCGCTTGCTCCAGGTCACTGTTCGCCTGGGGGGCGTGCCGCTCCATCTAGTGAACGTGTATGCCCCTCAGGCCGGTGCGCAGCAAGTGCGCTTCTTTGAAGAAGTGTCCGCTCTTCTGGGCTCCATCGACGTGGGCGAGTGCGTCATCCTCGGGGGGGATTTTAACTGTACCCTCGAGGCGAGGGACCGTACGGGTCCCCCGCGATGCCCGCCGGCGATGGAGAAGTTGAGGGACCTGGTCGGGTCCTTCGACTTGGTGGACGTCTGGCGAAATCTTCATCCCGACTCCAGCGCCTTCACTTACGTGAGGTCTGGAGGAGGAGGGTCCAGAATCGACCGCCTCTACATTTCCCGGGCGTACGTATCCTGCGTTCCGGCGGCTTCCATGCGGCCGGTGCCGTGCACGGACCACCACCTGGTGTGGGCGGGGCTCGTCCCGCTGCGCGCTCGGGGAGGGTCCGCGTACTGGCACTTTAACAACCTGCTGCTGGAGGACGCGCGGTTCCGGGATTCGTTTCGTCGGTTCTGGGCCGACTGGAGAAGGAAGCAGGGGGGCTTCCCCTCCTTGAGGCTGTGGTGGGACGTGGGCAAGGCTCACATGCGTCTCTTCTGTCAGGAGTATGCGAAGGGGTCGACCAAGAGGCGTGAGGCCCGGGTCGGGCGGTTGGAGAAGGAGGTGCTCGACCTGGAGTCCCGTCTCGGTCAAGTCGTCGGGGACTCGGCCCTGCGGAAGGTGTACGAAGAGAAGAAGGGCGCGCTGAAGGACCTGCAGCTCGTCGGGTCCCGAGGCGCGTACGTGAGGTCGCGGATCCAGCTCCTGCGGGACCTGGACCGCGGCTCCCCCTTCTTCTACTCGCTGGAAAAAAGACGAGGGGTCCGTAAGCAGCTCTTGGGGCTGCTGGCCGACGACGGATCTCTGGTCTCGGATCCGGAGGGAATCAGCGCGGAGACCCGCGCCTACTACGGGGCTCTGTTCTCTCCGGATCCGTCCAGCGAGGATGCGCGCAGAGTTTTGTGGGAGGACCTGCCGAAGGTCAGTCCGGAGGGCGCCGAAAAATTGGACGCTCCGCTAAGCCTGGCGAAGCTGACCGGCGCCCTCCGCCAGCTCTCTAGGGGAAAGTCCCCGGGGCTGGACGGGCTGACCGTGGAGTTCCACAGGGCGTTCTGGGACGTCTTGGGGGGGCGACTACGCGCGGGTCCTGGGGGAAAGTTTGGCGACCGGGGAGATGCCCCTCTCTTGGCGCAGGGCGGTCATTGTCCTGCTGCCTAAGAGGGGCGATCTCCGCCTCCTCAAGAACTGGCGCCCGGTCTCCCTCCTTAGCACGGACTATAAAATCTTTGCCAGGGCTATGTCTGCTCGCCTTGGCACCGTGCTGGCCCACATGATCCACCCCGACCAGTCCTACACGGTCCCGGGCCGGACCATCCACGACAACATCCATCTGGTCCGGGACCTGGTCCACCACTCCCAGAGGGCTGGTCTGTCGGTCGCCTTCCTCTCCCTGGATCAGGAGAAGGCGTTCGACAGGGTGGATCACGAGTATCTTTTCGGGACTCTGCGCGCATTCGGGTTCGGGACGCATTTCGTCGCCCGGATCCGACTTCTGTACGCCGCCGCAGAGTGTCTGATTAAAGTTAACGGGTCCTTGACGGCGCCCCTTCGCTTCGGGAGGGGGGTGCGTCAGGGATGCCCCATGTCCGGTCAGTTATACGCCATTTGCGTGGAGCCATTCCTGCGCCTCTTGCGGAAGAGGTTGACGGGACTGGCTCTGCAAGGGCCGGGCGTGGAGGTGGTCCTCTCGGCTTACGCCGATGACGTGCTCCTCACGGTCACGGATCCCGCTGACTTGCGGAGGATGCGGGAATGCCAGCAGATTTACTCGGACGCATCCTCCGCCAAGATCAACTGGGAGAAATGTTCCGGACTCCTGGTGGGTCAGTGGCGGGTGGACTCCCTGCCGGAGGAGTTCAGGCCTTTCGCCTGGAGCACCACGCACCTCCTCTATTTGGGAGTCTACCTTAGCCCTGCCGAGGATGCCTGGCCGGCAAACTGGCAGGAGCTGGAGGCCAAAGTCACCGCTCGCCTAGGACGCTGGACAGGACTGCTCCGAGTGTTGTCCTACAGGGGTCGAGCGCTGGTCATAAACCAGCTGGTGGCTGCCATGTTGTGGTACCGGTTGGTCACTTTGATCCCTCCCCCTGCGTTTGTCGCCAAGATACAGAAGAAGCTCATCGACTTCTTCTGGGACAAAAGGAAGCACTGGGTCTCTGCTGCGGTTCTGTGTCTCCCGCTTAGGGAGGGCGGTCAGGCGCTGGTGTGCCTTCGCACCCAGGCGGCGACTTGCCGTCTTCAGACGCTGCAGAGATACCTGTACGTAGAGAATCCTCCGAGATGGTGTGCGCTGGCGACGTTTTTCTTCCGCCAGCTGCACGGCCTCAATTACGACACGCAGCTCCTGTTTGTGAAAGTGGGCTGCAGGCGTGCCGGCCTGCAGGAGCTGCCTGTCTTCTACCAGGAACTACTATGGGTTTGGAACTATGTCGCTTCCAGGCGGAGCTCTCCCCCGTCAGGAGCGGCGGCTCTCCTTCGGGAGCCGCTGCTCAGGAATCCGCACCTCCGTGAATGTGGGTTCGGGCGGCTGGCGGAAGGTGGGGCTGTGGCTGGCGGTGTGACCAGAGTCGGGGACCTGCTCGATGTCGGAGGAGCGGGCTGGATGGCGCCGGAGGAGCTGGCGTGGCGCCTGTCCTGGGCCAACGTCCGGCTCGCGGCCGAAGCCATCGAGTCGGTGAAAGTGGCACTGGGCCCCGATTCCACTAGGTGTATCGAGGCGGCTCAAGCACGTGGGGCAATCCCGTCCGAGCTTACCCCCGTCCGGACGGAATTCCTTATTGGCGCCCGGCCCCGAAACTCCCCTTGGGAGCCGGCGCCTCACAACTTGAGCCGTCTCGAGGAAATACCCTCCGTGCCTTTTCATTCCGCGCGGAGGGGTTTCCTGTACGGGCTGCTCCTGCACACTCTCCACTTTGCCATCTTCGTCTGCCGTCCAGACACGCCTTGGCGTGGCGTCTTGCCGACTGGCGGTGGCGGAGGTCCCCAATGGAGGGCTCTCTACGCAGGAGTCCTCCCTTGTTCCATCGGGGACTTGGCCTGGAGGGTGTTGCACGGAGCGGTCCCGTGCAATAAGGTTTTAAGTAGGTTCACGGACTCCCAGGCCGCCTGTGTTTTTTGCGGCCTGGAGGAGTCCGTTTTCCACGTTTATATGGAGTGTGAGAGGTTGCAGCCCCTCTTTCACTACTTAAAGGGGCTGCTCCTCGATTTTTGGTTGCACTTCAGTCCCACGCTCTTGATCTACGGTCACCCGGTGCGGAGGGGAGCGGGTAGGCTGGAGGACCTCCTTGTGGGCCTGCTCCTGGGCCTGGCTAAAAGAGCAATCAATTGGTCCAGGCAGCGGGCGATCGAGGGGGTCATCCAGCCTGATTGCCTGCCTCTCTTCCGCGGCCATGTTCGCGGCCGGGTAGCCCTGGAGATGGAGCACGCGGTGTCCGCTGGTACGCTTGAGTATTTCCGCGACCGTTGGGCGCCGCGGGGGCTGGAGTGCATCGTCAATTTGGAACACCAAATTTTAATTTGATTTATTAAGGTTTAGTTGAACTTTTGTTTATTTACAGTTGATCTGGTTTAAATTTTGGTTCAAATAAAAAGAGGACCTCCAACCAGTAAAGACCTGTTGAACTTTAATCTTGTAGTCTGTGTTAGTAATTACAACTAGAACACACAGACTTAACATTTTTAATCTCAAGATTTATCATTAATCTAACACATGCTGTTGGAAGAAATGTTTTATTAACATATAAAGTAACTAAACAAAACATGCTATCAGTAATATTTAAACTTTTTTTGCAGGGCTGTCAGTTCCACCTTGTTCCATACAAACTAGGGGTGGGATGGAGTCCACTTTAAGAACATAAGAACATTATAAATAGGAGGAGTAGGCCGTACGGCCCCTCGAGCCTGCTCCGCCATTCAATAAGATCATGGCTGATCATCAACCTCAACTCCACTTTCCCGCCCGATCTCCATATCCCTTGATTCCCCTAGAGTCCAAAAATCTATGTCAGCCTTGAATATACTCAAAGACTCGGCATTCACAGCCCTCTGGGGCAGAGAATTCCAAAGATTCACAACACTCTGAGTGAAGAAATTCTTCTTCATCTCGGTTTAAATGGCCTATCCCTTATCCTGAGACTACGCCCCCTAGTTCTAGACACTCCACTCCTTCTTCACAGAATCACAGAAACCCCACAGTGCAGATAGAGGCCATTTCGGCCCATCGAGCCTGCACCGACACATATCCCACCCGATCCCCGTAACCCCTACACCAACACATATCTCACCCTATCCCCGTAACCCCACGTATTTAATCCCCCTAACACTAAGGGTCAATTTATCATAGCCAATCAACCTAACCTGCACATCTTTGGACTGTGGGAGGAAACCGGAGCACCCGGAGAAAACCCACGCAAACTCCACACAGTCACCCGAAACCGGATTCGAACCCGGGTCCCTGGCGCTGTGAGGCAACAGTGCTAACCACTATGCCACCGTGCTGCCCGTTCTTCTTCTTAGGCAGTCCCTCGGAACCGAGGATGACTTGCTTCCACATTAAAAATGAGTTCTCAGGAGACTGATGAGTCCAATGCAGGACCTACAGCCTCTGTCACAGGTGGGGCAGACGGTGGTTGAAGAGGCGGGTGGGTGGAGTGCTTGGGTTGACGTGCGCTCCTTGCGCTGCCTGTGCTTGGCTTCTGCTTGCTCCCGGCGAAGAGACTCGAGGTGTTTGGCGCTTTCCCGGATGCTTCTCCTCCACTTTGTGCGGTCTTGGGCCAGGGATTCCCAGGTGTCGGTGGGGATGTTACACTTTTTCAAGGAGGCTTTGATGGTGTCCTTGAAGCGTTTCCTCTGCCCACCTGGGGCTCTCTTGCCGTGCCGGAGCTCCGAGTAGACACTCCACTCCAATCTCTCAGCATCTACCTTGTCAATCCCCTTCAGAATCTTGTATGTTTCAATGAGATCACCTCTTCATTCTTCTAAACTCCAGAGAGTATAGGCCCATTCTACTCAATCTCTCCTCGTAGGACAGCCCTCTCATCTCAGGAATCAATCTAGTGAACCTTTGTTGCACCGCCTCCAAGGCAAGTATATCCTTCCTTAGATAAGGAGACCAAAACTGTGCACAGTGGTCTTACCAAGGCCCTGTACAATTGTAGTAAGACTTCCTTGTCCTATTTGATGGAACCATTTCCCTTTCATTTGTAGAATATGCAACGGAGTGGAACATTTGAGGATGGAGTCTGACTGGAGTTAGGTGGGTCTGGTTTGTCACAAGCCTTTCGTTTATTCGGTTTGATGATATAAAACACAGTATTAAACAATTTGCTAAGTGTCTGTGGTGAGGGCAAAAAAAAAACAAGCGGCTGACTGTGCAGAAGTTTGAAACTCTGCAACTGGAGGGAAGAAAAAAACAGCGGCTGATTGTGTAGAAGTTTGAAACTCTGCAATTCTGACTGCACGTTGTCATTGTCACCAACAGCAGCAGCAGGCAGAACCTGTCGCTGCCATGGAGACCGCCGCTTGAGTGACAGCCGCACTTGCCGTCGCCGTGACGACCGCCGCCTGAGTGACAGCCGCACTTGCCGTTGCCGTGGAGACCGCCGCCTGAGTGACAAGTCGCACCGCCCGGCCCGGCGTACACAAGGGTGGCTTCAGGTAAAAGGCGGGTTTGGGCGAAAGAAAGAAAAACCCTGCCCAATAGTGAGGGGAGACGGACACGGACACGTCGGCCCAGCCTCCCCGCTCAGCACTTCCCGTCCTTTGTTTCCAAACACCGCGAGGCCTAGTGGCGGCCTACACAGCCTGGGACTGGAGTGAGTGAGTCAGCGAGCCCGTGGGTGCGCCTTGGCGATTGCGGCCCGACGCTGGGAGTGAGTGCGTGTGCGGAGAGGGGAGGTGTTTATTTTTTTTTAAACGCTGCGTTTACGGTGGGTGGGGGCAGGGAGCCAGTGAGGTGGGGGTGTGCGAGGAGAGGTGACGGGCGGCGCTTCCCTTTGTTTGGAACAAACCCCCTTCCATGTGGACTGGCCATTTATCGCCGCGATGTTTATTTTAAACCATTGCAGCCGGACGTACAAAGGGGGCCAGGCGGAGTCCTGCCCTCGCTGATCCACTCCACTTCATTCCACACCGACCTAGGCCGCGGTGTCATGGTCACATTTCTTCCACCGAGAATTTGAAGTTAAAGTCTGATCCTCCTCCAGCCTTCATCGATGAGCCTTGTGAGAGGTAAATCTCGTTCAAGATTTTGGCACTTTGGTTATTTTGTATACAAGAGTTTAAAATGCTCTTTCTCTATATTTAAATTCGAAGTGATCTCTCTATATATGGATGTATTAATGAAAAGCTGTCTAACTAAATATACTTCTGTTCAATCACCAACTCTTTGTTCTAGATCACGGCCCCTGCTTTCAGACTGGATTGCTGTGAGTTACTGTGTGCTGGGCTGAGAAGTGGTGACTTGTGCATTTTGTCATAATCCTGCATTTATGTCAACCGTCCCTCAGTCTTGTTCTGTGTGCGATGTGACTTGTTTCGCTTGGAACTCTTGCTGGTGTATCTGATTTCAGAGCTGAAATACCTTTTTTCTAAAAAAAAAAATAAGTTTGCTTTGACTGCATCACGGCTACAGTCATAAAAGAATCGCATCCTATCAGCTTGAGTATAGTACCACAGATGTATTAATGAAAAGTTGTCTCTACTACAGTGAGAGAGATATATAAATAAAACAACACCAGAAGGATTCAGGCCCTCAGTTTATAACTAAATCGCTGATTCACTATTGTCACAATGTACTTTGGTAGGGAGCACATTAGTAGTTTTAGTTTCACTAACAATAACGGAATAATAAATTAGTTGAAGGCTGTTATCTGTTACAAGAGGAATTGAATAGGTTTATACCGACCATAGAACATATATATCAGAAACGCTGCCTACGGAGGGCACGGTCCATCATCAAAGACCCTACCCACCCCAGCCAGTCTGTTCGCCCTCCTACCATCTGGAAGACGCTACAGATGCATTCGCACCCGTACGACCAGATTTAGGAACAGCTTCTTTCCCAGGGCTGTCATCCTACTGAACTTCACAAATAAACACTAAAGCCTGCACATCTGCCGATGCACTTTATTATGGTCATATTTATACTAATATATATGTACAAATGTATGTTGAAATGTTTGTGTCCTAATCCAAATTGTACACTCTCGGGAGCCGCAAGCCTACATTTCGTTGTACTGCACTTGTGCACTAACAATGACAATAAAAGTTGATTTGATTTGATTTGATTGTCCAAGGAATAGCATTTGTCAGCCTCATAAGTTTTACAATTATATTTTGGTCCCCCATCCATCCTATTTATTGCAATAGAGCATTTAACAAAAATCTCTATTGCCAAATTAAAATATAAATTGGGTCAAAAAGTGTGAGAAATCTCCCTCACAAGGCACCTCACGCCAGCCCAACTCCCTTATCTACAGATGCAGTTTCATTTCCTGCTCGCAGTGCCGCACATGTACTTCAATGTCTGCTGTGAGATCACGTGTGCTGCCTTGTTCCATCCACTTAGGCTGCGGTTCTTCAGTGTGCTATGATAATTAGCAGAAATGAATGAGACTGCATGCAGCCCTAACTGAAGCGACGGCCTTTGTGTCTTATGAAGCTCTTTCTAAAGACAAAGGATAACGCCTTAGCGGTGTGTTTTTGTTTCACAGTCCTGCTATTTAAACATTAGCAATCTCTATATATTCTAAAAATCGGATGCTAAACTTTGAGTCTTAACTGTGCAGATCACTGTCTTTTGACGTTCTGTCTTTGTCTGGTATTATGTTATGCTTTCGGTATTGATGGGGAACAATGTGGTGTGTAACACTGAATAATATTATTAGCTTCGATCAAGTGTTAGTGTAAAGGTTATTTGGGGATCTGCAGTTGGACCAGGAATTTTTTTATTGAATTTTATTCATTTTTACTGATTATATTTCCAATAAGAGCATGCATGTAATTGGAGTGTTTTCCAAAATTAAAGTAAACAAATTATGTTTGGAAGCTGAGTAGTTGATAAATTGTAGAAGAAATTTTGCAATAATCTTGCACAATATTCGTGTTGCTTGAAAATCAATTTACAACTTCCATATGTCACCGTTTTTTAAAAACATTTTTTTTAAAAGTTGATTCGTTTTTTTCTTTTGAAATCTCGGTGCATTTTTATAAGTCCGCTGTGTCTTCACTCCAGACATTTTCATGATGCATTTTGTTGTATATTATGGGACACTCATAACATAGAAACATAGACGATAGGAGCAGGAGTAGGCCATTCGGCCCCTCGAGCCTGCTCCGCCATTCAATGAGATCATGGCTGATCATCCAAATTCAGTACCCTGTCCCTGCCTTCTCCCCATATCCCTTGATCCCTTTAGCCTTAAGAAATATATCTAACTCTTTCTTGAATATATTTAATAAACTGGCCTCCACTGCCCTCTGTGGCAGAGAATTCCACAGGTTCACCACTCTCTGGGTGAAGAAATTCCTCCTCATCTCAGTCCTAAATGGCTTACCCCTTATCCTTAGATTATGACCCCTAGTTCTGGACTCCCCGGCCATCGGGAACATCCTTCCTGCATCTAGTCTGTCAAGGCCTGACAGAATTTTATAGGTTTCGATGAGATCCCCTCTCATTCTTCTAAACTCCAGTGAGCATAAGCCCAATCGACACAATCTCTCCTCGTACGTCATTCCTGCCATCCCAGGTATCAGCCTGGTGAATCTTCGCTGCACTCCTTCCATGGCAAGAACATCCTTCCTCAGATAAGGCGACCAAAACTGCACACAATACTCAAGATGTGGTCTCACCAAGGCCCTGTACAACTGCAGCAAGACCTCCTTGTTCCTGTACTCGAACCCTCTCGCTACAAAGGCCAACATACCATTTGCCGCCTTAACCGCCTGCTGCACCTGCATGCTTACCTTCAGCGACAGTTGCACAAGAACACCCAGGTCTCTTTGCACTTCCCCTTCTCCCAATCTATTGCCATTCAAATAATAATCTGCCTTCCTGTTTTTGCCACCAAAGTGGATAACTTCACATTTATCCACATTATAGTGCATTTACCATGTTTCTGCCCAATCACCCAACCTGTCCAAATCGTACTGGAGTTTCACGACATCCTCCTCACAGCACACCCTCCCACCCAGCTTTGTGTCGTCTGCAAATTTGGAGATATTACATCCAATTCCCTCGTCCAGATCATTAATATATATCGCGAACAGCTGGGGCCCTAGGACCGATCCCTGCGGTACCCCACTAGTCACTGCCTGCCTCTCGGAAAACGACCCGTTTATTCCAACTCTTTGCTTTCTATCTGCCAACCAGTTCTCTATCCGCCAACCAGTTCTCTATCCAAGTCAATACCTTGCCCCCAATCCCATGTGCCTTAATTTTGCACGCTAATCTCTTATGCGGGACCTTATCAAAAAGCCTTCTGAAAGTCCAAATACACCACATCCACTGGTTCTCCCTTATCTATTTTACCAGTTACATCCTCAAAAAATTCTAGTAGATTAGTCAAGCACGATTCACCCTTTGTAAATCCATGTTGACTTTGTCCGATCCTGTCACTGCTTTCCAAGTGCTCTGCTATTACATCTTTTATAATGGACTCTAGCATTTTCCCCACCACTGATGTCAGGCTTACCAGTCTATAATTCCCTGCTTTTTCTCTACCACCTTTTTTGAATAGTGGGGTAACATTAGCTACCCTCCAATCCATGGGTACTGTTCCAGAGTCTATCGAGTTCTGGAAGATGACCAGCAATGCATCTGCTATTTCTAGGGCCACTTCCTTAAGTACCCTAGGATGTTGATTATCAGGCCCTGGGGATTTATTGGCCTTCAATCCAGTCAACTTCCCCAACACCATTTCCCTACAAATACTGATTTCTTTCAGTTCCTCCCTCTCATTAGGCCCTATGTTCCCCAACATCTCTGGGAGGTTATTTGTGTCCTCCTTTGTGAAGACAGAACCAAAATATGTATTTAATTGGTCTGCCATTTCTTTGTCCCCCATTATAAATTCCCCTGATTCTGACTGTAAGGGACCTACGCTTGACTTCACCAATCTTTTTCTCTTCACATATCTATAAAAGCTTTTACAGTCAGTTTTTATGTTCCCAGCCAGCTTACTTTCATAATCTATTTTCCCTCTCTTAATTAATCCCTTTGTCCTCCTTTGCTGAATCCTAAACTGCTCCCAATCCTCAGGTTTGCTGCTTTTTTTGGCCAATTTATATGTCCTCTCTTTGGATCTTATGTTATCCCTAATTTCCCTTGTTAGCCACGGTTGAGTCACCTTTTTTGTTTTATTTTTATGCCAGACTGGGTTAAACAAATTCTGTAGTTCATCCATTCGGTCTTTGAATATTTGCCATTGCCTATCCACCGTCAACCCTTTGAGTGACATTACCCAATCAATCCTACCCAACTCGCGTCTCATACCATCATAGTTCCCTTTATTTAAATTCAGGACCTTAGCCTCTGAGTCAACTACTTCACTCTCCATCTTAATGATGAAGAATTCGATCATATTATGATTGCTCTGACCCAAGGGGCCTCGCACAACAAGATTGCTAATTAATCCTTTCTCATTGCATAATACCCAGTCTAAGATGGCCTGATCCCTAGTTGGTTCCTCGACATATTGGTCCAGGAAACCATCCCGTATACACTCCAGGAATTCCTCCTCCACAGTATTGTTACTAATTTGGCTAGCCCAATCTATATGTAGATTAAAGTCACCCATGATGACTGCTGTGCCCTTATTGCACGCTTCTCTAATTTCCCTTTTTAATGCCATCCCCAACCTCTGCATTACTGTTTGGGTGTCTATACACCACTCCCACTAACGTTTTCTGCCCCTTGGTATTTCTCAGTTCTACCCATACAGATTCCACATCATCAGAGCCAATATCTTTCCTTACAATTGTGTTAATCCCTTCTTTAACCAGCAATGCTACCCCACCTCCTTTTCGCCTATCTTTCCTGAATATTGAATACCCCTGTATGTTGAGTTCCCAGCCTTGGTCACCCTGGAGCCATGTTTCCGTAATCCCAATCATATCATATTCATTTACCTCTATTTGTGCTGCTAATTCATCCACCTTATTCCGAATGCTCCTCGCATTAAGACACAAAGCCTTCAGGCTTGTTTTTTTAATGCTCTTAGACCTTTTAGAATTATTTACTGTGGCCATATTTGATTTAAACCCTTGATTTCTCTGACTGCCACCTTTGTTTTTCTTCTTCCTGTCTTTTGCTTCTATCCCTGTTTCCCTTTCCTGTGTCTCCCTGCTCAGGTTCCCAACCCCCTGCCATTTTAGTTTAAACCCTCCCCCAGAGCTCTAGCAAACACTCCCCCTAGGACATCAGTCCCGGCCCGGCCCAGGTGCAGACCGTCCCGTTTGTTTCTGCAAGGGCAATTTTATGATGAGGCTTGAAATGAGGGAACTAACAGACAGCAAACTGGTATTTGATAGAAGTTACTGGTTCACTTTTTTGTGTTTTAAAAGCTAAAAATCTGGGATGCTACTGATGGTTTAATAATTGCCCATGAAACTGTGCCTCAGTACAAGGCCTGTCTTAAGAGGAATGGTAATAGTAGAAAATCTGAAGGAAAATGGGGGAAGGAAAAAAAGTTGCATTGCACATAAATGGAATGTATGACTAGTTAATAATGGTATTTCGATACAATGAATGAAGTCAGATCATCTAGATTACCCTCACTTTAAAAAAAAAAAAAATCATGTCCCATTCTAAAGGTCACCAGCCTCACTTCATAATATATTCCACACTTGGTGCAAAGCCACAGAAAAGTTCTTCGCCCTCAAGGAAAGTGATAGCTTGGCTCAATTTCTTCTGAGCAAAATATTTATTTAAAGCCCTACTCCAGGACTTGAGCACATAAAGTAGGCTGACAATCCAGGCCAGTACTGAGGGAGTGTTGCATTGTCAAAAGTTGCTCCTGTCCAAAGAGGCTCTTGTTTCCCTGTTCCAAAATTCAGATGGATGTTGAACAATACCACGACACTTTTCAAAACAGCAGGACATTCTCCCAGTGTACTGGCCAACATTCCTCTTGAGCAACACCATGAAAAAACAATGAACTTGTCTTTTCTCTCATTACTGTTTGTGGGATCCTGCTGTGCTCTCAATAGCTGCAGAAGTTTCCTATTTTAATAACTATTTCAAAATAGTTAATTGTATGTGAAGTGCTTTAAGGTGTTTTTGAGACGTGATAGTGTTATATCAATTCAAGTCGTTTTCTAGGGACATCTGCTCATGTATGAGACTACACCGTTTTTGTGAAGTAGATTTTCTAACTTTATGTAAGCACAATGTTGATGCAAATTTATTGATACTAGTATAAATAGTTATAAATGCTTGTTTTCTTTCCCCAAGAAGCAGAGTGAAGCAGCGAATGTCCTGTAATGGAGCCAGGACAGGACCAGGCTGATGGGCTACATAACAGAAAGGATGACTTAATTAATTTCAGCATCCCTGTGGATTATTCCATTGATTGCACAAGAAATGCAAGAGAAGAGCTGCAGGCAAATGACCCTTTAGAACTATTGCATAGTGGGACCATGGATCCCCAGTACAGTTTGTGTACTAAAAACACAGCTGGTGACTTGGAGACCAACACTGGGTCTACTGTACCTCAGCTTGACAAGGTACACCTGGACGATGCCATCTCAAGTACCACAGTCACTGTCTCTTATGTCAATCGGCCCCACCTGTTCTCTTCCCAACGGATATTGCAGCATTCCTTGCATGAGCAACCATTGCCATCGCTCTTTATTCCATCTGTTTGTGTGCAGTCACAGCAGATGTTGCCAGCCTCATTTGATTCATCCATACCTGCCGATTTTGTTGACGCATCATTTGAGAACTCCGTGTTGGCACAGTCTGGTGATCTGGAATCCATTAGAAGAGGCTTTGAAAATGGAATCGACTGTAGCATTGTGAGCCAGCACAGATTGAAGGCGCTGGACTTAGATTTACCAATAACTTCTTCTACTGTCCATGAACCTGGATCATGTGGTATGCCAGGTATGCCACTCGAACATACATTAGACACTGCAGAGGAGGAAACCTTGTATGAACAATCTAGTTCTTCGTCTGACATGGAAACGCATGACTCTGTGTGCCAGTTTTCTGGAGTAATGCATCAGGAAAATGAGTGGAGTGATACTGTAAGTCCTGCTGAAACTGTAGTTCAGAGCTCTGAAGTGCTTGTAATAAAACTGACTGGGTCTTCAACGCCAGAGAGCAGGCCAAACAACAAGGAACAGTGTGAAAGCAAAAACCTGCTGGGCAGGATGGACCACTGTGAAACGCAAAATGGTACTGGTGTTTTCACTGGGGTTAAAATCTTAAATAGCCAGTATACGGAGAGGAAGCTTCAGTCTGTGTGTGACTTAAACAGGAATTACAAAGACCAGGCCACAATGACAATAAAAACAGAAAATACCATTGAATTTTTAGAGGCAGCAGTACCAGCTGAATCTGAAGAAAGCCTGAGTGAGGACACTTTTGGTGAATTATGCCCAAAAGACTTCACAGAAGGGGAGCAGAATGTTTCACCAGATTGTGATGGAAGCAGAGTATCTTCAAATTCCATACAACCGTCACAAAGTTTAATAAATCCAGATGGTTACGAGAGGGCGTACACGGAAAGTGTCGGGACCAACATGTCATCAAGTTACAAAGTAGCACCCAATGCATGTGACATGCTGCAGGATTCAGAAAAAGGGAGACCTACTCCAAGTAACATCGCTGCCCTTCAACATATGCAAAAAACTGAGATCTTATCACTGCAGGGTACAGAAACTGAAGAGTGGCCACATGACGTAGAAATAATTTTAACATCTGACCTAAAGGATGAGAAAATGCATTGTTCAGGGAAGGATGCCAAAGGCACCCAAAATAACAGCTCAATGCAGGTCAGTTGTAACTCGGCAGATAGTATGGTTTCTCCATGCAGTGGAGATCCGACACCAAATATTGAAGTAACTGGACAGTCTCTGAGTAATGAATATAGCTGCAAGGAAGCCCAAAAACAAATTTCTACTAGTGATGCAAATGACGGCCTCTCTGCAGCCAAACCGAATTTGAAGGAGATCCCTGACTCGGTGCAGGTAGTTAACGATGTGTGTGAGAACAGCAGAAGTTCAGTTTCATTCAGCAATCAAACATTTCCTTCCTTGCAGAAGCCATCAGCTTCAGAGAGTAACCATCCCAGGATAAAGCCTTGCTCTCTTGAATTGCATAAACTAAACGTTCTTGAAACGGAGGGGAAGTGCGACGTTCGAGGATATGTATTAGACCTGAAAAGGAATAATGTTGCATCAATGTCTTGCAGCATTTCTATGAGTCTGTCTTTAGCCAAGTCTGGCAAAAGCGTTGATTGTGGAGAGGAGGCAGAGCTTGGTGAGAACTGTGATGGAAAAGGTGGCCAGAGCCCCAGTAGTGACGATGTATGCGAAGTCTTGTCTGTCCAGGCAGGCTCACAAATCCCTAACCGGAGAAAGCAGACCTTGGTGGCCAAGTATGAGGACAGTGAGGTAGTCTGCATCTCTGATGAGGAGAATGTTAGCTGTCCGGTCGCAAAAACTGATGCACATCAGGATCGGGCTCAAGCTCAGGATAATAAGAAACGGAGGACGCCATGTCAACAGCATGCGAATCAGAAGAAGTTTGAAGATCGACCTCTCCAAAATGATGGCAGCGCTGAGCCCAAGCATTTTGAAAGGAAGATTCTTCCGCCAAGGCAAAGGGGAATGAAGCTGGAGCAGATCGTGCAAAATATTGTAACTCAGCCCAAGTCAAGAACTTCCAGCAGCCTCGGTGAGAGATTGAGAAGAAGCAGGGACACACCGACTCCTACTCCCACCAGGTTTCAACCACCAAGGCGCAAATCATCCAGCTCTGCTGCAGAACAGAAGTCCAAGGGCGGTGCTGAGCTCTCTCCTTGTATCTGGGATTCCTCACAAAAAACAATTACTTCAGAATGTAAAATGCAAGAACAGAAAGAAACGGGCTCAATAGCTGCAGAGAAACCGAATACGAATAAATCTACCTCAATTCCAGGCTCGTGCCACGAACATGCAACAAAACTGAGCACTCCTGTTCCCCCTGCCATGTCTTTCTGCGGTGCCTCTTCGTCTTCAAAGCAGTCGACCGAGATCTCCCGGGAGGTGCCTACTTCGGGCAGTAAGCAAGCATTCGGCAACCCTGACCTTAAATGTCTAAATGGGAACCGAAGGAAGCAGGCGGCAAACACTAGGAATGCCACGCAGCCGAAGAACTGTGTATCGTCCCGGCAACGGTCTTCCCCGCCAAGCAGGGGGGGCACAGCAAGGAAGAGAATACGCAAACCGGCAGGTAAAAAGCGCCAGACACAGCGGGGACAGGCCTCCTCATTCTTTGCACCCGCAGAGCCAGAAATAAAGCTAAGAGCATTGACTCTTAAGGCCGAGGACCGACGAGATAGATACGATAGTTTTTCACCTTACGTTCGGGTAGAGGCAAAGGGTTATTCACTGTGTACTGTAGTAAACTATTCCGAGGAGGATAATAACAGTCTCAAACAAAAGAAACATTCCCAGCAGCAGTCGCACGGTGCCGTTCCAAAATCATCTTGCTTGACATTGGGCCCTACAATTAATGAGGCCACTCACAAAAGCTTTCTAGTCTGCTGTCTTTGTGGCCAATCTGCAAATGCTATGGAGCAAGGTGATCTTTTTGGACCTTTCTATCCTGGAGGATATACACCTTCGAGTAACCAAACTGCCCGGTCGAAAGAGCCCAAGACCGAGCCAGCTAGTGCAGTTGTCTCTAGCCCTAGTTGTACTTCCATTAGGAATGCAGTAAATAAAACTCCAGGACAAAATCAGGAGTTGAGAACGAGGGAAGGGGCGACAACCCGTGGCCAGAAACGCAGAAGTTTGGACGGTGTTGAAGAGGCCACAAAATGTTCTGATAGTAAGAAGATTAAGAGTGAGCCATCTTTAGAAGAGTGGTACCAGCCCCCATTGGTCCCAATGGACACTAATGAATACTGGATGCATGAAGACTGTGTGACATGGTGTGCTGGTGTATTTCTTGTAAGAGGAAAGCTATATGGTTTGCTGGAGGCTATCAATGTTGCACAGGAGACGGTAAGTAAAACGAATTGTAGCATATTGTACACGCATTAACCACATTTTCATTCTAGGATTTCAGAATATTCAAAAATGAACAAAGAGGAAAATTATGTGATCTTTTATTTTAACTTTAATGAATAATTTCAACAAAGCAGGTGGAAATAAAGGTAGTTTTTTTTTAAAGTTAGTTTTGGTTAACAAGTAGAGTTGATCCCAGATCTCAGAACCTTTAATCGCCTTGCGTCATAAGTTCGACGGAGGTGTGCTGCAGAGGTCCAGTAAACTGCACAGTGTGGTTTGCAATTCCAGTAAGGAAGCTTAGGAAAAGTAAAGGGAGCCTTTTCCTGTGGATAAAATCTGAGTTTCGCGTGTACACCTAAAATTGGCTAACCCATGTTCAACAACACGGTAGTGCAGTTTTAGGGAAACCGTGGTTTCAGTTTGGGGCGGGGAAACTTCCTTTTTGAAATCTCTTTGCCCATTCTAATGGAGCAAATGAAAAGAGGTGCAGTTGTATTCCCAGTTCCTTACAGCCTGACCCCTGGCTGCGCATTGTACAGGGACAGGCACTGTACGTTTGTTTAACACTCCATTTCTTGCTGTTCCTGATTCTGAATGCCCCGACCCATGCTGACCCATTGCATTACCCAGTTCAACTCCCATTTGTTTGCTCCTATGATTTCTCCAGTATTACGTCCCATGCCCAGCTGATTCCAGCCATCTCCTCCATAATTTGCCGCATGGAAATGCACAAGAACAGGCTGGGTGATTCTCACTTCCACACCCCTGCCCATTACTCCTTGACAGATCTGACGTTGTTTAAAATTGATGCCTTCCTGTTTCAATCTACTGCTGCTGACTGTCAGAAGCTTTAAATATTAACTTAAAATGAATAAATTTATTCTTTGAAAGCCTAAAATGGACAGTGTTTGGGACTGCTGAAATACACAAACTTGAATGCTCATTTAAGGCGAGATTATTGCCAAGAGGTGCATGTAGGCGCTGCGTTTTAGGACAAAGCTTATCTTGCATCACACTGTACAATTTTGCAATGCAGCTTCTAGTTTAATAGAGTGGAACCGTGTCGTTACAAACCTTATTTTAAGATTTTGTTAGAACAGTTGCTCCTGGTTCTAGTGGGAATTTGATTATAGTTAGTGCAGGAGCTCAAAACCTGATACGAGGGACACGTGATTAGACTTTGGCAGTCCCAATAGGTTGTTATAATGAGGCTTGACTGTATTCACTTCTGTGGCATTGTAATTAAACACAGCCACTAGATCAAATTTATCTCCATTATAGGATTACTGAAGTGCATTTTCAGCAGTCCAGAGGTTAAGTTAGATACATTTTTTTAACACTTACATTTTATATTAGTTAACAAAAGAAATCCTGTGACTCTTGCCATCCTTTAATTTGGATTGCTGAATTTCTTATTCATCATTCTGAGGACTTGCATTTCATATGGGCAACAAAGAGTTTGATTTCTATGACCCACATATGACGAGGGCAGTACATCAGGCTTACCCTAATGGACCAGTAGCAAAATGTATTTTGTGCCTACAGCGCTAACCTGCCTTCCAAAAAGCTGTTTCACTGATCTGCCCTTGGATATTTCGGATGTTTTATTCCCCCGTGTTCTATCAGTATATGCTTTTAATATTTCCTTTTTAGTGTGTGATTGTTTTTTGTATCTTCACATTCTCGGGCTGATCGACAGTCTAGCAGTCTGCCACGTGAATGCTCCTGTCATGGTGGTAGCCATCTTTATACCAGCCCATAGAGTGGTTAGTCCTAAATGGCGGGAGGGCTTTATGGGCTCCCACATCCCATACGGTGAGGGGGGGGGTCACTCGCTCACCGGACGCGTGTATCCTGCTGGAAGTTAACCCAGAATTATGAGCCGGAGTCTCGACTCGCAGGGACTGTCTGGACTGCGGTTTGAACCTTGCTCCCACTAAGCCAGAGATTTGCTCCAGTGTGTGGTGAGTCACACCCTCTCCAGTTGATGATCTCTTCCACTTGATTTGGCTTCTGCACATTTCACACTATTCTCTGCTGCCCCTTTTGCTCTTTCCAGTTTCTCCCTGCATGTTTTTAGAATCTCTTGCTTTCTCTATTAAGCTCCTCCGAAATCCCTTGCTGCAGAGTTGAGCTTTTTCACTTTCTCAGCGGAGCCTCCTTTTAGTTTCTCATGGTAATTTTTACTCTGGGTTCCAGTGCCCTATATTAATGCAATACACACAATGTCCAGGGAAACCTCGGTTCTGTTTCCACTTGCTGAGAAATGATGTATGTTTACTCTTCTCAATTTAACTGTACTGTAATTAATTTTTATGCATCACATAATTTAAGATGAATCTGCTGCCCTGTCGCACCACATCCACCATTGATGCTATCTTGGTAACGGGTTACATTGCATTTGGTGATTTTGTTTTAGCAAAATGGCCTCTTCTCAAACTCTGAAGCAGTTTGCCATATTAATTCAAATAGAAAACGAAACCAGATGTATTCACAGAATCACAGAAACCCCACAGTGCAGATAGAGGCCATTTTGGCCCATCGAGCCTGCACCGACACATATTCCACCTGATCCCCGTAACCCCTGCACCAACACATATCCCACCCTATCCCCGTAACCCCACGTATTTAATCCCCCTAACACTAAGGGTCAATTTATCATAGCCAATCAACCTAACCTGCACATCTTTGGACTGTGGGAGGAAACCGGAGCACCCGGAGAAAACCCACGCAAACACGGGGAGAATGTGCAAACTCCACACAGACAGTCACCCGAGGCCGGATTCGAACCCGGGTCCCTGGCGCTGTGAGGCAACAGTGCTAACCACTATGCCACCGTGCCATGTATTAATGTACAATTTTATAGATTTTATTTTTTTTCCTTAAGCCTCTGTGAAGCGCCTTGGAATGTTCTTTCTACGTTAAAGGCACAATATAAATGCAAGTTGTTTTACTTCTATTTAAAAATATATGTGGCTAATAATTCTAATGTATCAGGTAGCTATAACTTAAAATGCAGAGTAAAACCAGTTGAGTCACATCAAAGTGAACACAGCCAAGCTTTATCATTGCAATCCCGTGCTGACTGGTAGAGACATTTTAGCCCCTCTTCCTGCCATTTTTCTCTCTCTGACCTCTGCTGACCTGAAGGCAGTGACTCCTTGCTGAGGCAGGGCTCTGTAGATACTGGCAGCTCTTTGGTGTCTCGCCCAAATGGTCATTCTGCCTATGTGAGCCCCGTCAGTGAGTGTCAGCAGGCAATTGAAGTGTGGAGGGCTTCACGTCTTGAGTTTGATCCTTCACCCAAGAGCTGCAGATGTACTCTTCCCGATAACGGTGAATGGGAACCGCAGCCATTCTTTTTCTTTTCGCCTTTCCTAAACCTGGGTCCTGAAGCCTGAACTGTGGTGTGCCTACTACCACTATCCCATCAGAGCTCCGTTAACGCAGCACGAACAAAGGAATGAGCCTGGCTCCTTCATCATCTGTATGGCTCAATGCTTACTATGCTAACTAGGTAAGCCGTCAGGGTGGATGACCGAGCGCTTGTGACTCGGGAGTGTGGAGGTATGCAAAGAAGCACATGCCATTTAGTATATTGAGGCTGTTGCACAGACCATGTGCAATATACTCAATCTGCTGAATGTCCTGTAAAAACACACTTTGGTTTCTTGTTTCCCAAACAGTTGAACAGTACTTCAGAAGAGCAGTCTCAACTTCCATCCTACGTTATTTAATCCTTGGCCAGTTCCCTTCCATGCCAACAATTCAGGAGCTATCATGCTCTATGTAGCATTTGATTGCATTCTTCCAACCCTCAATCCCATTCCTAACCAGATAGTCAACCAACCTTTTTTATTCCTCTAAGGTCCTAATCCTGGAACCTGCTTTAGCTGCTGTTCCATTCCACATATCCATTACTCTGGGATGGGGAAAATAATTCTTCCTGATCTTAAATCTTGCTTGAGGCTTGTTAATTTTATACCCATGTCCAAGTTAAATAGCCTACCTACATCTACATTATTCATTCTTCCCAGCATTTTAAAGATTTGGATTATATTTTCTATCAGTTTTCATTAAGGATCAGCAACTTTTTTAGTTGCAATTACGTAATCATTTTGGTCCCTGAAAGATAATTTTTTTTTGATCCTAATGCAGGATTAAAGGTAAACTCAAGAAATGGATCTGACAAGAAAATGTTTCCTTATCTGTAGGAAGGAACCAGAGCATAAAACCTGCAGAGACAAAAGAGCCCAGCCAGAGTGTGTTTAACTGTTGCATCTTTCAGATACACATGATGTGGTTTATAGCAAACCGCCACACCAGCCCAGCAAGGACTATTGCTGTACGCAGTGCTCCAAACCATCAGCAGCATTAACTACTGCATTCGTAGCTTGGGAGCTTGTTGTGGCAGGCCCTTCAATTGCTTCGTGTCACCTCGCTGCCTCCTGGAATTGCCGCTTCATTTTTTTTTAAACAAGCGCATTGGATGTTTATATTGAGGGACGTTGTAATGAAATAATTTAGTCTTTCTGAAGAAGGCTGACTGATATAGCCTGGAGTTTTTGATTTGCTTTTTAGGCAAAATTACATTTTCTTTTTAAATTGCAAAATGAACCTGAAAATCAGATACATTGACGCCAATGTGGCTGCACTTCAAGGGGATTACATTATTCCCAGGTTATCTGCCCCAGCATTGAGAGTGCACAGGGCCTGAAGCCAGTTGAATTATTTAGAGAGCAATTGATTTAAAAGAAAATTAAGCTACCTGGGAGCGTATTGCTCTTTACCCCAACAGTAATATTCTAGTTGGACAATGGCTGCATTTATCCCTTTTTTATCTTTGAGAAGATTTAAAGTAATTTTTTCTCACTTCTCTTTAGCATGTACGGTTCTCCCAGTCGACTGCCTGGGCACTCGACCTGTTGTGGGCCTCTGTCGAAGATGTTTTTAGTTGCTGCCAGACGTTTTGTGAAAGCTGTCTGGTGTATTTCCACCCCTCCCCCCTCCTCCCCCCTCCCTCCCTCCCTCCCTCCCTCCCTCCCTCCCTCCCTCCCTCCCTCCCTCCCTCCCTCCCTCCCTCCCTCCCTCCCTCCCTCCCTCCCTTGTGTGGTGCCTTCCCTCCCCTGGAGAATTCTGGCCTTTGTTCAGTGCCTATCAATGACAATGCGGCAAAGCTCATTGTTTTAGGAATTGTGGATTTGAAACTGCCTGTTAACAATCCTTGGCATAGTATTGGAACATTGAACCACTATTATGATTTCTTGATCTCAAATCTTACAATATGTCACCTACAGACACAAATTTAAATATACATATAAAGATGAAATGCCAGCATCCTGAGCATTTCTTTGACCAGTATGTGCTTATTTCATTGCAGTGGTGTCTTGTGTAATTGACCTGATGTTTTTGTGAAGTGATTAATTCAGTATATCATGTGGTTGGGAAACAAAAATGTTTATCGAGCACTTTTGCTTGAAGGTGGTGTCCCTTGAAGTTTGCAGACTAAACATAATTCATGAACATAAGCAGTCTTAGTATCAGGCCTGCTGCCACAGGCTGCCACTTCCCAATGCTTTCTAGCATTCATTCATCATTCTTTTGTGAACTCACTTCTTTGTTTTCCCCAGCTATGTTTATCTGAATTGATTTTTTTTACATTACAGCTTCTGCTGTTGTGCATGAGGCACATTCTGTATCGTGTGTATTTTGCACTGACTTCACCAGATTTCTAAAAACTCAATCTTCTATTTAAATATAAATACAGTGACTTTGTTTGATGCACAGAGCTGGATGGGTGAGAGACATTCTTTCTGTCTCTTATTCAAGTAAGCAAAATAGTCAACTTATCTCTGTTTCCTGTGTGCCTTGTTCTTGGCAACCACATATTCCCAGTAATTTGACAGGAGAGTTTAGTTTAACATGACACTTTAATGTCCCCTTGACATAAAATGGGACATATAGGATTGTTTACAGTGTGTATCTCTTTTTAAAGCCTTAGTTTTTGGTTTGAATATTTTGGGTTACGGTGCATTTGTGGGGAACGCAGCAGACTTTTACTCTGCATCTATCTTGCTCTGTACCTGATCTGGGAGCGTTCGATGTTGCCGCTCGCAAGGAAAACCTTTTTATAGTTTGTGGATTTTCCTGGATGGAGAGGTTGTGGTTTTCCCATCCTATAATCTGCAGGCTTTTAAAATTCAAGCTTGGGGCTCACCTAACCCCTACTATGTGATTTACCTCGGCTTCCTTCCTACTCTCTTCAACCTTGATGTCTTTAGTTGTGAGTTGGGTATTCCCCTGTTAACCATTTGTGTATCCTCATATGTACAAAACACTCTTCCCATAATTATCAGTACGAGTACCAAATGCATGCATGTCTGTCTTGTGCCACATAACAGTCAATCTCCTCTGGCAGTTAAGACCAAGTGTAGTATTATGTTGCAGTTAGAGGCAATGTTCCCTCTAATTTTTTTCCTCCGTGGACCCTTACAATTTGCTGCACAGTATCCCTTCCAGTGGTAGCAGCATGTGAGCGCCCTGCGCAGGACCTCTCGATTGATGCGTGGCCGTGCACCTTAGGGGGAACATTGGTGAGAGGGTGGGGGGTAATTGGGGCAGGACGTACGGACTCTGTTCCATCCCCACTTTGGAGCCCCCATTTTGAAGTCCTACACCTTGTTCTGATTTTTGTACTTTCACTATAAATTCTGATGTCCACATTTACAATGGAAACTGCCAATGTACGCTTTTCACGCTGTAATTACACCCATCCTCCAGTGGTAGTATCTCGGCACCGCCAACAAAGGGTGGGTGGGTTAATTACAACGAGAAGTTTACATAGGCCATTTAAATTATGATAAATTAAAAGTCTTACATATTTTTTCATCACAAAAAATATCAAGCAAATCATTTCACAGTAGGCCCGTCTGACCCGGAGCCTGAAAGTTACCAGCAGCCACAATTGCCCACTAATTGATCTCTGAGTTTACAAGGCACTACAATATTCTGGGTTTGCCTTTTTATACCAGTTCCTCACACTGAGTACTTGGATTTGACGGAGCCAGCCAGGTTAGCAGCTAAACACTTCTGTGCTCCAGACCCCTGAGCACCAGTGACCAGGAGGTCAATAATAATTCTTATAGTGGGGATCACAGATCTCCAGTAATTTTTGATTTCAATGTTGCGAAAACAAACGCTTGTAAATTATTTTAAGTAGAGGGCCTTCTTTCTTTCTCTACTCTTTTTTCCATCTTCTCACTCCTCTGCTTTTACCACTGTCCTGTTTGTCTCTGCATACTTTCTCTTCTCATTTCCTGCAGTATTTGTACTGTCATGTGGGGAGCCTATGGAGGTGGGGCAGGGCTAGGGGGAGGAAGCCTTCTGAATAGGCAGAGTTGGTAGTGAAGACTTGAAAGAAGAAGCTGCTCCTTTACTCACTACTCTAAACAAAGAACGTCCTATAAATCCTCTGAGACAGGAGTGGCTTTAAAAGTCATACATGTGCCCTTCCTCAGGCCCGCTTGCTGCTGGTATCTCATCTATTACCCAATATTCCTGATACAAACATAATGTGGGTGTCCTACTGAAAGGAGGAGCATGGTGTGATTGACAGGAACTCCAGCCAACCAGTGTCGCATCATACTGCTACCAGGATCTTTCATATGAATAGAGTGTGAGGCCATGTGCCCTGGCAATCTGTCCCACGTAGCCCAAGCAACTTCCTTCTATTTGTGCTGCAATTCTGTTACTCGCTGTTTGAATGTTATGTGCTTGCTGGTTTGAAAAGGGTTGCACCATTGTTGGCGAAATCCTAAATCAGAATATCAATTGTCTGTCAGTATCTCCAGCTTGAGATAAATGCAAATTTATAGGAACATTGTTTGAAACTTTGAGACTCCATGTACCCAAGCAGCCCACGAAACAAGGCGCTGTAAACCACACTGTGCATGTAGACATTCTTTGCATCTCCCTGTACATGTGTCCTTTGCTCAATTTGACTGCAGATTTTTATGGTTTGTAACTTAGGGGATTAGGTATGAAAGGGATGCCAGTATTTTTTGTCCCCTTGAGATAAGGAACTACACAAACTTTCTCTCTCTTTGTCTGAAAGCATTGGCTTATCCCTGACAGCAGTAGGAAATATTTGTTGTATCCACCAATGTGACCTATTCATCAGTGTCTGAGACCGAATCGCATAGGCAGTAGCAAATAATCACTCACTTATTCCCTGATGATGCCAATTTGGTGTTTAAAAATAATTAATTAATTAATAATAATTGAGGTGAGAGTGACTGCCCTTGACGTCAACACAGCATTTGACCAAGTGTGGCATCAAGGAGCCCTAGTAAAACTGAAGTCAATGGGAATCAGGGGGGAAAACTCTCCACGGGCTAGAGACATACCTAGCACAAAGTAAGATGGTTGTGGTGGTTGGCGGTCAATCACTGCAGGAGTTCCTCAGGGCAGTGTCCTAGGTCCAACCATCTTCAGCTGCTTCATCAATGACCTTCCCTCCAACATAAGGCCAGAAATGGGGATGTTCGCCGATGACTGCACAGTGTTCAGTGCCATTCGCAACTCCTCAGATAATGAAGCAGTCTATGCCTGCATGCAATAAGACCTGGACGACATTCAGGCTTGGGCTGATAAGTGGCATGTAACAATCGCGCCACACAAGTGCCAGGCAATGACTATCTCCAACAAGCAAGAGTCTAACCACCGCCCCTTGACATTCAATGGCATTACCATCGCCGAATCCCCCACCATCAATATCGTGGGGGCCACCATTGACCAGAAACTTAACTGGACCAGCCACATAAATACTGCGGCAACAAGAGCAGGTCAGAGGTTAGGTATTCTGGGGCGAGTGTCTCACCTCCTGACCCCTAAAGCCTTTCCACCATCACAAGGCACCACCACAAGGCACACGTAAGGAGTGTGATGGAATACTCTCCACTTGCCCAGCTCCAACTGAACACCCAAGAAGCTCGACACCATCCAGGACAAAGCAGCCCGCTTGATTGGCTCCCCATCCACCACCTTAAACATTCACTCCCTCCACCACCAGCGTACCGTGGCTGCAATGTGTACTATTTACAAGATGCACTGCAGCAACTCGCCAAGGCTTCTTCGGCAGCACCTCCCAAACCCGCGACCTCTACCACCTAGAAGGACAAGGGCAGCAGGTGCATGGGAACACCACCACCTCCAAGTTGCCCTCCAAGTCACACACCATCCTGACTTGGAAGTATATCGCCGTTCCTTCATCGTCATTGGGACAAAATCCTGGAACTCCCTACCTAACAGCACTGTGGGAGTACCTTCACCACTCGGACTGCAGTGGTTCAAGAAGGCGGCTCACCACCAGGGATGGGCAATAAATGCTGGCTTTGCCAGCGATGCTCACATCCTAGGAACTAATAAAAAAAAATATGTCCTATCCATTTCCCCCCTCCAGACTTGCATTTCTCAGTACAGAAATGTTTGCAATTTCTGTCCACCTAGTCTGTGGTTTCTTTTTATTTTCAAGTAAAAATTTGTCTTTCAATATTTGGTCAGTCCCATGAGAAGGGGACCCAAGTATCTCCTGTCCCACATTGCGAGTGGTCATGCGACATTTGCAGTCCCATATGATTGAACTGTTGTGTTTTTGTACAAGAACGATGCAGAATTTTCAGTTGTAATGCCCTTGGGGCTGCTACTGAGAGTGAAGTCACTCATATTGGATCATAGTATAGTCCACCATACCTGGCTGAGATGTTCTCCCATTGAGATTAAAATGAAACTGAAAAAGGAGGCTTATGTTAAATGTCAGGTTCATAATATGGTAGAAAAGCGAGCAGAATACAGAAAGTGTAGGGGGGAACTGAAAAAGGAAGTAGAGGGGATAACCGAGTGTATAAGTGGGTAACATAGTCAAAGGAAGGGTGAGGCTGATTAGAGACGGTCTTGGGGAGGCAGAGGGAATGACTGAGGTACTAAATGAGCACTTTCACAAAAGAAGAGGACGCTGCCAATATCACCGTAAAGGAGGGGGGTAGAGAAATTGGATACGATAAAATAGAGGAGGTACTTAAAAAGGTTGGCAGCACTCAAAAGTAGAAAAGTCACTTGTGGAAGGAGCAAAGAACAAGCTTTCTGCTCATCGAGTTTTTCCTTACATCGCAGCCCTCCAATTTAACTGTGTACTCACTCAGTGTGGGCATTATTTACCAGTACAAAAAATGGAATTGGGTGCTAATCTCTCATGTTTTCATGTCCCAATCTTCCAGTCCCAGCATTGCTCCTTGCTTTCCATCCATAAATGTTATTATCTTTTTGAATCATTCATGGATTATCCCACAATAATAGATTCAGTGATAATCAAATCCATGTTACTCCATTTTCTGAATCTGAGGAAGGTAATGGGCAGGAAATCAATGTAATTAGATTATCCAAGCAGACTGTCTAATGGCAATTTCTTTCTCCTTCCAAACCATATTGGGTGTTTTAATCTAGGAGGAAATACCTATCGAGTTAAATGGTGCAAATTGAATGGCAGACTGGGTTCTAGGATTTGGCAAACACACTGCTCCCTTTCATTGACCCCTCGACTTTTAGCCCTCTTACCCAGCTACCTCCCAGTAAAACAATTCCCCTCTAGTTTTTGTGATGAATCTATTCAAAATGATCAACAGGATCCTAGCGAACAAATAGCTGAACATGGGCGTGATCGTATTTAATGTAGGTTGTACCATTGAAGAGAGGCAACTTTTCCATACTTGTCTTGATCCTAGAAGTCAAAAGGAGAAAATTGTACTCCAACGTGCAATGCATTGCGGCTGATATTACCATGCTCTTGTACGTCTGCCCCTTCCTCTCCATTTAAATGGGTGAGGGGTGAAGGTTTGCATCTCGTAACGCTAGTCGCATAAACACAGAGCCTCCGGTTTGACCCTTAACCCTGTGTCATGCTATTTTCCTTACTCCTAAAAGTCTCTCGTACACTGAGAGTATACGTTTCTGCCTTCTGTGAAAATGTTAGGTCATCTGCATAAGGAGTTGGCCTGTAGAATCCTTCCCTTGATCAAAGGCCTTGTATTCTGGGGTCCGTTCTAGGCACTCCTCTAAGTGACTCGACGGCCAGAAGAAAATTGGTGCCAAAGGGCTTGCCTGTGTAGTACCCTTGGCACTCTTAAAGGGGCAAGAGAAGGGCATTACGCTACTGTGAGTGGCGTAAAGAGTCTATCCACCTGAAGAAGGCAGAGTACAATCGGTGCTTGTGTTCTGCTTAATCAGATGCCTTCTTTACAGCTAGTGAACACAGTTACTGGATCCCATTTTTCTACAGCTCTATAAACACAAAATACTAGTCTGATTTATTGGAATCTGTTCTAGCTTGATTAAAGTTTTCATCCATCCTAATCACTCACATGGGCCACTGAGTACATAAGAACGTAAGAAATAAGAGCAGGAGTAGGCCATACGGCCCCTCGAGCCTGCTCCGCCATTCAATAAGATCATGGCTGATCATCAACCTCAACTCCACTTTCCTGCCCGATCTCCATATCCCTTGATTCCCCTAGAGTCCAAGAATCTATCTACCTCAGCCTTGAATATACTCAAAGACTCAGCATTCACAGCCCTCTGGGGCAGAATTTTCCAAAGATTCACAACCCTCTGAGTGAAGAAATTCCTCCTCATTTCAGTCTTAAATGGCCTACCCCTTATCCTGAGACTATGCCCCCTAGTTCTAGACACTCCAGCCAGGGGTAACAACCTCTCAGCATCTAGCCTGTCAATCCCCTTCAGAATCTTGTATGTTTCATGAGATCAGCTCTCATTCTTCTAAACTCCAGAGAGTATAGGCCCATTCTACACAATCTCATCATAGGACAGCCCTCTCATCCCAGGAATCAATCTAGTGAACGCTCGTTACACCGCCTCCAAGGCAAGTATATCCTTCTTTAGATAAGGAGACCAAAATTGTGCACAGTACTCCAGGTGTGGTCTCACCAAGGCCCTGTGCAATTGTAGCAAGACTTCCTTACTCTTCTACTCCAATCCCCTTGCAATAAAGGCCAACATGCCATTTGCCTTCCTTATTGCTTGCTGTACCTGCATGCTAGCTTTCTGTGTTTCTTGCACAAGGACACCCAAATCTCTCTCAACACCAACATTTGAAAGTTTCTCACCATTTAAAAAAATTCTGTTTTTCTATTCTTCCTACCAAAGTGAATAACCTCACATTTCCCTACATTATACTCCATCTGGCACCTTACTGCCCACTCGTTTAGTCTATCTATATCCCTTTGCAGACTCTTTGTGTTCTCCTCACAACTTACTGTCCCACCTAGCTTTGTATCATCAGCAAACTTGGATACATTACACTCGGTCCCTTCATCTAGGTCATTAATATAGATTGTAAATAGCTGAGGCCCCAACACTGATCCTTGCGGCACTCCACTAGTTACAGCCTGCCAACCTGAAAAAGATCCGTTTATCCCTACTCTCTGTTTTCTATCCGTTAACCAATCCTCTACCCATGCTACCATATTACCCCCAACCCCATGAGCCCTAATCTTGTGTAATAACCTTTAATGTGGCACCTTATCAAATGCCTTTTGGAAATCCAAATATACTACACCCATTGGTTCCCCTTTATCTACCCTGCTAGTTACATCCTCAAAACTCTAATAAATTTGTCAGACGTGATTTCTCTTTCATAAAACCATGTTGACTCTACCTAATCATGTTATGATTTTCTAAGAGACTTGATACCACTTCCTTAACAATGGATTCCAGCATTTACCCGACGACTGATGTCAGGCTAACTGGCCTGTAGCTCCCTGTATTTTCTCTCCCTCCTTTCTTGAATAGCAGTGTTACATTTGCGACTTTCCAATCCGCTGGGACTATTCCAGAATCTAGGGAATTTTGGAAGATGAAAACCAATGCATCCATATCTCTTCAACCACCTCTTTTAGAACCCTAGGATGTAGGCCGTCGGGTCCAGGGGATTTGTCGGCTTTTAATCCCATTAGTTTCTCTAGTACTTTTTCTCTACTTATATTAATTACATTAAGTTCCTCACCCTCATTACACCCTTGGTTCCCCACCATTTTTGGTATGCTTTTTGTGTCTTCTACTGTGAAGACAGATACAAAATATTTGTTTAACATTTCTGCCATTTTCTTATTCCCCATAATAATTTCTCCTGTCTCAGCCTCTAAGGTACCAACGTTTACTTTTGCTACTCTTTTCCTTTTTACATACTTGTCGAAACTCTTACAATCTGCTTTTATATTTCTTGCTAGTTTTCTCTCATTCTATTTTTTCCCTTTATCAATTTTTTGGTCAACCTTTGCTGGTTTCTGAAACTCTCCCAATCCTCAGGCTTACTATTATTCTTTGCAACATTATAAGCTTCTTCTTTCAATCTAATGCTATCCTTCTTTAGTTAGCCACGGTTGGATCACTTTTCCTGTGGAGTTTTTGTTTCTCAATGGAATGTATTTTTGTTGAGAATTATGAAATATTTCTTTAAGTGCTAGCCACTGCTTATCTATCACCATACCTTTTAATCTATTTTTCCAATCTGCCTGAGCCAACTCGCCCCTCATACCTATGTAATTGGCTTTATTTAAGTTTAAGACTCTAGTTTCGGACTTAAAATTAATGTGAAATTCTGAGAATGACTTGCCTATCATATTATGATCACTCTGCCCCAGAGGATCCTTTACTATGAGATTGCTAGTTAAGACCGGGACCATTGCATCTTTAAAAGAAAAAAGTTGAAGCAGAGGAAGATAGAGGACTGTGGGAGGGGAGAAGGGCGGAATTGGTTTGGATTGATGTAGCAAGAGTTGGTAATGATCCAATGGGGCAAATGGTCGCCTTCTGTGCTGTTATTCTAAGGGCATCGTTCACTGAAAGCTGAAGCAGACTCCGAACTGAGAAAATACAGTAAGTGGCTTATGTTTACTGTAATGAGAATTTTTCCATCAGTACTTTGTCCCACAGAAACGGGGATAACTGTTGCAATTGTTACTGTTCTGTCTTCTCCAAACTGTAGAAACAATGCGAAATATTTGTAAATGTCAAAAGAACCATTTCTGGGGGAAAACAAGTTAGCAAACTGACGGAAAGCTGCATTTGTAACATTGGATTTATGTTTCTTAAATACATGGAAACTGGGCTAGAATGTTTTTTGTCCACCTGCAGCTGATTCCTTTTATTTTTCACCACTGCTCCAAGTCTTTTAATAAAGCACATTATTAAACAAGTTCATGTATATTCCTCGTTTACCAAACCTGATCGACTTGCGGTAGTGCAGCTGCTGTGATGCTTTAACAATTAGCAGAGAACTGATGTTTCAACTTGTTAGACCTGTCTGACTAAACTGCCAACACACAGAACTGGAGGACTATCTTGTGTCTGAGAAACTGATAAAGGGGAATGGAAGGGAAACCACATTTTAATCTGTGATTTTTAAGAATTTAATTAATTGATTTCTACATTCTAAACATGAGACACAAGGTTTTCTTTTGGTTGAGTGTGTCACTGATCACATTACATGCCCATCGGGTTGATGAGATGATTGATGCCGTGGCAGCTTTGTTGCATTTAGAGGATTGCTGCAATGTGACGTGTTGTTAAGATGTCGCAAAACAAAATCAGATGATTGCTTATGAGAAGAGTTAACTCCGCAGAGTAATTCAGAAGGGGTGTTTACTTCCTGATTTATACATCTCCCCTTTTGGTGGTGCCTCGGGATGAAGTATCTTTTTGTCATGGGGGGAGGGTGGGTGGGGGGCAGGCTAGTTTGAAAAGAGTTGCATCTGCTCAACAGGTCATGTAACTTGCATTGTTTTCCAGAAGTCCCTCAATCAGGTGAAATAACGGCTAAAGTCACATTTTAGAAAATACATCCTATCCAGGGTGATTTTATAGGTCCTCCCAGCACAGCTGTTTTTTTTCCCCTTTCGGCAGCATCAGGTATGGTGACGAACAAGCCCTGCTGTGCCTTCCTGTGAGGTTTCAGAGAATCGGTACAGTGGGTGCTCCAGATGAAGAATTGTGAAATCTAATTGTATTGTCCTGTAAGATTTGACCTAACTTGTAATTTGATTTCTGTGAAACGCTTTTTTGTTTTGCAAAAGCCTTTCTGATGCTGACCTTGTTTCTACAGCTCTGTTCCATGTGTCAGAGAACTGGTGCCACTCTAGGCTGCTACATTAAAGGCTGCCCTCTTAAGTACCACTATGCCTGTGCTGTAGATAGTAGTGAGTATCTCTTCAGTTATTTTTGGTTATGATCAAGAAGGTAAAATGTTTGTGGAGTTGTGCCCCAATCTTTGCTTTACGTTAATTATTACATAACTAAATATGGAGAGCTGAATACAACCATTTTGTTCTCTACAAATAATGGGTCTCGCCGTGGTAATGCTTTCTGCATTAGAAAGGACACTGGTGATTTAAATTTGATGAACACTAGTGCTATGTGAGCCAGTAAAAGTAATTACCCAATTCTATTCTGATACTACAGACCCCTGATAATTCATTTATTTTGCACTCCCACAAATTTGAATTATCCAGAAATTCAAATTAAGCAATTGTATTAAAATGGCCTTTAGCGTAACTCAAATTTTCAAATTAACAGGAATGGGCTGTGTATTTAAAATGATGGAATAAATTATAACATTCAGATTTGATTTGATGAAACTGGTGCAGAGCTGAGTCAGTATTTGCTGGAGCCCATTGAGCTGCTTAACACTAGTTTTAAGTACTGGGCCATTGCTGCCTTGTTTAGTGTATCGGCACTAATATGCTTCAGGCAGAATTGTACTTAAGCCAATGTACTTTCATGTTGTGCGATATGTTCTTGTGTGATGCTGTTAATTCATCCCCTCTTTGCTCTCACAATTGCCCCATCAGTAATGACAAGCCAATACTTCACCCTAGTGTTCGACAGCTCAAAATGCTCTCTCCAGACGCAGCTCCAATTTAGAAGAACAAAACTTGCAGTTGTACGGCTGGCTACAGTGATCTCAGTATGATTTCATACTCCCATTGCACTGTGCTGAAATCTCGGTGACAATGCTGCTAAAATGTATTTTTAATTCACTGGATGAATTAATTATTTTTTGGGGAGGGGATGGGTTAGGAGAAGAATAGAAAGGGCAAAGGATCACGGGTGGTGGAATTCTCTTCAGTGACACAGAGGAAAAAGCAATTAAAGCACAGCCAGAGAGCTTGGTCCTGTACTGAAAGGCTCTGCATTGTCCCAGTAGGCCGGTGAATGGTTAATGGGATCTGTCAGCCGATAGTGTTTGATGCATTGGCTGATGGATCCATTATCCTGCTATTGACCTTTTATGTATTGAAGACTTCTTGTGTTACGAAAAACTGTGGTGTCATTGCTTTTTTTCCCCCTCCTCTTTTAAAAAGGGAAGGAAAGCATAGTAATCGAGCGCATCACCACATTAATGCACTAAAAATCATCTGTTATAACCAGCAGCACTGACAGATGATCGCCAGCAGTTTAGGGAGGAAAACTTCAGTTGCCTTCTCATAATAAGCATCACCATAACTATGGTGTCGCCAAATTAAATGGCAGCACCAAAGCTAATAATGATGGGACATTTATGTGGCAAAGTGTGTTTATTTCTTGGGTTGTCATTCCCCTTTAAATGGAATTCTGACATAATGCTGATTGTTATAGCCATTGTCACTTGCTGTTGGTTCCAGGTTATAGAATCAGCGGGGGAAAAATTCGGTATCGCCCATTTTGGGGCGCTAATATCGGCCGGGCGCAAAGTTTAGTGGCCGGCGCTAATTATCGCCTCCGACTGCAAAATTCGCCTCTATCGCCCCTGGAGGTGATTCGAGTGCTAAATCAGGCGCTACACACCTCTCAAGGCACAAACGTCGTGGAGAGAGGCGCTACCTCAGAACGCTTCCGAATTCAGGCGATGTCAGTTATGGAAGCCAGACACACTGGCGCCATCCAGTTCTTAAAGGGAAGGGGCCATCTTGCTGGTCAGCCACTCCCTGCTCATTGCAGTCTTGAATCTCGGCCTGGAGAGACCTTAAAAGCAATTGTGTTGGAAGCACTAATGGATAGGCCCAGGGAAAGAGCTCGGTGCTTGGGAACCTCAAAAGTGGTGCTGAGGGCCAAAACTCCTTAGGACAGCGTTAAAACCAAAAATTTTGCCGACAAAAAAAGGCAGAAAGTGCCCACCTTTTAAATGGAGCTCCTTCTCGACTTGAAAACGTTCCCCTCTACCTGTCGTTCCTAGTGGCAGGCGCAAAGGCAGGGGGGCGAGACTCAATATCCGGTCTGGGGCACCACCGGGGTGTTGCACGCTTGACTGGCGTCACAATCTGTGGGCGCAGGAGATCGTAGCAGTAGTGTTTAGTGCCGCCGCAAAACGACTGGTCAGTTTCACGAGCGGCGCTAAAATCGTCGTGCTTGGGCGCTAACTTCCTAGCGCCCCATTAGCGCCTCCGGGGGGCGCTAATGGGAGGTGCTAACCAACCGAATTTTTCCCCCATAGAATCTTCCAGCACAGAAGGAGGCCACTCGGCCCGTCGTGCCTGTGCCGGCTCTTTGAAAGAGCAGTCCAATTAGTCCCAATTCTTGGGTATTAATTAAAGATTGTGGCAAACTACTTTTCAAAAATAAATGAGGTTGGATGTTGTGTTTGCAGTGCTGGGGTCGGAGTTAACAGTGCTTGCACACCCAATGGTGGAGCAGTGATTGCTATCCACTACTAGTGGTCTCGCAGTCTATGTTTTTTGAGTCTTTGTTAATTGGGTCTAAATTGATTTCTGCTGTCTGAATGTGTCACTAAAAGTGAGGAATCCTGGTTGACCTGCATTTGCTCTTTATTCCAGAATGTTTCCTAAATGAAGATAATTTCTCAATGAAATGTACAAAACATAAGGTACGGCAATAGTACATCTTTATATTTCCTTAATCTTTCACCATGTACAAGTTGTGCATTCATTTTACCTATTTTCAGAGATAAAACCTTAATGCTTTTCACACATTTGTTTCATTTCTTTTTTTGCGTATGGTAAAGATCACTGTTAGACATCTTTGCCGTTCTGATTCGCTGCCATGTTCAAGGATTCCCTGTCATGGAAAATATATGTAGAAGTTATGACCAATTTACAGTATGCCAGGCTTAATTATATTTTTAATAAGTAACACTGCTATCTAAATATTAAAAACAAGTAAATAGGTAGAAATGCTTAGTGAAAATCTCATCTCCTGATTCCGGTGATAAATTGCTCTTGTTGGTTTACGATGTCATTTGAACCGTTTACTGAGATGATTTCTCCGTGCAGCAGTAACACCTCCCAACATTATCGACAACACAAACATTGAACATCTAGTCATCGGAAAGTCAGTCTGTAACTGATGGCATGAAATTGGCGGTGATTATTTCGATAAGTTTTAAAATCAACAGCAGTGTGACCTCAGTTTTAATTGGAATTCCATTTCTGCTGATATCTTGATCCAGTCAGCAGACGTGTTGAATTGTTGCTGTGAAACGTGCATTGTTAACTTAATATATAGTCTCGCTGCAAATCCTGTCTGTGCATGTGCTGGGATACACTTCCCTGGCCTTGTGGGATTTTGTTTTAGGGAGAGGAGAGAAATCTGTGCTTGGTACCTTTGTTTAGAATGCAAACTATGTTCTGCCACTCCCTTAAATTTTTAACTTTGTTTCTCAATGATTATCCTAATGTTGCCCTAACACAAGACATTTAATCTTTGTTAAAGGAGAAACTTGGCACAGAATTTACTGGTTACAATTTTAAAAACTGGAAAAATCACTGCAAACAGATTCAAACTATTACATGGGCAGCGGATGCAGAAATGCTTCCACAGTGGAATTGAGTTGCCACAATTTTAAGGTTAATGTGACAATGAATTCTCCCATTTCTTGGAAAAGTAACTGATTTGCCTCCTGTTCCTGTTGACCTGCCACAATTTTATGATATATAATGATAGGCTGACAATTCAGTGCAGGAGTGCTACATTGTTGAAGGTGCCATCTCTCCGATGACAGGTTAACCCAATGCCCTGTCCGCCATTCTTAGGTGGACATAAACGATCAGACTGGAGAAGAGCAGGGAGATCTCCCATTATCATGGCCAACATTCCTCCCTCCAGTAACAACACCAAAAACAGATTATCTAGTGATTCATTTATTTATTGTTTATGGGAGCTTGCTGTGTGGCTCTTGCCTGCCTAACAACAGTGGCTGCACTCCAAAAGTAAAGTGCTTTGGGATGTCCCGAGGACACGAAAGGTGCTATTTATCTGCAACTTCTTTCTATCACCAGAAGGCATTTGTTGTGATATTGTGCAATTAGTCCAGTGATTAGTCAGTTATTGTACTGATTTTTATACAAGTACTCCCTGCAGCTTAATGTCCCAGAAACACAGCAATTTGTGGAGCTCTGAGAGGGGTTAGTGTTTGCCTTATTTAAAAAAAAAACCACAATGTTTATTAAAATGTTTTATTAAAATTAAAAATTGCAGAAATTATTTCATAATTTGTGATTTTTTTTTTAATGGATCCAATAGTCCAAGAACATGATGGTGTCAAAACATTCACGTATAATTGGCAAGATTTTTCTCGTAGTAGATAAGTACTGTATCATTCAATTCACTTTGTAGGTCCCAACATTTAAAAAATTTGGTTTCAGCACCTCTGGACATCTCCCTCCAAAAACACAGATCTGAAATGCTTTACAGTGTTCAGTATTTCTCTGAACAAAAATCTACATTAGAGAGAGTTTATGTGATCCTTTCTTACTGCTTTTTAATGGGTGGGGTCTAGCAAGTTGGGAGTGACAATAAAAGGATCTCATCCCATGTCCCGTAGTTTTCAGGATTCCTCAAACAGTAGGATGCATTTTAACAAAAGCAAAATACTGCAGATGTGGGAAATCTGAAATAAAATTTAAAAAAACGCTGGAAACACACAGCAGGTCAAGCAGCAGGAATGTCCTCTTAACATCTTCTGATGAAAGGTCATCAACCTGAACTGTTAACTCTGTTTCTCTCTCCACAGATGCAGGATGCATTTTAATCCTGTTGTTTGAGTTGTTGTGCTTCATATGATGTATAAGCACATTTTTATTATTCTTAATTTATTGAGGTGTGGGTGGTGCAATTATTTTCCTATTGGGCAGCTCTTCAGCCATCACAATCTGTACTTGCAGCTCTAAAGATATTTTGATCATTCGTCACAGTTTTTTTTGCTCTGTGACTTGCAGAAACTAAATAGTATAGAAATATAACCGTTAACGTCGCAGCAGGAAGATGTGATCAATGAGAATTCTCTACTCCTCCAGCATTGCAGTTTATAACAGATATACCTTGTGGAATTTAATCCAAAGGACCATTGTACTGTTCTTTTACGAGGCACCAGTAATCTAACACTATGCTGTCACATGTGTAAGGATTTCAGATAGCCAAGAGTAATGAAGCCTCAGGAAATGTACAGTTAACAATGCATTATAATTTCTGTTAATGGACTATTCAGGGGACTGGTTGGTGCAGTGGCCTTTTAGCCCTGGGCCCTGGGTTCGAATCCAGCACAAACTGATGGGATGAAAGTCTCCTGTGCTTATTGATTGCAAGGGTTCGATATGAAATGTGTTTGGGCAGTCTTTAGTTCCTGGTGCGGATGAGCCCACAGCGCAAAATCATCTCTACCTCAGGACTAATTGGCAATCTCACTCAAAAGCAACGGGTGGCATATGTGGAAAAAATTATGATTCATCGTCGCTGGGTCAAAATCCTGGAACTCCCTCCCTAACAGCACTGTGGGAGCACCTTCACATGGAGGGCAACTAGGATGGACAATAAATGCCGGCCTTGCCAGCGACGCCCATATCTTGAGAATGAATGAATTAAAAATAAATTGCACTGGTCTTGGGCAAACCCATCATTCCATCACTACCTGCCATTGTCAATCTATATATTCTGCATCTGACCATGGTGTACTGTGTGCCCAGAGTGTCCCATCCCCCAGTAAAACCACAAAACTCTCTCAAAAAAAGTAATTTGTTTTCAAAATTGGTGAAGTTATTGCCTTCTAACTTATTGTTGTGAAATGAGTTTATTCTGGGAACATCCTGATTCTGCCCACTGGGGAAAGAGTGGTTTCTGTAATTAAACTGAGATTAATATCTGAGTCTGAAGAGTATTCTTTTGGGAGAAGGTTATGGGCTGTATTTGCCTTGCTTGCTGTCATATCTCCTGTAACCATTTTGTTTGCTCACTTACTAGGACAAAGCTCTGAAAATTTCAGCAAAGGGGGAAAGCAGGTGACAGTGATACTGAGGCTCGAGTCTGCTGAACTGTAAGTAGATTCAGTCGTACCTGAATTCATTTCGCACAACATGCTGTTTCTTATATTGTAGCAGCAGTGCTGACTTGGAAATGCAACATTTGTGGCTTGTAACCCATGCTTGTCTGTTACACTTCATGCAGCCAGTCTGTGGCATGGTTGTTGGCAGTTAATGAAGCTATTATTTTCTCAGACTCTTGCCAAAAAACCTACAGATTTCTGCAATTAACCTGATAATTAACCCCTCTAAAGAGGAATCTTAAATCTAGGGCAAAACCTGGAGACCTCAGCCTGCAGCACTTCTGGGGTGGTCTGTTTAGCCCAGGGAGCACCTCATCGAAATAGAAGACATCTTCAGTCACCTGCGTCACATACAGGCAGGTGGGCGAAGTTCCATGGGGGAGGAGGTGCTAATGATGCAGCCAGTGTGCTTTAACACTATCTTTTTTGGGAAGATAGTTGGTAGATTTTATTATTTACTTAATGTTTTATTTCTTTCTTACAAATTTGTATATCAGCTGTGGCTCAGTGGAAGCACTCTCGCCTCCGAGTCAGAAAGTCATGGGTTCAAGGCCTACTCCAAAGACTTGAGCACACAATCTTGGCTGACACTTAAGTGCAGTACTGAGGGAGTGCTGCACTTGTCGGATGAGACGTTAAACCGAGGCCCTGTCTACCCTCTCGAGTGAACATGAAAGATCCCATGGAGCTATTCGAAAAAGAGCAGGGGAGTTCTCCCCAGTGTCCTTGCCAATATTTATTACTCAACCAACACCACTAAAACAGATTACAGGAAACTTTCGATTAACCGGCCCCTAAATAACCGGAACGCTCTATCCACCGGCAAAATTCAGGAGTTGGTTCAGGTAACTTTTTTTTACTTTTAGTTACTTTTTTTAATTGATTTGTTGCTGTGCAAGGGTGTAGCTGCAGCTGTTGCTAAGCTACAGAGACGCTTGCAACTTGTGCCCATTGTTTTGAAGCACAGGGTTTGTTGCTTTAGACGGAGCTCTGAGCTCCGTATCTTTTACTATAGCGTTCGGTTATCCGGAATTGTTGATGAACCGGCAACACGTCGGTCCCGTCCGTGCCGGATACCGGAAAGTTTCCTGTATCTAGTCATTTATTGTATTGCTGTTTGTGGGAGCTTGCTGTGCGCAAATTGGCTACCGTGTTTCCTACATTACAACAGTGACTCCACTTCAATAGTATCTCGTTGGCTGTAAAACACTTTGGGATGTCCTGAGGTCGTGAAAGGTGCTATGTAAATGCAAATCTTTTTTGTTGTTGCAGAAATAAGCCTAATTCTGATTACAAACATTCTGGGTTTTTTTTTTACTTGAACAAAGTGATGCAGGAAAAATGAAATCTGAAAGTGGTTGCTTAATGAATAGAGTTTTAGGCATTGGTGGCTTTGGTCAACAGCGAAGATATGATAAATGGAACTCCTGGTACTTTAATTTCTGCTCAGTTAACATTGGAGCTATATGGTTTGGGAGGTGCTCACTGCACCGAGCGCCTTCATTTCAGGAGGAATAGATCCGCTTAAAAGCCCCAGGTGTTGAATGATGGGACAGAGGTTCGGGTTCACATCCATATTTGTGCAGCATGGAGAATACAACAACAACTACTTTGCATTTATATAGCACCTTTAACATAGTAAAACTTTATCGCTGCCGGACTGGGAGCCAGTGTAGGTCAGCGAGCAGAGCAAGAGGAACCTCCAGCAATTCTTGTCCCCCCCCCCCTTTTTATGGCAGCTTATATATGAAGCAAAGCTGCTTTTGCATTGGTGCTGTTGTAATTCGGATTCTAAAAGACGGGTGTTGGTCAGCTGGAACTCTACTGCTGGGCCAAGGGAGCCAGGTTTGGGAACTTAAACACTTAAGGAGGCCATTCTCTGGGAATCCAAATTAAAATGTTGCTGCTATAAAAGCAGCTTTTGACGATGGGATTGGGAGCCGATCACCTACCTCCCTATTCTACGGGTTCAGGAGTGTGCATAACACAGAGGAAGAAAGTAAGTGAGGGGTAAAGTCATAAATCCACCATGACACCATTTCGCTGAGCCGTTGTGGTATATGCTTGACTTGGATAACTAATGAATATTAATTCAATTGTCAAGCTGCACTAATCAGCATTAATTCAGCACCGAATCTTGTATGTATGCTGCAATTAAATAAACGTGTCGGGCATGATGGAAAACCTTGCGTGTTTGGTGGATTAGTCATATTCATATACACAGTGTCTCACTATCCCTTAAATAAAATACTGTCATGTTATCATTTCTCAAAACCTGCAAAAACCTTCAACACCATCTTGTTGTATAGACAGCAGATGGTTCATGCCCCATGATCCAAAACCCTGTCAGTAAACAGTGGTTATATTTAAATATAATTCAAAGCTTATAGAAATGGGCGTGACGTGAGGCAGTGCAGTTGAGGGGGGAAACTGATCCAGTCCCCGTGCCAACTGCATTAAAGGTTTCCGTGTTGTGAACCGTTTCAGTCCATTTCCAGTCCTGTGGCGCATCTCATTTTAAATAAATAGCAATGTACGTGTACAGACACTGCACCACCCTGGTTATGATGTTTGTGAATGAAATGACATTGGTCATTCTTGTGTAACCGCTGTAATATTCTGTAGGCAATGAGCCAAATGTAAAAGGATTTCAATTTGTGGCTTGGAAGGAAAGGAGTGGAGGAGAGGTCAGAAAGAAAGACTTGTATTTATATAACGCCTTTCACGACCTTGGGATGTCCCAAAGCGCTTTACAGCCAATGAAGTACTTTTGAAGTGTAGTCACTGTTGTAATGTAGGTACAAAGTTAAAAGAAACTTGCTACAGTTGTCACTATTTTCCCGTGTAAAATTTTGTATTTACATACACTTGGGTTCCTCTTCTTCACAGATTGCCTGGAGATGGACATGCTGTTTTGAGAGAGAGACTCAGGCTTCACTTCAGCTGCTACTTATTGCCTTCACAATGAGGCGGACTGAAGATCCTGAAAGAAAGCACTGTGGTCTCCCCTGCCCTTTATTGCAGCTGTTGGTTAAGTTGAATGAGTTAATGTTCATGGTACTTCCAAGACGATGCATCATTATTAAGAAGATTATTTCCCCCCGAATGTTAACAAGGCTGTTATGTGGGGTGGGGTGTTTCTCTGCATTGTCTGTAAACTTTACACCAGAGCTCAATACATCCACTACATTTTTCAGAACGAGCTGCGACAGGTTTGTGTACGTATGGCAAAGACAAACCTCGTATTCATAGCAATGACTAGGCTGTGCATTCAGAGCAGGCACGAGAAAAGAAAGCGATCTAGACCCCCCCAGTATGATACCATAATTATCTCGATGGTTCTTCCATGTGCATTAGCAGGGTTAAAAACACCATTGGTTCTGTTTCTAGTCATTAGCTCTGTGCACATTTTGTGCATAATGGCGTCATTCTCAGACATGCATGGTGATGCTGTAGTGGACTGCACTTAACTCTAAACTGCAGCACCTGAATTTCTTTGGGCCCTTTGAAAGCTGTGATTATCCTCGTAGTATAGTGGCGCTGTCCTCCTGCTGAAACAGCCAGTCTTCAGTTGGGTGTGCACATCAGGGGAATGTTGCTGGACCCAGTGCAGCCAGGACAGAAGCAAACTGCAGCCACACATTAAAATCTTTTGGAAATGCTGATTGGAAACAAAGAAGATCCTATTTTACACCCGTCAAATGAAAAGAGTCAGAATTGATTTGCTTACTGTAATCCTCTCGCTCTGTAGTTACAGTTGGCTGCCATAAAATGGGTTATTCATGGGTTTCAGTTTGGCATTTGCCACAGAAGTTAATAGTGTTATAGGCTGAAATATTAAAGCATACAAAATTGCCCCGTCACTCCCGCAGTTACCCCACATAAGTTTACTTGTTTTACAGTATTTTTGAAAACCTGCTGTAAATGACAGCCTCACTATTTTCTCCTTTTGTAAAGGGTGAGATAGGTTATACTGCTCCTATTTTTTCATACCTAGATTGTTTCAATGCTTTTTGAATCGATTGGCTTTGATGATCATTTACGGAGCTACGGTTCTTTTAAAGCGTATAATTGTTCTGCGTTTTTTTTTAAACAAAAATAAAATCCTAACTGCATTTCTTGTTCAAATTAACTATTGTAGCTGGATTAAACCACCACTTTATCCCACTGCGTTGTGTAAGGGCCAGTGGGCCTGACTCTGGGTAAAGATGGCCATAACAGTCTCAAAACAGTAAAAAGTACAATTTAAAGCCGTCACTGTGGCTTGAGTTACGACAACAAACTTTCAGTTTTGCGCTCCTGCCTTAAGCCCCTAGTTTTGCTGATCCCTGAAGGAGCAATGTAAGGCAGGTTTTGTTATATTTAATGGCTCTAGGTTAGAGGAGAGTTGTTATGTAGTCTTGTTTGTGTTTTTTTTATATAAAGGTATAGGCCAGCCAAGAGGGATACTGCAGTGCAAATACCACTTTTATTATATATATTATATATATAAATATATTTATTTTTAAAATTAATCATGCTAAGAATTTTTTTAACTCCCTTAAGTTCCATGTACTATCCTTTTGCATCATTCAGTGACTTATACAGCACAAACGTGGCTCAATAGTGAGAGCCATCTTGCAGCAGTTACTACTGCTGCCTTCTCAGAAATCCATAATTCAGATGCATGAAACCAGTCAGGTCATGATCGGTGGTCTAGAAACCCTTAGTGTGCTGATTAAACTAGGCAGCCATACAGTCGTCACAAATGCAGTGACGGGTGCTTTAAGAGTTAAAGGGCACTCCCCATATCTTGCCAAGTAATGATGGTCATGCAGAGTGCTTACATTTTCCTATCTTGTCTGATAATGTTTTTGTTTTTAAAGCAAATGAGCAGTCTGCTAACTTTTACATTTTTGCCTAAACTTCTCTCAAATTTCAGTTTCCTCTTCTAAAACATCCCATTAAATTCACGTGTTACTTGAAAAGTTGCTGTTCGCATAATGAACTGCAGCTGCTGTAGTTGTGGAAAGCAGGGTTGAGGTAAGTTTGGAAGAGCTATCCCTGCTGTGTACGTTGCTCGACTCTCGAGGTTCATACTGTCTCCAAAAATAAGAGAACCTGACGGAGCAAGGACAGGTATTGTTGAACCCTTGGATTATTTGTCTGCTGCAGAGTTTTAGTTTACCTAAAATACACTTCTATTTTTTTTTCTCCTTTTTAATGTGTCTGCAACATGAGCCATACAAGGCCAGGAAGGATCCTGAAATAAAAACAGAAAATGCTGGAAATACTCAGCAGGCCAGGCAACATCTGTAAAGAGAGAAACGGAGTTAACGTTACAGGTCGGTGACCTTTCGTCAGAACTGGAAGGTCCATGGTTGGATCCCCGTTTTATGCTGAGTTAGTTGATCTGAGCCGAGGCACTTGATGCCCCCAGGCTAAGGAGGGGAAATAAATTTGTCATGGTTCTCACTCCTGATCACTGTCCAGTTGGGAATGTGCACGTGGACTGCTGACTGTATCATGTTCAGTTGTCCATTAGCCAGCTGACCTCTACTGTCTTGGCTCACATGAAGAATGTCTACTGGGTGTGGTACCAGAGGGCAAGTAGTCCAGCATTGGTCACTTCAGGAACAAAAGGAAGACACAGTTTAAGAGATGGGGAGTAATGCAGTGATTCCAACACTCAATTCCTTGCTCATGGGTTTGACTCCCAGTCTTCACCAGTGGTTTTTACCAGTCACACGATGAGCTTGCCAAGTTATGGGCCAGGTCACTATGTACAGTAGGGGAGCATTTTGCAGGGGAAGGTGAAATGTCACATGGCCTAATGTGCCTAATTGGACAGCTGGGCAAACGGGCATTTATGCTCAATAATGTGTAATGAAAAAGCCGAGAGGAGAACACATGCCTAATGCTAAACTTGAACAGCTTTTCTGCAAAAACTCGGAAGTACTCAGCAGCAGTATAATCATTCAGAGGGCTGCATGTACACGGAGTCCGCCATTTTCTTTGATTAAATGTATTTCCAGCGCATTTAGATTATTGCAACAGGTTGGATTATTGTGGTTTGTAAGTTTCATTGGTCAACTGAAAAGATGATTATGGTTATCTTTCTGTAGCTTCGTTCGAATTATATCTTTGATGGTTAAGTATTGAGAAGGTTGAACATCAGAAGCGAGCTGATGTAATTTAGTTGTTCCTAAGCAACCGATTAAATGTAAAGGACAAAAATTAAAAAGGAGTATCTAATTTAGTTCAAACATTTTTATTTTGTATTTTTATAAAGGTTTTCATTGCTATTTCTCCCATCCTCTGTGTCCTCCCTGTGCTCTGCTCCGAGTCCTCCCTGTGCTCTGCTCCGAGTCCTGTGCCAATGCTGCTGTATGACTCGCCAGCAGGTGTGGTATTTGGAAGGTGCCGGCCCTTTACTTGGCACCTCACAACAGTGGCACCGCCCAGCATTGTGATGCACCATGTTGCGAATTACAGCAGTCACTCTTCACCCTCCTGTTTCATGACACATCCCCAGCTGTAAATATTTTTTACAGTGGTACTGTTTTTGCCTGGTATTTTTATATTTTCTCCTCTTTCCCACCCACTCCCCTTCTGTTCCTGCTTGCCCAAATCATTCCGCAGATAAACAAGAGGGCAGGTGACCCGATCCCAGGCCCTTCCCAGTGAGGCGGCCCTCCAGCGCGGGACATTAGCAGTTTGCTGCTTACTGATATTTCTATGAGGAATATTAAGGTGGAAGAATTTGAATTTGCTATGTACCAAAGCCCTGTTAAATCTCTGCCACACCCTTGCTTTGCTTCTTCCCTATTTTCAAATTGGTAAAGTGCGGCTTCCTGTCCATGGACCTGAAAACTCGTGTTAAATTGTGCAACAGATAGTGTCACACTTTCGTTTACTTATAGCTTCCACCTTCTTGGCCCTAGCGTTACATAATTATTACTGTGCGGTAAGTTTATGCTTTGAATGATCTACAGTGGAAGACATGTTGCAGGGACTGTTCTGAATCCCGCTTGAGCCTGATCCTCTTCTCATTCCACCGCCACACTTTCCAGCAGGGGTGTCTGGACAGTGATCAGGAGTAAGAATCCCGTCAAGTTTTCCTCTTCCCCAAGCCAAGGGGAGCTGATTGCTCTCCTGCGGAGATCAACTGGCATAGCACCGAATGGGGTCTGTGGCTCAGCTTCTCACCGGATAAACCTTGCCACGCCACTGGCTGTCCTGTTTTATTTATAATTCTCATATATTTGGGGCTGTGTGATTAGTAACAGAACAATACATACCATAGAGAATAAGGGCCTCTCCTACTTCACAATAACCTGTGCAAGTCAAGTGTGGAGGTAGAGTATTGAATTGGGCAGAAATGAGACAGGCCCAACCAGGAAATGTAGCATTCTCTCCTTGCACACTGCATTCTGGCAAACGTTAGCTATGCAAATAACAGGCCACATTTCTTAATGTCAGCTATGAAAGACTGTGGGATAGCCCTGCAAGAATAGATTTTGGACAAATGTTTTATTTTAATGGATATCGAGGCAGCTGTAGTTTGAGCCACTTCCAGCTTGTACAATCTTGCAGTTCTTATTTTCTAGCGAACCTAATTCCAAAACTGACCAGCAGCTCCTTTTGAATGGGCTTGAAACAAACCTGTGCATGATGCAAAAACAAACGTGTTTTAGAACTCTCTTTAGAGGCCGGTTACAGATTTCAGTTTTGAACCTTTTTCATTCTGACAGAATCTCTGAATGTTTGTCATCTGTCTTTAACCAGCGTCACTGTGATGGTGTTGGTAGAGCCATCCTACAGGGTACAAGATGCTGTCAACCAAATCACCACAGATTGATTTTCCACTGTTTTTCCCATTTTGCTCTCCGACTAGAAAACAATGCAGAAAGTGCTCGTCTGTCACATTGCCCCAAAATGAGGCTGAATCTGAAACTGTGTCTGCGTCATTTCTATCCCCTCCCTCCACTCGTTACTAGTTTTAAAACTTCGAGACGTGGTGGCCCATTACTGTAACAGTACAGATGCTTGCTTCAGATTACTCCTATGCTGCCAGTATTGCAATTACTCTGTCGTGCTTATTGTTTGGGGCGGGTTCTTTGCAAGGTTGTTGGATGGGGATGCTTTATAGGAGCCTATTCCCAGCTAAGTGTGGATAGGTTCCTATATTGATGGAGGGTGGCGTTGGGTAAAACCACGAATGAAAATGTACTGATTCTGCGAGCAGCCTTTATGTAATAAAACTGGATATCGCTGCACCATGACCAGAAAGGGCAGAAGTAGCTGCACATCAAGTCTGAGCTCAGCAGGCTGAGGCACTAATTAGCACCAAGAACTTCATGGTAGGGATTGCTCTCCTAATACCAGTGTTCACTTCAAATTGGACGGATATGTCACCCCGCGGTTGTTATACAGAAGCTCGGTGAAAAGTGCTCGGCTTGTGGGCTGCGATTTATTGCTTTTTCATTATTTGTGTTTCTTTGTACCGGCCACTGGTTTCCCGCTGACTGAGATTTAGGTTATATATGTATAAAATAACCTTTCTTTTAAATTAGGCTGCAAGAGTTTTATGTGCTTGTTGTATTTTATTTTTAAATTCAGCCTTAAATTCAAGTGGTATCTCATGTCATTTCTGTACATTTCTTTCCATAAATAAAGATGAACAAGTTTTGGAAATAATCAGTTTGTGGGGGAATTATTTGTGTGTAATGCGCATGTATGTATGCATTCAGTAGCTGCACTACACAGGAGGCCATTCAGCCCCTCGAACCTGTTCGCCATTCAGTTAGATCATGGCTGATCTATATCCTGACTTCATCTATCCACCTTGGTTCCGTAACCCTTCACACCCTTGCCTGACAATCTATCAATCTCAGCTTTGAAATTTTCAATTGACCCCCAGCCTCAACAGCGTTATGTGAGTTCCAGATTTCCACTACCCTTTGTGTGAAGTGGTGCTTTCTGACATCACCCCTGAACGGCCTAGCTGTAACTTAAGGTTATGCCCCTTGTTCTGGACTGCCCCAACAAAGGACATAGTTTATCTCTTTCTAAAGACCAACATTCCACTAGCATTTTTAATTATTTTTGTATTCGCTTTTAGTGATTTTTGCACTTGGACCCCTAAATCTCTGCTCCTTCATAGTTCCCAGCTTCTCACCATTTAGAAAATACCCTGATCTATCGTGCTTGGGTCCAAAGTGGATGACTTCACACTACCCTACATTGAAGTTTATCTGCTACAGTTTTTCCCACTCACTTATTCTATCAATATCCATTTGCAACTTTCTGCTCCCAACTACACTGTGCCAGCTAACTTGGTGTTGTCAGCAACCTTGGATGTGGGGCTCTCTATTCCTTTTTAGCCAAGTCATTTATAAATATATACTGAAAAGCTGAGTCCCCAGTACAGACCCTGGGGGACACCACTAGTTACATCCTGTCAATTTGAGTACATACTGATTATCCAAACTTTGTGTCCTACCTCCTAACCAATTCCCTATCCAAGCCAATTGGTTAAGTCTCTTCTTAGGCAGTCCCTCAGAACCGAGGATGACTTGCTTCCACACTAAAAATGAGTTCTCAGGCGACTGATGAGTCCAATGCGGGACCTACAGTCTCTGTCACAGGTGGAGCAGACGGTGGTTGAAGGAGCGGGCGGGTGGGGTGCTTGGGTTGACGTGTGCTCCTTCAGCTGTTTGTGCTTGGCTTCTGCCTGTTCCCGACGAAGAGACTCGAGGTGTTCAACGCCTTCCTGGATGCTTCTCCACTTTATGTGGTCTTGGGCCAGGGATTCCCAGGTGTCGGTGGGGATGTTGTACTTTTTCAAGGAGGCTTTGAGGGTGTCCTTGAAGCATTTCCTCTGCCCACCTGGGACTCTCTTGCCATGTCGGAGCTCCAAGTAGAGCGCTTGTTTTGGGAATCTCATATCGGGCATGCGGACAATGTGGCCCGTCCATCGGAGCTGATCGAGCGTGGTCAAAGCTTCGATGCTGGGGATGTTGGCCTGAGCGAGAATGCTGATGTTGGTGCGCCTATGCTGCCAATGGATTTGCAGGATCTTGCGGAGGCAGCGTTGGTGGTACCTCTCCAATGCTTTGAGATGCCTGCTGTACATGGTCCATGTCGCTAAGCATACAGGAGGGCGGGAGTCACTACTGCTCTGTAAACCATGAGCTTATCGTATGCCTTCTGGAAGTCCATATAAATCACATCCATTGACACTCCCTTGTCTACTACTGTAGGAGTCTCTGCACTCCTAACAAAGAATCAATAACTTACTGGAAGTTAACAAACTGAATTTATTGTCTTAAGAACTTTACAAAACAAGAAACTACAGGAGAAGCTCAAAACAGGTCTTTTCTCTTTCAATCCACACGAGGACTGGCTGGCCCCGCCCTCTACCTCTGACGTCATCACGTTTCCCGCCGAAGGGGACGTCACGTGACCCACGTGATGACGTCATCGCGTCAGATCGCGATGTTGTCGATCTAGCTCTGTTTAACCAGAGCCAACTTGAAAGGTAATAACATTGGTTACAGACAATTATGTAAGTCACTGTAAGAGTCTCTTCGTGGTTTTGCCACATACGCCCCCCCAGAATTGTCTTTAACGAAAAGAGTCAATCGCTGAGGAGGTCGGACAAGTCTGTTGGACCGACTCCGAAATTCCTGGAGGGGAAAACGCTGAGCAGGCGGCGAACTGGTAGGCAGCATAGCGTTGTCAGGTGTGGTAGTGGCCGGCGGCGCGGCGGCTGCGCCAGCTCGATCGGTCGTTCGAGGTCCAGGTGCGCAGGCTTGAGGCGATCGACAGAGATGGGATCCGGTTTGCCCCCAACGTCAATCATGAAACTCTTGTCCCCTGCCTGCAAAACCTTGAAGGGTCCGGCATACGGCGGTGCGAGTGGGGTACGATGGCCGTCCTGGCGCACAAACATGAACTTGGCTTTCGACAACTCCCCCGGGACGTTGGACGAAAGCAAACCGTGCCGTGAGGTCGGAACTGGGCGGAAACAGCGGGCCGCAGCCCGGAGGGTCTCTTTTTGTGTGGCCGCGGACCATGGTCGCGTAGGTAATGGCAGGAATTCACCTGGGACTCGAAGCGGTTGCCCGTAAACCATCTCCGCCGCCGACGACTGGAGATCCTCCTTCGGCGCCGTGCGGAGTCCTAACATTACCCACGGTAGTTTGTCGACCCAGGATGCATCCAGTAGGCTGGCCCTGAGCGACGCCTTCGAGGAGCGGTGGAACCGCTCGCACAAGCCGTTCGCTTGGGGGTGATGGGCCGTAGTGCGGTGGAGTTTAACGCCCAACACGGAAATCACCTCGTTCCACAGTTCGGACGAAAATTGCGGCCCCCGATCCGACGAAATATCCGCAGGGACACCAAAACGGGCTACCCAGGATGAAACGAAAGCTCGAGCAACGTCCGCAGATGTGGTGGACGTCAGGGGAACTGCCTCCGGCCACCTCATGGTGCGATCCACCATCGTCAAAAGGTACGTAAAGCCCCGGGAAGGTGGGAGTGGTCCCACTAAGTCGATGTGAATATCATCAAATCGCCATTCTGGGACCTCGAAGGTGGCGAGCGGGGCTCTGACATGGCGCTGCACCTTGGACCATTGGCAAACAACACAAGTGTTCGCCCAGTCCCTGACGTCTTTGCGTATTCCCCTCCATACGAATTTGGAGACCAGCAGTTTTTGCGATGCCCGCACTCCAGGGTGTGATAGGCCATGTAAGGCATCGAAAATCGTACGACGCCATTTAGACGGGACGATCGGACGGGGTGCACCCAGCGAACGTCGCAGAGCAGAGTGGTACCTGCGGAATGGAAAGGCACATCCCTCGGCTGGAGGCTGTTTGGAACCGAACGAAAACCTTGGGTCTCCGGGTCGTCCGCTTGGTCAACCGCCATCTGTGCGTAGTCAATGCCCAATTGGACGGCCTGGACGGCGGCGCGGGATAGGCAATCGGCGACGACGTTGTCCTTACCGGCCACATGTCGGATGTCGGTGGTGAACTTCGATATGTACGTCAGCTGCCGTTGCTGCCGAGCCGACCATGGTTCCGCAGACTTGGCCATTGCAAACAGCAATGGCTTGTGGTCGACAAACGCGATGAAGCGTCGTCCTTCGAGGAGGAAACGGAAATGGCGGATGGCCAAAAACAAAGCCAACAGCTCTCAACCGAAAGTACTGTACCGGCGTTCATGCCGTTGTAGCTGGCGGCTAAAAAAGGCCAGGGGTTGCCACGCGCCGTCGACCCACTGCTCCTGGACGGCCCCCACCGCGTAGTCTGACGCGTCCGTCGTGAGAGCGATGGTGGCTCCCGGGGGTGTGCTAACATGGTCGCATTGGCGAGTGCGGCTTTCGTCTCCTCGAAAACACGATCCATGTCCTGTGACCATACCACAGGGTCCTTTCCCGTCGAGCCTCTGAGGGCCTCATATAGAGGACGCATGAGCTGTGCAGCCCTGGGGATGAAACGATGATAGAAGTTAACCATCCCCAGGAACTCCTGTAAAGCTTTCACGGATTTCGGTTTCGGGAACGCCGCAATTGCTTCCACCTTGACCCAAAGTGGCGTTGCCCCCGTGGGGGTTATGCGGTGGCCCAGGAAATCCAGTTGCGATAGGCCGAAACGGCATTTGTCCGAGTTAACGATGAGGCCATGCTGCTGAAGCCGTCTGAAAAGGACCCGAAGGTGCTTGAGGTGTTCCTCCTTGGAGGTGCTGGCAACCAGAATATCGTCCAAATAAACAAACAGAAAGTCAAGGTCCCGCAGGACTGAATCCATGAGGCGCTGAAACGCCTGTGCCGCGTTCTTAAGCCCAAAGGGCATTCGCAGGAATTCAAAGAGTCCAAAGGGGGCAATTACCGCTGTCTTTTCGACATCCTGAGGGTGCACCGGCACCTGATGATAACCACGGACGAGGTCAATTTTGGAGAAGATGGACGTCCCCGCCAAATGTGCTGAGAAGTCCTGTATATGGGGAATTGGGTAGCGGTCGGGCGTCGTTATGTCATTGAGGCGGCGATAATCCCCACTGGGCCGCCATCCCCCGCCAGGCTTGGGGACGATGTGGAGAGGGGAGGACCGGGGCTACTGGACCGACGGATGATCCCCATTTTTTCCATCACGTGAACTCCGCCTTTGCTGCCGCTAGCTTGCTGGGCTCTAAACGTCGCGCCCTGGCGTAAACGGGCGAGCCGGTAGTCAAAATATGGTGCTCCACCCTATGCTTGATGGTCGGAGCCGAAAAGTTGGGCTTCGTCAGCTCGGGGAAATCCTCGAGGAGATGGGCGAAATCGTCGGGCTGCGGCCGCGCACATGAAAGCGTGTGTGACGCAGCCGTGCTGCGCGCCCCCGAAATATCGTCGAGCGTGGCGGCGCGAACGAGGCGTCGATTTTTCACGTCCACCAACAGGCCGTTGGCGCCTAAAAAGTCAGCACCCAACAGGGCCTGTGAGATTTGAGCGGTGATGAAATTCCAGCTGAAAAACTGTCCACCGAAACATACTCGGACGAGGCGCTTCCCGCAAGTGCGGATCGAACCCCTGTTGGCCGCTTGCATAGGGGGACCACGGCTGCCGGAGCGAAGGTCTATGACCGAGGCGGGCAGTATGCTGCATTGCGCCCCCGTGTCGCATAGAAAACGACGGCCGGAGATGGAGTCGGTTACGTAGGTGAGATTCCCGGAAGCACCGATCGCCATCGCGGCCGCGGGGGAAGTACTGGGACCGGCGTGCTTGACTCGCGGCGGTCTATTCGACGGTCTGGTAATGAAACTGCACGGCGAGCGGCAGCAGCGGGCCTTCGGGCCGAAACGGGCGTGGTAGTAGGAGAAACCGGTCGTCGGAGGCGCCTTTGTCGGGGCCGGGCTCTTCGTGGCGGGGCGTTGCGCGAGGGCGCAGTATTGTTGCCGGACCGCGTAAATCTTATCCGCCTCTTCGGCGAGCGCGACGCAGTCTGCGGTTTCTGCTCGGGCGAGGGACGCCTGTACTTGCTCAGGAAGTTGAGTAAGGAACAGTTCGCGAAACAGAAAGCACTGGGGCTCGGACCCCAGGAGAGTCAGCATATGACTCATCATTTCCGAGGGTTTGGAGTCTCCTAACCCTGGTAGAGCCAGTAAACGGCGAGCGCGCTCCGCTTTGGTGAGACCAAATACCTGCAGCAATCGTGTCTTGATGGCGACATACTTGTCAGCAGTCGGAGGACTCTCTAGCAGGCTGATGATTTTCGACGCCGTCGAGCTCTCGAGGGCGGAGACCACGTGGAGATATCTGGTCTGATCCTGAACGATGTTGCGGAGCTCAAATTGCGCCTCGGCTTGCACAAACCAAGAGGCTGCCTGTTGTTCCCAGAATTGGGGGAGCTTCAAGGCCACTGCATTGGCCTCCATCACTGTCCTGTGTTCGGCGTTCACCGCAAAAAACGATCGCGAGGAATCAGGGTCACCAATGTAGGAGTCTCTGCACTCCTAACAAAGAATCTATAACTTACTGGAAGTTAACAAACTGAATTTATTGTCTAAGAACTTTACAAAACAAGAAACTACAGGAGAAGCTCAAAACAGGTCTTTTCTCTTTCAATCCACATGAGGACAGGCTGGCCCCGCCCTCTACCTCTGACATCATCATGTTTCCCGCCGAAGGAGACGTCACGTGACCCACGTGATGACGTCATCGCGTCAGATCGCGATGTTGTCGATCTAGCTCTGTTTAACCAGAGCCAACTTGAAAGGTAATAACATTGGTTACAGACAATTAATGCTAGAGGTAATAACATTGGTTACAGACAATTAATGCTAGAGGTAATAACATTGGTTACAGACAATTATGTAAGTCACTATAAGAGTCTCTTAGTGGTTTTGCCACACCACGTTAGTTACATCCTCAAAAAACTAAACTAGGTTTGTTAGACATGACTTGCCCTTTACAAATCTATGCTGGCGCTCTCTCTCATCAGTTCACATTTATCCAAGTGCTTAGTCATTCTGTTCCTAATAACAGATTCTAATGACTTCCCCACAACAGATGTTAGACTAATGGGCCTGTAATTTTCTAATTTATCTCTCCTGCCCTTCTTAAATACTGGAGTGATGTTGGCAATTTTCCAATCCAAGGGGACAATTCCTGAATCAACTTATTCAAATTAAATGGTGTTCTTGGTTTTTTTTAAAGTGTCTGCCTACACATGAGATGTATTCAGATTTGAACTATTTTCTAACCAATTGGTAAATTAGGATCCTTGGTTAGCAGAGAAGTTATTGGGTTATATTGTCACATGCTCCTAAGTGTTATAACGGAAGTGATCTGCACCTTTACCATTTTTACTTTGTGTTTCATACTGGCCAGAGGCTGCCCGGGAAGAAAGACCTTGTGTTTCATGCTCCTCTTCAGTGGTTTTGTAACGCCAGTGAATCTTTCCCTGGTGGAGCAGTATCTGGCAGCTGTGCCAAATCATGCGCTCAGATCTGACACTCACCATGTGGCATATTATCTTCTGTTTCCCCCTGCCTCGGCATTATGGTTGAAGAACTGTTTATGATCAATTTGTTTTGTGAATGAAAGGATTTAGGTTACAGGACACACTTGCATCTCACAAACTGAGAGACTTCATTTTTTTTGTTACAAAAGCAATGGCCTCTACTTGTACAGTCCTGTGCTTTAGTGCTTGCTACTGTCCATACACTGTTGTTTTATTGTTATTGATAAGCTGGCGCATGTACAAGAAACAAGGATGTTTCACAAATAAAACTTTCATCTGTGTTGTATGTACCAATACTTAAAAGTTATGCCCATTTCAGAATTATGGACTTCTGATGAGACAGTAAACCGATGCCCCTTTTGCCTGTTCTGGTGGTTTAGAGGAACATTAAAGATCCCATTACACTATTCGAAGAGCAGCTGCTGTCTTGGATAAAATTCCTACCTCGAGTAATTCCACCAAAAACAGCTTAACTACTCATTCATCTTGTAACTGTATGTGGGATCTTGCTGTGCACAATGGACTACCTCATTTGCCTACAGAACAGTCACTGTGCTTCAAAATAATTAATTGTATGGAAAATGTTTTCAGATGTTTCTGAGACGTAATAAAGCACTCACACTGTAAATAGAAGCTCCTGGGCCGGGGAGGGGAAAAAATCGGCAGGCATTCCCATTTCAATGACGCTTGCTGGGAAGTGTTTATGGACCTCCGCTGAGGCTAGGATTGGGTGATGCCCTCTCCAAGACACTGTCTGTGGTCACACATCAATAATGTTGAGGTACTGGTGGACTGGTAGAGCCCGTGGACTGACACCTCAAACACTATCAGTACTGGGGGATTAATGGTGCAGCTCTGTAACTGTGTCACTGGAGTTCCATCAACTAATCAGAAAGTGAATCAAATTAAAATTTCGCCCTTTGGTTTCTTTCCCCTTGTTTCTTATACCTTTATTTTAATATTACTTTTAACCATTTTCTAATGTATCCTGTTCATTCTATAACTTTACTAATTTTTTTGTTACTCTTGGGCATTGATGCAACTGTGAAATGGTTTTCTCTATTGCATCAGAAGGAATGAGATTGAGTGGCAGGATGTGGAAACTTACACAATAAGTTGCCTTGTGGCCTGACCATACCCGGATAAGATTGGTGGCGTCAGTCTGCTGTGCCGAGAGCAGAAGGCATTGTCTTCATATTCGCAGATCGCCCCCCCCCGGCCAGACTGGGCCACCAGGGAGTTGGAAAGAGAACCCACCGTCTGCTCGAATAGATAGCTTAAGCCTAACATTACTGGAGGCTGAAAATGGAGGTTAAATCAGTTACTTTAAAGCTAATTTGTAGCTCGCTCCACTTAACGTAGCATAATTATCATTTTAGTTAAGTATGTGATTATCGTATCGATTTAATGAATGAATCGATCAATTAAAATGGAAATAAGAAAGAAAAACAATCTATGCAGAGCCTACAGATAATTTTGAGGTGTGTAGAAGAAATATGTTAACTGGACTAAAAAAAAGTGCAGAGAAGAGTAGAGAGCAACATTGTGAAAAATGTTAACCAAATAATAAAACCACTTTCAGTTCATAACAGCAAGAGAGTCATTAGGGAGGAAGTTAGAACTCTGAAGAATTTTTTAAAAAAGGTAAAATAATTGAAGAAGGAAAAGTAGTAGGATTAATGATTAATTAATATTACACCACCATGAGCCAGCCCAGTTTCAAGCAGTTGTTTGGGGTGGGGATTCACCCTCCCCACTCCTGCTACCTTCATTTTATGCCCCAAGAACACCCAAAAATGAGCAAAAGTCTGGCCTCAGTTACTTTTTTTGGGCGGGGGGGGAGGGAATTCCGATCCCTTCACTCCCTATGTCCCAAAAAAGTACTTTCACATCTCAGGATAAACAGATAGATTTGTTGTGTGCCCAGGGATCACACACCACTATATTTCGGTTTACTAGTTTTATCACATGCCCTCGTGACCTTCTTTGAGTTCACTAGGCAGCAGAGTAACACTACACTAGACTGTGACTTAGACTTTAACTGCCAAACAAATTTACTAAACAGTAAAAATATAAGTAGCAATTACATATTGTTGATATTAAGCTTAATTTAAGTAAGTAAATAAGAATTAGTCACTATAACTATACATAATATTCTGATGTGGGGGATTTTTTCCCCCTTTCTCACCATCACACAGGTTCTCTGGATTATCTCTCCAAAAGCTTCATATTGATTTCTCAAATTTCTCAATTTGACAAACTAAGAAATACTTTGCAAAAACAACTGGGACCAAGCAAATTGTAAATTAAAACAGCTAAAGTCCAAAAGAAATGTATGTTCAAATCTGTCCCATAAGATGTTTGTATTTGAATTGATAAGCCCCTCTTCAACTGATTGTATCAAAATAAGATTGAACATTTTCTTTTATGTGAGTTGAGCTGGTTTTTAACTCCTGGTGTATTGTGAGACAGAGTATAGAAGCAAATACACATGAAACATTCCTAATAGTTTAAAAATCAATGAGAACCCAGGGTAAAACATGGAACTGGGTAAGAAGTTGGATTTAAAAATAGGAAACAGATGGCACGAGAGAGGTGGAGTGTGTAATTGGGGAGGGGCGGTGCTGAGTGGAATATCGAAGGAATCAGTGCTTGGGTCCCTGTAGTTTATCATTACCATAAATGCCCTGGTGCAGAAACCAATTCCAAGCTTGTTATTTTGTAGACAACACTACAAACAGAGTAACAGACAAAGGATGTACTTTAAGCAGAAATAAAAACAGAAAATGCTGGAAATACTCAGCAGGTCAGGCAGCATCTGTGGAGAGAGAAACAGAGTTAACGTTTCAGGTCAATGACCCTTCGTCAGAACTGGAAAAAGCTGGAGATGGAACAGGTTTTTAAGCAAGTGTAGGGGCAGGGAAAGGGAGGAGGGGAGGAAAGAACAAAAGGGAAGGTCTGTGATAGGATGGAAGGCAGGAGAGATTAAGAGACAAAAGGGATGATGGTGCAAGGCAAAAGGAGATGGTAACGGGACAAGTTAAACAAAAGATGGCTCTAGATGAAGTGTAAATGGCGCTGGCAGAATGAAAGACAGCTGCCATGTGGGAGAGAGGAAAAAAAAGACTAGGGGCAGAGGTTATGGTCTGAAATTGTTGAACTCTATGTTGAGTCCAGAAGGCTGTAAAATGCCTAATCGAAAGATGAGGTGCTGTTCGTCGAGCTTACATTGAGCTTCATTAGCAGTGTAAGAGGCCAAGGATGGTGAGGTCTAAGTGGGAGTGGAGTGGAGAATTAAAGTGACAGGCGACCGGAAGCTCGGGGCCACCCTTACGGACTGAACGGAGGTGTTCCGCAAAACGGTCACCCAATCTGTGTTTGGTCTCCCCAGTGTAGAGGAGACCGCATCATGAGCAGCGAATGCAGTATACTAAATTAAAGTTCAAGTAAACCATTGTTTCACTTGGAAGGAGTGTTTGGGGCCCTGGACAGTGGGAAGGGAGGAGGTAAAAGGGCATATGTTGCATCTCCTGTGCTTGCACAGGAAGGTGCCGGGCGAAGGGGAAGAGGTGTTGGGGGTGATAGAGGAGTAGACCAGGGTGTCGTGGAGGGAGCGGTCCCTTCGGAATGCTGAAAGGGGAGGTGAGGGGAAGATGTGTTTGGTGGTGGGATCACGCTGGAGGTGGCGGAAATGGCGGAGGATGACCCATTGAATGTGGAGGCTGGTGGGGTGAAAGGTGAGGATAAGGGGAACCCTATCGTGGTTCCGGGAGGGAGGGGAAGGAGTGAGAGTAGAAGTGTGGGAAATAGAATGGACATGGTCAAGGGCCGCATCAACCACGGTAGAGGGGAATCCTCGGTTGAGGAAAAAGGAAGACATGTCGGAAGCACTAGTATGGAAGGTGGCATCGTCGGAGCAGATGCGGCGGAGACGGAGAAACTGGAAGAATGGAATAAAGTCCTTACAGGAAGCGGGGTGGGAGGAAGTGTAGTCCAGATAGCTGTGGGAGTCAGTGGTCTTGTAGTGAATGTTTGTCAATAGCCTATCCCCAGAGATGGAGACAGAGAAGTCAAGGAAGGGAAGGGACTAGGGTCCTGAATTTAAATAAAGGAAACTCTTCTTCTTAGGCAGTCCCTTGGAACTGAGGATGACTTGCTTCCACATTAAAAATGAGTTTGCAGGTGACTGATTCCAATGCGGGACCTACAGTCTCTGTCACAGGTGGGGCAGATGGTGGTTGAAGGGGCAGTTGGGTGGGGTGCTTGGGTTGACGTGCGCTCCTTGCGCTGCCTGCGTTTGGCTTCCGCTTGCTCCCGGCGAAGAGACTCGAGGTGTTCGGCGCCTTCCCAGATGCTTCTCCTCCACTTTGTGCGGTCTTGGGCCAGGGATTCCCAGGTGTCGGTGGGGATGTTACACTTTTTCAAGGAGGCTTTGAGGGTATCCTTGAAGCGTTTCCTCTGCCCACTTGGAGCTCTCTTGCCGTGCCGGAGCTCCGAATAGAGCGCTTGTTTTGGAAGTCTCGTATTGGGCATGCGGACAATGTGACCCGTCCATCGGAGCTGATTGAGCGTGGTCAGAGCTTCGATGCTGGGGATGTTGGCCTGAGCAAGAACACTGACGTTGGTGCGCCTATCCTGCCAATGGATTTGCAGGATCTTGCGGAGGCAGCGTTGGCGGTACCTCTCCAGTGTTTTAAGGTGCCTGCTGTACATGGTCCATGTCTCTGAGGCATACAGCAGGGCAGGTATCACTGCTGCCCTGTAGACCATGAGCTTAGTGCCGGGTTTGAGGTCCTGGTCTTCAAACACTCTCTTCCTCAGGCGACCGAAGGCTGCACTGGCACACTGAAGGCAGTGCTGGACTTCGTCGTCGAAGTCTGCCCTTGTTGACAGTAGGCTCCCGAGATATGGAAAGTGGTCCACGTTGTCCAAGGCCTTGTCGTGGATTTTGATAATCGGGGGGGCAGCACTGTGTGGCGGGGGCAGGTTGGTAGAGGACCTTTGTCTTTCAGATATTTAGTGTAAGGCCCATGCTCTCGTATGCTTCGGTGAAGGTATTTACGATGGTTTGGAGTTCGACCTCCGAGTGAGCGCAGATGCAAGCATCATCTGCATACTGTAATTCGATGACGGAGGATGGGACGACCTTGGATCTGGACTGGAGGCGACGGAGGTTGAACAGTTTCCCGTTTGTTCTGCGATGGTATGAGGCGCGAGTTGGGTAGGATTGATTGGGGAATGTCACTCAAAGGGTTGACGGTGGATAGGCAATGGCAAACATTCAAAGATCGCATGGATGAACTACAGAATTTGTTCATCCCAGTTTGGCATAAAAATAAAACAAAAAAGGTGACTCAACCATGACTAACAAGGGAAATTAGGGATAGCATAAGATCCAAGGAGAGGACATATAAATTGGCCAGAAAAAGCAGTAAACCTGAGGATTGGGAGCTGTTTAGGATTCAACAAAGGAGGACAAAGGGATTAATTAAGGAGGGGGAAATAGAGTATGAGAGTAAGCTTGCTGGGAACATAAAAACTGACTGTAAAAGCTTTTATAGATATGTGAAGAGAAAAAGATTGGTGAAGTCAAGCGTAGGTCCCTTGCAGTCAGAATCAGGGGAATTTATAATGGGGAACAAAGAAATGGCAGACCAATTAAATACATACTTTGGTTCTGTCTTCACAAAGGAGGACACAAATAACCTCCCAGATATGTCAGGGAACATAGGGTCTAATGAGAGGGAGGAACTGAAAGAAATCAGTATTTGTAGGGAAATGGTGTTGGGGAAATTGACGGGATTGAAGGCCGATAAATCCCCAGGGCCTGATAATCTACATCCTAGGGTACTTAAGGAAGTGGCCCTAGAAATAGTAGATGCATTGCTGGTCATCTTCCAAAATTCGGTAGACTCTGGAACAGTACCCATGGATTGGAGGGTAGCTAATGTTACCCCACTATTCAAAAAAGGTGGCAGAGAGAAAACAGGGAATTATAGACCGGTAAGCCTGACATCGGTAGTGGGGAAAATGCTAGAGTCCATTATAAAAGATGTAATAGCAGAGCACTTGGAAAACAGTGACAGGATTGGACAAAGTCAACATGGATTTACAAAAGGTAAATTGTGATTGTCTAATCTACTGGAATTTTTTGAGGATGTAACTGGTAAAATAGATAAGGGAGAACCAGTGGATGTGGTGTATTTGGACTTTCAGAAGGCTTTCGATAAGGTCCCGCATAAGAGATTAGTGTGTAAAGTTAAGGCACATGGGATTGGGGGCAAGGTATTGACTTGGATAGAGGACTGGTTGGCAGACAGGAAGCAAAGAGTTGGAGTAAACGGGTCTTTTTCCGAGTGGCAGGCAGTGACCAGTGGGGTACCGCAGGGATCGGTCCTAGGACCCCAGCTATTCACAATATATATTAATGATCTAGACGAGGGAACTAGATGTAATATCTCCAAATTTGCAGACGACACTAAGCTGGGTGGGCGTGTGTGCTGTGAGGAGGATGCCGAGAAACTCCAGTATGATTTGGACAGGTTTGGTGATTGGGCAGAAGCATGGCAGATACAATATAACGTGGATAAATGTGAGGTTATCCACACTTGGTGTCAAAAACAGGAAGGCAGATTATTATCTGAATGGCAATAGATTGGGAGAAGGGGAAGTGCAACGAGACCTGGGTGTCCTTGTGCACCAGTCGCTGAAGGTAAGCATGCAGGTGCAGCAGGCGGTTAAGAAGGCAAATGGTATGTTGGCCTTCATAGCGAGAGGGTTCGAGTACAGGAACAAGGATGTCTTGCTGCAGTTGTACAGGGCCTTGGTGAGACCACATCTTGAGTATTGTGTGCAGTTTTGGTCGCCTTATCTGAGGAAGGATGTTCTTGTCATGGAGGGATTGCAGCGAAGATTCACCAGACTGATACCTGGGATGGCGGGAATGACGTATGAGGAGAGATTGTGTCGATTGGGTTTATACTCGCTGGAGTTTAGAAAAATGAGAGGGGATCTCATTGAAACTTATAAAATTCTAACAGGACTAGACAGACTAGATGCAGGAAGGATGTTCCCGATGGCCGGGGAGTCCAGAACCAGGGGGTCACAGTCTAAGGATAAGGGGTAAGCCATTTAGGACAGAGATGAGGAGGAATTTCTTCACCCAGAGAGTGGTGAACCTGTGGAATTCTCTACCACAGAAGGCAGTAGAGGCCAATTCATTAAATATATTCAAGAAGGAATTAGATATATTTCTTAAGGATAAAGGGATCAAGGGATTTGGGGAGAAAGCAGGGACAGGGTACTGAATTTGGATGATCAGCCATGATCTCATTGAATGGCGGAGCAGGCTCGAGGGACTGAATGGCCTACTCCTGCTCCTATCTTCTATGTATCTATGGGAAGAGTCGGAGATGGACCATGTGAAGGTGAGGGAAGGGTGGAAATTGGAAGCAAAGTTGAATGAAATTTTCTAGTTCAAGGCGAGAGCAGGAAACAGCACTGATACAGTCATCAATGTACCGGAAAAAGAGGTGAGGGAGGGGACCTGAGTAGGACTGGAACAAAGAGTGTTCCACATATCTCACGAAAAGGCAGGCATAGCTGGGACCCATGTGGGTTCCCATAGCAACACCTTTAATTTGGAGGAAGTGAGTGGAGTCAAGGGAGAAGTTGTTCAATGTGAGAACAAGTTCAGCCAGGCGGAGGAGAGTGGTGTTGGATGGGGCCTGTTTGGGCCTCTGTTCAAGGAAGAAGCGGCGCACCCTCGGGCCACTTAAAGCTCAGGCCACTTTGTAAGCAAATAACTTAAAGGAGTTTGCTTACAAAGCAATAAAGTTAATTGGTTGTGAAGTGCTTTGGGACATCCTGGGGATGTCAAATGCAAGTTGTTTCTTTGCTTTAATGATTTTTCACAAGCATTTGGATCAGTTCTGCAATTGGGGTAGACAAATGGCAAATTACATTTAACATTGATAAATGTGAAGTAGTTCACACCGGGCAAATAAATGAACACTAGGTACACAATGAAGTGAATGAAATTAAAAGAGGAGACTTTGAAAGTTACTATTTTCAGTGTTGAAAGGCACAATTTAAAAAAGAATAGAATGTTGGGATCTATAACCAGAACAGTTATGAATGTCCTACGTAAATTATGCTGAACCTTTAGAATGGATTGGTTCAAATTAACTTGGAGCGCTACCTACAAGTTTGGGCATTGAGCTTGAAAAGGGACGTATAAGTTTTGGAGAGTAAGCAGGGAAAAGTAAAAATAATCCCAAGGAAAAAGAAGACAAGCTGTGAGGGTATCTTACAGACCTTCGTGTCTCGAAAGAAGATTAAGGTTGGGGTTGATTTAGATATATCAAGTATTAAATGTTACAGATGAGGTGAACCCTGAGATCACTTCAAGGTAAATCAGGCAGCAGGACCTGAGCACATACACTTAAAATAGAAAAAGCAAAGGGTGATAAAACATTTGGTATAATCGCCCATGCAAGATGGTAAAGTAAAAGACACTGGGGCATTCAAAAAGCAGTTGAACAGTAGGCTGGGGGAATAACAACAGAAAATGCTGGAAAAACTCAGCAAGTCAGGCAACATCCGTGGAGAGAAATTTGAGTTGACGTTTCGGGTTTTTTGCTATCGTACTAGTAGGCTGGGGGAGTTGGGAGTATTAAAGAGTCGAGCTCAATGGGTAAAAAGGCCTTTTGTCATCTGGTCTTTTTCTTGTGTTTTTTAATTGGTCCCATCAATAAAATATACTCTTTTACTTCCCCAAATCCTGCTCTCCATTGATAGTCTTCCAGCTCCTGCACTATAACAGCTTCCTTTCATCTATTACTGTGGTACACTAAACGCAGGAAACAGCAATTAATTTTAATCGTTACACAACCAGTTGGGCAATCCACTCCCACGTGACAGTCTCTCTGAACAGTTCAGCCGCAGTTTCTCTCGCTGGCTTGCTTTTTTCTGCTGTCAACAGCCCTTTGGAGCATGACCCGATTCCTTAGCTGGTGCTCACATGCTGGGGAACACGAGCTCGGCTCCGCTACTGGTAACATTAACCCCCCGAGGCTTGAAGACAAGTGAAGTCAAATATGTTCAAAAGTAAATGAGCATATTGGGGGGGGCGGGGAAAGCAGAGCACCAACCCAGCAAAATCTGATCAGATCTGGTATGCCACCTGGCTAAATCCTTTAATGTTAACAACTGATCGAAGACAAGCAGACAATTGATTTAATTTCTATACCTGAGGAGTTATTCCACTCCGGCATCACAAACGGAATTCCCTTCTCTTCAAAAATAGAGGGAAGGGTTAGACCCAGGTATCTACAGAGACCTTAGCCTCACAATAGCAGTAGGTAAACTGTAGATGCCATAATGAGGGGTAGCATTAATGAACACTTAGAAAGATAGAAGTTATCATGGATTCAACTCGGCACTGTAATGGGCAGGTGATGCTTGACTACTTTATTTGAATTCTTAAATGAAATTACTGAGTGTATGACATAGAGAATGCAATTCGTATGGTATGTTTGAACTTCCAAAAACTATTTGTAATGTGCCTTTTATCCGAGATTAGAACCCATGGAATTAAAGGTAAAGTAGTGGAATGGATAGAGAGGGACCAAAAGCAGACAGTGGAAGTAAATTGGTATTTTTCAGTTGACAAAATACTGTTCATTGTGTGCACCTGCAATGTGTTGGGGCCTCTTGTTTCCCAAATATGTAAATGATCCGAACATGGGCATAGGAGGAGTGATAGCAGCAACATTTTTTTACGCAGCAAGTTGTTACAGGATATTAACAGCCTGTTTGGAAACCATTTATTGGAGCTGATGGACTGTCAAAAATGGGTCTTCACATCCGAAGGCACAGATGGACAGGGTCAAAGAATAGAAAAAACACTGCAAATTTTGGAAATCTGGAATAAAGACACTGGAAATACATGTCAATCAGTGTCTAACAAGAGAAACAAATGAGTTAATATTTCAGGTAGAGACCTTTCACTGGAACTGAAAAGGAAGGTAGGCGAGTCTCTTTATAGGACTGACCAAAGGAAGGAGGAGAGGGGAAGGCAGGAGAACAGCAGCTTCAGGCAACCAGCTGAATATAGTAAATACCAGTGTACAGAAACATTCAATGGAATTAAATAGCCTGTGAATAGATTCTTCATAAAAAGCTGGAAAGGGGTGAAATGTGTTGGTTGCTGTACAGAGAATATCTTAGACTGTGAAAAAGGCACAAAAGAGACAAAAGATGAGCAAAACAGCTTCAAAATGAGAGACAGCAAGATGGAGCATGAATGAGGCCAAACAGTGGGAGAAGCAGCTAAGGTTAGACAGCTGGGCCTGATGATTTATTGGCTTTAAGTCCCCTTAACCTTTCTAATATTATTTCCTTATCAATATTTACATATCCACGTCTTCCTCTTGTACTCCTGCAAGGGGAGTAGGCCATTCAGCCCCTCGAGCCTGTTCCACCATTCAATTACATAATGGCTGATCTGTATCTCAACTCCACTTAACCGGCTTTGAATCCATATCCCTTACCTAATAAAAATCTGCCGATCTCGGTTGTCAAAATTTCAATAATTTTGACCTAATTTCCTGCAATCTTCTTTCACTGTCCAGTGTAAGTACAAAATCTAAACATTTGTTGGGCATCTCTGTCATTCTCTTGTCCTCTACAATAAGATTGCCTTCATCGTACCTTAGTCACCTCATCCTTTCTTTAACTATCCTTTTCATTTTGATGAACTTATAACATTCTTTGCCAAAACCCTCATGTTGACTGCTAGTATTTTCACATTTTCTCTCTCAGCTCATCTAATCTCCCCTTTTGATTCTCTTCTGTCCTTTTTGCTTTCTTATGTATTACTGACCTTAAATCTATTGTAAGTCTCCTCTTAGACATTAGGGCCTAAAATTTCAGTTGCTTTGCGCCTCCTGTTACCGCCCTAAAAGGGCGCTAACGGTGTTATGTTCATTAATAACTAGTCATTTTCATTATGAACAGCTAGCTTCTAGCTAGTCACTTTATTCATGCCATGTGGACTTCTACGGCATCCATCTTGACTACTGCCTTCTGGGTAGCCTAGTGCATCGTGGGTAGCCCACTCTTATATACATACAGCTCCACCTAGTGTACCATTCTAGAATGACAGGTTACTGATCTTTACATCCCCCTTTGAGGTTAAACAAAATCAATATCAATCAATCATAACGACATAAACATCTTCACAACAGTCAATACATTTTCAATATAATTTTCTTTGTACTCAAAGATTAAGTCTATCAGGCTTTTTTACTTCAGGTAAGTCTGATGTGTTTTTATGAGAGCCTGTATGTGTGTTTGTGTTAGATTGTTCTGGTGGTGAGTGACAAGATTCAGTTGTGGCATTGTCATCAATTTGCTCTTCGATAGTCTCTTGTGTTTTTAGGAGGGAACGGCGGTTCCTCCTGAGAATCTGTCCTTCCTCAGTTCTAACAGTGTATGACCTTGGTCCTACTTCCTCAAGAACTGTAGCTTTCCTGTTCCATGCATCTGGATCCTCAATCCTGACAACATCATCCCTTGTCAATGGTTTCAGAGTTTTGGATGACTTGTCATAGTATGATTTTTTTTAATGATGGCAACCAGTGGGCTGTGGTCTGTCTCAACTGTGAAGGTGGGAAGTCCATATATGTAACCATGAAACTTTTCTAGTCCAACTACCAAGCCTAGACATTCCTTTTCAATCTGGGTGTATCGACACTCAGAATCAGTCATAGACCTGGAGGCATAGGCAACAGGCTTCCAATCTTCACCCTCTGCTTGTAGCAAGACCGCACCTAGGCCATCTTTTGATGCATCCGTTGACACTTTGATTCTCTTTGTTGGGTCAAAGAAGGTGAGTACAGGTGTGGTTGTCAGCACTGTTTTGAGGTTCATCCACTCTTGTTCATGTCTTTCTGTCCATGCGAACTCATTTGTTTTATGTAGCAGTTCTCGCAGACAGGCTGTCTTGGCTGACAAGTTAGGAATAAACTTTCCAATGAAGTTTATCATCCCCATGATGCGTAGCACTCCTTTTTTGTCAGTGGGTCGGGGCATGTTGAGTATGGCATTTACTTTTTCCATATCTGGCTCTATTCCTTTACCAGATAGATTATCTCCTAGGAAAGTGACTTCCTGGACACCAAACTGACACTTGGCTTTGTTGAGCTTCAGTCCATTCTGGCGTATGCTCTGTAGCACTTTAGTCAGTCTCTCATTGTGTTCTTTCAGTGTGGAGCCCCAGATGATGATGTCATCAACATAAACCCGAACTCCTTCCAGACCTTCAATTATGTGTTCCATCGCTCTATGAAAGATTTCAGATGCAGATATTATCCCGAAAGGCATTCTGAGGAAACAATACCTGCCAAATGGTGTGTTGAAGGTACAGTGTTTGGTGCTCTCTTCATCTAGTTTTAGTTGCCAAAATCCTTGTGAGGCATCGAGCTTTGTGAAGTATCTGGCACCTGACATTTCACTGGTGATTTCTTCTCGCTTGGGAATCTGGTAGTGTTCACGTTTTATGTTTGCATTTAAGTCCTTTGGATCCATGCATATTCTTAGATCATTGTTCTTTTTCTTTACACATACCATGGAGTTAACCCAGTCTGTTGGCTCTTCGACTTTCCTGACGACTCCTAGTGTGGTCATTCTGTCCAGTTCTTTCTTGAGCCGGTCACACAGGGGTGCTGGAACTCTCCGTGGAGCATGTACCACTGGGTGAGCATCCTCCTTTAGCTGGATCTTGTAAGTGAATGGTAGAACTCCAAATCCTTTGAACACATCCTGGAAATTACTCACTACAGAATCCACTGAGTCATCTGGTCTGCTTATGGCACAGTTTATACGGTAGACTCTCTTGACCAGTTCTAAGTCCTCACAAGCTTTGTCACCTAGTATTGAATCAAGTCCTTCAGCCACAACAGAAAACATGAAATGATGCACTTTGTCTTTGACTGTCACTTTAAGTCTGCATACACCTAAGCTATCTATTTTCTGTCCATTATAGTTCATCAGTAGTACTGACTTTTTCTGTATTTTGGGCTTTTCTTTCATGTTTTTAATGTCACTCATACTGATTAAGTTTGCTTTTGCCCCAGTGTCTAGTTTCAATGTAACTAATGCTCCATTTACCTGCAGTGACATTATCCATTTGTCCTCTTTTACTGCATTAACTTTATGTTCAGCATTGTCCATTCCTGAGGGCTGCACATTTTCTGTATCCTTTTTGATATTGTCACATGACACCATTCCTACAGAAAATGTCTCACTTAAATCAGTGTCCTCAATCACATTGGCCCAGTAATTCGGGTCCCAACGCGTGAGTACGCACGGAGTACTCACGCGTGGACCCGATGGAAGTGCCGGTTTCTTGCATGCACAGCGCATGCGTGGGAAAACGGCACTTCCGGTCCCCTGAAAGCAGGGGTTAAGAGGTGAAACGCGTGCGACGTATGAGGCAGCGCGAGCGTGTTGAACTTTCTTTTTTTTTACAGGTTTGCCCGTGCGTGAAGGCCTCCACTTTTTACACATTAAAAAAGCAGACGTAAGAAACATAGAAACATAGAAGATAGGAGCAGGAGTAGGCCATTCGGCCCTTCGAGCCTGCTCCGCCATTCAATGAGATCATGGCTGATCATCCAAATTCAGTACCCTGTCCCTGCCTTCTCCCCACATCCACTCTTATATACATACAGCTCCACCTAGTGTACCATTCTAGAATGATAGGTTACTGATCATTACAAACGGGGCACAAAGCAATGAGCGCCTGGGCGCGGCGCCGCCAACACCTCTCATGAAATTCAGTGGGAGGTTAGCGGCAGTGGTAACTGATAGCGCCCCGCGGCGCTGCACCGCCGCCGATGACGCCATCGCCGTGCACAGCACCCCGCTCGCACCCCGGCCGCGATCTTCGGTAGCGCCCCCCTGACTTACTGCCAGACGCTATGTCTGACAGGGGCAGGGTGGCCTACCTGCGGCCGGGGCGGCGCAAATTAAAGGGGAGGTGCCGGGCGGCCATTTTTGTTGCTGGCTGCCTGCCAGCACCTGCCCCCATTGACGACCCTGTCCTCCTCTGCAGCCCCCCCGTGGAGTGCCAGCTGCGCTCCGTGAGCCCGGCACTTCTCGAGTGCCGGGCTGTTTTGCCGGCACTCCAATCCCTAGTGGACCAGCTGGGCCCCGGGTCACGCTGCGCTAGGCCCCTCCCCTTTAAGAAGCTTCCAATAGCACCCCGCTTCCCTCTTGGGGCGCTACCAGTGAATTTCGGCTGTGGGGGCGCTTATTTTTTCAGGGCGCTAAAAGTGAGACACTCGCCGCAGAATACCTAGCCTCTGACCTGCTCTTGTTGCCACAGTATTTATGTGACTGGTCCAGTTAAGTTTATGGTCAATGTTGACCCCCCAGGATGTCGATGGTGGGAGATTCGGCGATGGTGATACCGTTGAATGTCAAGGGGCGGTGGTTAGACTCTCACTTATTGGAGATAGTTATTGCCTGGCACTTCTGTGGCGCGAATGTTACCTGCCACTTATCAGCCCAAGCCTGAACGTCGTCCAGGTCTTGTTGCTCGCGGGCTTGGACTGCTTCATTATCTGAGGAGTTGTGAATGGCGCTGAACACTGTGCAGTCATTATGTTGGAGGGAAGGTCATTGATGAAGCAGCTGAAGATGGTTGGGCCTAGCACACTGCCCTGAGGAACTCCTGCAGCGATGTCCTGGGGCTGTGATGATTGACCTTCAACCACCACAACCATCTTCCTTTTGTGCTCGGTATGACTCCAGCCAGTGGAGCGTTTTCACCCCCTCACCCCCTGATTCCCATTGACTTCAGTTTTACTGGGGCTCCTTGATGCCACACTCGGTCAAATGCTGCCTTGATGTCAAGGGCAGTCACTCTCACCTCACCTCTGGAATTCAGCTCCTTTGTCCATGTTTGGACCAAGGCTGTAATGTGTTCGGGAGCCGAGTGGTCTTGGCGGAACCCAAACTGGGCATCAGTGAGCAGGTTATTGGTGAGTAAGTGCCGCTTGATAGCACTTTCATTGACACCTTCCATCACTTTTCTGATGATTGAGAGTAGGCTGATGGGGCATTAATTGGCCGGGTTGGATTTGTCCTGCATTTTGTGGACAGGCCATAACTGGGCAGTTTTCCACATTGTTGGATAAATGCCAGTGTTGTAGCTGTACTGGAACAGCTTGGCTAGAGGCGCGGCTAGTTCTGGAGCACAAGTTTTCAGCATGATAACCAGGATGTTGTCAGGGCCCATAGCCTTTGCTGTATCCAGTGCGCTCAGCTGTTTCTTGATATCATGTGGAGTGAATCGAATTGGCTGAAGACTGGCCTCTGTGATGGTGGGGACCTCAGGAGTAGGCTGACATGGATCATCCGCTTGGCATTTCTGGCTGAAGATGGTTGCAAACGCTTCAGCCTTGTCTTTTACACTCACGTGCTGGGCTCCACCATCATTGAGGATGGGGATATTGATGGAGCCTCCTCCTCCTGCTAATTTTTTAATGGTCCACCACCATTCACGACTGGATGTGGCAGGACTGCAGAGCTTTGATCTGATCCGTTGATTGTGGGATTGCTTAGCCCTGTCAATAGCATGCTGCTTCCACTTTTTAGCATGCATGTAGTCCTGTGTTGCAGCTTCCCCAGGTTGGCACCTCATTTTTAGGTACGCCTGGTGCTGCTCCTGGCATGCTGTTCTACACTCCTTATTGAACCAGATTTGGTCCCCTGGCTTGACGGTAATGGTAGAGTGAGGGATATGCTGGGCCATGAGGTTACAGATTGTGGTGGAATACAATTCTGCTGCTGCTGATGGCCCACAGCGCCTCATGGATGCCCAGTTTTGAGCTGCTAGATCTGTTCTGAATCTATCCCATTTAGCACAGTGGTAGTGCCACACAACACGATGAAGGGTGTCCTCAGTGTGAAGGCGGAACTTCGTCTCCACAATGACTGTGCGGTGGTCACTGCTACCAATACTGTCATGGACAGATGCATCTGCGGCAGGTAGATTGGTGAGGACGAGGTCAAGTAGGTTTCTCCCTCATGTTGGTTCTCTCACCACCTGTTGCAGGCCCAGACTGGTAGTTATGTCCTTCAGGACTCGGTCAGTAGTGGTGCTACCGAGCCACTCTTGGTGATGGACATTGACATCCCCCACCCACAGTACATTCTGTGCCTTTGCTACTCTCAGTGCTTCTTCCAAGTGGTGTTCAACATGGAGGAGTACTGATTCATCAGCTGAGGGAGGGCGGTAGGTGATAATCAGCAGGAGGTTTCCTTGCCCATGGAGGAGTTTGGGATATTGGCTGAAAGGTATGATTCTGTGAGTATGACTATGTCAGGCTGTTGCTTGACTAGTCTGTGGGACAGCTCTCCCAATTTTGGCATAAGTCCCCAGATGTTGGTGAGGAGGACTTTGCAGGGTCGACTGGGCTGGTTGTGCCGTTGCCGTGTCTGTAGCTGAAGCCGAGGTCGATGCCGGGTGGTCCATCCGGTTTCAGTCTTTTTATTGTTTTTCGTAGCGATTAGTTACAACTGAGTGGCTTGCTGGGCCATTTCAGAGGGCAATTAAAAGTCAACCACATTGGTGTGGGTCTGGAGTCACGTATAGGCCAGACCGGGTAAGGACGGCAGATTTCCTTCTCTAAAGGACATTAGTGAACCAGGTGGGTTTTTACGACAATCCGATTGTTTCATGGTTACCATTACTGATACTAGTTATTCTTCCAGATTTATTTAATTAACTGAATTTAAATTCCCCAGGATTTGAATTCACGTCTCATAGAAGCTCTTACAATCTGCTTTTATATTTCTTGCTAACTTACTCATTCTATTTTCTGCCTTATCAATTTTTTGGTCATCCTTTGCTGGTTTCTAAAACTCTCCCAATCCTCAGGCTTACTACTCTTCTTTGCATCATTATAAGCCTCTTCTTTGAATCTAATACTATCTTAACCTTAGTTAGCCACAGATGGATCACTTTTCCCGTGGAGTTTTTATTTCTCAATAGAATGTACAGAGAATTATAAAATATTTCTTTAAATTGAAGGAACAGGGAGAGGCAATATACACTTAATGGTTCAGTTTTAAAGAGTGTGCAGGGACAGAGGGACCTGGGAGTTAATGTGCATAGGTCCCTTGAAGGTGGCAGGACATATTGAGAGAGTGGTTAGCAAAGCGTATGGGATCTTGGGCTTCATAAATAGAGGTATTGAGTACAAAAGTAGAGAAGTTATGCTGAACCTTTATAAAGCGCTGGTTAGGCCACAACTGGAGTATTGTGTTCAGTTCTGGTCACCACACTTTAGAAAGGATGTGATGGCCCTTGTGAGGGTGCAGAGGAGATTTACCAGAATGGTTCCGGGAATGGGGGTTCTTAGCTACAAGGACAGGTTGGAGAAGCTGGATTTGTTATCATTAGAGCAAAGGAGGTTGAGGGGTGATTTGATAGAAGTGTACAAGATTATGACGGGTTTGGATAGGCTAGATGGGGAAAGGCTGTTCCCACTAGTTGATGGTACAAGGACTAGGGGACACAGATTTAAGGTTTTGGGCAAGAGATATGGGGGGATGTGAGGAAAACCTTTTTTACGCAGCGAGTGGCGAGGACCTGGAATTTGCTGCCAACGGAAGTGGTGGAAGCGGACACACTCATGTTTTCAAGGGGTGACTGGATAGACACTTGAGGGAAATAAACTTGCAGGGCTACGGGGATAGAGCGGGGGAATGGGACTGACTTGATTGTTCTGCAGAGAGCTGGCACGGGCTCGATGGGCTGAATGGCCTCCTTCTGTGCCGTTATGACTCTATGTTTGCCATTGCTTATCTACCATCATACTTTTTAATCTAATTTTCCAATCTACCTTAGCCAACTTGCCCTCATACCTATGTAATTGGCTTTATTTAAGTTTAGTGCTCTAGTTTTGTACTTAAGTACGTCACACACGAACTCAATGTGAAATTCTATCATAGTGTAATCACTCTTCCCTAGCATTTAGGAGCCTCATTAGCATACTAAAAAAGGGTGCCTCTCCATTTTGCAGCTGGCAGGCATGTTGGATGCCAAGTCCTGAGCATGCCCAGGAAATCCAGCAGAAAGGGAATCTTGGAATGGACATTTCAGGACCTTCAAGTAGCTCAGAGTGGTTCAGGTTAAGTGCCCCAGGTCTTTTCTGGGCACATTTCATTATTTTTTTCCTTTTATTTCCCGCTGGGCTTTTATGAGTCTTTGTGCCAGTTATTGTTAATCTTTTGTTTGACCCCAGTTCCCTTTCCTGGCACCTATGGGTTTGCTAAGAGGAATCCTCAGCTGTCATGTTCAGAAGAGGAGAATCTGCAGAGGGGATTCCAGGCAAGTTCAATGCCCATGAAGTGTTCCACCCCCATCTGTCAGCACCTGTACTTTTGCATTTGGCATAGTACTGCTGGAGGCTCCTGTTGCCAAAAAAAAGCTTGCAAGCATGCCCCTGTCTCAGCCCATCTGCTGCTGAAACCCTTATCCATGCTTTTGTTACCTCCAGATGTGACTATTCAAATGCTCTCCTGGCCAGTCTCCCATCTTCCAACCTCCATAAACTTCAGCTCATCCAAAACTCCGTATATTGGCTCGCACTAAGTCCCGTTCACCCATCACCCCTCTGGTTGCTGACCTACATTGGCTCCCGGACCAGCAATGCCTCAAATTTAAAATTTCCCGCCCATGGACTCGCCCCTCCATATCTGTAACCTCCTCCAGCCCTACAACCCGCCGAGAACTCTGCGCTCCTCCAACACTGGCCTCTTGTGCATCCCTGATTTCATTCAGCTGTCTAGGCCCTAAAGCTCTGGACTTCCCTCCCTAAACTTCTCTGCCTCGCTCTCCTCCTCAAAAACGCTCCTTAAAACCTACTTTGACCAATCTTTCAGTCATCTGTCCTAATATCTCCTTATGTGGCTCAGTGTCAAATTTTATCTGATAACACTACTGTGAAGCATCTTTGGTATTTTTACTATGGTAAAGGTGTCATACAGTGCAAGTTGTTGCTCACTACAGTATTGGAATGCCTGACTAGCTGTTATGTTGGATTTTTTTTGGAAGCAATTCAATCACAATAAGCATAATTTACGTAATACTACATAAAAGGCATGCCAGGGCAATCAACAGCCAATGTTGCCTGATGCCACCAACCATTTCTGCAGGCCCTAGCATACCTATCAAACAATGGCTATAAGGAGATATAATCTCAGGGTCTGGGTCAACAGAGAAGCAGATGCTGAATAGCATCACCTGCTACAAGGACATCTGAAGCCATCATACAGCAGAGCATTGACACAGGTAGGGACAGTAATGGTCAACAATGGCCTGAACCTTGGCTGTATCTCCTTATGCCATGGAACGGCACAGGGGGCATCTCTTCTTGTAAGCACCTAATATACCACCACCTCATTTTCAGCAGACATCAAACAGGAGGCTGCACCTGCCCTGGGTGTGTTTGATGGGACAATGTAAAGGGAGCTTTACTCTGTATCTAACCCATGCTGTACCTGCCCTGGGTGTGTTTGATGGGACAGTGTAGAGGGAGCTTTACTCTGTATCTAACCCGTGCTGTACTTGCCCTGGGAGTGTTTGATGGGACAGTGTAGAGGGAGCTTTATTCTGTATCTAACCTGTGCTGTACCTGCCCTGGGAGTGTTTGATGGGACAGTGTAGAGGGAGCTTTACTCTGTATCTAACCCGTGCTGTACCTGCCCTGGGAGTGTTTGATGGGACAGTGTAGAGGGAGCTTTACTCTGTATCTAACCCGTTCTGTAGCTGACCAGGTGTGTTCGATGCCAGCACTGACATGCCTCACCTGAATAGGTGTATGATTCACCCTTTTGTGCTGACGTTTGTATGTTGTTGTCTTCTGATAGACACTCGTACACTCGTACACTTCTGATCAAGAATGTGACCCTGACTGATATTTCTCTCCTTCCTATCCTGCGGCAAACTGTAGCCCTCCAACTGCAACCCAGACTGACGAGAGATGAGAGATCGAGCATCTTATTACTTGTGCCACTATATGTCAGACAGAGGTCAAGATACTGGAAAAAGTGACAAAGTGAGATGATAACCCCTCCCACCTCTCCTGCCCCTCCCTCAGGCTGGTCAAACATATTCTCTTGTTCAGTTCAAAGACATTTGATTATAGAAATGTACAAATATTTATTGTCATCTGTGGCTCTGTGGGTAGCACTCTCGCCTAACTCCGCCCCTGCCTCAGTTCATCCGCTGCTGAAACCCTCATCCATGCCTTTGTTACCTCTCGCCTTGACTATTCCAATGCACTCCTGGCTGGCCTCCCACGTTCTACGCTACGCAAACTTGAGGTCATCCAAAACTTGGCTGCCCGTGTCCTAACTCACACCAAGTCCCATTCACCAGCTGACCTACAATGGCTCATGGTTAAGCAACACCTCGATATTAAAATTTTCATCCTTGTTTTCAAATCCCTCCATGGCCTCTCCCCTCCCCATCTCTGTAATCTCCTCCAGCCCCACAATGCCCCGAGTTGGGCGAGGTTATGAAGGCATCTGGAGCAATGGTGGGTGAGTGGAGTTGAGGTACAGATCAGCCAGGATCTCACTGAATGGCAGAGAACACCCGAGGGGCTGAATGGCCTCCTTCTGTTCCCAATGTTCCTCTCTTCCTGTAAGAGTTTTTTGCAGGGGTGGACGCAGATGGAAATAGGGTTGGAAGGTGGTAGGGGGTTACGGGTGATAAAATGAATGGTCAGAGATGGCCTTGTCAGTGATTGAGACCATGCAAACAGTGAGGCCAGGAGAGACGGCAAAGTAATGGGGTGGACGTGATGGGTAGGGGTGTTTAAGGGACAACAGGAGGACAGTAAAATCAGAGGAGAAAGGACAATGGGAGTTGAGATGGAGATTGAAATGACTGAGAATAAGGAGTCACTGAGTGCAGAGGCTGAAGGATACAGATTACCTGGGCAATGAGCTTCTTCTCCTGATTGCTGCTCTTGTCGAGAAGGACTGGTTTTATTGCAGCCACAATCTGAGCCTTCTTTCTCTCCAAGGGCGATGACACCCAGTAATGGATGAAGAATTAGTCATCCTGTGTGAAAGAGTGATGTGTTTGATCACAACTGCAGTGAAGATGGAGGATGTCCTTTGGCCATCCTTACTGGAGTTTGTCACTATGACCCAGTACACCAAGGCTTTAACAATAATCTGCAGTTGTTCAGCACACATTGGGAAAAAGAAACTGCGAGCCGGTAGGGAAAGCTTTTCCCTGACTTACAATGAAGATGCCAATCTCCCTAAAGCCCAGGCACTGCTGACCCGGCTCCTCGCTGTGTCTTGTTGCCCATATCAGGGAGGAAGCCGAGGAACTGTGGCACTGAGTCTACTGAAAGTCCTGTAACTCAATGTCCACTCACAATCAGTGAGGTGGTGGGAAGACGAGCTGGCCCCATTAGTTGACCATTTACTGGAAAATTCACAGGAGTCTCTGTCCCAATGGGAATGGGAGAATAAATTATTGGCGGTCTTGTGCCAAGCTCTAAATACGATTAATGACGAGGAGTGGACATGTCAGCTCGCTGACAAAATAACAAAACTCAACACCAAACATCACTCCCCACAAGAGAAGGGCTTTCTATATAAATCTCTTGCATCAGTGCTCCACCAGACACACACGAGGAACGTAAGGGAGGAGCTTCACCACATGTTACTGAGTGTGCAGCACAGTGAGAGTGCGGAGCGAGAGGGAGCAGCCCTCGCCATCGGTTTCTGTGCCGTGGCACATTTTGACGATACGCTCAGTAGCCTGGAGGACTTTGCTAACGCCAACAGATTTAGGGTCAAGGCTGGTGAGGAATCGGATAAAGTCAAGAGCACACTGGTTCTGTGCTATGGGAACATGGCGGTCTGCATACCTGAAGAACTGCTCTTCACAATCAAGAGCCACATTCTGCCAGCTCTTAATCATTTAATGACAAGCGGGCAGGGGATAAAGGCTGAATCCAGGGATCTCACACTAAAGCTCAGCCTAATACAGACCGTGACTCAGATAGCCAGATCCCTATATATAAATCGCTGGAGGCTTCCCACCAGCTTTATTAGAAACAGGGTGCTGCTGACAAACATGCAGGATCTTATCGAGGCCGAGCCACCAGAGCTGCTGAAGAGCCCTGTTCGACAGTTAGCCATGGACGCCTGCAAGCATCTCGTGAAACTACACAGTGAATCAAACCAAGCTGACACCTGCCAATTGATTCAAAGCTGCCTGATCAGTACTTTCAGCTTGGTACCTCCAGAACTGGACAATGACAAGGGCACAAATGATAATACAAAGGAAACGGCCACGCTTTATACCCAAACCACAGATTCTCTGCAAAATCTGCTGAAGCAAGTATTACTAAAAAGAAAAAGGGTGGCTAAAGTAAATGTTGGTCCCTTAGAGGATGAGACCGGGAAATTAATGGTGGGAAATATGGAGATGGCAAAAACACTGAATGAATATTTTATATCAGTCTTTACAGTAGAAGACACTAAGAATATCCCAACACTGGACAAACAGGGGGCTAAAGGGGGGGAGGAGCTAAACACGATCAAAATCACTAAGGAAGTGGTACTCGGTAAAATAATGGGACTCAAGGCGGATAAATCACCTGGACCTGATGGCTTACATCCTAGGGTCTTGAGGGAAGTGGCGGTAGGGATTGTGGATGCATTGGTAATAATTTTCCAAAACTCCCTGGACTCGGCAAAGGTCCCAGCAGACTGGAAAACTGCTAATGTAACACCCTTATTTAAAAAGGGCAGTAGACAGAAGGCTGGAAACTATAGACCGGTTAGCCTAACATCTGTGGTAGGTAAAATTTTGGAGTCCATTATTAAGGAGACAGTAACAGGACATTTGGATAATCATAATTTAATAGGACAAAGTCAGCATGGTTTTATGAAGGGGAAGTCATGTTTGACAAATTTGCTGGAGTTCTTTGAGGAAGTAACATATAGGGTGGATAAAGGGGAACCAGTGGACGTAGTGTATTTAGACTTCCAAAAGGCATTTGACAAGGTGCCACACAAAAGATTATTGCTTAAGATAAAAAATCACGGGATTGGGGGTAATATTCTGGCATGGATAGAGGATTGGCTATCTAACAGAAGGCAGAGAGTTGGGATAAATGGTTCATTCTCAGACTGGCAATCAGTAACTAGTGGTGTTCCGCAGGGGTCAGTGCTGGGTCCCCAACTCTTTACAATCTATATTAACGATTTGGAGGAGGGGACCGAGTGTAACATATCAAAGTTTGCAGATGATACTAAGATGGGAGGGAAAGTAGTGAGTGAGGAGGACATAAAAAACCTGCAAGGGGACATAGACAGGCTAAGTAAGTGGGCAGAGATTTGGCAGATGAAATACAATACTGGAAAGTGTGAGGTTATGCACTTTGGCAGGAAAAATCGTAGAGCAAGTTATTATCTTAAGGGCAAGAAACTGGAAAGTACTGAAGTACAAAGGGATCTGGGGGTCCTGGTGCACGAAACTCAAAAGGTTAGTATGCAGGTGCAGCAAGTGATTAAGAAAGCCAATGGAATGTTGGCTTTCATTGCTAGGGGGATAGAATATAAAAATAGGGAGGTATTGCTTCAGTTGTACAAGGTATTGGTGAGACTGCACCTGGAATACTGCGTACAGTTTTGGTGTCCATACTTAAGAAAGGACATACTTGCTCTCGAGTCAGTACAAAGAAGGTTCACTCGGTTAATCCCGGGGATGAGGGGATGGACATATGAGGAGAGGTTGAGTAGATTGGGACTCTACTCATTGGAGTTCAGAAGAATGAGAGGCGATCTTATTGAAACATATAAGATTGTGAAGGGGTTGGATCGGGTGGATGCGGGGAAGATGTTCCCGATGATGGGTGAAACTAGAACTAGGGGGCATAGTCTTAGAATAAGGGGCTGCTCTTTCAAAACTGAGATGAGGAGGAACTACTTCACTCAGAGGGTGGTAGGTCCATGGAATATGCTGCCCCAAAAAGCTGTAGAAGCTACATCATTACATAAATTTAAAACAGAAATAGACAGTTTCCTAGAAGTAAAGGGAATTAAGGGTTACGGGGAGCGGGCAGGAATTTGGACATGAGTCTAGGTTTGGATCGGTCATGGCCCTGTGGGTTGCGGAGCGGGCCCAGGGGCCGTGTAGCCTGATCCTGCTCCTATTTCGTGTGTCTAATTCTGTTAGATTCAGGAGATGGTTCTGTGATAGTGGATTGGCGGTTAGGATCAGATCAGCCATGATCTTATTGAATGGCGGAGCAGGCTCGAGGGGCCGATTGGCCTACTCCTGCTCCTATTTCTTATGTTCTTATGTTCTAGGACCTGTCCCCTCAAGGACTTGAGGCTATTTTCAAACATGTAGAAGCCTGGATCAGTTCAACAAAAGACCATGAACGAGAGAGAGCCATGGAAATGACCTTGGAGCTTCTGAACCTTTACTGGAGGAAGCTCAATGTTCATAATGTAGTACCTGGTAATAACACGGGGACTCTGATTGGGCGACTGATGCCACATTGTGCAGACCCATTGCTTCCCATTCGACAGATGGCCCTGGACTCTTTGTACTTAATCCTGGCCATCCATTTGTCGTGTGAAGGCACCAATCTAGTCCAGCAAACGGAGCAGTTAGAGGGACTGAAAAGAGTCAGAGACCAGTTGGTTAACCCTGACAATTCAGTCCTCTTTAACGCATGCTCTCAAATCACAGAAGTCATTTCCAAATGTTTGCCCCATGACCAGCTGGGCAACTTACTCTTCATGGTCTTCAAAGGACTGTCCGACCAACATCGCAGCTGTTCCAATGCAGCTGCTGTTCTCATTCAAACTACCATTAAACTACGAGGCAGTGAACTTGAGGACCAGGTCTCGGAGATAATTGACGCGCTGAGAATTGAATTACCATTAGAAACATAGAAACATAGAAGATAGGAGCAGGAGTAGGCCATTCGGCCCCTCTAGCCTGCTCCGCCGTTCAATGCGATCATGGCTGATCATCCAAACTCAGTACCCTGTCCCTGCCTTCTCCCCATATCCCTTGATCCCCTTAGCCTTAAGAAATATATCTAACTCCTTCTTGAATATATTTAATGAATTGGCCTCAACTGTCTTCTGTGGTAGAGAATGCCACAGGTTCACCACTCTCTGGGCGAAGAAATTCCTCATCTCAGTCCTAAATGGCTTACCCCTTATCCTTAGACTGTGACCCTTGGTCCTGGACTCCTCTGCCATCGGGAACAGCCTTCCTGCATCTAGCCTGTCTAGTCCTGTTAGAATTTTATAAGTTTCAATGAGATCCCCTCTCATTCTTCTAAACTCTAGCGAATATAAGCCTAATCGACCCAATCTCTCTTCATACGTCATTCCTGCCATCCCAGGTATCAGTCTGGTGAATCCTCACTGCACTCCCTCCATGGCAAGAACATCCTTCCTCAGATGAGGCGACCAAAACTGCACACAATACTCAAGGTGTGGTCTCACCAAGGCCCTGTACAACTGCAGCAAGACATCCTTGCTCCTGTACTCGAATCCTCTCGCTATGAAGGCCAGCATACCAGTTGCCTTCTTAACCGCCTGCTGCACCTGCACGCTTACCTTCAGCAACTGGTGCACAAGGACACCCAGGTCTCGTTGCACTTCCCCTTTTCCCAATCTATTGCCATTCAGATAATAATCTGCCTTCCTGTTTTTGCCACCAAAGTGGATAACCTCGCATTTATCCACATTATATTGCATCTGCCCAATCGCCCAACCTGTCCAAATCGTACTGAAGTTTCTCTGCATCCTCCTCACAGCACACACGCCCACCCAGCTTTGTGTCATCTGCAAACTTGGAGATATTACATCTAGTTCCCTCGTCTAGATCATTAATATATATTGTGAATAACTGGGGTCCTAGCACCGATCCCTGCGGTACCCCACTAGTCATTGCCTTCCACTCGGAAAAAGACCCGTTTATTCCAACTCTTTGCTTCCTGTCTGCCAACCAGTTTTCTATCCAAGTCAGTACCTTACCCCCAATCCTATGTGCTTTAACTTTGCACGCTAGTCTCTTATGCCTTCAATCCCGTCAATTTCCCTAACACCATTTCCCTACAAATACTGATTTCATTCAGTTCTTCATCTCATTAGATTCCTTATGAGCTGGTGAAACTTTCAGTTCTGTGTAGTGTCGCCATTCTGGCCTCACACAACACAGCAACAGTTGTGTCCTGTCCCCTCACCTACCCCGTCCCTTTGGACAAGTACGTCAGTGACATGTGGCGATCACTGGCTGAGGACACAGAATGTGCCATGAGAACAATGGGAGAGCTGCTGCACACACTGAAAAAGCAGTTGTCCTTTGGGATGAGCAGAACCTGTCCCGTCGTTGAGAACGCGCCAGCGTATTCAACCCTTGAATCCCTGGCTGCCGTCTGTGGGCTGCGACAGGTGATCACTAAGCCTGAGTCGGTAAAGGCGGTGACTGCATTATTCCCGCAGTTATTCAGCGCCCTGCTCATTCATTGCAACTCTTCCATTCACGTTTCTCTGCTCAATAGTTTTGCTCCTGGTGATAAATTCAACCAGAGACCATTCTCAGCTGCGTTTGAAACATCTAAATGTAGAGATCTGTGTGTGAACTGTGTGAGGACACTAAAGGATCTGCTGGCTCGGACAAACAATACAGAAGTAACTACTTACATGGTGAACAGTGGAGGATGGGACCAGATGAAGAACCTCCGCATATTTGACAAGGGGGTTGTCTTGCTGGCCAGAGCCATGGTGCGATTTGCTGGCATCAGCCTGCCTGGCATTGTGAAAGAGCTGGCAGCTCAGATCCATACCATCCAAGAGTGTCAGGCAGTCACCATGGCTTCCTTCTTTGGAGAGTTATTAAAATCTCCACTGGTTTCACAGCTGCAGCTCAGACACGCTGGTCAACACATTGCTAAGGTGTTTGCGTGATGCTTGTCCAGTTGCCCAGTTGCTGTGTGTCAGGGGCCTGGGCAACATTACAATTGGAGCCCATCACTGGTCTCATCAAGCGATGGGCACAATGCTGAGTCTGCTCCAGGAGAACCAAGAGGAAGTGCTAACATTTGAGGTGCTGTCGTGTCTCTCCAAGAACATTAATAAATTGAGAGGGAGCGACATCCAACCCTTTGTAAAGCAAATCCTCACCAGCATTCAACCACTCTTTGACACCGAGTGTGATCTAGTGCGGGCTGAAGCGATCAGCATGTTGGGGAAGTTGACCAAATGTGGAATCGGAGGTTCCAGATCCATCTTCAACCGACTGATCCATTCCAACCTTGTGCGTTTGTTGCTGCACCTGGACGGAAAGAGTGAGGAGGTGACCAGGTCTTGCAGTTCAACACTGCAACTGGTTGTCCCCCTCATTGGATCGGCCGAGGCTTCCTCATTAATCAAGAACTATCTAGGGGAGCCTAACGGGATCTACATGGATCTCCTAAGGGACCTTTCACGACAATTGGTTGAAGATTTCCCCAACAGGATCTCTTCCTACGCCAGGGATTGCCAGTCCTTCCTCCACAGCCCCCAGGAGCAGCTCCGAGCACATGCAGTGGCCTTTTCAACTTTACTTCTCCAGCAGTCAGAACGTGTCCGATCCGCCCGCCGGCTCACCTGGTGGAACAGCTGCCTGAGGAACTGCTGCTGTCGCCGTCAGAATGAAGCCTAAACACACAGGCCCCGATCGTCTTCCACCTCCTCATCTTTGCATCAAACTGATCAATTTTCCAACATGACTTGTAACTATGTAAATTCATGAATTGTAAATAAATAGATTTCCTGTTGTTATAACGCTCGGTTGATCTGTGAAATGGTGCAGGTTCCGCGGCTGTGTGACTGGAAGAGTGTAAACACACACACTCACACACACACACACACACACCCTCATACACACACACACACACACACACACACACACCCTCACCCTCACACACACACTCTCACACACACAGACACACCCTCACCCTCACCCTCACACACACCCTCATACACACACACACACTCACCCTCACACACACTCTCATACACACAAACACAGACTCACCCTCACACACACCCTCACACACCCACACCCTCACACACTCACTCTGACACACACACACTCAAATACTCACACACACATCCTCACGCTCACACAAAAACACACACCCTCTCACACACACACCCTCACCCACACACCTTCACTCTGACACACACACACACACTCACCCTTACACACACTCACCCTCACACACCCTTAGTCTCACACACACACACACTCTCACACACATACACCTTCACCATCACTCACACACATTCACACCCTCACACTCACTCACTAACCCACACACACCCTCACTCTCACACACCCTCACCCTCACACACACACACACACATACACACATAAGTACTGAAACCACTCTTAGCAAAATCACAAATCACATCCTTTGTGCCTGTGACAAAGGTAAACTATTCCTCCTCATCCATCTTGACCTGTCTGCAGCCTTTGACATGACTGACCACTCCATCCATCTCCAATGTCTCTCCGCCATTGTCCAGCTGGGTGGGACTGCACTCGCCTGGTTCCATTCTGATCCATCTAATCATAGCCAGAGAATCACCTGCAATGGCTTCTCTTCCCGCTCCCGCATCATTACCTCTGGTGTCCCCCACGATCTATCCTTGGCCCCCTCCTATTTCTCATCTACATGCTGCCCCTCTGCGACATCATCCGAAAACACAGTGTCAGTTTCCACAGGTACGCTGACAACACACAGCTCTACCTCACCACCACTTCTCTCGACCCTCCACCAGCTATAAATTGTCCAACATCCTGTACTGGATGAGCAGATATTTCCTCCAACTAAATATTGGGAAGACCGAAGCCATTGGGCTGGATTTAGTGGGGTGTCAGCGGGCATGGGTGGGAAAGTGTATTTTCCCCAGCGGGTCGGGACCCCGATGTGAACCCACCTCCACGCACCTTTCCCCGATGTCGGGTCTATCAGCGCTGAACAGACCTGACACACAGCGGCGGGTTCACAGCGGGGGACTCATTTCAGGTAATTAGTGGCTTGTTTAGAGTCACTTAAGAATGAATTTCAGCTCAGCATCTGCATTGGACAGCTGGCCCACGGGCTCCACGCTGGTCGTGCCACCACGTCTGTCAAACTGAGGCAGGAGTTCAGTGGCCATTGAATCAGCTGTTGAGTTGACAGCTTCAAATGTGCAGTAAAATCTCCCACCTTACAGAGATATCTTCCCTTAGCCCCAAGTTCTTCCTCACTGCATTTCCACAACAGATTCAACATGCTGCAAGTCTTTACACAAGTCTCCATCCAGTCTGCCCTCATTACCAATGTTCCTCTCATTTTTATTTGTACTGAGTGCGGCACGAACTCCTCCCAGTGACTTTTTTGTCCCTGGGCAAATTTTACAACAACAACAACTTTCATTCCCCCAAGCCAAATGGACAGCCCAGGGATGGAGTCTGGGATTGTTTACAGCGTGTCCTAGCAATCGTGCACACCATGAGCAAGCTTGTGAGTGCTAGGGAAGGATTCAAAGACAATTGGCAGACACTGCTGCACGCTGCTGCTCTGCCTTGATACAACTTCCCCTCGAGTCTCTGGCTCAATTCTCTCTGAACTACACCACAAACCAATCTATTGGATCACAGAGAATAGCACAGCGATGTCCTGGGGCTGTGATGACTGAACTTCCACCACCACAACATCTTCCTTTGTACTCGGTATGACTTCAGCCAGTGGAGAGCTTTACTAGGGCTCCTTGATGACACACTCGGTCAAATGCTGCCTTGATGTCAAGGGCAGTCACTCTCACCTCACCTCTGGAATTCAGCTCTTTTGTCCATGTTTGGACCGAGGCTGTAATGAGGTCTGGAGCCAAGTGGTCCTGATGGAACCCAAACTGGGCATCAGTGAACAGGTTATTGGTGAGTAAGTGCTGCTTGATAGCACTGTCGATGACACCTTCCATCACTTTGCTGATGATTGAGAGCAGACTGATGGGGCGGTAATTGGCCGTATTGGATTTGTCCTGCTTTTTGTGGACAGGACATACCTGGGCAGTTTTCCACTTTGTCGGGTAGATGCCAGTGTACTGGAACAGCTTGGCTAGAGGCATGGCTATTTCTGAAGCACAAGTCTTCAGCACGATAGCTGGTATGTTGTCGGGGCCCATAGCCTTTGCTGTATCCAGTGCGCTCAGCCATTTCTTGATATCACATGGAGTGAATCGAATTGGCTGAAGACTGGCTTCTGCGATGGTGGGACCTAAGGAGGAGGCCGATATGGATCATCCACTCGGCACTTCTGGCTGAAGATGGTTGCAAACAGCCTTGTCTTTTGCACTCACATGCTGAGCTCCACCATCACTGAGGATGGAGATATTCAAGGAGCCCCCCCTCCTGTTAGTTGTTTAATGGTCCACCACCATTCACAACTGGATGTGGCAGGACTGCAGAGCTTTGATCTGATCTGTTGATTGTGGCATGGCTTAGCCTTGTCTATAGCATGCTTCTTCCTCTGATTAGCATGTATGTAGTCTTGTGTTGCAGCTTCCCCAGGTTGGCACCACATTTTTAGGTACGCCTTGAAGAGATCGCAAAGTCTCTGTTTGAAGAATGGACTCAGTCGAAAATATTTTTGTGGACTTTATGGGCTGAGGGTGTTTTCCCTGTGGTGGGATCATCCTGTGCAGATGCGTGGGGGACTGGTTTGTTAAAACTCCAGAGAACGCATGGCAGTTGGCTGTGACAAAAGAACTGCCAGTCATCCAGAATGTATGGGTTCGCCTGACAGTCCTGGAAAAAGGAAGGGGGCCATTGAACTTGAACTTATTAGAAAGCCACTCTAATATGCAAAAGCACTTCTCACCTCCATCTCAGGAGAAGCAGAACAATGAACCCACTGGCCTCAGCCAGCCGAAAAGGAGCCAGTTTTTCCCAACACAAAGACCAAAGATATGTCCCAGACTTAGGGCCATTAATCCAATCATGGAATACTCATGGGTCCGAGGGTGACCCATCACTGATTAAGCACTGGAGTGCTTAGAAACAAAAGAATTTTAAAGATTGGCGGGAAAGATAGGGGTAGCCAGACTTCTATAAAAGATAGATTCTTTTCCACCATTCTCTCTCTCTCTCGCTCCAACAAGATCGACCTAACAAAAGTACCAGAGAAGCCGCTGAGCGGAGCGATCGAAGCCAACCGCGTGTGGGGGTAAGCACAGTCTCGAGTGTCCCAAGCCGGTAACCCGTGAGCTGTAAGACTCAGAGTTTTTCTCAGAAGTGAAGTTTTTGGGCTATTCCGAGGGGGGGGGGAGCTTCGTTTGGTTCAGCCAGGCGAAGGGGTTTATGTGACTGGGTAATTCGTTGGTAGAGGTGGAGTTAGAGTCCACCATAGCAACAAGGGAATTACTGCTTGTTATAGGCCCCAGTTGTGTACTGTATGTATGTTGTTTGTAACCTGGATTTTATTCTCCACAGAGACAGTGATTTAGTTTAGTAGTGCATGTTTTAGCCAGTGTATGTTAGACCAAATAAATATGTTTGATTTTTCACCGAAGCATTCCTGTCCGTGACTTATTTCATTTACACTCTGAATAATAATTCCCGGGTATAGAACTTTCGTAAGGTGGGGGCAATTCGAACCGTCCGTCTAACAATTGGGCTAGGATCAAAAACCGCTTACAGCCTGGTGCTGCTCCTGCATGCTCTTCTACACTCTTTATTGATCCAGGGTTGGTCCCCTAGCTTGATGGTAATGGTAGAGCGAGGGATATGCCGGGCCATGAGGTTACAGATTGTGGTGGAATACAATTCTGCTGCTGCTGATGGCCCACAGCGCCTCTTGGATGCCCAGTTTTGAGCTGCTAGATCTGTTCTGAATCTATCCCATTTAGCACAGTGGTAGTGCCACACAACACAATGGAGGGTGTCCTCGGTGTGAAGATGGGACTTTGTCTCCACAATGACTGCGCGGTGGTCACTACTACCAATGCTGTCATGGACAGATGCATCTGCAACACATAGTTTGGTGAGGACGAAGTTAAGTAGGTGTTTCCCTCATGTTGGTTCTCTCACCACCTGTCGCAGGCCCAGACTGGCAGCTATGTCCTGCAGGACTCAGCCAGCTCTGTACATAGTGGTGTTACCGAGCCACTCTTGGTAATGGACATTGAAGTCCCCCACCCAGAGTATATTCTGTGTCCTTGCTACTCTCAGTGCTTCTTCCAAGTGGTGTTCAACTTGGAGCAGTACCAAGTCAGCAGCTGAGGGAGGGCAGTAGGTGGTAATCAGCGGGAGGTTTCCTTGCCCAGGCTTGACCTGAAGCTATTAGACTTCATGGGGTCCAGAGTCAATGTTGAGGACTCCCAGGGTTGCTCCTTCCCGACTGTATACCACTGTGCTGCCACCCCAGTGGGTCTATCCTGCCTGTGAGACAGGACATACCCAGGGATGGTGATGGAGCAGTTTGGGACATTGGTTGAAAGGTGTGATTCTGTGAGTATGACTATGTCAGGCTGTTGCTCGACTAGTTTGTGGGACAGCTCTCCCAATTTTGGCACAAGTCCCCCGATATTGGCGAGGAGGACATTGCAGGGTCAACTGGGCTGGGTGTGCCATTGTTGTGTCCCTAGCCACACAACAATGGAATGTATATTTGTTGAGAATTTTGGAATATTTCTTTAAATGTCTGCTACTGCTTATCTACCTTCATCCTTTTAATCTAATCTCCCAATCTACCTTAGCCAAATCGCCCCTCATACCTATGTAATTGGCTTTATTTAAGTTTAAGACTCTTGTTTTGGATTTTAGTATTTTACTCTCAAACTCAATCTGAAATTCTTTCATATTATGATCACTCTTCCCCAGATGATCCTTTAATGAGAGACTAATTAACCCTATATCATTACACAATAAAAGATCTAAAATAGCCTGTTCCCTGGTTGGTTCCATGATGTATTGTTCTCAGAAACTATCTTGAATGCATTGCATGAACTCGTCCTCCAGATTAGTTTTGCCAATTAGATTTGTTCAGTCTACATAAAGATTAAAGTCCCCCACGATTATTGCATTACCTTTGTTACAAATTCTCTGTTCTTCTTCAAATAGTGTCATGGGGACTTGTACTTTTGCCTGAAAAGGCAGTCAGAACCTCGATTTAACATCTACCTCATAAGTCAGGCAGAGCCTCGGTTTTGTCGTAAAAACCAACATGGATCACTAATTTTCTCACAGGGAAGGGAACCTATCACCACCACCCAGCCTAGCCCACAGGTAACACCTGTCCCACATTACGTAGCGGACTCTTAATTCCCTTCTGAAAATGAATTTTAAGCAACATTCTCTGGGGTACAGAAAGCACTATCACACTGGTACAGCATAAGTTAATCTGTATCTGGATTAAGGCAAGTTAATTGTAATTGTGTAGAGAGAGCTGTACTCTGCATCTAACCCGTGCTGTACCTGCCCTGGGAGTGTTTGATGGGACAGTGTAGAGGGAGCTTTACTCTGTATCTAACCCGCACTCAGAATCACAGAAACCCCACAGTGCAGATAGAGGCCATTTCGGCCCATCGAGCCTGCACCGACACATATCCCACCCGATCCCCGTAACCCCTACACATATCCCACCCTATCCCCGTAACCCCACGTATTTAATCCCCCTAACACTAAGGGTCAATTTATCATAGCCAATCAACCTAACCTGCACATCTTTGGACTGTGGGAGGAAACCGGAGCACCCGGAGTAAACCCACGCAAACACGGGGAGAATGTGCAAACTCCACACAGACAGTCGCCCGAGGCCGGATTCGAACCCGGGTCCCTGGCGCTGTGAGGCAACAGTGCTAACCACTATGCCACCGTGCCCTGGGCGAGTTTGATGGGACATTGTAGAGTGAGCCTTACTCTGTATCTAACCCGTGCTGCACCTGCCCTGGGAGTGTTTGATGGGGCAGTGTAGAAGGAGCTTTGCTCTGTATCTAACCCGCGCTGTACCTGTGCTGGGAGTGTTTGATGGGGCTGTGCAGAGGGAGGTTTACTCTGTATCTAACCCGTGCTGTATGTGCCCTGAGAATGTTTGATGGGACACTGTAGAGGGAGCTTTGCTCTGTATCTGACCCACACTGTATGTGCCCTTGGAGTGTTCGATGGGACAGTGTAGAGGGAGCTTTACACTGTATGCAACCCGTGGCATCCCCGCTGTGGGAGTGTTTGATGGGACAGTGTGGAGGGAGCTTTATTCTGTATCTAACTCTTGCTGTATGTGCCCTGGGAGTGTTTGATGGGACAGTGTAGAGGGAGGTTTACTCTGTATCTAACCTGTGCTGTACCTACCCTGGAAGTGTTTGATGGGACAGTTTAGAAGCAGCTTTAATCTGTATCTAACCCGTGCTGTACCTGCCCTGGGAGTGTAGAGGGAGCTTTACTCTGTAACTAACCTGTGCTGAGCCTGCCATGGGAGTGTTTGATGGTCACTAATAGGCCAGGCCAGGTAAGGACAGCAGAGCTCCTTCCCTGAAGGACAGTAGTGAACCAGATGGCTTTTTATGACAATCCGATAGTTTCATGATCACCATTACTGATACTAGCTTTTTATTCCAGGTTTATTTAATTAACTGAATTTAAATTCCCTGGCTGCTGCAGTGGGATTTGAACTTATGCTACCGTACCTTCATCCATAGCCTTCTCTTGTGCTCCCTCACCCTTGATTGAGGGAAAGCAAGACAACTGCCAGGACATACCAACACATTAAAACTTTTATTTCTGACAAAAGATGCCATACGAGACCCGTTCAGGTAGAGCAGTTTGCCAAATAATGTGTTAAGAACAAGCGCATCTAGTGCCGAGACTGATGATCCCATCGTTACTAAAGACAAACTCTTTTGCGTGGTCTTAATTTTTTTTCGCATTTATATAAATTTGATTTAGTCAGAAGTGTCTTAAAGCGCTTCACAATGAATGAATTAATTTGAGGTGCAGTTGTATAAACAAATGCAGCAACTATTTTGTCTGCAGAAAGATTCTATAAACAGCAATGAGAATGATCAATCTGTATTTAATGGTGTTAGCTTAGGGAGGGATGTTAACTTAAACACCAAGAGGTTCACTTGCTCTCCTTCCTACCATGGGATCTTTAACATCCGCCTGAATTGTGGCTTGATTTGACATCTCATCTGAAGAATGGCACCTCCAACCATGCAGCACTCTTTAGTACTACACTGGAATATTAGTCAAGATTATATGCTTCAGTGCTGGAAGGGGGCTTGAACCTTGGATGCTGAGCAATTCTGCCATTGGTGGATTTTTATTTGGAAGCTCAGCTTCACAACATCAGGTCTTTTATGGAAGACTCCTCTATAAACATGCGTTAGTGGCACTGGTGGTGTTACCCAAATGAGAAGATGTGATGGAAGCAAAGGTTGGGTGGAGCCTGGCATACCTTGAAGAAAAACCACTATGATTAGTGGGGAATTACAGACCGGTAAGCCTGACATCGGTAGTGGGGAAAATGCTAGAGTCCATTATAAAAGATGTAATAGCAGAGCACTTGGAAAACAGTGAGAGGATCGGACAAAGTCAACATGGATTCACAAAAGGTAAATCGTGCTTGACTAATCTACTGGAATTTTTTGAGGATGTAACTGGTTCAGAAGGCCTTCGATAAGGTCCCGCATAAGAGATTAGCGTGTAAAGTTAAGGCACATGGGATTGGGGGCAGACAGACAGAAAGCAAAGAGTTGGAATAAACGGATCTTTTTCCAAATAGCAGGCAGTGACTACTGGGGTACCGCAGGGATCGGTCCTTGGACCTCAGCTAGTCACAATATATATATATATATACATATATAAATGATCTGGACAAGGGAACTAGATGTAATATCTCCAAATTTGCAGACGACACAAAGCTGGGTGTGTGTGTGTGCCGTGAGGAGGATGTCGAGAAACTCCAGGATGATTTGGACATGTTGGGTGATTGAGCAGAAACATGGCAGATGCAATATAACGTGGATAAATGTGAGGTTATCCACTGTGGTGGCAAAAACAGGAAGGCAGATTATTATCTGAATGGCAATAGATTGGGAGAAGGGGCAGTGCAATGAGACCTGGGTGTCCTTGTGCACCAGTCGCTGAAGGTAAGCATGCAGGTGCAGCAGGCGGTTAAGAAGGCAAATGGTATGTTGGCCTTCGTAGCGAGAGGGTTTGAGTACAGGAACAAGGATGTCTTACTGCAGTTGTACAGGGCCTTGGTGAGACCACATCTTGAGTATTGTGTGCAGTTTTGGTCGCCATGGAAGGAGTTCAGCGAAGATTCACCAGACTAATACCTGGGATGGCAGGAATGACGTATGAGGAGAGATTGGGTCGATTAGGCTTATATTCGCTAGAGTTTAGAAGAATGAGAGAGGATCTCATTGAAGCTTATAAAATTCTAACAGGACTAGACAGACTAGATGCAGGAAGGATGTTCCCGATGGTGGGGGAGTCCAGAATCAGGGGTCACAGTCTAAGGATAAGGGGTAAGCCATTTAGGACAGAAATGAGGAGGAATTTCTTCACCCAGAGAGTGGTGAACCTGTGGAATTCTCTACCACAGAAGGCAGTAGAGGCCAATACATTAAATATATTCAAGGAGTTGGATATATTTCTTAAGGCTAAAGGGATCAAGGGGTATGGGGAGAAAGCAGGGACCGGGTACTGAATTTGGATGATCAGCCATGATCGCATTGAATGGCGGAGCAGGCTCGAGGGGCCGAATGGCCTACTCCTATCTTCTATGTTTCTATGCCAGTTTGATATTTTAATGGAGAGAACAAACCTGCAGAACATTTGGGAACCTCTGGAGAAAAAAAACTGACCTTATTTGGCAAGTGTATTAAGCCCATAGTTATGTTGTATGTGGCTATTCCTTAGGCACACGTTGCATAATGATTCATTTTGGTGACTGAAAATTGTTAATTTATATAGCTCAGTGGGATATTGGGTTGGAACGAACCATAAACCTAATGTAATAGGATTCGGCAATGATAATTTTAATTATTGTTGATTGGTCACCAGATAATGATGTGATAAGAGTTTTGCTGTTTCACATTCCAAGAACATACAAAATAGTACTGTAGAACAAAGAATACCAAGCTAAGGAGGACCTTATTGCTGGAACAAAATGGACAGCAAACCAAGCAATATTAGGAGGGGTGACCAATAGCTTAGTGAAAGAGGTGGGTCTTAAAAATGGAGAGGGAGCTGGAGAACCAGAGGGGTGTAGGGAAGCAATTCCGGAGTGTGGGGTCTCGGCAGCTCAAGGCACAGCTGCGAATGGTGGGGCAGAGTCAAGCTTGAGGTCAGTTTATGGTGAACTTGTGAGAATTGTAGTGCTGGAGGTTGTATAGATAGGAAGGGGAAGAACATGAAGGCCTATAAACTCAAGGGTAATAATTTTAAATTTCAGGCACTGGAGGACTGAAGCCAATGTAGGTCAGCAAGGACAGGAGCGGGGCTTGGCGTGGGATAGGATACAGGCACCAGAGATTTGGATGAGCTGAAGTTTAGAGGGTGGAGTATGGGAGGTTGGCCTGCAGAGCATTGGCATCGTTGAGTTTGGAGGTGACAAAGGCATGGATGAGGATTTCAGCAGCAGATGGCAAGAGGTCAGGACAGAGGTGGATGATGTTATGGAGGTGGAAGTAGGCATCTTTGTGAGGGAGCATATGGGGTCAGAACCCCCAGGGCACAGTGTTGTAACCAGTGTTGCTAGTTTACATAAAAGACTTGGATTCTGAAACTCAATGCACATTGGTCAAATTTGTGGATGATACCAAACTAGGAGGAGCAGTGGAATCGAAGGAGGAAACCCAAAAAACTACAGAAGGAGCCAAACAAAGTGAGTGGGTCAAAAATGATATGATATTTAATGTAGACAAGTGTAAAGTACTGCACATAGGAAGGAAAAACAGGTAACATGTATAATTCATGAATGGTGTTGAAATAGCTAAGGATGACAATGAAAGAGACCCTGAGCCTTTGTAGAGTCAACATGTCTAGCCAATGCAGAGCAGTAATCAAAACCAACAGAATAACACACAGCATAACCAAGACAGTAGAATACAAGGCTGAGGAGGTCGATATGAAACTTCAGTGCTCCTGGCAGACAACTGAGAGACATTTAAGCACATAACGGAGAGCAGAGAAGAGCCACAAGGATGAACCCTAGTGTTAAAGTGTCTGAATTATGAGGAGACTCTTGGACTTTTCATCCAGAAGGAAGGCATCTGAGAGGTGATCTTAAAGAGATATATGATAGAAAATGGTACGGAAAAGGTCAATCCCAAACACGATTTTAAATTAAACTACGGGAGCAGGACAAGGGGGCATAGGTTCAAACTAGTAAAAGATAACGTTTAGGACCGACATCAGGAAGTTCTTCACGTGGGAGTGAGCAACACTTGGAATGAACTTCACAACAGAGTGGTGGAGGTGGATGCAGCAATGGGAGCAGCACAAGGTTGTTCTGGATGGAGGCAGAAGGATAGGCCCAATGACCTTCCTCATCCATAACTATCTCGTGTCAAGGGCCAATCGGTAGCAGCGACATACTCGAGAAGGGCCTACTGACAGAGATAACATAAAAGTAACTCCAGTAGGGCAACTTTGGCGATTCTGCGTTCTCAGTATGGACGTAAGCTCAACAGTAGCGCGGTCTGAAACAGGCGATAATACTGGCGCTGATTTTCCAACTGTGTTGCCAGAAAGGCTCCCCATCTGGAGGGTTGGATCGCTGAATCTATCCCTATTGACTTTTCTTGAACACAATCTCTCTAATTCCTGTTCCAACAACATTCCAGAGCTGACAGAAAGCAAATTAATGCCAAAGGTGTATGCAATCTGAGGGATATGTGGGCAGCAAGTACCATTCCTTCTCCCACACCCTCCAGTGTAGTAGTAGCACTGATAAATGTACCCTATTTTAGATTCAAACTTGGATTCAAGAGGTGAAAGAACAGTGCACAGTCCTAACATGACACC